>NC_052156.1:167673165-168280665 GCF_902713615.1 Scyliorhinus canicula
CCCTCTCTCCCCCCCCCCTCTCTCTCTCCTCCTCCTCCTCCCCCCCCCCCTTCCTCCCTCTGTTTAGTGGGGGGGGGGGGGTGCGGCGTTAGTGGGGGTACTGTGGGGTGGTGAAGGGAGGGGTCTGGGTTAGGGCAGCTGCGTGCAGAGGGGGGGCGACGGTGCGTTGGCCCCGGGCATCCGTCGCCCCCCCCTCTCTGCCCGCCGCTGCCCCCAAACCCCCCCGATGCCGCAACCCACCCCCCCGATGGCCGCAACCCCCCGATGCCCGCAACCCACCCCCCCCGATGCCCGCAACCCACCCCCCCGATGCTCCCCCCATGCCGCAACCCACTCCCCCGATGCCGCAACCCACCCCCCCCGATGGCCGCAACCCACCCCCCCGATGGCCGCAACCCACTCCCCCGATGCCGCAACCCACCCCCCCCGATGGCCGCAACCCACTCCCCCCGATGGCCGCAACCCACTCCCCCGATGGCCGCAACCCACCCCCCCGATGGCCGCAACCCACCCCCCCGATGGCCGCAACCCACCCCCCCGATGGCCGCAACCCCCCCGATGCCCGCAACCCACCCCCCCGATGCCCGCAACCCACCCCCCCTCCGATGCCCGCAACCCCACCCCCCCCCCCGATGCCCCCCCCATGCCGCAACCCACTCCCCCGATGGCCGCAACCCACTCCCCCCGATGGCCGCAACCCACTCCCCCCGATGGCCGCAACCCACTCCCCCGATGCCGCAACCCACTCCCCCTGATGGCCGCAACCCACTCCCCCGATGGCCGCAACCCATCCCCCCGATGCCGCAACCCATCCCCCCGATGGCCGCAACCCACCCCCCCGATGGCCGCAACCCACCCCCCCGATGGCCGCAACCCACCCCCCGATGGCCGCAACCCACCCCCGACACTGAACGGCGTCAACCATCATCAATGGTTGACGCCGTTTTAAATCAACTGTGATTTTCGCCGACGTGACCCGTGGCCACGTCGGCGGGACTTCGGCCCATCCGGGCCGGAGATTTAAGGTCAGTGCAAATAAAATGAAATCCCGCCGGCGCCAGCTGTTTTCACAGGCTGCCGGCGGGATTTGCACAACGCCGGTTTTTTACCGGCGGGAGAATTCGAAAACCTGCGGGAGCGGAAATGACGCCGCTTCCCGCCAATTCTCCGACCCTGCGTGGGGTCGGAGAATCCCGCCCTATAAAGTTACAGAATAAACACTACAATAATGCACCCCCCCCCCCCCCCCCCCCCCCGGGTTGCTGCTGCTATTGACCCAGTTACCTATCTCTGAGCCAGGAAGTCCAGAAAAGGCTGCCATCGTTTATAGAACCCTTGTATTGATCCTCTCAGGGCAAATTTGACCTTTTCCAATTTTATAAATCCCGCCATGTCACTGATCCAGGTCTCCACACTTGGGGGCCTTGCATCCTTCCATTGTAACAGAATCCTTCGACGGGCTACTAGGACGCAAAGGCCAGGACACCGGCCTCTTTCGCCTCCTGCACTCCCGGCTCTACCGCAACTCCAAAAATCGCGAGTCCCCACCCTGGTTTGACCCTGGATCCAACCAACCCACGACACGTCCCCGCCACCCCCTTCCAGAATTCTTCCAGTGCTGGGCATGCCCCAGAACATATGGGCGTGGTTCGCAGGACTCCCCGAACATCTGGTGCACCTGTCCGCACCCCCGAAGAACCTACTCATCCTAGTCCCGGACATGTGGGCCCGGTGCAGCACCTTAAATTGGATGAGACTAAGCCTCGCACATGAGGAGGAAGAGTTGACTCTCTCCAAGGCATCCGCCCAAGTCCCGTCCTCTATCTGCTCCCCCGAGTTCCTCCTCCCATTTAGCCTTCAGCTCCTCCACTGACGACTCCTCCACCTCCTGCATTACCTTATAGATGTCAGACACCTTCCCCCTCTCCTACCCACACCCCCGAAAGCACTCTGTCCATCGTCCCCTGCGAGGGCAGCAAGGGAATCCCTCTACCTGTCGCCTAGCAAACGCCTTTACCTGCAGGTATCTGAACATGTTCCCCTGGGAAGGCCAAATTTATCTTCCAGTTCCCCCAGGCCCGCAAACCTCCCGTCAATAAACAGGTCCCTCAATTTGCTGATGCCCGCCCTTTGCCACCCCTAAATCCCCCATCCGTGTTCCCCGGGATGAACCGATGGCTGCCACCCAGTGGAGCCTCCATCGAGCCCCCTGTTTCCCCCCGATGCCGTCCTCCATTGTTCCCAGATTCTTAGGGTCGCTGCCACCACCGGGCTCGTGGTAAACCTCTTAGGGGAGAGCGGCAACGGTGCCGTTACCATGGCACCCAGGCTCGTACCTCTACATGACGCCATCTCCATTCTTTTCCACGCCGCCCCTCCCCCCTCCATCACCCATTTACGCACCATTGACACATTGGCTGCCCAATAGTACCCCAGAAGGTTGGGCAGTGCCAGCCCACCTCCATCCCTTCCTCGCTCCAGGAACACCCTCCTCACTCTCGGAGTCCCATGTGCCCACACAAAACTCAGAATACTGCCGGTCACTCTCCTAAAGAAGGCCCTGGGGATAAATATGGGCAGGCACTGAAAAAGGAACAAGAACCTCGGAAGCACTGTCATTTTGACGGACTGCACCCTCCCCGCCAACGACAATGCACAGCGGGAATACTGTGTACAGTTCTCAGACCCCACCTTCAAAAAAAATATTGGCCTTGGAAGCAATGCAGCACAGATTTGTTTGTGGATTATGATAGGAGTAACACGCATTGCTGATTGGAAGCTGGTATTCAACCTTCTTTAATACAATTGAATGGTTTGCCAAGCCATTTCAGAGGGCAGATAAAGGTCAACTACATTACTCGGGTCTGAAGCCACACACAGGCCCAGCCCAGAAGAGGAGGAAAGTTCTCTTTTTTTAAAAGGCATCAGTGAACCAAATCGGGTTTTACAACAATCCAATAGTTCCATGGTTACCATTCTCAATATGAGCTTTCATTCCAAGCTCAGGAGATGAATTTAAATTCCCCAGCTGCTATGATGGGGATTTGAAGCCACATTGCAAGGTCATTAATCCATGCCCCTGGATTGTGAGGCTCATGACAGAACAACTATGTCCTTGCTAAAATGTTACCAGTTTCTCCAATGTTTACATTATGAGGAGCAATTGCATAAATAAGATTTCTGTAATAATGTTGAGAGGGTGAGTTTATTGAGGTTTTTGGGATTTTGATAGCAATTGATCGGGTTAATAGAACATAGAACATATAACATAGAACAGTACAGCACAGAACAGGCCCTTCGACCCTCAATGTTGTGCCGAGCCATGATCACCCTACTCAAACCCACGTATCCACCCTATACCCGTAACCCAACAACCCCCCCTTAACCTTACTTTTATTAGGACACTACGGGCAATTTAGCATGGCCAATCCACCTAACCTGCACATCTTTGGACTGTGGGAGGAAACCGGAGCACCCGGAGGAAACCCACGCACACAGGGGGAGGACGTGCAGACTCCACACAGACAGTGACCCAGCCAGGAATCGACAGAAACTTTTTCCATTGGTGGATCTAGGAACATAGCCTTAAACTCCGAGCCAGGCAATTCGGGCGGGAAGTTTAGATACACTCCAAGCAAAGGCTGGTAACCGTATGGAACCCTCTCACACAGAGGTGGGGGTCAGTTCATAATGTTAAACCTGAGATTGGTAGAATTTTGTGAGTTAAGGGTATTAAGGATATGGAATCAGGGTAAGTATATAAAGGCAGGATACAAATTAGCCATTTTTTTGAAAGATGGAACAGGCCAGAGGGGCTGAATGGCTTTCTCCTGTTCCAATACGAATGAATTTCTATTGAAAAGCAACATGGAAACACATGTTATGTAATTACTGAATTATCTGGGTGGTGTGGCCCAGTTAAATGCTAAATGTTGTGTGTTTACATTTTAATAGTGACTTTTCTTCTCGTGTAAGATTCGGTAAAGGGGATTTTGATGAGAAGGAATGTTCCTGGTACAAAAAGAACCATTGTAACTTGTTGAAAATGAAAATGAACATTAGCTTTGGCAAAAAGGAGTCATGTCAAAGGTTTCCCAGGACCCCACATCAAATTACATCGCTCCAAAATCCCATTCAGAAAGATTGACTTTGTGACACATAATATGATGAATGTCACTTCTTGCTGCTAGGTGCCAGGGGTCACATTAATGAAACACGTTTTTTGGCAGTTTCAGCCAAGCCCCCTGTTGATACCAGCCCAGAGGGCAGGATTCTGAAACTGTGGTTGAGGTTTCATTGTCGAATAATTTGCATGGGGGCCCTAGTTAGTAGATTTCAACACTTTAGCCTCGAGGACCGTTCTGTCATCACATTTATAATAATGACAATAATTCATCTTTATTTATGCGCATTAAATCGAATGTTCCACAGATATATTCTCCCTCGCCCAGAGATGAATATCAAATCAATGACTTGCTAAATTGAGTTATTTCTGTTCTGAATTTTAGGAGCTCTTAATAAATAAACTGCTGTTTGTATTCTGTTAACAATTGACCACAATCCTATTTAAAAAATAATTCCATTAAATAAAACTCCATCTACACTTAACCTGTACAATAATTACCTAGTGCGGAGTTCTTTGTTACAGCATTTGGCAATAAATAATTATCCCCCGAATCCCTATTTTTCGCGATGTGCCAAGAAAATTGAAAAGATGCAATGAAAGAGAAGAAGAAACTCACTTGTCATTGTGCATCGGTAAACAACATTGTTAACAATCCTGATCCCATCTGGACTGTATTTTGCTGAGATCTGAGTCAGCGGAATGAAAGTTAAAATTCAACACTGTGAACATAAATGTTTTTGATATCTACTTTGAGGCGTAATTAAATATTAACCTAGAAGCACGTTACAATGAGAACAACAATCTAATCCAACATATAGAAGTAATGAATGTAGACCAAAGGATCTGACAGATATTCAATACCGATCCCAATACAATATTTGTTACAGACAGTTTTAAAGTGGCGCAATCTTTTCAGTGTTATTGTAATGATTTTCTCTTTAAGTTTTCTTTGAGATTTGATGATGATGACTTCTTGTTTTAAAAAGAAAACCTGTAGTAAGGCCCCCTTTGCGGCTCACCCAGTGGATGCAGTGAGTCTCTGAGTCAAAATGTGCTGAGAAAGTTGCTGGCTTTCATCTCCAGTCTCTACGGATTACGTTGACCTCAGCTGGTTGGCGTGGTGCTTGGGTGAGAGGGAATGAAATTAGCTAAGGTTCCCAATTCTAAACACAATCAAACTTCTCCTGCTAGCTATGCAGATGTGCACATTATGTGGGAATATAGGAACGTGGCATTGAGCTTAACCCTTCCACTTTGTCATCGAGGGCTCTGATGCAACATACTCTGTGATTCCATAGCCCTTTTGCTTCGAAGAAGGAGGCAGGAATAAATGAGTAATAGTCACTTGGGCGATGCAGCAGATGCTGCTCAATGTTTGGGGTTGCAGCAAGGAGTTGATGGCGGTGTGAGAGAGAAAAACTGTTCTTATGGTGTGGGTGGCAAGAGAAAAGACTCCGATTCAGGCTATCCCACTCCTAACGCTGGGTTTTTTGGTGGTTGTTGTGATCTCAGTAGAGATCAGTAACAGATTGGGGGGAAATCTGAAAAACAGGTATTGACTGAAAGAATGAAGCCACAAGGTTCACCGTTTAAAACAAAATTTTACTGCACAAAACATGAATACTAACAAATACACTCGCTCCATCTTAAATAGTCTGCAGTGTTAAAGATATTAAAAGCGTAATGCACATAGTTATTGTAACTTCCACCTCTCAAAAATCGCAATTGAAAGAGTCACCATTTGGCCTGAGTGTGGTTTGAAAAATTAATTTCACGGTTGAGATTTCTTTGGCCTTCTGTTTACTTCCAGCGAGGTCGACCATTTAAATCTCCACAACCACCCCACAGTTGGAGGTTCCTCACTCGGGTCTTGATGATAGAAACCTCAGGTCACAACTCTCCTGGTTCGAATGTTTCTTTGTAAATTCTGGAGTCTTGCATCTAGAAATTCTCCCTCTCTTTTCAGCTGGGCTATTTCAGAAGTCTAACTTAAAGTCATTTATTTTTCAAGTGTTTAACCCCTTTAGCCAGCACATAGAATTTCAACTGATTCCTGCTTGAAAGTGGTGTTCCCTGCAGTCAGCATGTAAACTGAACTGGATGAAAACAGAGCAGCACATGTGACTCTAGTGCCCACCCCGCTGTAATTAATTTCCTATTGACCCTTTGAGTGACTATTATGTATCTTCAAGGCAGTTTGGTCACATGATGAGTTAGTTACTGGAAGCAAGTTGCTTTTACAAGAAATCATCTTCCAGAAAAAACTAGTTCAGAAAGGGATGATCCGCAACATAAAGTATGTTCTCCCTGCCCCCTCCCCGCTCCTCAAAAGCACATGGCCCATTACAAAGTGCTTTTCTCAATTATAAAATCTCATTTTTTGTCATTGCTTAAGATTGTCTTGGGGGTGAGTACGGAGTGCTCGAAACATGGATAGACCAACTCCTAGAATCTGGATCGACTGATTTAACCTTTTCTATGAAACAGTGTGTCATGGTCAAGAGTATCCATTGAAAATGATGGGCGGCACGGTAGCACAGTGGTTAGCACTGTTGCTTCACAGCGCCAAGGTCCCAGGTTCGATTCCCGGCTTGAGTCACTGTCTATGCGGAGTCTGCACCTTCTCCCCGTGTCTGCGTGGGTTTCCTCCGGGTGCTCCGGTTTCCTCGAACAAGTCCTGAAAGACGTGCTGTTAGATGAATTGGACAATCTGAATTCTCCCTGAAAGTTCCCGAACAGGTGCTGGAATGTGGCGACGAGGGGCTTTTCACAGTGACTTCATTGAAGTGTTAATGTAAGCCTACTTGTGGAAATAAGGATTATTATTATTAACCAGTAAACGTGAATCCCAAATCCATCACCACGTTGGCTCAGATGTGAAGTCCTTTTTGGAGTTGAATTTCCCTATTAATTACTGTTTATATTATAACATGATGGCTGTCCTTGTTTTACCACCAGCATCAACATTTTCAGCCATACACTTCAAAGAATGTTGCATTCTTTTCCAAATATTGTCACCAGACCTCATGCAGGAGTCAGTGACAGAGTGTGTGGGGCTGAGGGATATGACATGCGGCAAACACAAAACTCAATGACCTATTGGTGCTTTGCACTGGTAATCTTTGAACTAAAATGAAAAGGCCCATGTGTCCTCATTTCGCTGACTGCCCAATCACACCTCCCCCCCCCCCCCCCCCCCCCCCCCCCCCCTTACTCAGTAATTGAGAACCTCATGATAATAAATAACCCTAACTGCCATGGGTTTATGTTTCTGCTGTGGCGCAGTGGTTAGCACTGCAGCCTCACGGCGCCGAGGTCCCAGGTTCGATCCCGGCTCTGGTTCACTGTGTGTAGTTTGCACATTCTCCCCGTGTCTGTGTGGGTCGCACCCCCACAACCCAAAGATGTGCAGGGTAGGTGGTCTGGCCATGGTAAATTGCCCCTTAATTGAAAAAAATGAATTGGGTACTCTAAATTTAAAACAAAAATGTTTCTGTTGTGTGTACATTGCATCTGTAATTTCCCATGGGGGTGTCACCGTCATTTGATTGTTCTTAACTTTTAAAAGATACTGCTACTGATTGAAGCAAGTTTAAAGCGAGGGTTACATACCACAGCAAAGAGTTTACAGCAGAGCTTTGACTGCACAATACTCGGAGGGGCAATGATCAGAAAAGTCAGAGGCCGAGATTTGTGAATCCATTTCTTTCAGACCCATACTAATGATTCTTTTTGTTTCCTGAACAGAGAGAGTGTGCAAATTTCATCAGGGTCCTTCATAATTATAACAAGACCCACGCGTATGTCTGTGGCACTGGAGCCTTCCACCCGATGTGTGTCTTTATTGAGCTGGGACCCCGGGCAGAGGTAATGTAATTTTAGCTACTGTTATAAGTGGTGCATGGCAGGGAAAGCAGTAAAGTGGAATGAATATCATCCATCATCTCCCTTCAAAGGGATTTTCACAACACTTTGTTGATATTTTAAATAGATGGTACACTCTTAATACAAAGAGATTCATTCATTCAAAACATATTTCTGAGAGGTAATCTTTTTTTTTTATCAGGAGCCTGTGTTTCAACTGGACTTACAAAGTCTTGAGTCTGGAAGATTGAAATGTCCCTTTGACCCTCAGCAACATTTTGCTTCAGTGTTAACAGGTAAAAAAAAACATTGCCCTTTTGTTTGGTAATGTAATGAAGTGAGAATTCCTCAGGCTGCGAAGCAGGCAAATGTTATTTACACTTTCACTGGGACTCTTTATTTGTGTAAGAAAGGAAATTCCAATTATTTGCAAGAAGTAACATCTTTGTAATTATCTGTGGAGAGAACAGACAGCATCTGTCGTAAAAGTTCTAAGATTTGAGCAAAGTGCTTTTGTAAAAATGTAAAGTTTTTATATCCAGTAACAATATCGGACGCAATTTAGTGGCCTCGTCCCGATGGACTTGGGTGTCGGGATGAGGTCTCTCGTGAGAATTGTGACGCTCAAAATGCATTGTGAGGTTTCACGAGACACTGTGATCTGGATCTCGCCCTCACTGGGCATGGTCCTGATCAGCATATTTAAATGAGCTGTTAGGCTCACGCGCGTTTCCCCTGGTGCCTGGACCCTAATGTCCGCTCCTGGGTTCCCTCATCATGGCGCCATTTAGTACTGGTTTCCACAAACGTGGAGCAGTCGAAATGGCATCTGGGGAGGTCTCCCCGGCCAGCAAAGACCTGGCTGGCCGGTGACAGGGTAGGGTAGCACCCTGGCACTCTCCCAGCACCTGGGCACCTTGGCACTACCAGTCTGCAACTTGGCACTGCTAGGCTGGCAAGAGCACTTCCAGGTTGGCACTGGCAGGGATTGTGACCCTTGGATCTTATCAGGTGAAGGGTGTTTGAAAGGGTGTAGTTTGGGGGGTGTGGGGTGGAAAACAGGGGGGGGGGGAGGGGAAAAGATTGCGACCAGACAAAATGGTGCCCCGATCTGCGAGGAGCCTAGGGCAGTCTTGGTGAAGAGAAACTCCTCAAGGCCAAAAGAAATGGCCAAGTGCCGTTGAATAGTGCGGTGCTTCCCGGGGTTGCAGCTGCTGAAAACGCCCCACTAAAATCGACGGAAACAAGGGGTGGTATTTTCCCCCCCCCCACCCACCCCACGGCAGGTGGGAGAATCGCCGGGGCGCCACACAAATCGTGCCACGCTGACCCGACCTCCGCACGCGATTCTCCCACCCCCCTGAAACCAGCACAGCGCAAATTTTACATTTTACTCAGATGGATTTGAAACTCACACATCTGCATCTTTGGTTGCGATACAAAACAATAGAGAAGGCATACTCAAAGGCTCTCTGTTCGGCAAATTCCCTTGAAAACATCATTTGATGCATTTCAATATCTCTAAAATTGGGTGCAGGGACAGAAAACCCCACCTGTGTGTTGCTGAAGCAACTTAGATGCTGAGGATGAGGCCATCATAGAGTCATCTGGTTAACTGAGCACTTCTGACCTCCACCTCCTGATGCTAATGACTCCTTGACATTTTTCTCCATGTCCCTCATCTGTGAGTCACGGCCCTTGCCAAGTGGAACAAGGGCAGGAACTGTGGGCAGTGACATATTGACTGATGCTGTCCACCAATGCAGCCCTCTTGACATGTCCACACTGAGTTGTGAAAATAATGCCAGTAAATTGCACAGGCTGGCGAACATCAATTTTCACAGTGTGGTCAACGGGGCACCAGTGTTTCGACCAGGTTATTGATTCCATTGTCTGTTAGTGATTTCAGGCAGTACCGAAACAGTCCACTCACTGGGTAAGGTTACCAAAGAGGTTGGAGGACAATCCTGCCTCTGAAGAGGAACATGCAATGTATTGGCCAATTGAATAAGACGGCTGTGATTGAAATTGTCTTCAGGGTAAATAGTAGACACCTTAAAATGGAAGTTGACACCGGAGCTTCGGTGATCCCGTCCAATATCTTCATACAGGAACACAGTCTGGAAGCTTGAAGAGTATTACAGCCAAGCTTTCGCCATACACCGGGGAGATTTTGAGGGTCCTCGGAACAACCAAGGCCCCAGTGGCTAGACGGCCTATCTGCCTTTGGTTGACTGAAAATCATCAAACTATCTGATGGCTGCTCTAAGATGTCTTCAGGAGGTGTGAAGACATCTTCTACGAGGAATTGGTGAATCAAGTGGGTAAAAGACAAGCTGGATTCTCCTGTCATGTAAATGCCCGTTGAAGAAAAGTGTGTTTTATCAAATGGCTGCAGTGATGTCATTGTGTGGGTGGAGCTGGAAGCTCCTTTGAGCTCTGTTTTAGTTTCACTTTCAGCTGGAGAGCTGCATTCAAACCAAGCAGACGTATACTGGTGTCTGTGTGTAAAACAAGGTGTTTAGATCACTTGATAATTTACAAGTGATAACAGTTTCTGTAGAGATTTCAAACCTGCTGTCTTTATTAAAAAGTGTTTTGGCTTTTGGATATTGTTAGGAAAGTTACTAAGAGTTACCTATGGAGTACTGTATCTTTTTGTGGGGTTATCATTGTTGGTAGTTGGTAAGATGTTTACTGTGTGTTCATAAAACATTAACTGGATTCATAGAATAAACATTGTTTTTGTTTAAAAATACTTTTAGATCTCTGTTGCATCACACCTGAAAAGTGGGCCCTTGTGCTCCCCATAACCAAAATCTATGAAAAGTTGTGGGTCAGGTGAACTCCATGATATACTTTGGTGTTCTCTAAACCCTGGCCCATAACATTCCGTTTCAGTGGCTAAGTGCCGGCGGAAACGGAGAATTCGCGGGGGTTTTATGATTGCGGGACCGGTGAGTGACTAGCAACGGCCACAGGTGAAACTCCCGAAAACGGGCAGAGAGTGACCTAGCCTGTGGTCGTGCATGCACACGGCACCGCCTTAAAACATGGCGCCGGCCGTGTGCCGACCCGACTCGCCAAAGGCCACCACCTGACCACCCCCCAGCAGTTCCCCCAGCCCTCAGGGAAGCCCCTCCCCAGCCAGCGGCGTGGATCTCAGTCGAGTTTGGCGGCGCTGACACAGTCCGCAGCCACCACGCCAGGTTCCTGATGGTTCAGACCACATGTGTCCCACATGGTCGGGAATTCTGCCCACCGGGGGTGCAGCATCGCGGGAGGGCCTTCCGATGCCATTCTAACTCCATTGTAACGGCGTGCGGTGTGATGACGCTATTTAGGAGGGGGCGGAGACTCGAAAACCGGCAACAAACCGGCGCTGCCGCTGATTTGGGTGTCGGAAGGTATTCTCCGCTCAATCGCCGACTACGATATTGACGTCGGGCAATGGAGAATCCTGCCCAAAGATATATGTCAATCTGGATTGTCACCCAAGTTCTTCAGTCAGGCCATACGCATTGCATCAGAAGGTTGGAGCAGAGCTAAAGAGATTGGAAGTACTGCGTGTAATTAAACTGGTTACATGTTCAGTGTGGGCGGCACTGGTAGTCCATAAGACCACAAGGCATAGGAGCAGGATCAGGCTATTCGGCCAATCGAGTCTGCTCTGCCACTCAATCATGGCTGATATGTTTCTTATCCCATTCTCCTGCCTTCCCCCCATAACCCCTTATTAATCATGAACCTATCTATCTCTGTCTTAAAGACATTCAGTGATTTGGTCTCTACAGCCTTACGCGGCAAAGAGTTCCACAGATTCACCACCCTCTGGCTGAAGAAATGCCTCCTCATCTCTGCTTGAAAAGATCGTCACTTCAGGGGCTGCACCCTCTGATTCTAGTTTTTCCGACGAGTGGAAACACCCTCTCCACGTCCACTCTATCCAGGCCTCGCAGTATTCTGTAAGTTTCAAAGAGGTCCCCCCTCCTCCTTCAAAACTCCATTGAGTACAGACCTAGAGTCCTCAACTGTTCCTCATACGACAAGCTATTAATTCTGGGATAATTCTTTCGAACCGCATCTGGACCCTTTCCAAGGCCAGCACATCCTTCCTTAGATATGGGGCCCAAAACTGCTCACAATCCTCCAAATGGGTCTGATCGGAGCCTGATACAGCCTCGCAATATATCCCTGCTGTTGTATTCTAGCCCTCTTGAAATGAATTCCACCATTGCATTGGCCTTCTGGTCTACCAACTAAATCTGCATATTGACCTTCAAACAATCTTGAATTAGGACTCCATTCCTCCTTCCAAAGTGCACAACCTCACACTTTTCCACAGTGTATTCTATCTGCCATTTTTTTGCCCACTCTCCTGGACTGTTCAAGTCCTTCTGAAGCCTTCCTGCTTCCTCAACACGACCTGTCCCTCTACATATCTTTGTGTCATCTGTAAAATTAGCAGCAGTGCCTTTAGTTCCTTCTTCCAGATCATTAATGTATAACATGAATAGCTGTGGTCCCAACACTGACCCCTGAGGCACATCACTAGTCACTGGCTGCCATCTGAAAAAGACCCCTTTATCCCCACTCTCTGCCTTCTGCCAGTCAGCCAATCCTCCATCCAAGTCAGTACCTTTCCCCTAACACCATGGGCTCTTAACTTATTCAACTAGATCACGTCCACTGGCTCTCCTTTGTCTAACTTCCTTGTTACCTCCTTAAAGAACTCAAACAGATTTGTGAGGCACGACCTCCCTTTGACAAAGTCGTTCTGACTCAGTCCTATTTTATCATGCACTTCCAAGTACTCTGCAATCTCATTTAAAAAAAATAAATTTAGAGTACCCCATTTTTCCAATTAAGGGGCAATTTAGCATTGCCAATCCACCTATCTGCACATCTTTTGGGTTGTGGGGGCGAAACCCACGCAGACACTGGGAGAATGTGCAAACTCCACACAGACGGTGACCCAGAGCCAGGATCGAACCTGGGACCTCAGCGCCGTGAGGTAGCAGTGCTAACCACTGTGCCACCATGCTGCCCTTTGCAATCTCATCTTTAATAATAGACTTTAAAATCTTACCAATGACCAAAGTCAGGCTAACCGGCCTATAATTTTCCGTCTTCTGCCTCCCTCCCTTCTTAAACAGCCGTGTTACATTAGCCACTTTCCAGTCCTCTGGGACCCTTCCTGCCTCCAGTGATTCCTGAAAGATCATCACTAATGCCTCCACAATCTCCTCAGCTATCTCTTTTAGAACCCTGGGTGTAGTCCATCCAGTCCAGGAGATTTATCCACCTTCAGACCTTCAGCTTCCCCAACACCTTCTCCTTTATGATGGCCACAGCACTCACCTCTGCCCCGACTCTCTTGAACTTCTCTCTCGAGTCTTACAGCGCAGAAAAGTCCCTTTGGCCCATCGCGTCTGCACCAACAATAACTACCCCTAATCTGTCACTGATCCCACTTACCGGCACCTGTCCCATATCCTGGAATGTGAGGGTGTCTCAGGTGCTCATCCAAGTGCTTTTTAAAGATTGTGAGGTTTCCAGCCTCCATTACCTTCCCAGGCCGTACATTCCACATTCTCAACACCCTCTGAGTGAAAACAACATTCTCAAATCCCCTCGGAACCCCCTGCCCCACACCCTGAAACTATGCCCTCCTGTGATTGACCCTCAACCAAGGGGAACAGCTGCTTCCTACTTATCCTGTCCAAAGTTCTCATAATCGTATACACCTCAATCGTATCCCCCCCTCAGCCTTCCCTGCTCGAGAGAAAACCATCCCAGCCTATCCAGTCTCTCCTTATAGCTCAGATGCTCCATCCCAGGCAACATCCTGGTGAATCTCCTCTGCAACCCTCCAGTGCAATCACACCTTCCTATAGTGAGGTGACCAGAACTGCACACAGCACTCCAACTGTGGCCTAACCAATGTTCTGAACAGCTCCAACATCACCTCTTTGCTCTTATATTCTATACCACGGCTGATGGAGGTAATTGTCCATCTGCCTTCTTAATGACCCTATTCACCTCCTCTGCCACCTTCACGTATCTGTGAACAAGTACCCCAAGATCCATCTGTTCCTCTGAGCTTCCTAGTATCCTGCCATTCATGACATCCTCCCTTGTCCTGTTTTTCTTCTTCCAAAGTTCAATACCTCGCACTGATCAAGGTTAAATACCATCTGCCACTGCTCTGTCCAACTGATCAACCCATCTATATCTTCCTGTAACCTTCAACCCTCTTCTTCACTGTTAACCACCCTTGGTGTCGTCTGTAAACTTACTGATCATTCCTCCCGCATTCTCACCTGTAAACCCTCCACTGACTGTGCCTAATCAATGCATACTCTTCCAAGTGGAAATTAATTAATTCAGAATTTACTCAATAGATTCCCTACCATTGAGGCCCCCCTTCATTCTGATTCTTGACCCCTCACCCCACCTCATAAGGGCAGGGCACCCCTGGACCCGATCCTGGCACAGATAACTGGCACCTTGGCACTGCCAGGGTGTCTGCATGGCAGTAACAAGGTTCCAGGCTGGCAGTGCCATGGTATTTGGGTGTCAGGTGGGAGTGTTAGGGTGGCACAGCCCAGTGCCCGACCACCCAGGGCCTCCACTCATCCTGGTGACACCCCCTGAGTGCCTTTGCACGTGGTCCACGTTTGTGGAAACTGGTGCTAAACGCAGGCACGACACGGTCCCCCAGGTGCGGACATTCAATCCCAGGCCTTGGCAGATTCCGGGGTAGATATATTTAAGTGAAGCCAACTGCTCACCTAGATATGCAAATCTGGATCCCGCCCAGTGAGAGCGAGATCCAGATCACGATGTCTTGTGAGATCTCTGTCTTGTTATGCTCTATGTGTAGCATAAGCGGCTTCCTTAGAACATAGAACATTACAGCACAGAACAGGCCCTTCGGTCCTCGATGTTGTGCCGAGCCATGATCACCCTACTCAAACCCACGTATCCACCCTATACCCGTAACCCAACAACCCCCCTCCCTCCCTTAACCTTACTTTTTAGGACACTACGGGCAATTTAGCATGGCCAATCCACCTAACCCGCACATCTTTGGACTGTGGGAGGAAACCGGAGCACCCGGAGGAAACCCACGCACACACGGGGAGGACGTGCAGACTCCGCACAGACAGTGACCCAGCCGGGAATCGAACCTGGGACCTGGAGCTGTGAAGCATTTATGCTAACCACCATGCTACCATGCTGCCCCTGCCTTGTGGTGCATTTGACAAAGGAAGGTTCAGACGTGGAGATAAGTTCAACACGTTTATTAAACTATTTACAATTCTCCTACTCGGATTCGCCTCTACTGTTAATCCTTCTATAGCTACTCAGACTGACTAACCAGTCTGCTATAATCCACGTGGTGGGAGTTATATTGAATCAACTCTGTGTCTCTACTCACTGACTATCTCCATTGGAAAGAGAAAGATCATGTGTGCTGTGTCCTTTATATGTGGGTTGGTGTAATGCCCTCCTGTGGTGGTGTCACCTCTGTGTGTATCGTGAATGCCCATTGGTCGTGTCCTATCTAACTGATCTATTGGTTGAGTGTCTGTGTGTCATGTCTCTGGTGCTCCCTCTAGTGTCTAGCTAGTCTACATGTATTTACATTAACCCCTTGTGTATTTACAGTGATGCACATCACCACAATCTTGTCAGTGATCCTTGTCGTGTCACCAAGTATGATCACGCCCCTTGTATTGTGCTGTGTGTCTGTTATTCAACTAGCTTTGTCTTTCATCAATAATCCCCTTTGTTATTTCCTGGAAGCCTCCAGCGCCTGTCTCGAGCCACTGTGTACTTTCATTACTCTGGAATAGTGTTTTTGAAAATCTTTTCAATGATGCAGAGGAGTGACAGATTCCAGATAGATTGTGTCAACCACTTCAATTACAGCTGGTATACAATCCTGAACATGGAAAGCACGCAGACTAATTATGGGTTGGCGTTTTCTCCAACTTGTTAGCAAATCTACTGCATGCTGCAAATGAGATGGTTTTGGTTACTGTCTGCAGGTAGTAAGACTTGTTTTATAACAAGCCTCTGCAACATTAGCAACGTGTTATACTGTGTTAATAATCCACTGCAGTATCTCCCTCTAACATAATGAGGTGATTTTTCCACTTCTCATGCCGAGCAGACTGTTAAAAGTAATTATTTGGACCCCCAACAGCCACCAGACAGAAATAACATCTATTAATTTGTCCTATCTGTGCTGGAGCTGAACAGATGTGGCGGGGTTGGGATGGTTTTATGTTTGTGCGCTCTTACTGAACCTATCTGTATGTTTCATGCGCATTCTACCTCGCCTCTCTTTCCCCTACCTCCCCGAGCACCCAACAACATTCTCACCCCATTGTCTTTCAAGAAGAATGGGATTGGAAACTAATCTTGGCAGTCAGCACAATTATTTTGCAACAATTACATAATCTTCACAGGACTTAACCAATTAGTTGCAGGGCTGTGAAATTCTAGTCTGGTCTGATTGACCAGGATGAGTAATTTGTGTAAGTGTTCATTCAAATCTTCACTCTACCTGGTGAAATATGTAATATTGATAATGGCTATAAACGTGTACATAAATCAGTATTGTGGAACCTCGGACTACGGTAGCATTGTGGATAGCACAATCGCTTCACAGCTCCAGGGTCCCAGGTTCGATTCCGGCTTGGGTCACTGTCTGTGCGGAGTCTGCACATCCTCTCCGTGTGTGCGTGGGTTTCCTCCGGGTGCTCCGGTTTCCTTCCACAGTCCAAAGATGTGCAGGTTAGGTGGATTGGCCTTGATAAATTGCCCTTAGTGTCCCTTAGTGTTGGGTGGGGTTACTGGGTTATGGGGATAGGGTGGAGGTGTTGAACTTGGGTAGGGTGCTCTTTCCAGGAGCCGGTGCAGACTCGATGGGCCGAATGGCCTCCTCTGCACTGTAAATTCTATGATCTATGAACATTCACAGTTTAATCCAACCGAAGGCAAAAGAATAAATAGTTTTTTTAAATCTCTGAGCAATGCACTCTGGCATTTAGATGGAAATATTATGTTAACTTGCAGCCTTGGTACCGAATAATTAATTTCTGAGTTGAAAAAACAGTCACGAGAAAGTACTGGAAATCAGCAGAATGTGAATTCAAAGAAAGCAGCACAGTCCTCAGGATACAGTCCCACAACTGTCGGTGCAAACTGTCTCTTTGCAATTATTTATTTCCATCATTAGTGACGATAAAGCTGTTTTACTTTGCTCTCCAACAAGGTGGACCTTCTGTGCTGATTGATAATAAATGAGAGCTGCTAAAAACACCCTCAATAATTGCTGCCAAATGTTTTCAACTTTTGAGATTGTTGAAAATATCACAGAAATTGTTGGGGGGTTGATAACAGTGGCTTTTTTTGGAGGTTATTTCTTCAGAAGCATATAAATAAAATCAAAGCAGTGTTCATGTATTCCCCAGTTGCAGGGAGAATACTGAACACGCAGCCAGGGCCGAACTTTCCATTCTCTACAGAGTTCTGGCTGAGACGGGACAACCTGACGTGCAGCTCACAAGCAGCATAGCCAGTGTTTCTCTCTGATAATCCAACATTGTGTGGAGGAACATCTGGCGACGTGGCCCACGCGGTCACATTGGTGGGTGGGGGGGGGGGGGGGGGGGCAGAAATAGCGGCAGCCAGGAATCCTGAGGTACAGGGATCTCTGATAAAAAACACAGGAACGCCCCCCCCCCCCCCCCCTCCCCCACCCACCCCCCCACAACACGCACAACTGGAACCCCCCCACTGTCCCACAATGGAGCTCCCAACAGAACATAGAACATTACAGTGCAGTACAGGCCCTTCGGCCCACGATGTTGCGCCGTCCTGTGAAACCCCTCTAAGGTCCCTCTACACTATTCCCTTATCGTGTGGAACGCAATGTGGTTCAAAACCATTACATTCTGTCGGTTTAGAAGTTGTCATTTCTGGTGGTGTAAAACACAAGGATAAATTCTCGCATTTGTCCACAGAACTCAGTGACAGCTCTCTCAGCTTTGGCAATCGAGATTTCTCTCAGGGCCCCCGGCACTGCCTCCAGGGGGCAGTGCTGGGTTATTGCCTGGGCATGTCCCTCTCCACCAGGAGCTATAGTTACCTGTGTGGCACTGGCAGGTTCTCTTCGCCTGGTATATGTTGTTTAAAGAGCAGCTGTAAAGCTCGTTGATGTGACAGCACATCGGCAAGGGGAGAATTCCAAATGCAATGAGACGATACAGCACGGTAGCCCCCTAATTATACTTACATTTATTGAAATGAAGTTCCCGACCTTCCACCCCACTGATGTGGGTGGAGAGAATTGGAAAATGAGAATTCCGAGTCTCACGATATTTTGTGCCAACATTGTCGTTTGTGCTTGCAGACAACGTGGGCACACAAATCGCAGCACCTGCATTATACTAAGCAAGGTTTATGGAGGCTACAGCAACAACTGATAGATCAACCTCACTGCAGGAACGACAACATCTAAAATAATCAACAAACCCCTTCAATACGTAGCTGATTATATGTTTTCCATTACTCTGTCTATATATTTATCGATGACCTATCTAATCTGACATAAAAACAAAACTGATCAGTGGTCTGCCAGCTACAGATATGCCACAGGTCGTATTGCAGCCTGTCCTCTATGCTTTAAGGGTTATTGGATGATGGTCAAAAGAAGGAGCTTGTCTTTTTCCCATTCCTGAACCTCAGATACTGTCTGATGTCTTGGTATCAACTAATTCAACACATCCCTGAGACTGACCAGGAAACTTGCTCTGAAATCTCAGTATTGTAGCTAGTGGTGCATTTATCCACTGAATTATTGGGAAATTCTATTGTAAATCATTTTTAAACATGACTTTCAGAGAAAATTTGTAGTTTTGTTTACTTCTTGCTGTAAGGTTATTGACATTAGGAGGGAAAGATTACTTTTTGTATTGTGTCTTTCAAATATTTTCCTCTTGCAGTTCAACTAATTTCTGTACAGTTCTTAAAAAATCTCACAATTTCAGTATTTTGATGCATGGCAAACCCATAATTTGATGGGGCAGATTACTTTTATTCATTCTTTCACGGCAAGACCAACATTTGTTGCCCGTCACTGATTGTCCCTTGAACTGAGTGTCTTGCTCGACCATTTCAGAGACAGTTAATAGTCAACCCCATTGCTGTGTATCTGGAGTCACGTGTAGGCCAGGCCAGGTAAGGGTGGCAGATTTCCTTCCCTAAAGTCCATTTGTCAACCAGAAGGGTTTTTACAACAATCAATGATAATTTCAAAGTCATCATTGCCAAGCCGAACTTTCAATTCCAAATTTTATTAATTGAATTTAAATTTCACAAGCTGCCCTGGTGGGATTTGAACCCATGTCCTCAGAGCATCAGTCTGGGCCTCTGGATTACTAGTCTAGTGACATTAACACAATCCTACTATCTCCCTTCAACAATTCAAGGTTGGCCTGAGGGCTATAGTCTGACATGTCCCCACCAGAAGAGATAGAAAATACTTCCTGCACAATGCATTGTGATACTTAAAGTTCATATTTGTGTAATGCTCAGTCTAAACATTTCATGAGCAACTGTATGACTGCTCTGTATGATTCTACTTTTGCGAAGGAATCGGGTCCTAGTCCTAAAGTTTGGAAATATTTTGGTATCAGACTAACATGGAAGACTTATGGGCGAGTTCCCCATAGAACAACACTTGCAAAATTTATTGCCATCTCTCCTCTTAGCTGAACATCCGAAGGAGATTGCGATGGGAGGGAAGAGAAACATAGACATATTTATCTTTAAATATTAGAGTGGGTAATATTTCTTGAGCATCAGAGGGATTGTTCCACTTGCTAAATTCCTGCTGTTAAATCTGCATTTCAGCTGACTCCAAGGAATGTAGGGTAGAATGACTGCCAAGGGATAGATAGAATGTTAGCAAATGCACCTTGAGGAAGGGCAGCCCAGGATGGGACATGGTCACTGCATTCTTGTCAGTTGGGCAAATAGTAATTAGTTTGTTCATTTCTCAATGTGACATTGACCTACAGGAACATGCAGTCAATACCGTTGTCTGATGATGAGGCCGAACGTCTGATTGATGGCAACTGTAAACAGTCCCATTATGGGAAGTTATAGGAGGCAAGGGTATTGATGACCACATTATTTGTTTGGTTAAAGTTCAAGTGTTTGACAAGGAAGCTGCCTTGCCCCAAAAGAATCATCCTGTAGGAAGCTACATGAGCAGCCCTGTTTCGATATGTTATGCTTTTTAAACACATATTTCTTGCATAATTCGAACCAGCAAAATGAAAATGTACTCCTTGTAAAATAATATGTGCCCTGAAACAACACTGTGATATTTGCTCTGAAAATATTTTCAAATAGAACCTCGCTTTAGTCCGAAACGTATTTTTTTAATAATCTTTTTTTTAGTGAAAACATTTGGAAATATTTTAAAGCGGATCGCGTTAATATGAAGAACCTCCCAGTACAAACGTGAAAATGAGAAGCTGTAATTCAACAAGCACTTTGATATAACAGCTCTCCCCCAGCCCAAATAGCTATTACTACTTCAAGAAAATACTTCTTGCACAATGAATTCCGATACTTTCTACCCACTTAAGTTCACTTCTGTGCAACACTCAGTCACAACACTCAGTGACTGACTGTGTTACTGTTGCTAAATACAAAATGTGTGTGCTCATGTTAAATTTTAACTTCTTGGCCAGCAGAACGCACTCTCAGAAGCATATGAGTGGTGCAAACGGAGGGACCAACAGATGCTGTCCATATTGCTATTCATTATCTTATTCAAGAAAGGAAATAGACTGAAAACAGGAAACTATTGGGCAGTTAGTCCAATAACTGTCGTTGGTAAAATTCTAGAATCCATTTCTAAGGAGGCATTAGCCAACATTTCAGAATTCATATTACAATTGGACACGTTAGAGTTTTGTGAAAGGAAAATTGTGTTTAACAAATTCATTAGAGTTCTTTGAGGATGTAACTAGCAGGATGGATAAAGGGGAATGAGTAGATGTAATGTATTTGGATTTCCAGAAGGCATCTGATAAGTTGCACATGAAATGTTATTGTGCAGAAGAGCTCTTGATGTTGGGGGCGATAGAGCATTGGTTAGTTAACAGGAGTCTGAGGTGGGGATAAATGGGTCATGTACAGGATGTGGAACTGTAACTAACAGAGTGGTGCAGGGAGGTGTATTGGGGCCACAGCTATTTACAATTTATATGATTGACTTGGATGAAGGAATAAACTGCATTAGACATAGACAAACAATCCTTACATAGAATCCCTACAGTGCAAAAGGAGGCCATTTGCCCCATCTGGTCTGCACTGACCCTCCGAAAGAGTACCTCCGAAAAAGTGGTCCATCTGATAACATTCCTTTGAGGTTTTTTTGTCACAGTTCTATACAGTGATTGGCTTGCTCGGCCATTTTTCTGGGTCTCGAGTCACATGTAAGCCAGACTAGGTGAGGATGGCAGATTTCCTTCCCTGCAGTGAACCAATTGGGTTTTTACAACTTGTTTACACACTTTTAATTCCAAATGTTTTATATTGAGTATAAATTCCACCATGTGCCTTGGTGAGATTCAAACCCATGTCCTTGGAGGATTACCCTGGGTCTCTGAGTTATTAATCCAGTAACAATGCCCCAGCGTGACTGCCTCCCCAGTAACAATGCCCCAACGTGACTGCCTCCCCAGTAACAATGCCCCAACGTGACTGCCTCCCCAGTAACAATGCCCCAGCGTGACTGCCTCCCCAGTAACAATGCCCCAGCCTCCCCAGTAACAATGCCCCAGCATGACTGCCTCCCCAGTAACAATGCCCCAGCCTCCCCAGTAACAATGCCCCAGCGTGACTGCCTCCCCAGTAACAATGCCCCAGCCTCCCCAGTAACAATGCCCCAGTGTGACTGCCTCCCCAGTAACAATGCCCCAGCATGACTGCCTCCCCAGTAACAATGCCCCAGCCTCCCCAGTAACAATGCCCCAGTGTGACTGCCTCCCCAGTAACAATGCCCCAGCATGACTGCCTCCCCAGTAACAATGCCCCAGCGTGACTGCCTCCCCAGTAACAATGCCCCAGCGTGACTGCCTCCCCAGTAACAATGCCCCAGTGTGACTGCCTCCCCAGTAACAATGCCCCAGCGTGACTGCCTCCCCAGTAACAATGCCCCAGCCTCCCCAGTAACAATGCCCCAGCGTGACTGCCTCCCCAGTAACAATGCCCCAGTGTGACTGCCTCCCCAGTAACAATGCCCCAGTGTGACTGCCTCCCCAGTAACAATGCCCCAGCGTGACTGCATCCCCAGTAACAATGCCCCAGCGTGACTGCCTCCCCAGTAACAATGCCCCAGTGTGACTGCCTCCCCAGTAACAATGCCCCAGCGTGACTGCCTCCCCAGTAACAATGCCCCAACGTGACTGCCTCCCCAGTAACAATGCCCCAACGTGACTACCTCTCCAGTAACAATGCCCCAGCCTCCCCAGTAACAATGCCCCAGCCTCCCCAGTAACAATGCCCCAGCGTGATTGCCTCCCCAGTAACAATGCCCCAGCGTGACTACCTCTCCAGTAACAATGCCCCAGCCTCCCCAGTAACAATGCCCCAGCCTCCCCAGTAACAATGCCCCAGCGTGATTGCCTCCCCAGTAACAATGCCCCAGCGTGACTGCCTCCCCAGTAACAATGCCCCAGCGTGACTGCCTCCCCAGTAACAATGCCCCAGCGTGACTGCCTCCCCAGTAACAATGCCCCTGTGTGACTGCCTCCCCAGTAACAATGCCCCAACGTGACTGCCTCCCCAGTAACAATGCCCCAGCCTCCCCAGTAACAATGCCCCAGTGTGACTGCCTCCCCAGTAACAATGCCCCAGCCTCCCCAGTAACAATGCCCCAACGTGACTGCCTCCCCAGTAACAATGCCCCAACGTGACTGCCTCCCCAGTAACAATGCCCCAACGTGACTGCCTCCCCAGTAACAATGCCCCAGCGTGACTGCCTCCCCAGTAACAATGCCCCAACGTGACTGCCTCCCCAGTAACAATGCCCCAACGTGACTGCCTCCCCAGTAACAATGCCCCAACGTGACTGCCTCCCCAGTAACAATGCCCCAGCGTGACTGCCTCCCCAGTAACAATGCCCCAGCGTGACTGCCTCCCCAGTAACAATGCCCCAACGTGACTGCCTCCCCAGTAACAATGCCCCAACGTGACTGCCTCCCCAGTAACAATGCCCCAGCGTGACTGCCTCCCCAGTAACAATGCCCCAGCGTGACTACCTCTCCAGTAACAATGCCCCTGTGTGACTGCCTCCCCAGTAACAATGCCCCAGTGTGACTGCCTCCCCAGTAACAATGCCCCAGTGTGACTGCCTCCCCAGTAACAATGCCCCAGCCTCCCCAGTAACAATGCCCCAGCGTGACTACCTCTCCAGTAACAATGCCCCAGTGTGACTGCCTCCCCAGTAACAATGCCCCAGCGTGACTGCCTCCCCAGTAACAATGCCCCAACGTGACTGCCTCCCCAGTAACAATGCCCCAACGTGACTGCCTCCCCAGTAACAATGCCCCAACGTGACTGCCTCCCCAGTAACAATGCCCCAGCCTCCCCAGTAACAATGCCCCAGCGTGACTGCCTCCCCAGTAACAATGCCCCAGCCTCCCCAGTAACAATGCCCCAGCGTGACTACCTCTCCAGTAACAATGCCCCAGTGTGACTGCCTCCCCAGTAACAATGCCCCAGCGTGACTGCCTCCCCAGTAACAATGCCCCAGCGTGACTGCCTCCCCAGTAACAATGCCCCAGCGTGATTGCCTCCCCAGTAACAATGCCCCAGCGTGACTGCCTCCCCAGTAACAATGCCCCAGCCTCCCCAGTAACAATGCCCCAGCCTCCCCAGTAACAATGCCCCAGCGTGACTGCCTCTCCACATTTCCAAGTCAGGATGGTGAGTGACTTGGAGGGGATCCTCCTTGTGGTGGCTTTCCCATGTGTTTGTTGCCCTGTAGGTAAACCGAATAACGTTCAGAATCTCTCCCCGCCCCCCCCCCCTCCACCCACCCCCCCTTTCCCCCAACATTATGTAAAATAAAGCTGCAAATAGATCCTCGCGAGTTAGTGCAATGTGGCATCTTTGAGCTTCTATATTGAGAAAACTCAACAGTCAACTTATCAGGTGACACTCTCAAACTGGGGGGTGGGGGTCGGGGGGGGGGGGGGGGGTGTTGGAGAATCACAGGAGGCAGCTTAAATGTTATGCACTGAGTTAGAGAAAATTGCAGAGCAACAACAGACAAAGTCTGAAGCCTGCACGCAGGAAGAGCTGATGATCAGTGTAATTCACGAATTGTGACAAAATTAAAATTAATAGGCATTGATTAACTCAATGCTTAATATGTTGAACCCATGCAGAAATTTTGTTTTTGGAATTACTGCAAGAATATTGATCCCGATTGTTGTCATGGCAACAAGGTTGACCAAAAACACATCATCCACATATTTTTGACTTGTTTTCTGATTGATGTGACATGCTGAAATGATTTCTTCTGTAACCTGGTTGGGTTTCATTTTTGCTCTTTACGTTTTTCCAGGAGAATATCTTTACGCTGGTACAGCTTCCGATTTTCACGGCAGAGACCCTGCTTTCACCCGCTCCCTGGGGCCACCTTCCAACCGGTATTACATTCGAACAGATCTCTCGGAGCATTACTGGCTCAACGGTATGAGTTTACAGTCACTTCTTTGCTTTGAAATATGCCTTTTTAAGTTATTGAATAAAGTTTAGTGTAGGTCAAGTAAATAGTGTTGAGATTTGAACCATTTTTATATTACTTGTACTCATGTTATCTCAAATGTAGATTAGTTCATGAATGCATAAGGAGAGAAATGCTCATGGCTTTGATTGGAAGTATATTTTCATAAGCTATAGCTGTTCACTTGAGTCAATGTACACATTCAGCAAATGCATTATGTAAGAAACATATTGATGGAAGCTTTGTGGCCGTGTTAGAATAGACATTGAGATTGGGAGAGGTACCTCATCAGCCACGTTGAAGAAGGCACTGGCAAACCACTGCAATACTTTTCTGAGCACGCTCACGGGTCAATCCAATGGAAATCCATGGTTGTCAATGCCCTTGAGTTTATGATGCACATTAACACAAAGTGGCAATATACTATGGAGGCAGATAGATTAGAACATAGAAAAATACAGCACAGCCCATGATGTTGTGCCGAACTTTTGTTCTAGATTAAGAACAAATTAATCTACACCCCATCATTCTACCGTAATCCATGTACCTATCCAATAACCGCTTGAAGGTCCCTAATGTTTCCGACTCAACTACTTCCACAGACAGTGCATTCCATGCCCCCACCACTCTCTGGGTAAAGAACCTATCTCTGACATCCCCCCTATATCTTCCACCATTCACCTTAAATTTATGTCCCCTTGTAATGGTTTGTTCCAGGGGGAAAAGTCTCTGACTGTCTACTCTATCTATTCCCCTGATCATCTTATAAACCTCTATCAAATCGCCCCTCATCCTTCTCCGTTCTAATGAGAAAAGGCCGAGCACCCTCAACCTTTCCTCGTAAGACCTACTCTCCATTCCAGGCAACATCCTGGTAAATCTCCTTTGCACCTTTTCCAAAGCTTCCACATCCTTCCTAAAATGAAGCGACCAGAACTGCACACAGTACTCCGAATGTGGCCTTACCAAGGTTTTGTACAGCTGCACCATCACCTCACGGCTCTTAAATTCAAAGATTCAAGATTCTCTGGGAAGTGCGAGACCAGCTGTGACATGTACTCTCAAACCATTCAACTTTCCCACTGGCAAAGCACATTTTGAAAGCAGATTTCTTGCAAATTATATCAACTTCAAACTTTTTTGACGTTATGAGAGAAACAATGCTACCTCCTGCTGTATTCAATAATTCAGCACCCAGGATGTAGAAGTCAGTGCACACATCCAAGCATGCCTCACTGAGCTCAATTCCATGTAAAGCAGGTAACTGTGGCATGTGTAATAATAGCACAAAGGCATCGATCACTCATAAGGTTCTGTGCAAACATATGGGTTCAACTATTAATTCTAGGCACATGTGAACATATACACGGATAGAAAGCTTGAGGATGTCAGCAGTGGGCCGTGTGTGTGTGCTCTGCTCCAGGCTTAAATGAAAGCACATGACACACTCCCCTTAAAATGATCACATGCCGCTATCCCTTAAAGAGATATTACAACAGTGACATATCTCGAGCCTGCTAGCTCTGCAATGCATATTCAGATACAAGTCTGAGAACAAGGGCGGGATTCTCCCCTACCCGGTGGGGTGGGCCATACTGGCACCAAGGAGTGGCGTGAACCACCCCAGAATCAGGCCGCCCGGAAGGTGAGGATTCCTCCGTGGCTAAGCCGGCGCCGGCGGGGTTTGTGCCGCGCCAGCCGGTGCCGAAGGGCCTCCGCCGCCCGCCGCTAGTTGGCGCATGCGCGGGGGATGCCAGCGTGTACTGGAATCATCCCAGCGCATGCGCAGGGGAGGGTTCTCTCCCCTGCCAGGTCCCGCCGGTAAGGACCTGGTGTATTTCATGCCAGGATCCGTGGAAAACGGGCCCATCACAGGCCGGAGAATCACCGGGGGGGGGGGGGGGGGCGCTGCCAACGGCCCCTGACCCATGCGGCGCAATTCCCGCCCTCACCGTTAAACCTGCACCGGAGCATCGGGCAGCTGGTGTCGGGGCGGCAGGGCGGGATTCACGCCACCACCCCCCCGGCTATTCTCCGGCCCGGTGGGGGGTCGGAGAATCCCGCGCCTGGTGTCTGTACTGTAATGGAGTTGAAGATTTGTAATTGCTGAATACTCTAACCAATGGGATCTCTCTGGGAGTAGCACTGACTATATTTGAAGTTAAGTTTATAGATTGTGTATGGACAACACAGAAGGCTAATGTAAAAGTTTATTCCATCCATACTTCGCAAAATAACATTTTGCCCCGTATACATTGAGCACTCCATCTCATTCCAGAGGACTTAGTCCCAGCTCTGGTCACCACACAACAAAAAAAGAGGGAGGTTGTCCTACATTAGCTGATCCATTCAAATAGACAACCTTACACTCCTCCACCTAACTGTCTTTAGTCTTTATTATTATTATTATTAATTTTTATTATTGTCACAAGTAGGCTTACATTAACACTGCAATGAAGTTACTGTGAAAATCCCCTAGCCACCACATTCAGGTGCCTGTTCGGGTACACAGATGGAGAATTCAGAATGTCCAATTCACCTAACAGCACGTCTTTCAGGACTTGTGGGAGGAAACCGGAGCACCCGGAGGAAACCCACGCAGACACGGGGAGAACGTGCAGACTCCGCACAGACAGAGACTCAGTTACTTTACTTTTAAGGCCATTAAATATTAATTATTCGGTTCTTCCTGACATTTACCATAAGTTGCTCTTTCACCAGCTTTAGCCTGAGTTAATTCATTTCCAGTAAGACCAGTATTGATGACTGGTGAGTGGGGTGCGGGGGGTGTGTGAGGATGCTTTGCCATGCCTCCTACAGATTCTGGCTGACTAGGAAACTCTCCCACTCTTGCCACCCGCCAGAGCATGTCGGAAAGATTGACAGCTTTGTGGCCAAAGTGCAAATGTGTCATCAAACCCCGGACCTGGGATGGGACTTGAACCCAGACCCTTAGAGGTAGAGACACTATCCACTTTGTCACAAGACCTCTCACCTTTTCCCGAGTGATTTTGATTGTTTTAAATAAACCCAAGAATGAAGAGGAGACTGCATAGATCTTTAGAAAAATTGAACTCTGAAAACAAAAGGCCGTCATTGATGTCTTTTCAAATCTTTGAATGTTAAATGTCATTATCAGTTTCTAAAATGTGTTGCTCGGTTTATCCCTCCGTGCACTCAGCAACACATTTTTATTTACAGAAGCAAAGTTTATTGGAGCATTTTCCATTCCGGACACCTACAACACAGATGATGATAAGATATATTTTTTCTTTCGGGAAGCAACAGAGGACAGCAGCACCTCTGACAAGTCCATTTTTTCTCGGGTTGCACGGGTTTGTAAGGTAGGTGGACAGTTTTAACATTGTTAATTTATTTTACATGTAAAACAAGGAGTCACTTGATTCAGAAAATTAATTAATTAGCGGAACCTGTAACTTTGTAAGCGGTTTTCTCCTCTCTGAAGACAGTAACCCTTTTGGGTGAGTACACAGACACAGCCTTCTGCTACCGGAAGCAAACTCTGATAAGGCTGGAGAGTGAGTGCTGAGGGGCTATTGCTTCATGGATCCACATCTACAGGTCCGAAGTGGCTAACAGTTGGATAGTGATCAGGATCTATGGCTGGGTTTCCCCCTCTTGTGTGAACATTGATATTAGTTGTAGTTCCAGCCCAGCACAACATCAGCTAGCTCAACGTAGAGTAGGGTTAACCACAGCTTAACCTTAAAACTCTATGGAGGTGATTAAACGGTCTGGTGGTGCCCGACTGGGAGTCAGGATCAATCTCGCGACTCTTACAAGATTCGCGACACTTGAAAAGTCTCATAAGATTTAACAGAGCATCGTTAGACGTCGTGGTCTGGATCTCGTTTTCACTCAGTGAGATCCAGATTGCAGATTTAAATGAGCCCTTAAGCTAATTTTAATATGCATTTTCCAGGTTCTCCTGGTGACCAGGATTCACACGCTGCTCCTGGGAGACCGTGTCAGGGCCCTGTTCAGTACTGGTCCACAAAACACGGTACCTGGGGCGGAGGTCTCCCACCAGGCCGTTGGAGAATTGGGAAGGGCGGCACTCCCGCTGGCACCAATGCACCTTGGCATTGTCAGCCCGGCGTCCTGGCCCTGGCCATCGCACCACCCCAGCACTGGCAGGTTGTCCGCGTGGCACTGCGAGGCTTACAGGAGCACTACCAGAGAGCCAGGATGGCAGTCTCCAGGTGCCAGGTTGCCTGTGCCAGGGATCGGACCCGGGTGTGCCTTGCCCATAAGAAGTGAGGTGAGCGGAGGCTTGAGGACCCTGGACGAGGTACGTTGGGTGAAGTTGGGGGTCCTGAGTCAGTGAAGTCACCTCTGCTTGATGAGTACCAGCGTTCCTGACACAAAATGTATTATTTTGCGCAGATCTATTGATGCTACATATTGATCTTCCATTCTTTTGAAGGGTGATCTAGTCTGATAAACATCAGACTAGATCACCCTCTGGTATTGTAGTTAAACATATTCTTATATTGGTTTAGCTTTCTTCATATTTAAGAGGTCCATAGATGCTCATTCCAAGCATCACCTATTCATGTTCACTTTGGCCTGGCCTAAATTCAAAGCATAAAATATTTTCCAGTTCCACCCAAAGCAAGACCCCAACATAAAGCTGTGCAAGAAATTGCTTTGGAATTTGTTGAAAAGTAGTTGCGCTAAAATATTTCTATTAAGTCGAATGTTACATTGAAATTAAAATAACAAAGGTCCTGTATTATGTCCAGTGCTGTGTGCAGAATAATTGAGGTAACTCAAGTGGACAGGATGTACACGGGAGATTGAAAAAAACATTTATGCAGCTGCTCCATCCATCTGAGGCAGCAGAATGAGAAAGTCTGGCTTGTAGACCAATAACATAACCTGCCCCACCCTTTGGAGATTGGTTTCATGAACCACAGCATTGCCTGCTTTACTCTCAAACACTGACTCTCACAGTAAGTGTTTGATTTACCTCATCTTGGAACACACACACTCTGAGGACTTGAGGGTAATACTATCCAGTGCACGTTAACCGTGCAGATAAATGATATATGTGCAAAATTTAGCATATCGCTGTTTGTTCTGAATACTGCTATGGAATAAAATAACCAAAAATTACAATGGAGCGGATGTTCCAGTTTTTAATTTGGTTGTTAATAGAAAGTGATTTTTAAAAATTGAAATTTATATGAGTTTGTACTTATTGTAAACACACTAAAGAGATTGGACAGACAACAATATTGAGGCATTTCATTTCATCATGCTTCAAAGGTGCAGAGGAAGTTGATAAATCCATAAAATGGCTCATAAATTTAGATCCTGTGGACATAGAACTCAAAATTAAGGAATTAATAATAAATTTGTACAGGTGAAGACTCATTTCGAGGGTTATGTGCAGAGTTGAGTGCCCCATTATAGAAGAAATATAATAGCCATGAAAGCAGGCAGCATAGATTCATCAAGATCCAGTGCCAACAATGAAATGGGTTTGACAACTTGAGATACTGAATCTATTTCCTGTAGAACAAAAACAGCTAAGAAGAGAGTTTACCGACACTTTTAAAATTCTGCAGCCTTTTGGATTAGGGAGTCAGTGATAAGGGTTCCTTAATTCAAAAGTTAATTAAAAGCAGTGAAGAGTGAGGTTTGGTGCAATTTTTAATGCAGAATTATTGGAGCATGGGGTGAAGCTACAGCACAGGCATCTACCAGTGGGTGGCACGGTAGCACAGTGGTTAGCACTGCTGCCTCACAGCTCCGGGGTCCCGGCTTCAATTCTGGCTTCGGGTGACTGTGTGGAGTTTGCACTTTCTCCCCGTGTCTGCGTGGGTTTCCTCCGGGTGCTCCGGTTTCCTCCCACAGTCCAAAGATGTGCGGGTCAGGTGGATTGACAATGTTAAACTGCCCCTTAGTGTTCAAAAGGTTAGGTGGGGTTACTAGGTTATGAGGATAGGGTGGAGGTCTGGGCTTAAGTAGGATGCTCTTTCCAAGGGCAAGTGCAGACTCGATGGACCGAATGGCCTCATTCTACACTGTAAAATGTATCAGCAATCTGGAAACTTTCAAAAATATCTCCTGGCCACAAAAAGCAGGACAAATCCAACCTCGTCAGTTACTGCCCCATGCGTGTACTCTTCCAATGATGGGAGTGACACTTACTCAGTGAGAACCTGCTCACTGATACTCAGTTTGGGGTCCACCAGGTTACTCTGAACTCAGAGCTGAGGTGAGAATGTCTGCCTTTGCCATCAAGGCAGAATCTGATCAAGTGTGACATCAAGAAGTCCGAGCAAAACTGAAGCCAATTAGATTTAGGCCCAACAAAGTGGCTACTGAGCTGTGACTTTCTGTCAATCTGGAGGTTGTGGACTGCAGGTTAGTTAGAATGAGTACATGCTTTCAGACAGATGCATTCGTATCAAGATTATCGTTTGGTTTTGGTTGATGAGTTGATCCATGTTTATTCCCTGCCAATCGTCATTGCAGCCTCAAAGATATTCAGCATGTGGGCGGTGCTGTCTGGACCAGCAATTGCTGGCCATTCCTAACAGCCCTTCAACTGAGTGGCTTGCTGGGCCATTTGAGAGGGCAGTTAAAAGGCAGCCACATTGCTGTAGGTCTGGAGTCGCATGTAGGCCAGACCGGGTAAGGACGGCAGATTTCCTTCCCTCAAAGACATTAGTGAACCAGATGGGTTTTTACAGCAATCAATGATTGCTGTCATAGTCAGCATTTGAGACGAGCTGTATATTCCAGATTTATTAACCAAATTTGAATTCCAGTAGCTGCTGTGTTAGGATTTGAACCCTGTCCCAGGAGCATTAGCCTGGGCCTTGGGATTACCAATACAGTGACATCACCACGATGCCACCATCTTCCCCTATGTGGGAAGAACTTTTGACTATTTTCACGTGATAAGTGCACTTATCTTTTAATTATTGTTTTATGTCCCCTAGTTTTGGAATCTCCAACCAGTGGAAATAGTTTGTCCACCCTGTCTTTCCCTGTTAATATCTTGAATACTTCGATCAGATCACCCCTTAACCTTCTAAATTCGAACCGAAACAGGTCCAATTTGAGTAATCTCTCCTTGTAGCTCAACCCCTATAATCCAGGTATCATTTTTGTAAACATACGTCACCTCCCTCCAAGACCAACATATCCTTCCTAAGGTGTGGTGCCCAGAACTGCTCACAGTGACTCCAAGTGAAGTCTAACCAGGGTTTTGTAAAGCTGTAGCATAACCCCCTGTGTCTTTATATTCCAATCCTCTAGATATAAAGGCTAACATTCCATGAGCCTTTTTGATTATTTTCTGTGCTTGTTTCTAGCATTTTAAGGACCTATACACCTGAGCACCCCCCCCCCCCCCCCTCCCCCAAGTCTCTTTGGCCATCCACTGTACCCAACCTCTTTCCATTTAGAAAGTACTCTGCTCTCCCTTTTTGGTCCAAAATGGATAACCACACACTTGCCTGCACTAAATTCCATCTGCCTGAATTTTGCCCATTCGCCTGGTCTGTTAATATCTCCTTGCAATTTTATGCTATCATCTAGAGAGGGATATGAGCCAAATGCAAGAAAATGGGGTGAGCTTAGATGGGCATTTTGGTTAGCATGGACCTGTTTGGGCCAAAGGATCTGACTCCAAGCCGTAGATTCAATGATTCTATGATCTTGGCTGTCTACAATGCCACCTAACTTCGTATCATCCACAAATCTGGATATGTGACTCTGTGCCATGATCCAAGTCATTAATGAATAGTGTGGATAATTAATGCCGCAACGCCGATCTCTATGGTACACCACTAGCCTTCTCCTGCCAATTAGAGTAATTACCCCTTATCCTCACTCTCTGTCGCCTGTTACTCAACCAATTTCCTAACCATGTCAATTATTTGTCCTCAATCCGTAACTTCCACCTTAGTTTGCAGTCCCTTGTGTGGAACTTATCAAATGCATGCAGGAAGTCCAAATAAATAACATCCATAGATGGTCCCCCCTCCATTACCTTAGTCACCTCGATATAAAATTCAGTAAGATCAGATACAATCTCCCCTTCACAAATCCATGCTGGCTCTCCCTGATAGACCAAAATTTTTCAAGGTGTTCAGTTACCCCATCCCTGATTATAGACTTCAGCAATTTCCCCACCACAGATGTTAAGCTAACCGGTCTCTAATTCCCTGGTTTCCCCCTTCCACTCTTCTTAAAAAGTGGAGTGACATGTGCAATTTTCCAATCTAGAGAATCGAGGGAACTCTGGAAGATTATAGTTAGGGCACCTACAATGTGCTCCATTACTTCCTTTATCACCCTCGGGTGGAAACCATTAGGTCCTGGGGACTTGTCACACTTTGCTTCCATTAATTTCCTAGTTGGTGATAATCTACTTACCATTAATTGCATTCCGTCCCTGTCTTCTATCAACTATTAATTTTTTGGGGACTTCTGGCAAGTTATCCTCCTTTTCAACTGTAAATACTGAGGCTGAGTAATTGTTCAACATGTCTGAAACTGCTCCATTATCACTAACAATATCGCCATTTAATAGCATTGTAAAGAAATTCAATAAATAAGGGGAAAACGTCCAATGCTGTGGGGACAGAGTGCAGGAGTGGGGCTAATTGTTTCACAAGGCAAGCTTGCAATGAAGGACTGCAGCAAGTATGGAAACAGAGGGAGAGATGAGTAAGTAGATCAATAAGGAGTGATAAGATGCCACTGAATTTCACTTTTACGTTAATTGTTATTGTGAGTTAATCAATTCCAGTTGGAAGAGAGGCTTGACGATGGCGTGAGTTACAGTTTGTAGTTTCTGGGGAGAATTAACTTGGATGGAATATTTCCTGCTGAGAAGGGACGGGAGATTCGTTATCACTCTGTCAAAAGCTGTGGTGGTGCTCGAGGTCGATAAGTGTGCCTAACAGTGAGCCGCATGCCTGTTATCTTGTTTGAATTGTAAATCATGACCTTTAGATCTACTTAAGAAAATATGTTAGTGTTATTACAATTTTCAAAACTTATTTGTAAGTTACTTTGTAAATCAAAGGGTGAAATTATGAACTTATTTCACACCAGCTCTCCTGGGATTTTTTCAAGCCTTCATTTTTATTTGGAGTTACTGAAAATGTCAGTTTGATATATTAAGTGTTTGAGCAAATCAATTTCCTCTGGTAGATTCTGCTTGAAGACTGGTGCTGGCAGGCGACTGCTGGAAATCACCTTACACATCATTACAACAAAACACAAGCAGATTTTTCTGATGGGAAGCGCATTTGTGTTGTGCTTGACAAATGCTACTGAAGTACTTACCTGGTTACAGCTAATGCTTTGTTTTATTAGTAAATTGTGAGCTTGTGCTGTGCTATCAGCTTAAATCAAGCTAACTTAAAGCTTATCCTCCCCAGAGCAGACTGCACGAGCTCACACTCTGCACTTTGGCAAGTGACTTGGAAAGGGACATTGTTAAAAATAGCCCATAACTTTGCCCATTTGAGCAGTCAGTCAGCTACTGCGTTCAATCAGGTGCTGCAGTGTAAAAACGCTACATTCAACAGAAAAAGTATGAACAGTCACAGAATTACAATCATGGCGAATCTTCTGGACCATGTACACTATTTATTAAATAACTCATTCCATCTTCCACTCTTCACAATAGCTGATGATGTAATGATATATTGGAAGTCAGCCTTCCTCATGCTCAGATCCCTCCATTAACTAATTGCTGACATTACACATTTATTAAGTGATCCAGTAGGTAGACATCCTTCATGGTGGTGAGTGTTAGTGCCACGATGATGGATTTACTAATGGGGCATTACCCAGCCACTTATTCCCTGTGATGAAAAAGGCAGCGAGATTAGGAGAAGGTGGATATGCAAAATGTATCTATTTATTGACTAGAATTTAAAAATGTACTTTTCCTGAAGATTTGAGCTCAGGTGGCACAGACATCAAACCAAACTCAGCACAATAGCAGTAATGCAATTTACTCAGCAGAAACTCCCAATAGAGAACAGGCTGATTGGAAAGAGATGTATTGTCATTTGTTCTTTGAGCTGAGGCCCTCATTTAATCTGCATGTTACATATTAACCAAGTCACTGTTGGAGAGGTGATCATGGCTGAGAAATGTGGCAGCCCAACTTCCGATTTTCCCGTGTGAAAGAGCTTCCTGAACACCCAATATGCTGATATAAAGGGCCAGGTTCTCTGTCCCGTGACGCCTGGATTGTGTTTCCTGATGGGACAGGGCATCGATGGTGGAATCTAGGTCCACAGCTGGAGGGGAGGATGGAAATTAATACAAATGGGTCGGCAGCCTTATCTCTGCTCCTTTCTGACTCTCCGCTCCCCTGGATCGGGAATCACGTGGGCGGGGATTACTACAGGTCTCACCAAACATGAGCTGACGTGGTGGACCTTGCGGTGGGCCAAGGGGGTAATTCCAACCCCCCCCCCCTCCACCAGGGACCCTGTGAATAGGGAGACCCCTGGGACCCACTGACTGAAGGAATTCCCCAGAGGGACCCCCTAACTAGAGAGGTGAACCAAGAAGAGTGCCAGTAGCCACGAGGCAGAAAGACATCAATGAGCTGAATCAGATGACATCACTGGGTGTCATAACTCCTCCGGACATGGTCATGGAATGGATTTCAGCAATGGTGGCCGCAGCAACGAATGATGGCTCGGCCAGGATGTGTCCTGACCCAGTGAACGAGGCACTGCTCAGACCATGAAGTGAGTGGAACAAGTGATAGGATCAATGCCAAATGCCAAGGTATTCAGTATTCCTCATGCAAAGATGCGTTCAGACTGATCTTCTTAGGTGAGGAATCCTCAAAACTAACCACATTCATATCTCCGGGATGAAGATATCATTTCCTTATGTCCTATGGAATCTACACGGTTAGTGAGGTTTCCCAGGAATGCAAAGCAAAATTCTTTGCGGGCCAACCTTGGCCAGACTTGTTCGGGATGGTCCTTCCCAAGAACATGATGCTCGACTCTGCCTCGTCCTTGATGGAATCAACACCATCCAATTGAAGCTGAACCGTGCAAAATGCAGATTCAGGATGAAACGGGTTCCTTATGTGGATCATTTACTCACAGCCCGACGGTGTAGAGCCCGATTCAGACAAGACCAGGGAGGTACGATGGATGGTCATTCCCATGGACAAGCACACTTTACAGCACTTTCTGGGTGTGAAGCATTCTCGTTCTAGGTCTATCCAGAGTTACCGTGAGGTCACTGGACCTCACCATCAACGTCTCCACCAGGATATCGAATGGTGCTGGCGAGAGCACCACACAGCGGCTTCAACAGACTCAAACAGACACTCTCAGCCATACCCGTGCTACAATACTTTGACATTCAAACATCCAAACTCCTATCAGCAGATACCCCAGCACAGGCTTGGCGCAGGCTGCATCCAGAGTGACAGACCAATAGCCTTTGCTTCAAGGGTCCTCACTGACACTGAGACTCATTCTGCTCCGATCGAACAGGAACCTCTCACTTCAGTCTTCACCTGTCAGAAATCTCATGACTTTGCTTTTGGACATCCAGTAACTGTTGGTACAGATTAAGAGGCACTCATCACTATATTAAAGAATGCTCTACACACTGCGTCTTGTTATGGGCCGGGGCTTAGAAACTCCAAAGTGTATTATCATGCTCACTTTTATTTTGAATTTGGCTGGGATGAGCACAAGAGTCTTCACTTCAGGTGTGATTCATCAGACTGCCTAGGCACTTTTATCAAGACAAAGTTTATTATAAGAATGTAGTTAACATATATAAAACACAGCAAGAATTTGTTATCAATTACAAAGCTGAAGAAATACACAACAGCTACGTCTGCACGTAGTCTGCACGTCCTCCCCCTGTGTGCGTGGGTTTCCTCCGGGTGCTCCGGTTTCCTCCCACAGTCCAAAGATGTGCGGGTTAGGTGGATTGGCCATGCTAAATTGCCCGTAGTGTCCTAATAAAAAAAAAGGCTAAGGGGGGGGGGGTTGTTGGGTTACAGGTATAGGGTGGATACGTGGGTTTGAGTAGGGTGATCATGGCTCGGCACAACATTGAGGGCCGAAGGGCCTGTTCTGTGCTGTACTGTTCTATGTTCTATGTACAATAACCTATGTATACAACTCTTAATGACTCCCCCTTAGCTGTTCCAATTCAATACAAAATCCAATAAACCAAAACCCCTTTCAAGGGCGTGGCCCAGCACACTGTAATCTCACTTGAATGGGACTGGTCCTTTCCTGCAGATTCTGGTCCAGCCTCCAACCAGAAGATTCAACACTCCTTCAGGAAAGCAACTGTATCTGATTGACATGCCCACAGATTCAGACCTCTAACAACTAGTTAATTGGTCAGGATTCAGACCACACGTGGTCGTGGCCAGTTAGCAGTGGTACACACAGTCATGTCCTGCAACCGAGCAGCTATGTGGTGGCCTCAGACAGTGATGCAATCGCCATCGCCTCTGCAAGTATCAGAGCCAGCACCAAGTGATAACAAAGCACTACAGTCATCTGGTCTCGGGCCCCAATACCCTGCACCAGCGGACATGCAGATTCCTACAGAGCCCAATGCAACAAATCCTGCACCTGACCCGTGTTGCTAATAGTGAGGACATTGGCTACAGAAAGACTTCAACACTATCACCGATGTAATCAGTTAGTTATTCCCGGAAGCGTGGGCAAAGCACAGGTGTTCTATGTGGATATTGAGCTCTGGAATAAACTAACTTTGTTAGAAGTTCTTGTCGGTGATTTAAAGAACCTACAACTCTGTGTGGGGGGAAATAAACACCCAAAAATATTCTGCTCAATTCTACTTCACATTTTCCAAGGAAATTGAAATGTTTTAGTCCATAACTACTCCCATGATTCAACTCCTCATTGATTATTTCAATCAGGGGCTGGTTTAGCACAGGGCTAAATCGCTGGCTTTTAAAGCAGACCAAGGCAGGCCAGCAGCACGGTTCAATTCCCGTACCTGCCTCCCTGAACAGGTGCCGGAACGTGGCGACTAGGGGCTTTTCACAGTAACTTAATTTGAAGCCTACTTGTGACAATAAGCGATTTTCATTTCATTTCATTTCAGTTGTTACGTTTCATTAACTGCAATTAGGGTTTTGGTGCTAAACTTCTGAAAAGAGACTAGCATTATTTGTACTTGATTAATCTTGTAGTTCATATCCAAAGGCTTTCTGACTTCAAAAGGAGCCAAGCTATTGAAGGGTGTGATTGATGCCACCTTCAATATGGCCCCCTTTTTTAAATGCACGGTTAATGTAAGAGTCAGTGGAGTATTGAAGAGGCATTATTCATCACAAAGTGTACGATGTGTTCAAGAAATGTGTCTTTTCACAGAAATTGATGGCAGAATTCAGCAATGTAACTGGAAACTCTGTACAAAAGCTTTGATGTATGCCATGGATTTACAACAATAAATAAAATGTTTAATAGACCTTGTAGAGGCAGTGCAGTGTGCTGGTATTTTTGCATTTCTGCTGTCTCCAAGCCTGCAGTGGAAGATAACAGTGAAACCTCACACTGCCTCCCAAATTGCTGTGGTACTGAGTGCTTTTAGTGCTTCCAGTTATGATAGAACCTATAATTACATTAATATTATGGCCTTCTCAATTGGGAGATTCTCATTAAATTCACTAACAGTTTCACTTAGTATGTTTAGGATTTTGATTGAAGGTCTGTGGCGTTTGTCTATTAACTCACCTAATGTACACTTTCAGCTTTTATGCAATTTTGCGCTGTAATGATTTTTTAGTTTGAATAACTGGTGTTAGCAAAAAAAAAATTATTTTTATTTTGCTGAAGGCTGCACCACGGTGGTGCAGTGGTTAGCACTGTTGCTTCACAGCACCAGGGTCCCGGGTTCGATTCCTGGCTTGGGTCACTATCTGTGCGGGGTCTGCATGTTCTCCACGTGTGCGTGGGTTTCCTCCGGGTGCTCCGGTTTCCTCCCACAAATCCCGAAAGACGTGCTGTTAGGTGAATTGGACATTCTGAATTCTCCCTCTGTGACCCGAACAGGCGCCGGAGTGTGGCAACTAGGGGATTTCACAGGAATTTCATTGAAGTCAGCCTACTTGTGACAACAATAAAGATTAGGCCAATTTCTTTCTTGAATGTAGATTTGAACTTGTCTAAAGTGTTAGCTCGACGCCTGAAGAGAGTTCTTCCGTTGATTCTCAAAGGTGATCAGGCTGTGTTTGTAAAGGGTCGGAACTTGTGTCACGATGTTAGGAGACTATTGAATGCTATTCAGCTCGTTCACAATTGGACGTTGGATGTGTTAGTGATCTCTCTGGACGCAGAGAACGCTTTTGACTGGGCAAAGTGTAACTATTTATTTTATACGCTGCAGAGGTTTGGGCTGGGAGGGGAGTATGTCTCCAATGAGGGGCGAGACAGGGTGCCCATTATCCACGTTTGTAACAGCCATCGAGCCCATGGCTGAGGCAATTAGCCAGGACCCTTCAGTTTTTGGGAGAGATAGTGGAGGGAAGCAGCATTACATCACGTTATACATGGACGATGTGTTGTTTGTGTCCAAGCCGAACATTTCTGTTCCGGTTATTATTAACATGGTGGATAGATCTAGCCTGTTCTCGGGCCTTTCACTGTACCTGGATACACGTGACAATAAACAAATCCAATCCATGCTACAAAATCAATGTTACGAAGTCTGAGCCTATGCTGTCGGATGATTTCAAAGGGAGACCTCCCCACTTCCCTAACTTTCCATTCAGGCGATCCCCCTTGGCTTATCAGGATATAGTGATTATTCCCTCCTGGGCCAAATCCCCATTAATTGCATCTCTAGGTGTGGCCTGGTCCATTAATTATCCTTGCCGATTCCGTGGTTGGGCAGGATAGCGTTAATTAAGATCCATGTGTTGCCTAGGTTACTGTATCCTTTTCAAATGCTGCCAATCTTGCTTTAGTCTAAGGCCCTAAAGGAAATTAACGGGATGCTCAGTTCCTTTATATGGAACAAGAAAAAACCTTATTTAAAACCGGCCAAACTGCAGCTTCCCAGTTCAAAGGTCGGGGGTGGGGGTGGCCAAGGGCCAAATATTAAAATGTATCAATTAGCCTCTCATCTCAGGTTTGTAAGGGGTTGGGTCAGAGCCCCCCCCCCCCCCCCCCCCATCCTCCGTTTGACTCGACATTGAAGTAGACCAGTCTGAATACTCCATACAAACTCTGTTGTTTTACGGGGATTTCCAGGCTGGGTCTGCCAAGTGTGAGAATCCTATAATTATCAACACTCTTACAGTGGGAGGATGGCTGGAAGAAAGATCAAAATTGACTCCCTGGGCGGAATTCTCCGCACCCACGACGGGGTGCCCGCCATTTTTTTACGGCGAGCAGCGATTCTCAGCTGGCCGATGGACCTATTTCGAAGGCCTTTAGGACTGTTTTTATGAACGTAAATCACACCTGGTCTGACCGTTCGTAAAAACGGCCGTAAAGTCCTGATCTGGGGAACCATGGCACCGATTGGCACGGCAGTACCACGGCCGTGCCAAGGGTGCCATGGGCCCGCGATCGGTGGGCACCGGGTACTTACCCCGTGCACTCTTTAACCTTCCGCCGCCCCGCTGTATCCATTCGCGGGGCAGCTGAGGGGCATACCGGCCCGCGCATGCGCGGGTTTCACGCAAATGCGTGATGACGTCATCCGCGCATACGCAGGTTGGAGTCGTCCAATCCGCGCATGCGCGGCTGACGTCATCTGACGCGTCAGCCGTCGCTAACTCTGGCTAGCGGGCTTAATGAAATTTGTTAAGCCTGCGATGCCGGAGTTCACGGCCGCGGGATACTAGCCCCGATCGGGGAGCAGAATCAGTTCCCGGTCGGGGGGGGCGGAGGCTGGCGTCAAACCCGCCCGTTTTTGACGCCAGCCTCACGATTTCTCGTGGGTGCGGAGAATCATGCCCCCTGTCTTTTTCATTCAGGGCAACCCAGATTTCCCATCAAGCCTTGTGGGCCATTGATTGGATATCTAGAGCGATAAAGTCATTTGTAGGCAGGGAGATATGTTCAGGGTGATTCCTTGGCACCTTTTGAACAGTTATGCCAAAACTTTTACACCCCAAGACAGTTATATCTGCAACGTAGAAACGTTATAGAACAAAGAACAAAGAAAATTTACAGCACAGGAACAGGCCCTTCGGCCCTCCCAGCCTGCGCCGATCCAGGGACGGTGGCCTGGCCCGCGATAGGGGCCCACCGATCGGCGGGCGGACCTGTGCATTGGGGGCACTCTTTTTCTTCCGCCCGCCGCCACAGTCTCCACCATGGCAGAGGCGGAAGAGACCCCTCCACCGCGCATGCGCCGGGGTGATGTCAGCGGCTGCTGACGCTCCAGTGCATGCGCGGACTCACGCCGACCGGCAAAGACCTTTCGGCCAGCCGTTCATGTCGGTCGGCGGAGCAGGAGGCACTCCGGCGTGGGCCTAGCCCCTAAAGGTGCGGAGAATTCCGCACCTTTTGGGGAGGCCTGACGCCGGAGTGGTTCTCGCCACTCCGGTACGCCAGGACCCCCCGCCCCGCCGGGTAGGGGAGAATCCCGGCCCAGATCCTTTATCTAAACTTGTCGCCTATTTTCCAAGGATCTACTTCCCTCTGTTCCCCGTCTGTTCATACATCTGTCCAGATGCATCTTACATGATGCTATCGTGCCCGCGTCTACCACCTCCGCTTGGGGCGCAATTCAGCGACCCCGTTGCGCCTGGCACGGATCCCCGTGCGATGGGGAAATCATGCACAAGTCTCAAATTGGACTGTGCACTGGGCCCATCACGAGTCACTCAACTCGTCCCGCCCGACGCAATCTGGATCTCGCGCTCATTGGGCATAATCCAGATTTGAATATTTAAATGAGTAAGCTAGACGCCACATTCATCATTGGGACTCACCAGCCAAGCCTGAGAGAACTTGCCAGAGCGCCGTTTATACTGGCCCTCACAAACATGGGCCAATCACAAAGTCACCTTGGGAGAGTCTACCAGGTCATTGGAGACCCTGGTGGCCAGGGACAGCACAGGGTGTTAGACCGGCACTCCTCCTGGAACCTGGGTACCCAGTAATGCCACCCTGGCACTATCCTCATCGTATCTGCAATTCCACCAACCTTTGTGTTGACCGCAAACTTACTAATCAGACCAATGAAGTTTTCCTCCAAATCGTTTCTATACACTACAAACAGCAAAGGGGCCAGCACTAGTCCCTGTGGAACGCCTCTAGTCACAGCCCTCCATTCAGAAAAGCGCCCTTCTACTGCTACCCTCTGTGACCGAGTCAGTTCTGTATCCAACTTGCCAGCTCACCTCTGATCCATGTGACTTCATCTTCTGTACCAGCCTGCTATGAGGAACTTTGTCAAAGGAAGGAAATCTGTCATCCTTACCTGGTCTGGCCTACATGTGACTCCGATCCACAGCAATGTGGTTGACTCTGAAGCACTGGATGGGCAATAAATGCTGACCTTGCCAGTGACACCCACACCCCATAAAGAATGAAAAAATGAAGAATGAAGGTAGTGATGAGCGATGAGCTTGAATAGCTGCGGTCTGTGTGGTGAGGGTGATAATTGTGATGGTGCCTGAAGCCTCGCAGTTAATAGCAGAATCTCGGCACCCGAGAAGAGGTTTGCAAATATCTTTGAGGCTTCTGGCTGTGGAACTTTGCTGCAGATATTTTTGGATGATCCCTTGTGAAATAGTCAAGGAATGTTCCTGCATTTGTAACCAATGACCTGCTCGACCTGAGACACCATTAGCAGTGTGATGCTGGGCACTGTCCCAATGCTGGGTGCCCATATCTTTCTTTTATAAAGTAAGTGCTGAAGAATTTACAGACTTTTCTGCTTCTGATGAACAGCTGTACATGTTCACTGACTGGACATTGCCGCATGTTCCTGAGATGTAAACTCAGTCTCCGGAGAGCAGTTTCATCCTCCTCCACCGCCACAAGAAAGACCTTAATGAATGAATAAGTTTCACACTGAGTGATGAATTGATTGCTTCAAACAGAAAGAAAGATCCCAGCTGGGCTAGTCGGAAGGATTTGAATTTAATACACAACCAATTGAGGGCCAAAGTGTGCAACTTCATGGAGTCATGTTGACAAAGGCATTGATTTTTTTCCTCCTCCCATCATATCCTAACCCAGCCCTGCGAAACATTCCAAAGGTCGTGGAATTGACTTGGGGGCAAAACCTCTCTCTCTTTGAAATGTAAGTTGGAGAAACAAAATCAGGGAAAGTTTTCCAAATTGAAGCGAAAATACATTTCTGCTTGAAGTGATGATTGATAAAGGAGATTTTTTACTCCACTAGTTTAGCTGCCCGTGTGTGGTCTTTGAGAGATTTTCTTAACAAATTGATACTGGGCTGGGTCCTGTTAATTTGAGCAGAGCTGAAACTTAAATAAAGGAAAACACATCCTCTGTATGACTGTACCAAATGTATTTGTTGGCAAACTAACTGAGCTTAAATGTCACGCCAGTGATTTCAGAATTAATTTTCATCGCTCGCTAATTCCTGTACCAGCAAGGGCTCACTTCATCTTACATAACTGGTGTACTGACTCTCACTAATGGGCTCATTTACACGGCTGTGTTACGTTGCAATAGCAAATTACCATGTGCAATGGATAGCAGACAAGAAAGGTTTATATTTCAAGTTAAGATCATAAAATTCATCCCCAGACTGATCCATTGCCAGAAATTAAATAATTTTTCATGAAAGATGCATTAGTAAATCCCTTATGTTCATTTGAGTAACCTTTTATACATTTCTGTAAGTTACTTTGTGTCCATTAGTCCCTCTGCGTCAGTGGCTAAATCCTTCCAGCAATAATTTAAATGCAAAATAGGAAATCTTCTTTTCTATTTTCACTGTGAATTGGTTTATTTCTCTCTTGTGTTGAGGGGATGTTCTGTTACATTACAATAAGCCTAGTTTCTAAAGTCTGTATTGCTGGTGTGACTTGGAGCAATTCTCTTTGGAGAGTCTGAAGTGAACATTGAGTCTTTCATCATAAAACCTAAATGTGCTTTAAAATGATGCAGCTTTGGGCAGTGGGCACACAGCTCCGTTTATGCTGAGATTTCACTTATTTAATCAGTTAGTAAACTCATTTCAGGGTGGTATTCAGCAGGTAGAGAATAATGAAGTTCCAGTCAGATTACCATGTTAGCAATTTTCAATGGGAGCACACCCTTATAATAAGGAAACCACTTACAGCCACAGCACTGATAGAAGAGAAGTAAATGGGAAAATAAGCAGGGCTTCCTCTTCAGAGATGCACCCTGTGCTCCCCACTTGCTCTTAACCACCATCTCCCGTACTCTCTGACCACAATGTGCCTTTGTTAACAGCCAGTGATGATGTTGCTCAGTCAGTTAGATACCAGGCCCTGTGCCTGGCGACTGGAAAGAGTTACAAAAAAAAGCAGAACTAAAAATAAAATCCCTCCACTCCTCTTTCAAAAGAAATGGGATCATCCTGGACACAGTTTGGTAGCTGTTTGAACCTGCCATTTTGGACGTCTGGACCTAGCAGCCCATTTTCCACACAGGGCTGAGTCGGATAGCAGGGAGAGAGGCAGGCAGTGTCCTGACCTTGGCAGCTTGGGGCTTCGATGTAAACAGTCCACATCCCTCGCCGATACCAGAATCTGGGTGCAGAGCGTCCGAGAGACTCTGCTGGGATCCAGACGCTCGCCGACATTTGGGAAAGCACTGGGAGGAGATTGCCACCACTTGTGTGGCCCAGAGGGAGAATTCAGAAAATTAAAAAAAGATAAACATTTTGGTCTTTTTTTCTGATATGGCTGACCCACTCAGCAGAATATCAGATAAACCACAACCCCCGATCGCCAAACAGCACTCTGGTGGAAACTAGCAGCTCTCAAATATCACAAATTACTTTGGAAATTTAACGGATTGGATATGGCCTTCAGCATTTACAACATCAGAAAATAAAGGGAAACTAATCCTTTAATTTTACAAAATGTAGTTCTGGAGATATGAATGTCTTGGTACCATGAAGATCAAATTCCTCCCAATTCCCGTTGCAGTCTGTATACATTTGCACAGCATTCTGTTTAATTAATGCCACAATTGCTGTGAAACCTGGTGCTGTGTATTGGGTGGATGAAAGAATTATAATTTTAGAATTGGATTTTTTACCCCCGTCTATTTCTTCCCTCAGAACAAGCGTAGTTCTTTGAAGTTCTCATGTTAAACGGACTATCCATCATTCTAATTATTTTAGATTTTCAAGGCAGCTCCTCATTGCCATTCTCCAAGGTTGGAATTTCAAATGGTTTGTCTGTAATTAAAAAGAGTTCAGAGGACCTCAGAAATGATGGTTATATTCTGAGAAGTGAACTCTGTAATAAACGTACTGGCATTAACCCGATTCCCATGAATACCTTTTATGATAATGAGTGGACTTCCTCTGGTATTGCTTGTGGGTAGCCTGAGTCTGGGTAACAGCTGCCAACATTGTGTCATTAATAGGGGCTGTCCCTTTAAGGGTTTTGCTTGAAGCAAGTTGTCTAAATCAGGGCTCGGGAGATAATCATGCCCCCTTGTGCATTCTACTGTCTCAAGGCCCCTTATGCCAATGTCACCCCCCCATCATTTGGGTGCCAAGAATTGACAATCATAGTCACAGTGGGGTCAAAGTGTCTCATAAAGGTTCGGAAAAACTTCTTAGTTTTTGTACGCTATGCCTCTATTTACAAAGCCCTTTGAAATCTCAGACTTAAATATGGGCAGCACGGTAGCATTGTGGATAGCACAATCGCTTCACAGCTCCAGGGTCCCGGGTTCGATTCCGGCTTGGGTCACTGTCTGTGCGGAGTCTGCACATCCTCCCCGTGTGTGCGTGGGTTTCCTCCGGGTGCTCCGGTTTCCTCCCACAGTCCAAAGATGTGCAGGTTAGGTGGATTGGCTGTGATAAATTGCCCTTAGTGTCCAAAATTGCCCTTAGTGTTGGGTGGGGTTACTGGGTTATGGGGATAGGGTGGAGTTGTTGACCTTGGGTAGGGTGCTCTTTCCAAGAGCCGGTGCAGACTCGATGGGCTGAATGGCCTCCTGCACTGTAAATTCTATGATTCTATGAAGCACTTTACAACCATGGCTTTGTCAGAACACTATACACAACTTGGTCATTCATATTATGCAACCATCTCCTCTTTGTTGAACCTGATCCCATGCAATATCCTAAAGTCTTGAATCTCACAAGCACCACAAACAACAATCCCATGTATAAATGAGAATATCTTGAACCACCAGTGATGCATTCTGTGGAGCAAAAAATAGTAGAACAAAGTACTGCAGGCACTGGAAATCTGAACTGTAAACAGAACATGCAATAAATACTCAGCAAATCAAGCAATAGCTGGAGTAAATGATTCAGGTCCGCTGTCTCCACTAGTTGTAATGAAGGGTCACTGACCTCTGTTTCTCTTTGCAGACTTGTGCCTGACATGCTGAGCATCCCCAATCTGTGCCGTTTCTATTGGACAAAAGTAATCCCGATGCCAGCCCTCCACAAAGCAATTCAGTTTCTTTGAACCTCTCATTCCCCTTCAGCCAGAAACTCAGCAGCAGCTGCTAGAGACCTGGGGCGGGATTCTCTGCTCGCCGATGGCAAAATCGCATTTGGCGATCGTCCGAAGAATACCTATTCCTATCAAAATCGGTGGCGGCGCTGCTTTCGCGAAGCACTGCCTTCTCCAAAGCGGCGTCCTCACAGAGTACCCCGTGCGCCATATCGACGGCCTCAGGATGTTGCCTGAAGCCTACCCCTGATGCCCCGCCCCCGACCGGCCGAGTTCCCGACGGCGTTGGTCGCCTTTGCTATGATACGTCTGGAACTCGGCGTGGCGGCTACGGACACAGTCCAGCACCGGCACAGTTGGGGGATGGTCGATCCGTGGCCAGGGAGTACTTTGTCAGGGGCTGGGGGCAATGTTGGGGGGCGGTCCGGGGCTTGCGAGCCAGCCAAAGGGGGGGGGGGGGGGGGGGGCGCACTATTTTTCAGGCCATGATGCACGGCGTCGCTGCTGCAGGCCGCCGTCGGCATGCGCGGCCACGGACCCGGCAATTTTCCAGGCTGCATCGACAGCTAGAACCGGCTGCCCTACACTACTCGGCTGCTAGCCCCCAGCAAAACAGAGATCGCTGGCCATCTTTATGCTAAATTTATGGTCATAAACCTCCAACGCTTCCACGCTGCTGTGGGGATATAGCCTCAGAATCGGAGAATCCAGCCCCCGTTTGGCACAAAATGAAACACAAATTTAAAAACCGGTTAAAATATGAAGCAAACAACTTGCCTGAACAAATAAAATGTCAAAGTAATAAATTGATACTTTTAAAACATCAGTAATTAATAAAAATAACCACTAAGAAGTGCCAAGCATTAGAACTAACAAAGAACAAAGAAGAGTACAGCACAGGAACAGGCCCTTTTGCCCTCCAAGCCTGCGCCGACCATGCTGCTCGTCGAAACTAAAATCTTCTACACATCCGGGGTCCGCTTGCGTCAAGGCGGCGCGCCGAGAATGACGCGACGGCAGTGCCTAAGTGACGCCAGCCGCGCATGCGCAGGTTGGGCGGCTCCAACCCACGCATGCACAGCTGACGTCACGGCGGCTGATGGCTCAAACCGCAATTGCCATCTTCCCCTCCGCTGCCCCGCACGACGTGGCAGCTTGATCTTGCGGGGTGGCGGAGGGGAAAGAGTGCGTCGCTTTGAGACGCCGGCCCGACGATCGGTGGGCACCGATCGCGGTCCAGTCCCCTCCCGAGCACGGCCGTGGTGCTCACTCCCCTCTCCGCCCCCCACAAGTCTCAAACCAGCATTTGCCGCCCATGTTCATGACGGCAGCGACCAGGTGTGGTTGCCGCCGTCGTGAACCGGTCGGGAACGGCAGGCCGCACGTCCCATCCAGGCCGGAGAATCGCCAGTCGCTGTGAAAAACGGGGAGCGGCGATTCTTCCGAGCGGGGGGTGGGAGAACCGCGGGGGGCGCCAGGGGGGCGTGTCGTGAGTCACCCGGCCCTCCCGCGATTTTCCCACCTGACGTGGGGAGCGGAGAATTGCGCCCGTGATCTTTATATTCTTGCAACTACAAAGCCTGCCCTTCTTGACTTTTAAATATTAACAGAGAGTTTTGACCTTAGTTTAAAGCTTAGAACATTAATTTTGTGTTGACTGAAGATGTACATTAATTGTAGAAGTTGGTGAAGAATATCTCCTCAAAGTGGTTTTGCAGTTGACATCATGATTTGGCTCTGATTCCATAGTTCTGTTCATACCATTGTGCAGCTGAAACTACCTTTCAGCACATAAATAACTTGAAGAAGTGTAATCATTATAGTGCTGTCTTGTTCAATGCCATGAAAGTGAACTTTTCAGACCAGATCAGCATGTCAGGATCATGCTGAAGTATGTATCATAGTATTTGTCCTGAAGGCCCGTCATTCACTTGTCGTGGCATTTTCAAACAATCTGACAAGGCAGAGCATTTTCTTCATTCTGAAATGCCAGATGTACTTTACGTAATCTGATCTTCAAGTGCATTCTTTATAAACCAGTCAACTAGCAAATAACAGTCACTATAATATGTAGCACTGTAACCACAATGGAGAGCTGTGCATTCATCCTGAATCTTAGCCCCCTACTATACTCCCTGTACACACATGACTATGTGGCAAAATTTGGTTCCAACTCCATCTACAGGTTTGCTGACGACACGGCCATAGTGGGTCGGATCTCGAATAACGATGAGTCAGAATACAGCAGGGAGATAGAGAATCTGGTGGAGTGGTGCAATGACAACAATCTATCCCTCAATGGCAGCAAAACTAAAGAGCTGGTTATTGACTTCAGGAAACAAAGTACTGTTCACACCACTATCTGCATTACGGGGTCAAGGTTGAGATGGTTGGAACTGTTAGCGGAATTTGGGGGCTTCTCGGGCTATAAGCTGAACTTAGGAAAGAGCGAGGTATTTGTAGTGCACCCGGGAGATCAGGAGGAGGGAATTGGGAGGCTCCCCTTCAGGAGGGCAGTGAAGAGTTTCAGGTACCTGGGGGTGCAGGTGGCCAGGAGTTGGGGGGCTCTTCATAAGCTTAACTTCACCAGACTAGTGGAACAGATGGAGGAGGAATTTAAAAGGTGGGACATGGTGCCGCTATCGCTGGCGGGCAGAGTGCAATCCGTCAAAATGACGGTTCTCCCGAGGTTCTTGTTCCTCTTCCAGTGCTTGCCCATCTTTATCCCTAGGGCCTTTTTTAAAAGGGTGACCAGCAGCATCATGGGATTTGTTTGGGCGCATGGCACCCCGAGGGTGAAGAGGGTCTTCTTGGAGCGGAGTAGGGATGGGGGGGGGGCTGGCGTTGCCCAACCTCTCGGGGTATTACTGGGCGGCCAACGTGTCGATGGTGCGTAAGTGGGTGATGGAGGAGGAGGGGGCAGCATGGAAACGGATGGAGAGAGCGTCCTGTGGGGATACAAGCCTGGGGGCCCTGGTAACGGCGCCGTGGCCGCTCCCTCCCACGAGGTATACCACGAGTCCGGTGGTGGCGGCTACCCTCAAGATTTGGGGGCAGTGGAGGCGACATAGGGGAGAAGTGGGGGGCTCGATGGAGGCTCCGTTAAGGGGGAACCATAGGTTCATCCCGGGGAACATGGATGGGGGATTTCGGGGATGGTATAGAGCGGGCATTAGACAGCTGAAGGACCTGTTTATCGACGGAAGGTTTGCGAGCCTGGGGGAGTTGGAAGAGAAATTTGGGCTCCCGCCGGGAAACATGTTTAGATATCTGCAGGTAAAGGCATTTGCTAGACGGCAGGTGGAGGGATTCCCTGCGCTCCCCGCGAAGGGGGTGAGTGACAGGGTGCTCTCGGGGGTCTGGGTCGGGGAGGGGAAGATATCCGATATCTACAAGCTTATGCAGGAGAAGGAAGAGGCGTCAGTAGAGGAGCTGAAAACGAAGTGGGAGGGGGAACTAGGGGAACAGATCGAAGACGGGACATGGGCTGATGCCCTGGAGAGGGTAAATTCTTCCTCCTCGTGTGCGCGGCTTAGCCTCATCCAATTCAAGGTGCTGCATAGGGCCCACATGACTGGGACGAGGATGAATAGGTTCTTTGGGGGTGAAGATAGGTGTGCCAGGTGCTCGGGGAGTCCAGCGAACCATGCCCATATGTTCTGGGCATGCCCGGCATTGGAGGAGTTCTGGAAGGGGGTGGCGAGGACGGTGTCAAGGGTGGTGGGATCCAGGGTCAAGCCAGGATGGGGACTCGCGATCTTTGGGGTTGGGGTAGAGCCGGGAGTGCAGGAGGCGAAAGAGGCCGGTGTGCTGGCCTTTGCGTCCCTAGTAGCCCGGCGAAGGATTTTGCTACAGTGGAAGGACGCGAGGCCCCCAAGCGTGGAGACCTGGATCAATGACATGGCGGGCTTTATTAAGCTTGAGAAGGTTAAATTCGCCCTGAGAGGATCGGTGCAAGGGTTCTTTAAACGGTGGCAACCTTTCCTCGACTTTCTGGCTCAACGATAGGGTACTGGGACAGTAGCAGCAGCAACCCGGGGGGGGGGGGGGGGGGGGGGGGGGGGGGGGGGGGGGGGGGGGGGGGGGGGACGTTGATTATGTTAGCTTATTTTATTTAAATTTGATTTATCTAATTTTAATTTATGGTTAAGTTCTCTTGTTTGGGGGGGGGTGGGGGAATGTGATACATGTGATGTTACGGTATGGGGGGAATTGTGGGTGTTATGGGGCTGTTAGTTGCATATTACTGCTTTTTGCTATACTTTTTGTTATATTTTCTGTAAAAAATTCCAATAAAAAAATTAAAAAAAAAAAAAAAAAAAAAGGTTGAGATGGTTAACAGCTTCAAATTCCTAGGAGTACACATCACCAGAAATCTGTCCTGGTCCACCCACGTCGACGCTACCACCAAGAAAGCACAACTGTGCCTATACTTCCTCAGGAAACTATGGAAATTCAGCATGTCCACACTGACTTTTACCAATTTTTACAGATGCACCATAGAAAGCATCCTATCGGGCTGCATCACAGCCTGGTATGGCAACTGCTCGGCCCAAGACCGCAAGAAACTTCAGAGAGTCGTGAACACAGCCCAGTCCATCACACAAACCCACCTCCCATCCATTGACTCCATCTACACCTCCCGCTGCCTGGGGAAAGCGGGCAGCATAATCAAAGACCCCTCCCGCCCGGCTTACTCACTCTTCCAACTTCTTCCACCTTGCAAGAGATAAAGTCCAAGAACTGGAAGAAGTGTTGGCAATTCTGGACAAGGTGAAAATAGATAAGTCCCCGGGGCCTGATGGGATTTATCCTAGGATTTTCTGGGAAGCCAGGGAAGAGATTGCTGAGCCTTTGGCTTTGATTTTTAGGTCATCATTGGCTACAGGAATAGTGCCAGAGGACTGGAGGATAGCAAATGTGGTCCCTTTGTTCAAGAAGGGGAGTAGAGATAACCCCGGTAACTATAGGCCGGTAAGCCTAACATCTGTGGTGGGTAAAGTCTTGGAGAGGACTATAAAAGATACGATTTATAATCATCTAGATAGGAATAATATGATTAGGGATAGTCAGCATGGTTTTGTGAAGGGTAGGTCATGCCTCACAAACCTTATCGAGTTCTTTGAGAAGGTGACTGAACAGGTAGACGAGGGTAGAGCAGTTGATGTGGTGTATATGGATTTCAGTAAAGCGTTTGATAAGGTTCCCCACGGTCGGCTATTGCAGAAAATACGGAGGCTGGGGATTGAGGGTGATTTAGAGATGTGGATCAGAAATTGGCTAGTTGAAAGAAGACAGAGAGTGGTAGTTGATAGGAAATGTTCAGAATGGAGTTCAGTTACGAGTGGCGTACCACAAGGATCTGTTCTGGGGCCGTTGCTGTTTGTCATTTTTATAAATGACCTAGAGGAGGGCGCAGAAGGATGGGTGAGTAAATTTGCAGACGACACTAAAGTCGGTGGAGTTGTAGACAGTGCGGAAGGATGTTGCAGGTTACAGAGGGACATAGATAAGCTGCAGAGCTGGGCTGAGAGGTGGCAAATGGAGTTTAATGTGGAGAAGTGTGAGGTGATTCACTTTGGAAAGAATAACAGGAATGCGGAATATTTGGCTAATGGTAAAATTCTTGGTAGTGTGGATGAGCAGAGGGATCTCGGTGTCCATGTACATAGATCCCTGAAAGTTGCCACCCAGGTTGATAGGGTTGTGAAGAAGGCCTATGGTGTGTTGGCCTTTATTGGTAGAGGGATTGAGTTCCGGAGCCATGAGGTCATGTTGCAGTTGTACAAAACTCTAGTATGGCCGTATTTGGAGTATTGCGTACAGTTCTGATCGCCTCATTATAGGAAGGACGTGGAAGCTTTGGAACGGGTGCAGAGGAGATTTACCAGGATGTTGCCTGGTATGGAGGGAAAATCTTATGAGGAAAGGCTGAAAGACTTGAGGTTGTTTTCGTTAGAGAGAAGAAGGTTAAGAGGTGACTTAATAGAGGCATACAAAATGATCAGAGGGTTAGATAGGGTGGACAGCGAGAGCCTTCTCCCGCGGATGGAGGTGGCTAGCACGAGGGGACATAGCCTTAAATTGAGGGGTAATAGATATAGGACAGAGGTCAGAGGTGGGTTTTTTACGCAAAGAGTGGTGAGGCCGTGGAATGCCCTACCTGCAACAGTAGTGAACTCGCCAACATTGAGGGCATTTAAAAGTTTATTGGATAAGCATATGGATGATAAGGGCAAAGTGTAGGTTAGATGGCCATTAGATTTTTTCCATGTCGGTGCAACATCGAGGGCCGAAGGGCCTGTACTGCGCTGTATCGTTCTATGTTCTACGTACAAACAGATTCAAAAACAGCTCCTTCCACACTGTTACCAGACTCCTAAACAACATTCTTATGGACTGGACTGACCTGATTAATATTACACTCTTGTATGCTTCACCTGATGCTAGTTTATGTATTTACATTGTGGACCTTGTGTTGCCCTATTATGTATTTTCATTTTATTTTATTTTATTTTCATGTACTAAATGATATGTTTGAGCTGTACGCAGAACAATACTTTTCACTGTACCTCTATACATGGATCAGTAAATCCTGTATCAATGTAACAATATTCTTGGATCAATGTAGGTCAAGGTGCTGAATGTGACACAATAAAGGACACCAACATTACATGGCATTGCACAGCTAAACAACCTAAACTTCTGGAGCCTTTCACACAACATAGCACTTTAATGTAATAGAACTTCCCAAGATTCTTCCAAGACTTTAATTTATTTCATGGGGAGAAGGATTCACTGGCTAAGACAGCATTTATTTTCCATCCCGAGTTGCCATTGAGAAAGATACAAAATAGAAACAGGAGGGGGCCATTTGGCCCTTCGAGCCTGCTCCGCCATTCATTATGATCATGGCTGATCATCAAGTTCAATATCCTGATCCCATCTTCCCCCCAATATCCATTTGATTCCTTTAGCTCCAAGAGCTATCTCTAATTATTTCTTGAAATTACACAATGTTTTGGCCTCAACTACTTTCTGTGGTAGTGAATTCCACAGATTCACCACTCTCTGGGTGAAGAAATTTCTCCTCACCTCAGTCCTAAAAGGTTTACCCCTTATCCTCAAACAATAGCCCCTAATTCTGACCTCCCCATTATCAAGAACATTCTTTCTGAATCTACCCTGTCCAATCCTGTTAGAATTTTATAGGTTTCTATGAAATGAAAAATGAAATGAAAATCGCTTATTGTCACGAGTAGGCTTCAATGAAGTTACTGTGAAAAGCCCCTAGTCGCCACATTCCGGCGCCTGTTCGGGGAGGCTGGTATGGGAATCGAACCGTGCTGCTGGCCTGCTTGGTCTACTTTAAAAGCCAGCGATTTAGCCTTGTGAGCTAAACCAGCCCCCATCTATGAGATCCCATCTCATTCTTCTGAATCCAATGAATATAATCCTAACCGATTTAGTCTCTCCTCATATGACAGTCCCGCCATCCCAGGAATCAGCCTGGTAAACCTTTGCTGCCCTCCCTCCATAGCAAGAACATCCTTCCTCAGATAAGGAGACCAAAACTGCCCACAATGCTCCAGGTGTTTTCTCACAAATGCCCAATACAGTTGCAGTAAAACATCTCTATTCCTGTACTCAAATCCTCTCGCCATCTTTACTGCCTGCTGTACCTGCGCGCTTACTTTCAGCAACTGATGCACGAGGACACCAAGGTCTCACCGAGTATCCACCTCTCTCAATTTACACTCACTCAAATAATAATCTGCCTTCCTATTTTTGTTACCGGACCGGATAAGCTCGCATTTATCCTCATTATACTGCATCTGCCATGCACAGACGCAGCTTACTTTCATATTGTATTTTCCCCTTCTTAATCAATCCCTTGGTCCACCTTTGCTGAATTTTAAACTGTTCCCAATCCTCAGGTCTATTGCATATTTCTTGCTAATTTGTATGCCTCTTCTTTGAATCTAATACTATCTCTAATTTCTCTTGAGAGCCATGGTTTGGCCACAGTTCCCTTTCTTCTCTCCAGCCAAATAGGAATAAACAACTTTTGGAGTTCACCTATTCATTCCTTGAATGCTGCCATTGCCTGTCCACTGTCCTTCCTTTCAGTAATGTTTCCCAGTCTGTCATTGCCAGCTCATGTCTCATATCATCATAGTTACCTTTACTGAGGTTCAGGACCCTGGTCTCAGAATCAACGACCTCACTCTTCACCTTGATGAAGAATTCTACAATATTATGGTCACTCATCCCCAAGGGTTCTCTGACAAGTAGATTACGAACTAATCCTTTCACATTGCACAACACCCAGTCCAAGATGGCCTTTTCCCTTGTTGGTTCCTCAACATACTGGTCCAGAAAACCATCCCGTATACACTCCAGAATGTCCTCTTCCATTGTACTGTGACTAATTCAACTCACTCATTCTATATGTAGAGTTTGGGAGCCACCTTCTTGAACCACTGCAGTCCTCGTGGTGAAAGTACACCCACAGTTCTGTTAGGGAGGGAGTTTCAGGATTTCTATCCTGTGGGAACAATCTTGAAACAAAATTTGACAGTGAGTCACATGAGAAACTATTCAGACAGAAGGTCAAAACCTTGAAGTCGGTTTTAAGGAGCGTCTTCAAAGAGGAAAAGGGAAGTCGAGAGATGGAGAGGTTTAGGGTGGGGATTCCAGAGGGCACAGCAGCCAATGGTGGAGTGATCAAAACTGGGGATTCTCAATAGGCTTGAATTGCTGGAGTGCAAAGTTCTTGGAGGGCTGTAAGGACAGAGGAGGGTGCAGAGATAGGGAGGTTTGGAACCAGGGAGTGACGCAAAAAATAGGATGGAAATTTGGAAAATTGGGGTTTTGGTTAACTGAGATCCAAATGTGCGCTGGGATGATGGAGAATGGGACTTGGTGCAAGTTAGGACACAGGCAGTAGAGTTTTGAATGACTGCAAGCTTAAAGGTAATTTAAAATAAGGACTGTGGAGGAATTAATTTCCTGCTGCTGCATTGTAGGTAGTTTCTGGACTGTTATAGGTCATTAACATTTGGTAAATAAAGGGTTAATTTAGTGTTTAACACAATATTTTGAGTAATAGAATAGACAACCTCATAACTGTTAGGGCTTTTTTATGAATGAGACATTTTAATTGCCAGGACAGTGAATGCCCTGAATTTGTGTAAGAGCTAACGAATCCATCGCCTTCACCAAGAACCTGCAACAAGATCTTTCAATGAATTTGTGGTTTCTAGTGAGGTCAGCAGTTAATGAGCTCAACGTTAATAAACAATATAAAACCCTTGTCTATTAATTTAATCCTTTGATCCCTTTGATGGCGGTGTTCTCCTAAGAACTTTTACAACTTTCTATTAAATAATAGTTCTGAGAAAACTCCTGAACATTAAATAGAATTATATCAATTTAACAAGCCATAAGGACTGGTTGCCAAAGTTGTGGGATGCCAGTTTTGTTCGTGTTATGCACAGTAAGCTTTCTCAGCCATGGCATTAATAAATCTATGCCTAGCAAACAGCACACCTTTCCCCATCGGGAAGGAAAGAGAGTGATTGCCCTGTTTACTCCACCAAAGGAGCTAATAATGATCAAGCTTTGGAAACAAGCCAGTTACAGTCTCAGTCTGTGGCTTTGGAAATGGTTTTGCTCTGATTGATGCTTAAATACGGAAGACAGCCCAGCTAAACAGACGACCTCAGGGTCAATGGAAGCAGTACCATAAAGGACCTCCTGTAATTCCATCATGTTTGGGCTGGGTCCACTGCTGGCTGCTGGTGACTAAACTAATACTGACACCATTTGGTTTGGGTCCCTTGTCTTAGGACATCCCAATCCTCTGCCTACCTATGCAGACCAACACTCTCATTATTGTAGATTCATTTGGGCTCCTCCTCATCAACATAAAAGATCCTAGTTAGACTGATGAATTTCTGAATGCAGTCGCAGCATTTTAGTAACTTTGTCAACGATCTAAGGGTATTTAGGGGATTTCTGAGCCACTTGAGACTGCTCCGTTGTGAGACAATATGATGGAGGCCATTTGGCCCATCAAGTCTTCTGCGCAATTCAATGAGATCATGACTGATCCCAGTGGTACGGCACGGTGGCGCAGTAGTTAGCACTGCTGCATCATGGCGCCGAGGACCCGGGTTCGATCCCGGCCCTGGGTCATTGTCCATGTGGAGTTTGTACATTCTCCCCGTGTCTGTGTGGGTCTCACCCCCACAACCCAAAAAGATGTGCAGGATAGGTGGATTGGCCACACTAAATTGCTCGTTAATAAAATAAATTAAATACGACTGATCCCACTTATCTAATCCAGTGATACATTGGCTCGAAGTCAATACCAGTTCTATTCCACTCGATAATGGGTGCCAGAGAGGTATTTGTAATCAAACAAAAACAAAATAAAGCTGTTGCTGGATACAGAAAACAAAAACCAAAAAGGTTGAAAACAGAATGTCAGGCAGCATCTGTGATCGATGCAATCCTTCCCTGTCTAGTATTTGGCATCAGTCAGTTATCAAGCAGCATTTACCAACACTCCGAATCAAAGGCCAGCCCTCTGGATTAGTAAATACCATGAGCGATAGTATTGATTTACATGTATCATCTCAAATTTCCTGTGCGTGCAGATAATAAGGTGAAATCATCTGGGATAAATTTGACACAACCAACTGGGAGGTAAAAGCATTGATCAAATACACGAGCAAATATATATTTTTCCTCCTGTGTTTAATTACAGAATGATATTGGTGGACAACGCAGCCTCATCAACAAGTGGACAACCTTCCTTAAAGCCCGTCTGGTGTGTTCCGTTCCAGGTCCTGATGGGGTTGACACCTATTTTGATGAACTGCGTAAGTAAAAGTTCAGTTGTAGAACTTCATTCGATTTGCTCAATTGCGAGGAGCACAGGGAAGCTAATCATGGATGTCTATACAATTAATTGACAGTTACAGTTCAAAGCTGTTCACTCAAGGTTCAGTACGGACAACGTGGCAGGTTTGGCAATAAATCTGAGGCTCCGTAGAGTTACACAGAGAGAACCAATGGAGTAATGTTTGTTTAATGACGTTGTTAATGAGTGAAATTAGTAGTATTGTGATTTTCCAGCCATCAGTCTCTCAACTTGAACATAATTGCGGCCCAGTTGGCAAGGCTTCCATTCTTAAAGGCAAAGGATTGCTACAAAAACCTCTTCTCCCCTTTAACCCTAGACTATACTCAGATGATGATAGATGTGATGGCTCATTGTTTTGCCTATCTGCTGATCTGATCTTGATGGGGTCAGAATCGGTCAGGTTAAAATATTAAGTCAAAGTTACAGAGTCAAAAATTCAGACAGGCGGCAGGGTTCTGAGCAGAGAACAGATTTCATCAATCTGCAATCTTGCAATTTTCTGTGAATTATGGTCTTGCTGTCAATCTTAAAAAGTAATCATTAGTCACAACAATGCTCCCTAAAATGTGCCACTGGAATGAATAGTGAAGTATCTGGAAGACTGATTGGACAGAATGCATTCCTGTGTTATTACATTTGAAATGTAATAAGTAACATTAGGAAAATATTCCTTCAGCCTTTAGCTGTTAATTATTTCTCCTTTTTCTGTCTACCTGTGCCTTTTACATTCAGATGGTCATCTTCAAGCACTGAGCAGTCTGAACTGCCTCTTTAGGTTCTGATAATAGAAACATAGACAATAGGAGGAGGCCATTTGGTCCTTCAAGCCCGTTCCACCATTCATTTTGATTATGGCTGATAATGCAACTCGATAACCTAATCCAGCCTCACCACTCTCTGGGTGAAGAGATTTCTCCTCATCTCTGTCCTAAATGGTCCACCCCGTATCCTCAAATTGTGGCTCCTGGTTCTGGACACCACCACCATCGGGAACATCCTACCTGCATCTACCCTGTCCAGTCCTGCTATACCTGGACTTAGTCAGGTAAACCTTCTTTACACTCCCTCCAGAGTAAGAACATCCTTCCTCAGATAAGGAGACCAAAACTGCACACAATGTTCCAGGTGTGGCCTCACCAAAGCCCTATATAATTGTAGCAACACATCCCTGCTCCTGTACTCGAATCCTCTCGCAATGAAGGCCATTTGTTTTCTTTGCCGTCTGCAGTGCCTTCCTTCATGCTCACCTTCAGTCACACCCAGGTCTCGTTGCACATTCCTCTAACCTAATTTATGGAAATTCAGAAAATAGTTTCCTTCCAGCCTTTGTTACCAAAGTGGATAACCTCACATTTATCCACATTATACTGCATCTGCCATGCATTTGCCCACCCAGTCAGCCTGTCCAAATCACACTGAAGGATCTCTGCATCCTCCTCACAGCTCACCCTCCCACACAGCATGGTGTCATCTGCAAATTTGGAGATACCCTGAATTGCATCTTATTCCCTCATCTAAATCATGAATAAATAAAGTGAATAGCTGGGGTCCCAGCACTGATTCCTGCGGTATCCCACTACTCATTGTCTGCTGTTTGAAAAATGACCCATTCATTTTGACTCTTCGTTTCCTGTCTGCCAAACGAATTTCTATCCATTTCAATGCTGTACTCTTAATCCCATGTGCTTTAATTTTTCACACCAATCTCTTTTATGTGGGACTTTGTCGAAAGCTTTCTGAAAATCCAAATACACATCAACTGGCTCCCCCTCATCAACTCTACTAGTTACATCCTTGAAGAATTCCCCAAGATTTCTCAAGCACGATTCCCCTTTCATAATTCCATGGTGACACTGTCCGATCCTGCCATTGTTTTCCAGCTCTTGGGAGAGGGGCTGTGGGCTTATAAGAGATTTTCCTTCTCCCCTTTAGTTTATAATCCGATGCTGATTTGTCAAATCGGGAAATCTAACCACGGATTAGCAACTCGCAGCTGGAACAGGAGAAGACTGAGTCTGATCCAAAACACGGTAGCACATTGGTTAGCACTGTTGCTTCACAGCGCCAGGGTCCCAGGTTCATCCCGGCTTGGGTCACTGTCTGTGCGGAGTCTGCATGTTCTTCCTGTGTCTGTGTAGGTTTCCTCCGGGTGCTCCGGTTTCCTCCCACAAGTCCCGAAAGACGTGCTGTTAGGTAACTTGCACATTCTGAATTCTCCCGAACAGGCGCCGGAATGTGGCGACTCTGGGATTTTCACAGTAACTTAATTGCAGTGTTAATGTAAGCCTACTTGTCACACTAATAAAGATTATTATTAAATACTTCATCAGTATGAAACACAGGGGGCAACAATGTTCATTATTGATCACAAACTAGTATAATAGTAGATTAATAGAAAGTGTTTAGAAACTGTCCAATAATGAGTGAAGCTAACACGTTTCCTTTCAAATGGCTAATTTGAATTAATTTGTTATTCTTTGCAAAGAGGATGTGTTTCTACTCCATACAAAAGATGAAAGGAATCCTGTTGTTTATGGAGTCTTCACTACTACAAGGTAAGAATTAGCTAATGGCACTCAGATCATCCGCTTTCAGTGTGTGTATTACACGGAGCAAAATAAGATTTTGACTTCTATATATTTATTATGAAGATATATATTTATTATGAGAGTTATATACAGGGTTAATGAGGGTTATATACAGGGTTAATGAGAGTTATATACAGGGTTAATGAGAGTTATATACAGGGTTAATGAGAGTTATATACAGGATTAATGAGAGTTATATACAGGGTCAATGAGAGTTATATACAGGGTTAATGAGAGTTATATACAGGGTCAATGAGAGTTATATACAGGGTAAATGAGAGTTATATACAGGGTCAATGAGAGTTATATACAGGGTCAATGAGAGTTATATACAGGGTTAATGAGAGTTATATACAGGATTAATGAGAGTTATATACAGGGTCAATGAGAGTTATATACAGGGTCAATGAGAGTTATATACAGGGTTAATGAGGGTTATATACAGGGTCAATGAGAGTTATATACAGGGTCAATGAGAGTTATATACAGGGTCAATGAGAGTTATATACAGGGTTAATGAGGGTTATATACAGGGTTAATGAGAGTTATATACAGGGTAAATGAGAGTTATATACAGGGTTAACGAGAGTTATATACAGGATTAATGAGAGTTATATACAGGGTCAATGAGAGTTATATACAGGGTCAATGAGAGTTATATACAGGGTTAATGAGAGTTATATACAGGGTTAATGAGAGTCTGTATGTCACTCTCAATAATGAGATCCACCTTCAATCATGGCTGATATGTTTGTCATCCCCATTCTCCTGTCCATAACCCCCGATCCCCTTATTAATCAAGAACACTAGATTTGAGCTTGAGATGCTGTTACCTACAGGACTACAGACCAAGAGGTGGAAGGAGGAATTAGGCAGATCGTTATTCCTCAGACCATAAGAACATAAGAACTAGGAGCAGGCTTGAGAGGCTAAATTGCCGAGTCCTGTTCCTAGTTCTTATGATCATGGCTGAGCTCATCCTGGCCTCAACTCTACCATCCAGCCCGTTCTCTGTAACCCTTCAACCCATCACTAATTAAAAATCAGTCCAACTCCTCCTTAAATTTACTCAGTGTCCCAGCAACCATCTCACTCTGGGGTAGCTTTGGGAGTAGTTTATCCGTATCTTTGTTTTAAATTTGCTACCTCTTATCCTGAGACAATGACTCTCGTTCTAGAATGTCCCACAAGAGGAAGTATCTGCTCCATGTCTACTTTATCCATATCTTTTATCATCCTGTATACCTCAAATTCAACTCCCCTCATTCTTCTAAACTCGAGAGAATATAGGCCTAAACTGCTCAATCTCTCTTCATATGACAAACCCTTCTGAAATCAGTCTAGTGAACCTCCTCTGAACTGCCTCCAATGCCACTACATCTTTCCGCAAATAAGGTGACCAAAACTGTGCACAATACTCCAGGTGCGGTCTCACCAATGCCTTGTACAGTTACAACAACCCTCCCTTACCTTTATGCTCTATTCCTTTAGCTATAAATGCCAAAATTCCATTTGCTTTCCTTATTATATGCTGCACCTGCATGCTAGTTTTCCGTGACTCATGCACAAGGACGGCCAGATCCCTCTGCAATGGAGCACCCCAAAATCTCTCTCCATTTAGATAATAATTTGCCTTTCCATTATTCTGACCAAAATGGATAACCTCACACTTATCCACGTTGAACTTCATCTGCCACACTTTGGCTCACTCTGCTAACCTATATCCATTTATAAGATTCTTATTTCCTCATTGAAACTTACTGTCCCACCTATTTTAGTGTCATCTGGAAATTTGGCTATTAAAACTTCTATCCCTGTATCCAAGTCGTCAATATAGATTGTAAATCATTGGGTCTATGCAGAAAAAGACCCTTTCATCCCGACTCTCGATCCAAGCTATCAGTCCTTGGACTCTATATCATTGGTATTCCTTTCTCAGGCTTCTGTTCTGCCACCACCCCCCCCCCCCCCCCCCCCCACCCCACCCCCCACCCCCACCCCCAAACACGCTGAGCCGGGGACATGCAAGTTCTGCCCAGAATGCTCGACCACACATGTAGCTGTCGGGTGGAAGCTATAACTTCATTTAAAACACAATGTGATAAATATTTTGAAAGGAGTAATATATCTTGAAAGGTTATTCGGAATCTAAAGAAATGGAATGAAACAGTTCTAGTTTAATGCTGGCACGGTCTGTGGTAACTTGGCCAACTGGCAGCTTTGTCTGCTGGAATTTTTCTGCTTCTTTCCAATGACGAATATTGCTCTATTCTGAAACTCCGTGGTGTGTGCTGTTTATATTCCAGGAAGGGTGCATGTCAGCCGCTTTGTGAGTGTTTGCTGTTAGACAAGGTTCCTGTGTGAGCATTTGGGACCGGGTAGGATCTTGTTGCTCTCCACAATCAAACAGCTTCATTTCTCGGGGTCGCACAGGAAGAGCTGATGCTTAATGAGCATGGACAGTGCCTGTGGTACGAGAGCCCAGTATGATTTAGTGCCTTCGGAGCAGGTGGGAACAATATTGGGTAAACGACAAAGTGAAATGGAAAATGTCACTGGTTCAGCTGGTGTGGAAATGCAAAAGAACGTTTTGGTATAATTGGAAAAGCAATTGCATCTGGAGTATTTCTAAGTAGACAAACTGAAGGGGCAATAGTATACGTGGGTAGGTAAATGTAACGTGCCCTTCATGTAATTCATTTTGGGCTTGAGGCTGTCAAAATATGTTTATTTTGTTCAAATTATCACAGAACATTGTGAGGCCAGAAGACTTATTTCATCAGTTGATGAGTTTATTTTCACTGCCACACATCACTGATTGGTTTGGAGAATTCCTCAATTGTTCCTGTAACGTTGCATGTCACAGGGTTAATCTCCGAGATTCTGTACTCGAGAGGGTTTTGTGCACTGCCTTGATCCTCTGGGTATCCAGCAATGAAAGTTTCAGTTACTCTCAGCATCTGTTAGGGTTTGGGATAAATTCCACATCTCAGCATTCATTGGCATAAAGATGGGTCATTTCCTCACCACTGCCAACATGGTGCTCGGCAGAGAAATGGAAACGTATCGCACTGGTAGTAATAGGTGTTGTGTTAAGTTTTGAGGATGATGTTTTATCGAGCAGAACAGTGGGATGTTTGCTCTGGGTCTGACCCATGCAGCTGCTCAGGGAGTGTTTGATGTTAACACAAAAAGTAGAAAGTGAAACATTTGCATTGATCTTCCAGCCTATCTGCCATTGGATGAGTTTAATGTAAATGTTTTTAACACTGAATTTGCATTTTCATTTTTAGATGTGAAAATTTTTCTTACCGCTTTCAACACAGTCAATTTGTTGTTCAGAATAGAAATATAAATAAATAGTTCATGTAAACTTCTTTGTTGTCACAATCAGTTTCTTCCTCAATTGGAGAATGAAGGAAAATAAAGACATGGGGCAGGATTCTCCGTGAACTGGCGGGGCGGGCCACTCCAGCGCCAATCAGTGGCGTCACCCACTCCGGCGTTGGGGCCGCCCCAAAGGTGCGGAATCCTCTGCACCTTCCGGGGCTAGGCCGGCGGCGGAGTATTTGGCACCACGCCAACTATCGCTGAAGGTCCTCTGCTGGCTGGCACGGGTCGGTGCATGCGCGGGAGCGCCAGCGTGTGCTGGCATCATCCCAGCGCATGCTCAGGGGGGTTCTTCTCTGCACCGGCCATGGCAAAGGTTGACAGCGGTCGGTGCAGAGGGAAAGAGTGCCCCCACGGCACAGGCCCATCTGCGGATCGATGGGCCCCGATCGGGGGCCAGGCCACCATGGGGGCACCCCCCTGGCCAGATCCCCTCGCGCCCCCCCCCCTCCCCCACGATGTCTCTGCAGGCCGCCCTTGGAGCCAGGTCCCGCCGGTACGGACCTGTTGTGATTTGCGCCGGGGGGGGGGGGGGGGGGGGGGGGGGGCGTTGCCAGCGGGGGGTTGGAGAATTCCACCCCTGAACACAGCATTTCCACAACCTCCAGATGTCCCAAAATGCTTTCCAGCCAATAAAATTACCTTTTGAAGTCAAGCCACTGTTGTAATAAGGAAATGTGTCTGTCAATTTGTGCACAGCAAGCTCCCATAAACAGCATAGAACATAGAACATTACAGCACGGTACAGGCCCTTCGGCCCTCGATGTTGCGCCGACCTGTGAAACCCCTCTAAAGCCCATCTACACTATTCCCTTATCATCCATATGCCTATCCAATGACCATTTAAATGCCCTTGATATTGGCGAGTCCACTACTGTTGCAGGCAGGGCATTCCACGCCCTTACTACTCTCTGAGTAAAGAACCTACCTCTGACATCTGTCCTATATCTATCTCCCTTCAATTTAAAGCTATGTTCCCTCGTGCTAGCCAGCACCATCCAAGGAAAAAGGCTCATACTGTCCACCCTATCTAATCCTCTGATCATCTTGTATGCCTCAATTAAGTCACCTCTTAACCTTCTTCGAACGAAAACAGCCTTAAGTCCCTCAGCCTTTCCTGATCAGATCTTCCCCCCAAATCCAGGCAACATCCTGGTAAGTGAGATGATGACCAGATAATCTATTTTTATAATATTGATTGCGGGAGAAATATTGTGCCGGGTATTATGGATTTTCCCCAGACCATCTCTGAAATAATCATTTGCATTCGCCTGAGAGAATTGATCAAGTTCTCTGTGCAGTATCTCATCTGAAAGTAGCACCTTCGACAGTGCAGCAGTGCATCAGTACTGCACTGGAGTGTCATCTTAGATTGTTACACTCAAGCCAAGTGTTCGTTCATGTGATATTGGCGAAGCTGGCTCAGCCAGCATTTTGTGCCCATCCCTAATTTGATGTGTCTATATAAACATTTCTGGAACAAGCCTTTCCATTCACCTGAAGAAGGAGCCGTGCTCCGAAAGCTCGTGTTTGAAACAAACCTGTTGGACTTTAACCTGGTGTTGTAAGACTTCTTACTGTGCTCACCCCAGTCCAACGCCGGCATCTCCACATCCTAATTACCCTTGAGGAAGTGGTGCTGAGCTACATTCTCGAGCTGCTGCAGTCACAGAATCGCAGAAAAATACAGTGCAGAAGAGGCCCTTCGGCCCATCAAGTCTGAACTGGCACATTATAAACACCTGACCTCCTTACCTAATCCCATTTCCAGCACTTGGCCCATAGCCTTGAATGTCATTACGTGGCAAGTTCATCCTGTGGTGTGCGGCATGGTGGCGTAGCAGTTAGCATTCCTGCCTCACGGCGCTGAGGACCCGGGTTCAAATCCCGGCTCTGGGTCACTGTCCGTGTGGAGTTTGCACATTCTCCCCGTGTTTGCGTGGGTCTCACCCCCACAACCCAAAGATGTGCAGGGTAGGTGGATTGGCCACACTAAACTGCCCTTTAATTGCAATTTTTCTTTTTTAAATGTTTTAAAAATGTGCATCCTGTGGTGTAGGTACATCCACAGTTCTGTTAGGGAGGGGGTTCCCGGATTTTGACCTAGCAATAGCGATGAAATGGTGTTTTATTTCCACGTCAGGATGATGTGGAGCTTGGAGGGGAACTTACAGGTGGTGGTGTTCCCATGTATCTGCACCCTTGTCCTTCCAGCTGGTAGGGGCCGCGGGTTTGGAAGGTGCTCTCTAAAGAACTTGGTAAGCTGTTGCTGAGCTGTTGTAGCGCGTCTTGGAGAAAGTACACACGGCTGTAACTGAACCACTCACTAACTCAGCAACAGTGCCGTAAAACCTTTCCAAAATCAGGTTCCAATCTCCCGTACCAAAATGGCCCTGGAAATATTCTTCTTGTAGAATTGTATCTGGTGATGCTCAGGATGCCCACCTGAAGCAGGTAACAGGCTGATTTGGTTATGCAAATGAGGGTTCTACACTGGTTGCAGGACCACAGTGTGAAACTAGATAACAACTTGGAAATTGTACACTCCCATTGGGACTCCACAAACTCTTTTTCGCTGCCCGTTTAGAGGTTGAATGTTACCAGATGATGCTCGTTGCCATATTTGGTACAGAGCCAGCACTCTGCAAAGATACATCCCAGTTCAGGCAGAAAGTCGAACTTCTGCCCTGTTATTGTTTAACACAAGAGTGCTTTTAACATTTCTTTGATGTGAACCATCTTTTCATGCCACAGTACCAGGGCAGATCTAGAGATGGCATTTGTATATTTACCGAACAAATAATATGTTTTATTAAAGGTAAAATGGAAGATCAAATCATTGTCAATTTGTACATGTCCTTTTTATTTTCCTCAGTTCAATCTTTAAGGGCTCTGCAGTATGTGTATACAGTATGGCCGACATCCGTGCTTCTTTTAATGGGCCATATGCTCACAAGGAAGGCCCGGACCATCGTTGGGTGCAGTATGATGGGCGAATCCCTTACCCACGACCTGGGACAGTAAGTAAACTTTGTGTTTCATTTGGAGTATTAATGACTGAGAGGCCACTGCAGCAACTGCTTCATTGATGTGAGAGATTGTCTCGTGCAGCACGCGCAGCTGGAAGCTGCCATTTCTGTGGAATCCTTCAGCAGCAGGAAAGGAGTTTTATTTCACCAACTACCTCAATCTGGATTGAATGTATAGGTCGAAACAAATCATTTTCCTTTTTCCTCAAAATCTTTCTCATGATATTCACTGACATATTTTAAGAAAAGTAAGATTTGGTCATAGTTATGGAGAATCAATGATAGTAATCTATTTTATTGTGAATTATTTTCTTTGTGGGGGTTGCTGGCAAGGTCAGAATTTATTGCCTCCTTAATTGCCTTAGAGAAGGTGGTGGTGAGCCAGCATCTTAAATACAATGGGTGGCTTGCTCGGTATTGCAGTGGGCATTGATGGAAGCCACAGTTCTATGATTTTGTTTGCTATTAATGCAGTTCCACAATCATCCCATCGAGGATTCTACATTGTGGCAAAGACCACCTTCTGGCTCATTTGTGAACTGCTTTAAGTTGATCAACAACATTGTATTTTTAGCGAGTTTTGTCAGGGCCACGAAGAGTCCAACATGAGTTTGTGAGTCAGACAAAACTTAACTTTATTTATACTAATATTTACTCAGCATCAATACTGGTCTTGTAAGTAACTGGCCGGCTCTATTTGTACAACAGAAATGGTTAACGTTTTCCCCGTCCCCTTCTCGAGGAAGCTCAGATTCCCCGACAAATGGGTAACCCCCACTGGAGGTCCCTCTATGGAGACGCCCTCAATCTCGGGGGCAGGACTGGCAGATGATTCATGCAGCAGTGCCGTACAATCACCGATTACATCGGTTCACAGATGCTCATGAATCCTGCCATGTTTGTGGTCTTGTGGAGTCTGTGCATCATGTCTATGTTGCGTGTTTTAGGCTGGACTCCTTTTTAGTTTTCTAACACACATTTTGCTTCAGCCCCACGCTTTCGGCACCCAGTACGGAGAGGGGTGGGAAAGGAGGGGGAACCTCCTCGTGAACCTGCTCCTGGGCATGGTGAAACTTGCTATTAATAGGTCCAGACAGCGGGCAACCCAGGGGGGCGTCTGACCAGACTGTCTGCCTCTCTTTCATGGCTGGGTGTCCCTGGAAAGGGAGGATCCGATATTCACCGGCACCATCGAAGCACTGTGCCCAGTGGGCACGCGGGGGCTGGATTGCTTTATCGACCCTCTTAATTGCACTTTGATTTGATGTTTTTTAAGCTTCCGTTGATCTTTGTTTCGGTTGGGCAGTGCCCCTATCAGGAGAGGCCCTTTTTGATTTGTCCCTAAGTTTGTTTCTTTTGGTATAATTGTTTGGCCTCAAAAGGATCCATGAGGCAAGCAATTGTCCCGACCCAAAAGGATCTGTGCAGATTACAACAGAGAGAGATATCCCTTTTAAGTGGAATAAAGCGGAGCTGCATTGCAAGTCTCCTTAGAGAAAGACAAGGTTATTTGTTCCTGCAATGCATTGTTACAGAGACAGGAGCCCATTTTCCTTTTCCTCTTTGCTTTCCTTTACACTTTCTTCCTTTCTGACCATGTTCACCGTTCAAATTGGGGAGGGGATGAATTTAATATGGAGGCATTTACTGTGGGATTCTCCGTCGGTGGGTTCCTCCGCCCCGCCGACAGCGTGCCCACGCTCACGTGTTTCCCGACGGCCTGGGGTGGCCCCCGGCTGCGGGGAAGGAAAGTCCCGCTGCCGACGGGAGTGCACCGCATCGGAAAACAGGGCTGGCAGGACGGAGAATCTCACCCAGAGTCTTTGGGCGCGATTCTCCGCAACTGCGGCGAGTCGTAAAGGCTGCCGTGAAACTGGCCGTGTTTCACGGCAGCCTCCACGCCCCCTCCCGGGACCCGATTCTCCCCCCCGGGCGGGGCTAGCAGCGGGGCCCCGTGAACCACGGCATCACGGCCTTAGCGACCGTCGCTAAGTCCGCACGCCAAGCGTCACGCCGGCTGACGCGCACGATGACGTCAGCCACGCATGCGCGGATTGGACGGCTCCAACCCGTGCATGCACGGGGCCGTCATCTCCCTCGGCCGCCCCGCGGACTGATCCTGCGGGGCGGCAGAGGGAGAAAGAGTGCGTCCGTTACGGTCCGCACCGGTGGGCACCGATCGCGGGCCCATGCCCGCACGATCGTGGTACTGCCGTGCCAATCGGGGCCCTGGATGCACAGAACGGGCATGTTGCGGCCGTTTTTACGACGGCAGCAAGCAGGTGTGTTTGCTGCCGTAAAAATGGCCGTAAAGGCCTTGGAACTCGGCCCATCGGCCTGGGGAGAATCGCTGTTCGCCATAAAAAATGGCAGGCAGCGATTCGTGTCTTGGGGCGGCCGTGGTGGGGGGGGGGGGAATAGCGGGAGGACGTGAAAAATGTCGGGGACGCCCTCCCGCTATTCTCTGACCCATCGTGGCAGCGGAGAATCGCGCCCTTTGTGTCTCTTAAAAATATGTATTCAGTCATATATTTATAAAATACCGATTGCCGGCTGGCTGTGAGTCCATTCTCACAGAATTGCATACTTTTGATAATGATTTTAATTGGGCTGAATCATAAGTTGCATTTGGCGTTTTTTATGAGGGCAGTATTACCTGATGTCTCTTGCACAGGACAGGGCGTGATCAGTCTTGAAAAAACGGTGCATTACGGCAAGATTCATTTCAGTGCACTAGGCGGAGGATATCTTTATCAATTTGCCTTAAACCTGTTTCAGATTGGAAATGAAAATCACAGCTGCTGCAGTGAAAACGACTTGACAAAGTTATTTTCCCCTGTACGGCAGTGTGCATCTGTGAAGAATTTGTGCAATGTTTGATATTAATGCAGCAGCTGTGACACCAGCGACTGTCGTACTAATGGTTTTCTTAAATCCCTCTGAAGGGTATGAAAGAAGTGTTCAATTTGAGGTTGATAATTTTATAATTAGAAATTAATGAATATTGGTGTTTAACAGGATAGAAACGAGCATCTTGGGAGCTTGCACACCTGGAGCCAGCTGTGGTTAATAACACAACACAACATTGAAACTTCAAAGGTGTTTCCTTCTGACTTTCTGACTGTGGTAGTCACCACTGATGTATATATTGTATATAGAGGATATCGGTGTAGGTGTTTTGTGGTAAGGCCCCTGTAATACAGGTACGGGGGTAGTTCCCTGCCTGCTGGCTCCGCCTAGTAGGCGGAGTATATATATGTGTGCTCCCTGTACAGCAGCCATTTTGCCAGCTGCTGTAGGAGGCCACACATCTTAGTGTAATAAAGCCTCGATTACATCCAACTCTTGTCTTTGTGTAATTGATCGTGCATCACTGATGAATATTTTATTTCTTAAAAAAGCTTATTTAGCATTTGATGTATTTAATCACACACCTCTTTTTAGGTTGAGTCCCCAAGATACATTTTAGAAAGTGGATCGAATAAAAGCTAGTAAATTGTTTGCTTGGGATTTCTTGTGAATTTTGGAAGAACAAGTTTAAAATTCATTATCGATGCACTATTATTTATGCTATTGCAATGTAAAAGTGTTTTTCGAGGCGAGAGATATTGGGGTCAATTTTAAGGGCCTCTGCTTGATGTAATTGAGGTGGCAACAGCGTGAAATTGTTGGTGGCAGATGATGTATCAGCTGCTTTTCAATGGAAAACGGATTGAAATGATGAAAATCAAACATCTTTAGACTTTTTGCAGGCATCTGAGCTGAATATCCCATACTTGCTTTATGTCATTTTTGGTCCCCCCCCCCCCCCCCCCCCCCCCCCCCCCCCCCCCCCCCCCCCCGCCACCGAGGACCCCGGAGGCCGCCCGCAGAACCAGGTCCCTCCGGTAAGTACCTGTCGTAACGTACGTTGGTGGGCCGAAGGCGGGCGGCCACACAGCCTATCGCGGGCCAGAGAATCACCGGGGGGGGGCGGGGGCGCTGTCAGCGGCCACCGACCAGCGCGACGCGATTCCCGCCCCCGGCAAAACCCCGGCGCCGGAGAATTCACCAGCCGGCGGGGGCGGGTTTCACACTGCCCCCCGGCGATTCTACGACCCAGCGGGGGCTTCGGAGAATCCTGCCCCAGAAATCAGGGGTGGGATTCTCCAATAATGGGGCTATGCCCCTCGCCCGCGCAAAAATGCACACAAATCACTCTGGACTTCCCTGAAGAAAGTAAGTCCTCAGGAGTAGTCCTTGCATCTCTGGCTGCCGATACGGGGCCATGCACTTCCAGTCGGGTGTCCACGTGTGCGCACGGCGGCTGGATCCCGATCGGTAGCTTGGCTGTCCTGGAGCCCCCCCCACCCCCCCCACCCGCCCCGTGAATGATCCCCCTGCCCCCCACCAGGGCGGCTGCGGACTGAGTCCACAGCTGCCACCCGAGTTCCCGACGGGTGGAACCATGAAAGAACCTCGCCATCGGGAACTCAGCCAACTGCACTTTGTGAAATGCCGCGGGCTCTTTCAATGGCTCCCAATCGGCACCGCCTCGACCGCGCACGCGCGATTGACGGGAAGGACCGGAAAATCGCGGGAGCAGCGTCGGACCCAGCTTCGGAATAGTAGAACCCTCAAGAGTGTTGACAGTCAGAGGGATCTAGGTATACAGGTCCACAGGTCACCGAAAGGGGCAACACAGATGGAGAAGGTAGTCAAGAAGGCATATGGCATCCTGGCCTTCATTGGTCGGAGCATTGAGTATAAGAATTGGCAAGTCATGTTGCAGCTGTGTAGATCCTTAGTTGGGCCACACTTGGAGTATAGTGTTCAATTCTGATCACCACACTACCAGAAGGATGTGAAGGCTTTAGAGAGGGTGCAGAAGAGATTTACCAGGATGTTGCCTGGTGTGGAGGGCATTAGCTATGAGGAAAGGTCGAATAAACTCGGTTTGTTCTCACTGGAGTGACGGAGTTTGAGGGGCGACCTGATAGAGGGCTACAAAATTATGAGGGGCATAGACAGGGTGGATAGTCAGAGACTTTTTCCCAGGGTAGAGGAGTCAATTACTAGGGGGCATAGGTTTAAGGTGCGAGAGGCAAGGTTTAGAGGAGATGTACGAGGCAAGTGTTTTTACACAGAGGGTAGTGGGTGCCTGGAACTCGCTGCCGGAGGAGGTGGTGGAAACAGGGACGATGGTGGCATTTAAGGGGCATCTTGACAAATACATGAAAGGATGGGAATAGAGGGATACGGACCCAGGAAGTGTAGAAGATTTTAGTTTAGATGGGCAGCATGCTCGGCACAGGCTTGGAGGGCCGAAGGGCTTGTTCCTGTGCTGTACTTTGCTTTGTTCTTTGGACCCGATCTCGGGTTTGACACCCATTCTCCGCCCCCGCGCCGATCGCGATTTCGTTGTAGAGGCTCAGAGAATCCCGCTCAGAGAATCCCGCTCGGCGAATCCTGCCCCAGGTTCTTGCCAGCATGAATTTACAGCGGAATCTTCAGCTGGTGCGCGACATTGCAGGTCTGAAAACCTGCCAGTAGAAGGCGTGAACCTAATTTGCATCCTGTTAATGGGATGCAGATGAAGGCCCAATTCCGCCAAGCCAGATTCTCCGTGATTCAAAATATAGATAGATTGGAGAGTTGGGCAGAGAAATGGCAGATGGAGCTCAATCCAGGCAAATGCGAGGTGATGCATTTTGGAAGATCAAATTCAAGAGCGGACTATATGGTCAATGGAAGGGTCTTGGGGAAAATTGATGTACAGAGAGATCTGGGAGTTCAGGTCCATTGTACCCTAAAGGTGGCAACGCAGGTTGATAGAGTGGTCAAGAAGGCTTACAGCATGCTTGCCTTCATCGGAAGGGGTATTGAGTACAAGAGTAGGCAGGTCATGTTACAGTTGTATCGGACTTTGGTTAGGCCACATTTGGAATACTGCGTGCAGTTCTGGTCGCCACATTACCAGAAGGATGTGGATGCTTTAGAGAGGGTGCAGAGGAGGTTCACCAGGATGTTGCCTGGTAAGGAGGGTGCTATCTATGAAGAAAGGTTGAGTAGATTAGGATTGTTTTCATTGGAAAGACGGGGGTTGAGGGGAGACCTGATTGAGGTCTACAAAATTATGAGAGGTATGGACAGGGTGGATAGCAACAAGCTTTTTCCAAGAGTGGGGGTGTCAATTACAAGGGGTCACGATTTCAAGGTGAGAGGGGAAAAGTTTGAGGGAGATGTGCGTGGAAAGTTTATCATGCAGAGGATGGTGGTTGCCTGGAATGCTTTGCCGGCGGAGGTGGTAGAGGCGGGCACGATAGCATCATTTAAGATGCATCTGGACAGATATATGAACGGGTGGGGAACAGAGAGAAGTAGACCTTGGAAAATAGGCAACAGGTTCAGATAAAGGATCTGGATCGGCGCAGCTGGGAGGGCCGAAGGGCCTGTTCCTGTGCTGTAATTTTCTTTGTTCTTTGTTCGTGTTCTTTGAAAAACACGACGGCGTGATTAATGTTACTACAACGTGGCGGGCGGATACCAGGACTTGTCTGAAAAATACCTGGGAGTGCTTCCCAATTTCAGGAACACCACGGCAGTGGCTGGGAACAGCATCCTTAGATGGACCTTCCAGGTGGTCCTGGTGAGAGACCACCCTCCAGCCTCAGAATGTTCCAGAAGATTATCTTTCTCAGGAGGGAACTCTTCCATCCTCAGAGTGCTCCCAGGTATCCATCTTCATTTTCAGGCAATGCATCTTCGTTCTGCCTTCACTAGTGGGTCGGTGATGCTGGACGCTTTTTCAATGTGGTACCGGACACAACGGCGGACTACAAGCCGTCAGGTCGGCCCCACCATTGAATACGCCGTGAGTCACCGGGGTGCATCATTAATGTATCATTAATGAGGCCGGGCCTGGACTATTTGAATTGTTTTCCCATTAGCGCTGCAGAGGGAAAGACTCCGTGCGGGATTCTCCGACCCCCCGCCGGGTCGGAGAATCGCCGAGGGAGGGCGTGAATTCCGCCCCGCTGCTCTGACGCCGTTTGCTGAATTCTCCAGCGCTAGTTTTATGACGGGGGCGGGGATCGCGCTGCGCCGGTCGGGGGCCGTAGGCAGTGCCCCCCCCCCCCCCGCTGATTCTCCGATCCCAGATGGGCCGAGCGGCCGCCCGTTTTCAGCCACTCCCGCCGGCGTGGATTAGATCAGGTCCACACCGGCGAACCTGGCTCTGAGGGCAGCCTGCGGAGTCCTCAGGGTGGGGGGTGGGGGAGGGGGGTCGTGGAGGGATCCAGCCCCGGGGGAGGGTGGGGGGGCCACCACGATGGCCTGGCCCGCGATCGGGGCCCACCGATCTGCAGGCGGGCATGTGCCGTGGGGGCACTCTTTCCCTCCACACCGGCCTGTGTAAACCTCCACCATGGCCGGCGCGGAGAAGAATCTCCCTGCCTATGTGCAGGCATCACGCCAGCGGTTCTGGGACGCTGGTTGGCACGGCGCCAATCACTCCAGCGCCGGCCTAGCCCCCGAAGGTGCAGAGGATTCACGCCAGAGTGGTCCACGCCACTGTTTGTCGCCAGTACGGCCCACCCCGCCGGGTACCGGAGAATCCGGCCTCCATGTTGATGCCCCGCCATAGCGTTTCGTCTGAAATTGGGGAGTTCTGTCCAGGCTTGCTTTTGGTGTTTTCTCGGTAGCTCTTTCCATAGAATGTTTACAGCCGTGTCCGTGTTAACTCACTTCAAGAGCATGTCAGCTAATCCCACTTCTCCCTATATCTTTGCAAATTCCTCCTCTTCAGGTGTTTAGCCTATTCCGTTTTGAAAGCTACAACTGAATCTGTCTCCACCTGACTGTCAGGCAGTTCACTGCTGTTCCTAACCACTTAACCACTTGCTGCTAAAAAGAATTTTCCTCATGTAGAACGTCTTCTTTTTCCAATCAACCTGAATCGGTGTGTTCTGATTTTCAATTTTTTCGCCAATTTGAACAGTTTCTACCTCTCTGGGCTGTAAAAGATTTAATTTCCCTTCAACCTTCTCTTCTCTAAGGAGAATAACAGCAACATCATCATTCTTCCTTATAACTGAAGCCCGTCATACCTGAACCATCCTGTTAAACCTTCCTGCACCAACTCCACAACCTTCACATCCTTCATAAAATATAGCGCCGAGATTTGTCACAATACTCCAGTTGAAGCTAAACAAGTGTTCTCTAAAAGTTCTTTATAACTTTCTTGCTTTTGTATTCTGTGGCTCAGTCAGTAATATGCAGGATGACATAAATGTTTAAAACGCTATCACAAACTACCTTGTCACCGTCAACAATTTGCACGAGTGTGCCCCAGGTCTCTCTATTCCGACATTACCTTTAGGAATGTTTTTTATTTGTTCTTGGGATATGTGTCTCTCTGGAAAAGCCAGGATTTATTGTCCATCCTTAGTTGTTTTGAGGAGTTGCTGGTGAGCTTTGTTCCTGAGCCACTGAAGTCCATCTGGTGCAGGTAGACCCACAGTGATGGTGGGGAGGGAGTGACAGGATTTCGATCCTGTGATGGTGAAGAAACAATGATCTAATTCCTGGCCACTGTGAGCTGGAGGGGAGCTTACAGGCAGTGGTCTTCCATTGTGTCTGATGCCTTTAGGTGGCAGAGGTCGTGGCCCTGGGGGAAGGTGATGTCAAAGCGGGCTTGGTAAGTTGCAGCAGTGAATCTTCTGGATGCCACTGTGCACTGAGGGTGGAGCGGGTGAGTGATAAGCTGCTGGTCAAGTGCTTTGGTTTGTGCTGGATGGTGTCGAGCTTCTTGAGTGTTGTTGGGTCTGCAGTTCTGCAGGAAAATGGAGTATTCCATCACTTTGCTAACTTGTGCCTTGTAAAAGAATCATAGAATCTACAGTGCAGAAGGAAGGAGGCCATTCAGCCCATTGAGTCTGTCTGTCCCTTGAAAAGAACAGCCTACCCAAGCCCACACCTCCACCCTCCCCGGAACCCAATAACCCCACTCAACATTTCTGAACACTAAGGGCAATACACCTCAAGTGGTGAGGTTTGGGAGTTACTGGCCACAGAGTGTGTTCATGTTGCCACTGTATTTATATGGCTGGGCCATAGTTATAGATTCATAGGGCACGATCCAACGGCCCCATTGCACCCATTATGGATCCGAGCGCAAAGAGTAAATTGCGCGCAAGCCCGAAATCAGGCTCCGTACCGGGCGCGAAACCTCACCTGTGTCACCTGACTCACCTTACGCTTACCTTATGGCTCATTTAAATACCGGCACGCCGGATTCACCCGGTACCCCGGACTCACCAGCCGTGCTTGGGAAACCTGCCAGGGCGGCATGGTGGCACAGTGGTTAGTACTGCTGCCTCACAGCTCCAGGGTTCCAGGTTCGATTCCCGGCTGGGTCACTGTCTGTGTGGAGTCTGCACGTCCTCCCCGTCTCTGCATGGGTTTCCTCCGGGTGCTCTGGTTTCCTCCCACAGTCCAAAGATGTGCGGGTTAGGTGGATTGGTCATGCTAAACTGCCCCTTATTGTCCAAAAAGTTAGGAGGGTTACTGGTTTCGGGGATAGGGTGGAGGTGAGGGCTCGAGTGGGCTGCTCTTTCCAAGAGTCGGTGCAGACTTGATGGGCTGAATGGTCTCCTGCTCTGTAAATTCTATGATACTGGTCTACAAAACGTGGGCCAATCATAGCAGCACCTGGCCTGCGGGGCGGGGGGGGGGGGGGGGGGGGGGGGGGGTTGGCTGGCACTGTCTGGGTGTCCGGGTGGCACCTCCAGGGTCCCAGGCTGATAGTGTCAGGTACCCAGGCTGGCACAGCCAGGGCTCGTGCTCGGGGGGCCTTGCCAGGTAGCGAGAGTGTAAGGGGGGGCCAGAGGTCCCTCCCAGCGTGAAGAGCGGGACAATCTCACCCGTTGTGAGGGTTCCTGCCTCTTCCACCCGTTCAGACAGCAAATTCCAGATTCACACCATTCCCTGGGAGAAAAGGTTTTCCTCAAATCTCCTCTGAATCACCTCCTGCTTACCTTAAATCTACGCCCCCTGGTTATTGAACCATCAACTAAGGAAAACAGCCCCTGTCTATCCAATCTCTCTTCATAGCTGAAACGCTCAGGCAACATCCTGTGAATCTCCTCTGCACCCTCTCTCGTGCAACCATATCCTTCCTATAGAGTGACGCCGACAGAGAACTGCACACAGTACTCTAGCTATGGCCTAATGAGCGTTTTATACAGCTCCATTATCACCTTCTTGCTCTTATATTCTATGCCTCGGCTAATAAAGGCAAGTAACCCATCTGCTTCTTCTGCCTCCAGTTTACTTTCTGGTCAGTTCTAACCCAGGATGTTGATGATGTGAGATTTAGCGAAGACAATGCCAGTAAATATCAAGAAGGGGAGGTAGTTATATTCCTTCTTGTTGAAATGGTCGTTGACTACATTTGTATGGCATAAATGTCACTCGCCACTTACTTGTATGTTTTGCTAAATGTGGACATGGACTACTTCAGTATAAGTTCAAAATATTACTAAACACTCTAAGCATGAGTGAACATCCCTCCATCTGGCCTTATAGTGGAGGAAAGATGAAAGAGCTGAAGATGGGTGGGCTTAGGACAATAACTGAAATCCTTTCGATAAGATTGCTTCTCTCTGTTTTTCCTATTTAAATATCATCAGCCTCATGTCCATCCAATCCATCAGTCTGCCTACGCCCTCTTGCAGCGCTTCCTATTATGTTTGGCAGGTACTTCAGCCAAAATAATTCACACTTGTAATAACATTCTTTTCATCTCAGTCAGCAGAGCCTTTAGGAGCAGACAGAAAAGGAGGAAATTGACTTATTGTTTTATTTGGGCCAGGAGAGTGATACCATTGTGGAAACACCATCACGGCCGGGAGTGCAGTGGTTAGAGGACAAGGTTGATCTCTAGGCAGCACGGTAGCACAGTGGTTAGCACAGTTGCTTCACAGCTCCAGGGTCCCAGGTTCGATTCCCGTCTTGGGTCACTGTCTGTGTGGAGTCTGCACGTTCTCCCCGTGTCTGCGTAGGTTTCCTCCGGGTGCTCCGGTTTCCTCCCACAGCCCAAAGATGTGCAGGCTAGGTGGATTGGCCATGATAAATTGTCCTTAGTGTCCAAAAAAGGTTAAGTGGGGTTACTGGGTTACAGGGATAGGGTAGATACGTGGGTTTGAGTAGAGTGCTCTTTGGAAGGGCTGGTGCAGACTCGATGGGCCAAATGGCCTCCTTCTGCACTAAATTCTATGATTCTACCTACTCTAAACAACTTAAGACACCTGCACAGTTCTGGTGACAAACATTCTTCATCACTTTACAGAAGGAAAGATAAATGAGGAATCAATGCCTTTGGGAGTGTTAGCAAACGTGAGTGAAAGATGGAAAGAGGAAGGTGGCAGAAAGAAAGAGGATTAGTGAATGGAACGGAGGTGGGTGTGGCTTCCAGTGGTGGTGTGAAGGAGCAGAAACATACCAGAAGTTCATGTTACATCAAATAATCACTTGGAAGTACAGAAGCTGTTGTGAAACACAACCAATTTATTATTTAACATATATAAAACCAATATATTTGTTCGATAATCAAATATCGCTGTAAATAAAATAATGGGTGGTATTTGCCAACAGCTACCATACTTCAAAGTTGTTCTCCCGACAAGAAAGATTTTTAAATGTTTCTGAGACAATTTCCACCTGAATATTTCTTGAGTCTATATAACTGAGTATCTGTACATGCTCACACATTGGTATATGTCTGTATAGGTGGAACAATGGAGGTTTGTCACTGAAATCAATAGCAACCCACAGGTAAGATGTGGTGATATGTGAAGAATTGCAGCTGTAGAATGTTATTTTCCTGCATTCTGACATTAGATTCAGGGAAAATTAGGAGTTGTGGCCATTGGATTAGGTTTTTTACATGCCGGGGGTAACATTGATGGAGACAGGCTATACGTACAGACAATGAGCACACAGTCTGCAGGATTTAACTCCAGCCAGAGTGTGACAGGCCATGACCACATCATATGGACCTTATCACAGACTGGCACTGGTCCAGTTTCCTTCTTTCACTTGATATATGATGGTGCCAAATTTCCTTCCCTTGAGCAGTTTTATATTTACCATATCAGTTCCGAACTGACAGCTGCATTCTGCTGTGGGTTCAAAGGATTTGATGTTTCAAGGTAACATAGACCGATATTATTATAGTTTTGGAAGGAAACACAATTCCGTCCCAGTTTAGCATCTTTTTTTTTTTTTTTTTTTTTTATAAATTTAGAGTACCCAATTCATTTTTTCCAATTAAGGGGCAATTTAATGTGGCCAATCCACCTACCCTGCACATCTTTGGGTTATGGGGGTGAAACCCACGCAGACATGGGGAGAATGTGCAAACTCCTCACAGACAGTGACCCAGGGCCGGGATTCGAACCCGGGTCCTCAGCGCCGTAGGCAGCAATGCTAACCACTGTGCCACCATGCCGCCCATCAGTTTAGCATCTTGCAGGTATTTTAATAATGACTGTGAAAGGAGCGTGCTCACTGCCAGCTTAGCATCAGTAAGAAATGGTTGTGAATGTAACTCTGTTTGATATTTTGGGCACATAAACCTTCCTGATATGAATCACCATGTTTATAGTGTTCCTTTTGTGTGCTCTCTAAATATTTACCTATTGTTTTTTGAGAGGGGGGCTTTTGATAAGGCACAGAGGTCCACCCTGGTTGGGATAACTGAATCCCTACTCACACATGGTCCTGACAGTATTAAACGGGGTAATGATTAGAATCTATACTGAAGTTATTGCACTGCAACTTAAACTCAAATTAACCTTAAGCTTTCCATTGGAACCCAGCGATTTTCCTCAGGATTGTACCTCACTGCTTTTTGAATGAATCTGGAGTTGTTGCTGTAATCTTAATAAAAGCAAGGTAATGAACTGAATTGGATTGGAGTTATGTTTTGTCACATGTACCGAGGTACAATGGAAAGTATTCAAGAGGTGTAGACAGAGTCGATGGATGGGAGGCGATTTCGTGTGATGGACTGGGCTGTGTTCATGACTTTCTGAAGTTTCTTACGGTCCTGTGCCGAGCAGTTGCCATACCAATCTGTGATGCAGCCAGATAGGATGCTTTGTATGTAAAAGTTGGTAAGAGTCAATGTGGGCATGCCGAATTTCCTTAGTTTCCTGAGGAACTATAGGCACTGTTGTGCTTTCTTGGTCGTAGCGTCGATATGGGTGAACCAGGACAGATTTTTGGTGATTGTCAAACCTAGGAATTTGAATCTGCCAACTATCTCCACCTCAGTTGCCTCAGACCAGCACTGCACAGCCTTCTTAACTCGATTCTCCCGCTTAAGTTTCTGCTTGAGTGCTGGGAGAAGGAGCACAGTCTTATGGTCCGATTCGCTGAAGTGCGGTCAGGGGATGGATCAGTAGGCGCCCATGATTTTTGTGTAGCAGTGGTCGAGAGCTTCCCCTGGTGGGACAAGAGATGAATTGGTGGAATTTTGGCAGTACACTCTTGAGGTTGGCCTGGTTGAATGTCCCGGCCACGATGAACAAGGCCTCCGGGTGTTCTGTTTCATTGTTATTTATAACTGTGAGCGCCTTCTTCAATGGCAGAGGTGAACTCACGTGGAAGGTAGTACAGGCGACACTACACAGTCAGGATTCCAGGTCCCAGGGTCACAACGTCCGAGCACCAGGAGGAGTTGATGAGGAGGCAAACCCCTCCAAACTTTGCTTTGCCTGATGACCCCGTGCGGTCTGTCTGCTGTATTCACACAAGACATTAATTACCCAGGGCTGTTTCACTTTTGGATGGACAAGTTTGAGGGGACAAAATCAGGAAAATCTGGAGGATCCAGAGTACTGAGTGAAACTAAATACTGGATAAGCTTTCAGTTCTTTTTTGATTCCTGGTTGAGTCTCCTCATAATGTCATCATTCCACTGGCACTCAGGTGGAAATACTGGGTGATCCCAGAATCGAGGCTGATCAAGTTTAATTGCTGGAGGCAGGAAAAGGGACAGAAGTCATTATACTTGGAAAATAAGTCAGTAAATGTCCTCTTGCTGCGGAGAATTTAGCGTTTGAGAAATGGAAAAAGCATGGACCTATAGCTGGGTGTGTCGCTGATATTCTGGAGGATACTGAAACACTTTATACTGAAAACTTGTAAGTAAACTCGAATTCTATTTCAGCAAATTAAGAATTTGATTGTTTTTCATCCTCGTTGGTGCAATATGAAGAGCTTGCAGCTCCTCAATTAATAAAGTAGCAATTATGTCATGTTGAACTATAAACTTGCCTCTGATGGGAAAAGCCCAGATGCAGACTCACCTGCAGATAGAATTGGCACCAATCCAATCAGAAACACCACACATTCCCTGAGAGGCAGGATCACTGATTACCTCCCATGGGAAATTGTGTTCACAGCGGAGGTAAATATTGCTGAATTTCGCCCTTTAGATTGGTGTCCCGCTGAAAGATCCAGCCACGGTATTCAATGGCTGCTCTGAATGTGGTCTCAACTCCACATTCCATCTCCACCAATAGACTTTCACCCCCTTGTTAGTTAAGAATCTATTGACCTCTATCTCAAAAATATTCAGTGACCCTGCCTCCACTGCTCTCTGTGGAAGCGAGGTCCAAAGATTTACCAGCCTCTGAGGGAAAAATATTTTCTCAAATAGGAAACCCCTTATTTTTAATTTGCTTCCCTGAGTTTTGGGGCGTGATTCTCCCCTACCCGGTGGGGCGGGGGGGGTCCCGGCGTAGCGGAGTGGCAACAACCACTCCGGCGTCAGGCCTCCCCAAAGGTGTGGAATTCTCCGCACCTTTAGGGGTCAAGCCCTCACATTGAGGGGCTATGCCCGCGCCGGAGTGGCTCCCGCTCTGCCGATGGTGCCAAAACCGGCGCTAGCGGCCTTTGATGCCCAGCGCCGGGGCTGGCCGAAAGGCCTTCGCCGGTTCGCGCATGCACCGGTGCGTCAGCTGCTGCTGACGTCACCAACGCCGCATGCGCGCTGGGGGATTCTCTTCCGCCTCCGCCATGGTGGAGGCCATGGCGGCGGCGGAAGAAAAAGTGTACCCCCATGGCACTGGCCCGCCCGCCGATCGGTGGGCCCTGAACGCGGGCCAGGCCACCGTGGGGGCACCCACCTGTGTCCGATCACCCCGCGCCCCCCCCAGGACCCCGGGGGCCCGCTCGCGCCGCCGATCCCGCCGCCACCAGAGGTGGTTCAAACCATGGCGGCGGGAGAGGCCTCCCAGCGGCGGGACTTCGGCCAATCGCGGGCCGGTGAATCGCCGCGGGGGCTCGCCAATTGGCGCAGCGTGATTTCCGCTCCCGCCGATTCCTGTGTGGCGGAAAATTCCGGCCATGGCAGGGGCGGGATTTTCGCCGGTCCCGGGCGATTCTCTGACCCTGCGGGGGGAATTTTGCCCCTGGTCTTTCCCACAAGGAGAAACCTCCTTGCAGCATCTACCCTGTCAAATCCCCTCAGGATCGTCTATGTTACAATTTTCTAAACTCCAAAGGATACAGGCTCAGCCCGTCCAACTTTTCCTCATGAGCTGAGCCCCCCCCTCCCCGCCTTCCACATCACCCCCATCCCAGGTCCCAGTCAGGTTGGACTGCCGCTGACACAATTATATCCTTTCTTAAGTAAAGAGGCCGGAGTTGTATACAGAACGCCTCACCGATGCCCTTCTACAACTGCAGCAAGAGAAATTAAAACAACAAAATTCCAAACCATGCAAAGCAAAAATAAACACACCGGGGTGCTGGGGGGAGGAGTGGGGGGGGCATCTTGGCCACATAATTGTGTCCTTTATCGTAGATGTAGGGAGATTTTGTTTTTAAAAAAAGTAATCTGTTTGAGCACTAGAGGGAGTGACAGCACTGGTCTATTTTTTACAGCTTTTGGAAATATTGATTATCCTGTGGGCGAGATTTATTTATGAAAGAACTTTGTAAAAGGAGAAAAGATTCCCCGTTCCCTCCCCAATCCTGTTGCTAGTTTATGCAGCTTGTAACTGAACTCTGTTATTGAATGAGAAACTCATTTTGTTTGGGAAATGCCGCAGGTTCGATTTCTAGATCAGAATCATCTTGTGAAAGTCTTTCAGTTTTACGGGGCTGTGAAGGGTTACGCTAGTTAGTCCCTCACTGTACTGAGGGTGGTGAAGGGGTTACACTAGTTAGTCCCTCACTGTACTGAGGGTTGTGAAGGGGTTACACTAGTTAGTCCCTCACTGTACTGGGAGTTGTGAAGGGGTAGCGCCAGTTAGTCCCTCACTGGACTGAGGGTGGTGCAGGGGTTACACTAGTTAGTCCCTCACTGTACTGAGGGTTAGAACATAGAACAGTACAGCACAGAACAGGCCCTTCGGCCCTCAATGTTGTGCCGAGCCATGATCACCCTACTCAAACCCACGTATCCACCCTATACCCGTAACCCAACAACCCCCCCTAACCTTACTTTTATTAGGACACTACGGGCAATTTAGCATGTCCAATCCACCTAACCCGCACATCTTTGGACTGTGGGAGGAAACCGGAGCACCCGGAGGAAACCCACGCACACAGGGGGAGGACGTGCAGACTCCACACAGACAGTGACCCAGCCGGGAATCGAACCTGGGACCCTGGAGCTGTGAAGCATTTATGCTAACCACTATGCTACCCTGCTGCCCCATTGTGAAGGGGTAGCGCTAGTTAGTCCCTCACTGTACTGAGGGTTGTGAAGGGGTTACACTAGTTAGTCCCTCACTGTACTGGGAGTTGTGAAGGGGTAATGCTAGTTAGTCCCTCACTGTACTGAGGGTGGTGAAGGGGTTACACTAGTTAGTCCCTCACTATACTGAGGGTTGTTAAGGGTTCCGCTAGTTAGTCCCTCACTGTACTGGGAGTTGTGAAGGGGTAACGCTAGTTAGTCCCTCACTGTACTGAGGGTTGTGAAGGGTTACGCTAGTTAGTCCCTCACTGTACTGAGGGTTGTGAAGGGTTACGCTAGTTAGTCCCTCACTGTACTGAGAGTTGTGAAGGGTTACGCTAGTTAGTCCCTCACTGTACTGAGGGTTGTGAAGGGTTACGCTAGTTAGTCCCTCACTGTACTGAGGGTTGTGAAGGGTTACGCTAGTTAGTCCCTCACTCACTGAGGGTTGTGAAGGGGTAACGCTAGTTAGTCCCTCACTGTACTGAGGGTTGTGAAGGGGTAATGCTAGTTAGTCCCTCACTATACTGAGGGTTGTGAAGGGGTTACGCTAGTTAGTCCCTCACTGTACTGAGGGTTGTGCTGGGGTAACGCTAGTTAGTCCCTCACTGTACTGAGGGTTGTGAAGGGTTACGCTAGTTAGTCCCTCACTGTACTGAGGGTTGTGAAGGGGTTATGCTAGTTAGTCCCTCACTGGACTGAGGGTGGTGAAGGGGTTACACTAGTTAGTCCCTCACTGTACTGAGGGTTGTGAAGGGTTACGCTAGTTAGTCCCTCACTGTACTGAGGGTTGTGAAGGGGTTACACTAGTTAGTCCCTCACTGTACTGAGGGTTGTGAAGGGGTAGCGCTAGTTAGTCCCTCACTGTACTGGGAGTTGTGAAGGGGTAGCGCCAGTTAGTCCCTCACTGTACTGAGGGTGGTGAAGGGGTTACACTAGTTAGTCCCTCACTGTACTGAGGGTTGTGAAGGGGTTACACTAGTTAGTCCCTCACTGTACTGGGAGTTGTGAAGGGGTAGCGCCAGTTAGTCCCTCACTGGACTGAGGGTGGTGAAGGGGTTACACTAGTTAGTCCCTCACTGTACTGAGGGTTGTGAAGGGGTAGCGCTAGTTAGTCCCTCACTGTACTGAGGGTTGTGAAGGGGTTACACTAGTTAGTCCCTCACTGTACTGGGAGTTGTGAAGGGGTAGCGCCAGTTAGTCCCTCACTGTACTGAGGGTGGTGAAGGGGTTACACTAGTTAGTCCCTCACTATACTGAGGGTTGTTAAGGGTTCCGCTAGTTAGTCCCTCACTGTACTGGGAGTTGTGAAGGGGTAACGCTAGTTAGTCCCTCACTGTACTGAGGGTTGTGAAGGGTTACGCTAGTTAGTCCCTCACTGTACTGAGGGTTGTGAAGGGTTACGCTAGTTAGTCCCTCACTGTACTGAGAGTTGTGAAGGGTTACGCTAGTTAGTCCCTCACTGTACTGAGGGTTGTGAAGGGTTACGCTAGTTAGTCCCTCACTCACTGAGAGTTGTGAAGGGTTACGCTAGTTAGTCCCTCACTATACTGAGGGTTGTGAAGGGGTAATGCTAGTTAGTCCCTCACTATACTGAGGGTTGTGAAGGGGTTACGCTAGTTAGTCCCTCACTGTACTGAGGGTTGTGCTGGGGTAATGCTCGTTAGTCCCTCACTGTACTGAGGGTTGTGAAGGGTTATGCTAGTTAGTCCCTCACTGTACTGAGGGTTGTGAAGAGGTAACGCTAGTTAGTCCCTCACTGTACTGAGGGTTGTGCTGGGGTAATGCTAGTTAGTCCCTCACTGTACTGAGGGTTGTGAAGGGTTATGCTAGTTAGTCCCTCACTGCACTGAGGGTTGTGAAGGGGTTATGCTAGTTAGTCCCTCACTGTACTGAGGGTTGTGAAGGGTTATGCTAGTTAGTCCCTCACTGCACTGAGGGTTGTGAAGGGGTAATGCTAGTTAGTCCCTCACTATACTGAGGGTTGTGAAGGGGTAACGCTGGTTAGTCCCTCACTGTACTGAGGGTTGTGAAGGGGTAACGCTAGTTAGTCCCTCACTATACTGAGGGTTGTGCTGGGGTTATGCTAGTTAGTCCCTCACTGTACTGAGGGTTGTACCAGGCCAGGAGGTTACAGATTGGGGTCGAATAAAACTCTGCTGAGGTTGAGATCAATTAGTTTTGTTCCCCATCTTATTGGTTCACACTCTCCTAACACAGATCCAGTTTTCAGGAATTGCAGAGTCGGGTCAGTATTGATGTCGGTTCCGTCCAGTTCCAGCTTGATTTTACAAATCACATGATACTAATAGTGATGATAATCTAAGTTTCTGTTCCTTCATTGGAGTAGAATTATTACTAATAAAGGTGATTAATGTTCTGATTTACGCGTTGTTCACAAGTAGAGACATTGACAGTCGACTGCATTTGAAATTGGCTCTCTAAACTCACCCAGTTTGCTTCTCCTCCCTGCCGCTGACTGACTGTATAACTGAATGTGCTCCCGTCGACTGCTCTCCTTGGAACTATTGGGCGGCACGGTAGCACAGTGGTTAGCACTGTTGCTTCTCAGCACCAGGGATCCGGGTTCGATTTCCGGCTTGGGTCACTGTCTGTGCGGAGTCTGCACGTTCTCCCCGTGTCTGCGTGGGTTTCCTCCGGGTGCTCCGGTTTCCTCCCACAAGTCTCGAAAGATGTGCTGTTAGGTAATTTGGACATTCTGAATTCTCCCTCTGTGTACCTGAACAGGCGCCGGAATGTGGTGACTAGGGGCTTTTCACAGTAACTTCATCGCAGTGTTAATGTAAGCCTACTTGTGACAATAATAAAGATTATCATTATTGGATGTAAATTTAATAAAACCAAAGCTTTGATTCCCTGAAACAGCTGCCCAAAGAGTGAGATGCAATTCAGAATGTGAATAGTTTGCTGTGAAAGTGTTTTGCTGAGCAGCGATATATGTATTGCCGATGAGGATTTTACTTCGATTGACACCAGAGAAGTGTAATAAATAAGACAGACCAATTCTGCTCCCACTAATAAAGTTAAAACCCATTTTCAGAAATGTAAATTGGGCCGGATTCTCTGTCCTGCCAGCCCCGTTTTCCAGCGTGGGGCCCCCGGCAGTGGGATTCTCTGTTTCCGCAGCCGGCCACTGGGGTTTCCCATTGTGGGCCACCCCCACGCCATCGGGAAACCTGCGGGCGTGAGTGCGCTGCCAGCCAAGCGGAGGATCCCGCCGACAGAGAATCCCGCCGACAGAGAATCCCGGCGACAGAGAATCCTGCCGACGGAGAATCCCGGCGAAGGAGAATCCCGGCGACAGAGAATCCCACTGACGGAGAATCCCGGCGACGGAGAATCCCGCTGACGGAGAATCCCGCCGACGGAGAATCCCGCCAACGGAGAATCCCGCCGACGGAGAATCCCGGCGACGGAGAATCCCGGCGACAGAGAATCCCGGCGACAGAGAATCCCGGCTACAGAGAATCCCGGCGAAGGAGAATCCCGGCAACGGAGAATCCCGGCTACAGAGAATCCCGGCGAAGGAGAATCCCGGCGACGGAGAATCCCGCTGACGGAGAATCCCGCCGACGGAGAATCCCGCCGACGGAGAATCCCGCTGACAGAGAATCCCGCTGACAGAGAATCCCACTGACGGAGAATCCCACTGACGGAGAATCCCGGCGACGGAGAATCCCGGCGAAGGAGAATCCCGGCGATGGAGAATCCCGCTGACGGAGAATCCCGCCGACGGAGAATCCCGGCGAAGGAGAATCCCGGCGACGGAGAATCCCGCTGACAGAGAATCCTGCTGACAGAGAATCCCACTGACGGAGAATCCCACTGACGGAGAATCCCGGCGACGGAGAATCCCGCTGATGGAGAATCCCGCCGACGGAGAATCCCGGCGACGGAGAATCCCGCTGATGGAGAATCCTGGCGGTTGTTTCTTTAAAGGACTTTCCCTTAACAAACCATCCTGGAGTGTTTAACAGTGTGAGTGGGACGCATGCAGCAGTGACGATGGGAGGACATTGAAGCACAAAGAGATGGATTTTGAAGTGGTTGTAGAGGGGGATTAGGCCATAAATGTGAGATAGTCACTTTCTGTCTCATTCAGAAGAAGCCTTTCCCCAGAAAGTGGTGAAAATTTGGAAGTGGCTACCAGTTGGTGAATAGCAAAGATACCTTTCAGTAACAGCTGGATTGCGTCTTGAAAGAGAAAGGAATAGAAGGGTAGGCAAGGAGGGTGGGAAAACATTTGTGTGGAGCGGGCATGGAGCAGTTGGGCTTATTGACCTGTTTGTGATTTGTATTTCTATTTAATTGTGTGATTGGGAGGGGGTTATGGAGAGTTACAGCGAGTGCGGTAGAGTGTCTGCCCGATTTCAGCTGATGGAGCAAAGGGCTAAGGGAGCAGTATACAATTGTACTATTATACAATGATTAATAGCTGGCTCGTGCTGATCGCTCAGGGATGTTTTGCTTTGTTTAAAACATTTGTTGAAAATTTACATTTCATGTATATTTTTAATCTTTTCTCCCCACACAGTGTCCCAGTAAAACTTACGATCCTTTGATAAAGTCAACTAAGGATTTCCCGGATGAAGTGATCAGTTTCATACGGTATCACCCAGTAATGTACAAGGCTGTGTATCCAATGAGAGGAAGGCCGGTATTTACCAGGATCAATGTGGATTACCGACTGACACAGATTGCGGTGGACCACGTGATAGCAGAGGATGGACAGTATGACGTCATGTTTCTTGGGACAGGTAAGTGTCTACTGGCCGAGTGAAAACATCTTTCCCGGATTTGAATTAATTGTCCCCTAAATGCAAGAATACTGTCCCTATAAACGCTGTGGCATTCTCTTTTATCCATTCTTCTTCTTTGTTGAACAATCCTGTACAGAGATGTGGCTTTTTGGTTGTCTAATCATGTCCTGCCCCTTGCACCGTCCTCAATTCTCCCCCCCACCCTCCTTCCCACCTCCCCCCCCCCCCCCCCCCCCCCACCCTTCGCCAACAAATGTCCATATTCACATGTTGAAAATAAATTTAGACGGTATAAATTGACCACAACTCAGATCGGAGAATTTCTAACCTGCAGGGCCACATCTTCCTTTTGTCCAGCAGATGGTGCTGTTTCTCAATCTATCACTTGCTCTTCATTTTGTCTCTTTCCTTTCCTTCTTTGTTCATCGCAGACTGTTTCTCTCGCTTTCTTTTCACGGCTCAGCGAGTGAAAGTTTAACATCAGAAACATTGGGTGTGATTCAGCGATCCCGCTGCAGGTCTGGGTGGGATTCAGCGATCCCGCTGCAGGTCTGGGTGGGATTCAGCGACTCTGCTGCAGGTCTGGGTGAGATTCAGCGATCCCGCTGCAGGTCTGGGTGGGATTCAGCGATCCCGCTGCAGGTCTGGGTGGGATTCAGCGACTCTGCTGCAGGTCTGGGTGGGATTCAGCGATCCCGCTGCAGGTCTGGGTGAGATTCAGCGATCCCGCTGCAGGTCTGGGTGGGATTCAGCGATCCCGTTGCAGGTCTGGGTGGGATTCAGCGACTCTGCTGCAGGTCTGGGTGAGATTCAGCGATCCCGCTGCAGGTCTGGGTGGGATTCAGCGACTCTGCTGCAGGTCTGGGTGAGATTCAGCGATCCCGCTGCAGGTCTGGGTGGGATTCAGAGATCCCGCTGCAGGTCTGGGTGGGATTCAGCGACTCCGCTGCAGGTCTGGGTGGGATTCAGAGATCCCGCTGCAGGTCTGGGTGGGATTCAGCGATCCCGCTGCAGGTCTGGGTGAGATTCAGCGATCCCGCTGCAGGTCTGGGTGGGATTCAGCGATCCCGCTGCAGGTCTGGGTGAGATTCAGCGATCCCGCTGCAGGTCTGGGTGAGATTCAGCGATCCCGCTGCAGGTCTGGGTGGGATTCAGCGATCCCGCTGCAGGTCTGGGTGGGATTCAGCGATCCCGCTGCAGGTCTGGGTGGGATTCAGCGACTCCGCTGCAGGTCTGGGTGGGATTCAGCGACTCCGCTGCAGGTCTGGGTGAGATTCAGCGATCCCGCTGCAGGTCTGGGTGGGATTCAGCGATCCCGCTGCAGGTCTGGGTGGGATTCAGAGATCCCGCTGCAGGTCTGGGTGCTGCAGGTCTGGGTGGGATTCAGCGATCCCGCTGCAGGTCTGGGTGGGATTCAGCGACCCTGTTGCAGGTCTGGGTGGGATTCAGCGATCCCGCTGCAGGTCTGGGTGGGATTCAGCGATCCCGCTGCAGGTCTGGGTGGGATTCAGCGATCCCGCTGCAGGTCTGGGTGGGATTCAGCGATCCCGCTGCAGGTCTGGGTGAGATTCAGCGATCCCGCTGCAGGTCTGGGTGGGATTCAGCGATCCCGCTGCAGGTCTGGGTGGGATTCAGCGATCCACCTGCAGGTCTGGGTGGGATTCAGCGATCCCGTTGCAGGTCTGGGTGGGATTCAGCGATCCCGCTGCAGGTCTGGGTGGGATTCAGCGATCCCGCTGCAGGTCTGGGTGGGATTCAGCGATCCCGCTGCAGGTCTGGGTGGGATTCAGCGACTCCGCTGCAGGTCTGGGTGGGATTCAGCGATCCCGCTGCAGGTCTGGGTGGGATTCAGCGACCCTGTTGCAGGTCTGGGTGGGATTCAGCGATCCCGCTGCAGGTCTGGGTGGGATTCAGCGATCCCGCTGCAGGTCTGGGTGGGATTCAGCGATCCCGCTGCAGGTCTGGGTGGGATTCAGCGATCCCGCTGCAGGTCTGGGTGGGATTCAGCGATCCCGCTGCAGGTCTGGGTGGGATTCAGCGATCCTGCTGCAGGTCTGGGTGCAATGGGTGAATTACCCGCGAGCCCCAAATCGGGATCCGTGCCTGGGTCCACCTGCCAGGATTTGGATCGCACCCTCGTTCGGTGAGATTTAGGTCTGTATATTTAAATTAGCCATTGAGGCTATTTAGATTCCCGGACGCAGGATTCACCCGGCACCCGGGAGTCAATGGGCGGACCTGTCAGACCGTAACTGGGGGTGGTTTAATACTGGTTCACACAAACGTGGGCCCAGCGTTACGGTACCTTAGTGGGGTCCTGCAGACCATTGGAAACCCCCAGATGGTCGGGGACAGGGCAGGATTGTATCCTACCACTCCTCCTGCACCTGGACATCTTGCAAATTCCAGGTTATCCCTTGTCAATATTTGGGTGGCAGGCTGCCCAGGTGGCACTGCCAGGGTGCCAGGGCACTGCCAGGGTGCCAGGGCACTGTCTGGGTGCCAGGGCACTGCCAGGGTGCCAGGGCACTGTCTGGGTGCCAGGGCACTGCCAGGGTGCCAGGGCACTGTCTGGGTTTGGGCCCCAGGGTGGGTGGGGGGGGGAGGGGAGGGCGGGGAGGGGGGGACTTGCCACTTGGAGGGAGGTGAGAGGTGGGGGTTTCCCAGCGGCCCAGAGACAGTTGGGGTGTTTAATTGGGCGGTCATTACAGTGTGTGTGTGTGTGGGGGGGGGGGGGGGGGGGGGACTGCCCGGGGCAAATACAGAACGGTAAAGTGCCGTTGAATAGCGGGATGTTCCTCAGCTCTGCAGCCGATGAGAAGACCCCCACAAAGCGGACCTTAACATTTGCCCCCTTAATTCCTCATTGCCCTTTGCTACAAACCATGGCCCTGTTGGCCTATCGGGTGGATGGCAAAGATCCCATGGCACTATTGTGAAGAAGAGTCTATCCCTGGTGTCTTGGTCAATATTTGTGCCTCACTCAACACCACACAGACAGATTTCCTGGACATGATCACTCAGCTGTCTGTGGGAACTGTGCTCCTATCAGCTGCCAGATTTCCTATATTACAAATTGAGTACATTTCAAAAGTACTACTTTGGCTGTAAAACACTTTGAGCTGTATTGATATGGTCATAAAAAGCCCCATATAAACACAAGTCTTCCTTTTTGTATCTTTCCACGGTTTGTTAACTGATAAAAGCAGACCTCTGATTCTGACTTTGTAATAGGCAAGCACTGTATCGAAAACCTGTTTAGACCACTCGCCAGATATTGTCTGAGCTGAATTAAATCAGGCCTGCTGAACATGGATTGTGATTCGGGTCAGCCTCAGAGTCCAATCTAATCTTCTGAGCAGAACTTTCAAGAACAAATATAATTTAATTATAACAATAGTCTCTCGCATACCAGTGAAAGATGTAGTCAAATCCATTTAATTACGTTGAAGAATTTCACTCTGATAGGTTCATGGCAGCGAGGGGTGATTCCACTGCAAACCCTGCTGACAAGGGCGGGACCAGGAGATTGTCCCACCGAACAATGGAGGGCCACGAAACATGCGGCAAGTTACACGGTGAAACCCATCCCGTGCATTTGTCCAGCGTTCCAAAATACTTCAGCGAAATGACTTCGCTGCTTGTCTGTCGGCAAACGCAGCAGTTTGTAGGATTTTCTTGCCGTTAGTTAAGGGTGATGCAGGAAACATAGTTCCAATCTTCTTAATAGCGCTGTTGGATCTTTTTAACTGAAATGAAAAGATGGATCGTGCCTCAGTTTCACATCTCGAATGTTCTGAGAATGCAGCACTCCCTCAGTACTGCACTCCCTCAGTACTGCACTCCCTCAGCATTGCACTCCCTCAGCACTGCACTCCCTCAGCACTGCACTCCCTCAGCACTGCACTCCCTCAGTACTGCACTGAAATATCAGCCTCACCATAACATCACAACCTTCCACAAGAGGTCAGAGTATCAGCAACTGAGCCAAGCTGACATTATAGGCATCAAACAGAACATGTTCAAACTACAGCAGTTCATTCAGTATGTGTGAACACAATAGTCTGGATAAGTGTTCATGTACAAAGCTTTCCTCAGACTCAATCATTAGAAATTGAAGAGAATGCAATCAGTAAACAGGCACAGGGAGATCGTAATTTAAAATTCACAGGCAAACCCAATGAAGAATCTGGAATAAAATGGTTTAATTAACCATCAGATGAAAGGCATTGAATTGTTCCCGGTCCAATGGAAATGCGGTTAGAGGTTAGGATGGTGGGGGGAGGGGCACTGTAGGGGTGAGAAAATAGGCAGGGAGCTGACTCGTGTTGGATCTCGAATGCATTCCGCCTCTGGGGACTTTGTCAGGAGTAAACAGGGAATCCAGGTGTTGGGTATCCACTCCACAACGATGGGCAGTGATTAGTGAGACTAAGCTCCCACCAAGTGGCCATTTTGTGCTGGTGTTGTCATTTCTCTGCTGATAGGGGGCCGCCCATCATGTGCAAAGCTCACTGGCTCACTGGAGGTGGCTTCCTAGTGGTTGACTGGTGGCACTGCAGCCAATACCCCAATGACTGGGCTGTGGGATGAAAGGCTCTGTTAATCTGTTAATATTCTAGCAGAGGCCTTCACCTCCAACCCAATAGCCCAATCAGTTTTGAGCCGGTTGAATTCATGAATTCTATGCAGGCTGCCAAAGGCACCTCCATGTTGAGGTGGCCTCCAGCTTGCTCTTCCTGCCTTGGTAGCGCACACCTCTCCGATGGGGATTGCTGGCCTGGCTTTGCTGAGGGCCCTCTGATTGCTGATTGTGCCTGTGGCCTTGGGGTCTCTTAATTGAATGGCCAGAGGATGCGGTGAATTTTTAGGTGCTACGCCCCATAATGCTGCACTGTGTGATGTACCATCAATTGGACTCGAGACACGGTGAAGATCCAAACTGTGGCTTTAATCAGCTCGTCATTAGCCCGGTGGTCGACTACAGAGAAAGGCCGACCACTGGGAAACCTGGGTACTTATACCCCGCCTCGGAGGCGGGGTCTACTTGCCTCTCGACCAATTGGTGAGCAGCCACATGACTAGTCCCAGCCAATCAGACGAGAGGCACATGACCAGCCAGAGCCAATGGGAAACCAATGCTCTGCCCCAATGGCAGTGCTCCCACTCATATCACCACACTGTAGTATCCTGATGTTGGGGTCCTGATGCACTTTAGAAATTCCAGGCCCTAGTAAAACGAAAGGGGTGAGAGTAACCAAGCTACCAGAGGGCCCTGGGGAAATGGAAATGGGAGAAAATGAGAGGGATCTTAAGCCCTCTTCCTCTTTAGTTTCTTCAATATTCTGCTGCGTCTATGCAGTACAACATAGTGAATCCCATCTCCCTTTACATGAAGACAGCTTTGTTTTCACTTTAAGTCATGTTATTCTTGCTCTGGTTTCTCCTATTTACCTTGTTAATTCTCCCTGTAACTTTAAACACCTCAATCAGATTAGAGTTCAATCTCCTCCCCCAGAACCCAGGTTTACTCTGGTTCAAAACAATTTAATTCCATGTCTGATCCCAGTGAATCAATGTGGGAATTTGGGCAAACACAGAATAACCTTCCAAAGGTGGGCCAAGCAAACAGCAGAGTCAGAATTAACATATTTTTTGAAAGTGAGATTAAGAGCATTGGTCAACACATCGGCTGAGAATTAATCCTGGAGCAATGAGACACACTGATCTGTTTCTTTCAGAATTGTGTTCCCATTTTCATTATGAGTGGATAGGCCCATTAGAACAATGTCTACATCTATTCAGTTTTGTGATATATTATAATTATTAATTACAACACAATTTATCTGAGGACATCAGCTGGAAATAAAACATTTTCACTCTGCCTTGATCGCTTCCTTGTTTGCTTACTGGGTAAGTTTGGCACTGGGAAAGCCTTCCCAGAGGATTGTGTCACATTGTGATTAAATCTGAAAATAAATATGCTTCACGGCATAATCTAAATATCTGAAAGTGTGCACAATGTTACTGGCAGTAAAGTCTGGATTGGTGCTCGTACATCTCCCTAATCACAAGGATGTATTTTCCATCAGTTCACGAGGAGAAGTGAGTTAGCCGAGGGCAGGTGTTGCCATGTATTAAGGGAGAATATCAGAAAACGACTCACCCAGCGCCAATTATGCCATCCTACGGGGCTACCAACTAACTCATGGGGACATTAAGTCAAGAAAGGGAACTCAGCCTCTCGTTACTTAATTGTGGCTTGTCTATAGATGACTGTAATGCAAATAAAAACATCTGATTATCAAACTTAAACAAATTATAATTGGAATATAAGTTACAGGTGTGATCTTATTTTTATGTTGTCCCAAAAATAATACTGACATATAAATAACTTTACCAAATTTTCCATATCGAAGTCTCTTAAACTTGTGACCGATGTGGAGGATTTTTGAGTAATTGCCTGTTCTGTTTTCAGGATGTGAACAGAACTAGTTAAATGGCGTTGATTGCCTCTCCATAATTAAGGGCAGCACGGTAGCACAGTGGGTAGCACTGTTGCTTCACAGCGCCAGGGTCTCAGGTTTGATTCCCGGCTTGGGTCATTGTCTGTGCGGAGTCTGCACGTTCTCCCAGTAGCGGGGGCATGGAATGCACTGCCTGTGGAAATAGTTGAGTCGGAAACATTAGGGACCTTCAAGCGGCTATTGGATAGGTACATGGATTACGGTAGAATGATGGAGTGTAGATTAATTTGTTCCTAGTCTGGGACTAAAGTTCGGCATAACATCGTGGGCCGAAGGGCCTGTTCTGTGCTGGATTTTTCTATGTTCTATGTCTGCGTGGGTTTCCTCCGGGTGCTCTGGTTTCCTCCTAGAAGTCCCGAAAGATGTGCTGTTAGGTGAATTGGACATTCTGAATTTTCCCTGTGTACCTGAACAGGCGCCGGAATGTGGCGACTAAGGGCTTTTCACAGTAACTTCACTGCAATATTAATGTAAGCCAACTTTAATCAATAAAGATTACTAAAAAAAATGAGAAGGTGGGAGTGATTGTGGGTGTGGGACATTTCCTTGAACAGCTACACTGAGGGGTAGGATGACACAGTATTAGAACTGGGCTACAGTCATTAACCAGAGTCCTGTTGCTTCATTTTCTAGGTGAAAAGTTCTTTTAATCTTGATTTTTTAAATCTATGTGTGTCTATTCCTCTCAGACATTGGAACAGTATTAAAGGTCGTGAGTGTGACAAAAGAGAATTTGATCGCTGAAGAGGTTGTACTGGAGGAACTCCAAGTGTTTAAGGTGAGGAAACTTTTCTGAAAGTTGTTGGGTGAAATTCAACTTGGAGTGTCAGTTTGAGTGAGATGCACACTGGTATTTACCCAAATGTAGTCAATTTTTGGGGCCGTGCGGAGTTTCTCCCTGGTCCAGCCCACATGTAGAAATGTTTTCAGCACTCGGAGCTGAACCTACCAGCGAGACCAACTCCTCCGAGATCAGCCCATCATTTGGAAAGTGTGCCCCGATCCCTAAGTGAGCCTGAGGGTTCCTCCACACCCCCACCCATGGACAGTGTCACCCCTGCACACATGGGCATTACCCCACACCCACCCAAGTGAGGACATACTGCTGTGGGGTCGCTACATACACCCCAGTTTCAGGCAACCCCACCCACCCCCTTTCTGGCCTACCCCTTTCAGGACCCCCACCCTTCATTCTCCCAACCTTTCTGAGGCACCTTCATACCCCCTTTCATCCCCTCTTTCAGAGGTATGGTCCCCCTCAAGCCCATGGCAATACCACCATGACACCTGGGCACCCTGGCACTTGAGTGGCAGTGCCGAGGTTCCCAGGTGCCAGAGGGAGAGCCAAGGTGCTGTCCTGCCACACAGGGGTCTCCAATGGCCCAGGAGACCCCCAAGTACTGTTACCCCTGCTCCACATTTGTGTGGAGTACACGGTCGAGGCCTCGCTGGGGAGGCCATTAGTTTCCGGGGGCTGGGACATGCACATTTAAATGAGCCTAATGAAGCCCAATGGATCTGGATCTCACCCAGAGAGAGCCCTTTGGTGAGATTCCACGGTTTCATCTTGATACCAAGCCAGGTGCAATGAGGCTGGTAAATCACACCTATTAAATTTAAAACATGCAGACACAATTATAATTGTACCTGTTGCAACGTGATAAATGTTCAAACCTTTACTTCAATTTTCAGATGCAATTCAACTAAATGAGAATAGGTTTAGCCGCATGTTTTCCGATGCTCACAGCTCTGAGAAACTCATGGTTATGCAACGGCTCTCACATTAAATAAGGGCCTCAGTGGGGAACACAAAACCGAGGCGGACTGACCCCCGATTCCTACACTGAGGAGCTCCGATCGATGGTACTCCGCAGTGTAGCGAGAGATCGGAACTCCATTTGTAAAGCCCACAACGCAAACCCCCGACCCCACCCTCCCCCCAGCACTAACACACTATGAGAGGTTTCCCAGCCATTCCCACAAGGCACCCCTGCCCTGATTGCCAAATCACAAAATGCCAGCATGGCACATTGGTAGTGTCCCTGCCAGCTGGCTGTGCCACTTGGGCACCTTAGTGCCGGGCTGGCACACAGGTGGCATTGCCCGAGTGGCAGTGCCAGGGTGCCTAGGTAGCACTAGCAGTGCCAGGGTATGGCCCTGCCAAAAGAGCATGGACCAGGGGGCCTTCAATCCCCTGGGAGACACACACGGGTGCCATTCCATCCCCGTTTGTGGAGAGCAGTGTTGAAAGGCACTCGTCTGAGATCTCCAAGGCAAAGGGGCTAGATCTCAACACCCATGTGCCTCAGGAATCTGCACATTAAAGTGAGGCTCACTGTCTCACTCTAATATGCAGATTTACTGCAAAGTGATCATGCCCACAATAGGCGGGATCTACATTGCAACGTCTCGCGAGATCGCTTTCATTTCGTGAGGCATTGTGAGCCGGGTAGATCCCGGGATTGTGGTCTCCCAGCTTTTATTGGCCACGGCTGTGCGACAGCGAGCTGCTTTTCGGGTGTAGAGTGGCCGTTGGATTGTGCCCTATATTTTTTTCCCTTGACATGAGTGGTGACATCTTGGACTGCATACAGTAGGTAAATCTTCTGAGTTTATGGGGCGACTTGTATTTCAAAATAAAGTGAAAGCATATCTCGGGCACAAACTCCCAAGCAGATTTTGGAGGGGAGAGTTCTTAAAATCCAAGGTGAAGCCATCTTTCATTATTGATTGTCTTGGCCCACTGTTAAATCTCATTTAAAAAGCGATCGAGAGATCCCTTAAACGGCTTAAAAATGTTTTAAACTTTCCCAAAGCCATTTAAACTTACTGAGAATGTCACTACATTTTCGAAATTATCAAAACATGAAAAATGTGATGGCAGTGTACAGAGCATTGAACCTGCCAGTGAGCGGAATTCTTTTCTGATGGGCAGTCAAATAACAGCTGCTGAAATCAGTAACTGCAGTGTAACTGCAGTGTAACTGCAGGATAACTGCAGTGAAACTCCAGTGTAACTCCAGTGTAACTGCAGTGTAACTCCAGGATAACTGCAGTGTAACTCCAGTGTAACTGCAGTGTAACTCCAGTATAACTGCAGTGAAACTCCAGTGTTACTCCAGTGTAACTGCAGTGTAACTCCAGTATAACTGCAGTGAAACTCCAGTGTTACTCCAGTGTAACTGCAGTGTAACTCCAGTATAACTGCAGTGAAACTCCAGTGTAACTGCAGTGAAACTCCAGTGTAACTCCAGTGTAACTGCAGTGAAAAATAAAAATGAAAATCGCTTATTGTCACAAGTAGGCTTCAAATGAAGTTACTGTGAAAAGCCCCTAGTCGCCACATTCCGGCGCCTGTTCGGGGAGGCTGGTAATTCCAATGTAACCCCCGTGTAACTGCAGTGAAACTCCAGTGTAATTCTAGTGCAAAGCCAGCCTCTGATTCTGACAGCAGTAAAGTGATAATAGCATTGGAAGACAAATGTGTGTTGTAAAGACTGGGGCAGCACTGTCGCACAGTGGTTAGCACTATTGCTTCACACCGTCAGGGTCCCAGGTTCGATTCCCGGCTTGGGTCACTGTCTGTGCGGAGTCTGCACGTTCTCCCCGTGTCTACGTGGGTTTCCTCCGGGTGCTCCGGTTTCCTCCCACAAGTCCCGAAAGACGTGCTGTTCGGTGAATTGGACATTCTGAGTTCTCCCTCTGTGTACCCGAACAGGCGCCGGAATGTGGCGACTAGGGGCTTTTCACAGTAACTTCATTGCAGTGTTAATGTAAGCCTACTGGTGACAATAAAGATTATTATTATTAAGACGTGTCACTGACTGTTATTTCCTTTCACAAACTAGTTTGTTGCTTGTGTTGGAGTCAGTCTCTGTTGACGAAAGACTCAAAAATATTTTAATTTAAAAATTGACTTATAAACGGCATGGCTAGGTTTTAAATTTAGCAGGAAATTTACAAAGGAGTTGCGTTTTGAAATAGTTATTTCCTCAGTCTACATTTCAAAGTCGTGATCATACCTGAAGATCTCATTATAATTTCAATTATTTTGTTCAATATTGGAAAAACTTTACTATTTAAGCATTATGACCAATTATGTTTGGTAATGAGTGACTGCCAGTGGAGAGTTGGCAATATTTCCCTTTCTAACCGGTCACTGTGCAGATGCTCAACTCTTGAGTGCTTTTCAGATCTGTGCTTCCTTCCATTGAGAGACTGACAGGCACCTTTGACTTACGCACGAACATTGTTGAGTAGATTATGTATGTTCATCCAGAATAGGGTGGGGTTGTTATTACTGTTGACCCACTAACTTTATTAAATTCTCCTGCGGGCTACCAGATTTATTTAATCTTTCAAAATGGTAACTCATTACGTCCATTTAACCCTTTACATGTGTTATGAGGAAACAGCTGACTCAAAATTTGCCCGTTTAACCTTTCCCTGCTTATTTCTTTAGGGTCCTTCTCCAATATTAAATATGGAAATATCTTCAAAGCAGGTAAATCTTGTGTTTATCTTAATTCATATCCATTGATCATGGGTATTTCCTTTCCAAAAGAAAGCATCACATTAAGAAGCACAGGAAACAGCAGTTGATTTTTTTTTCTTTAACGTTTTAATTACAGCAGCAACTGTATATCGGCTCGAGAGATGGGTTGGTCCAGATGTGGCTGCATCGCTGTGATATCTATGGCCAGGCTTGTGCTGAATGCTGTTTAGCCAGAGACCCCTATTGTGCCTGGGATGGTGCCTCCTGTTCTCGCTATGCACCAGCATCAAAAAGGTGGGTTGCAGCCAGCTGTATGCCACTCGTTACGGTTAGGAAGCACCAGAAAACTCTCATTTCATATTGCTTGGATTTATTGACTGCCGTGGGCCGTTTATGTTTTCCCTCAGAGCTTTATTTCTTGGCGGACTGCCAAAGATAATTCAGTTGCTTTAAGGAAAACCCACGATATTTTACTTCTGTAGCATGAACACTGACTCTTATCTCACTCCCAGTTTTCTTGAAATGACTTAAAAGGCGAACATTTTCTAGAGTGATAGTCGCTCAACCCCTTCTGCTTCCTGACTTCAGATCCTTACATTCCTACAAACATTGTGTGTCGTAAAGTAACACTTTCCCACATTTTCTCAACTTTTTCAAAGTTACAGTCTCTTATTTTCTGGGCGTCAATAGTAATTCAGTGGCAAGACAGAATGCACTTATTCTTTAGAAAGGCCCAGATAATGAGGATGAGATGACTGTCAGATGCATCACACCTGAGACCTCCTTCAAACATGCTTCCCAAAACCGCAATTGCTGGAAGGCAGTGAGGGTTGGGAATCAGGATTCAGAGAGTGTATTAAAAACCTATTTGATGAGATCAGCTACCTAAGCAGAGGTTAAATATGATACTCCCCTGATTGCCCTAACTTCACTGAAATGCCCAAATCAGCATGGTACACACGCTGAACCGTATCAAAGCTGTAAATCACTTCTCGTTCTGCAGACAGCTATGTGACCCATCTTCAGAAAAGCTTCACTTCACCCTCTGCCAATGCGGGGGTCGACATTGTTACTAACTCAGTAGAGACCAGGAACTTTAAAATCAATAGTCAAAATCTGAAATCCCAGTTATTTACGAAAGAATGAATCTACATGGTTTAAAACAGAATTTGTTCTACTTTACAGGACTCAAACAAAACAAACACTAAACAGTACCTAAGATAACCACCTCTACTCTAACACCCAGAATCAACATAAGTTAAAGATAAATTAACAGGCAAATTGTAGTTAATTCCAAACTGTAAATGACACATTAAATGGAAGATACAGTTAAGACAGATCTTACAGATTAGCTCATCAGTCCACACAATATACAAGTCTCCTGTTATTCGCAAAGTTTTTCAAAAGTCTCCCTTCTTCATGAAGACTTTCAGCTCCTGTTCTGGCAGGAGTTAGTCTGATCGGACACAGCAGTGTACAATCAATACATCGTCCTCCCCACAAATGACGCACATTTGTAGAACTTCCTCAACTCAGTCAGGATGGTGTAGATCCGCTAATGATATTATCAAGTGACAGAATCCGCTGTAGAAAATTATTCTCAGCTTCTGAATCTGGACTCTGTCTTCTTCAACTTGCCTGTACTGCACAACTGGACTCATCAACTGCTACTACCCAGCTTGGACTGAACTGTCCTTTCATCAACAAGATTCTCTGGCCTCCCTGTGATGTGTCACTCAACGGCGGGAGGTAGCCGGCCATTAACCGGCGGCGTGGGATCTTTCCTTTGCCTTTCCATCTTCTAAACTCCGATGAGCATAGGCCCAACCTACTCAAAATGAAAAATTGAAATGAAAATCGCTTATTGTCACGAGTAGGCTTCAATGAAGTTACTGTGAAAAGCCCCTAGTTGCCACATTCCGGCGCCTGTCCAGGGAGGCTGGTACGAGGCTGGTACCTCTCTTCATAGGAAAATCCCTCCATATCTGGCCTCAACCTAGTGAACCTTCTCTGGACTGCCTCCAATGTCAGGACATCTTTCCTTAGATAAGGGGACCAGAACTATTCACAGTATTCCAGGTGAGGTCTAACTAGTGCCTTGTGTAGTTTTAGCAGAACTTTTTATACTCCCTTCCTTTTGAAGTAAAAGCCAACATTCAATTTGCCTTCCCTATTATCTGCTGAACTTGCCAGCTGGGTTTCTGTGATTCATATAAAAACAAATCATTAATGTTTTGCTGTGATTATAGAGTTTGTCTTTCTTAACATGAACATTATATAAAGACTATTCAGGTGTCCAAAGATGCCCTGAGCTTTGTTTAACAACGGATTGTTTGGTTATTAAATGCCCTAATACAAATTGGCCGAAGTCGAATATATAATCACTCTCAGAAAGAATGTGAAGAAATATTTGAATCAGTGAAATTGAAAAGAGCACAGTGACAGGGGAGAATATGGATAGCTCTTTCCGGGAGCTAGCACCGATATTACAGAGCAAGTGGCCTCTTCTTTTGCAATATAATCCTATAAAACATGATTTCACTCCAGGTTGGAGTTATTGTTGTAATAGTTTCTAATACTTCTTTTAGAAATATCTCACATATCCTTGTTTCATGGTGCTCATAGAACTGACAGACAAGTTACCCTTCCCCTTTTATATTGCACATATTCACAACTCCCTCACCATAGAAATATTCGTCGAGCTGTAAATATAGAAGACTTATAAATATTTATTAAGAACCCTCCGTGAAGGTGCATGGTCTGTAGTGGAAAGCTTAACCAAGGTTGAAATGAGGAGAGCAGACAGGGCAAATTGAGTGGTAGCCATTAAGTGATGCATGACTGATGTAACAAACTATTTATACACCATATTTTATAAAAAAAATTTTGTTTTTAAGTCAATGTGTAAGTGACCTCCATTCATCATAATCCTGTACATGCTAGAGCATAAGGCAATAGATAAATAGCTATTAATCATTGAAGAATGGGTTAATGAGTCTCTGCAATTTGACACACCAGGCTGGTGGTAAAGGAAGTGTAATAAAATAACAGATCTTATTAAAACAGGGAGTGAGTTAACATCTACGAACTGCAAAACCATTTTGCTTTTGTGACTCCCCCGCCCACCTTCTGTTAACTGATCAAGGCAAGTTTTTTTGCAATGAATATTTCATTGGCATTCATGATGTTTGCACAGGCGGACTAGACGTCAAGATGTGAAGCACGGAGACCCAATAAGTCAGTGCTGGGATCTGGAAGAAAGTGAGTGTTTCTACACCTTTTACTGTCGCAGTTGTTTTGTAAGAGTGCTTTGAAGGAAAAGACATTAATTTTGTATATATTAAAGCACAGCAAAAAACAAATAGTTCGAGAGTTCACCAGTGCACACAGACTGTTTAATTATTCTGAGCAATATTAAATAGTCTAGAATTCAGGGACTGGAATTTATTGTGCAGCTTCATCGTCCCTTATTCCCACAACACAAGAAACAATGTCGTGTGCAGCAAATCCAAATATTAGAAGCTGAGAGTCAGTGAAAGCTTGGCTTACATTTTGATCATTTTTTTTTAGCAATAAATGAATATCTTGTGCAAACTCAGGAACCCTTGTACGTACTAGTCAAATATTTAGTTGGAAGAAAAAACACTGAACATCTCAAAACGCTGGGACTCCGAAATGTAACCTAAGCCGACCCGCCTGACAGGAGAGAATGTTTCAATAAAAAAGGGGTATAAGTCATTTTTGAAGAGAATTAGACATGTTTTGAATCGCACTGACTTCAGGAAATTCAAATGGTGATCATGACGGTGTCACAGGTTCAGAGGAAGCTGGGATGGAGGAGAGCCCTCAGGCCTCCCAAGCACTGCTGCATGCTGTCCATGGATGTGAGTTCGTGCTCACACTTACATAGATACATAGATACATACAGTGCAGAAGGAGGCCATTCGGCCCATCGAGTCTGCACCGACCCACTTAAGCCCTCACTTCTACACTATCCCCATAACCCAATAACCCCTCCTAACCTTTTTCTGGACACTAAGGGCAATTTAGCTTGGCCAATCCACTGAACCTGCATGTCTTTGGACTGTGGGAGGAAACCAGAGCACCCGGAGGAAACACACGCAGCCACGGGGAGAACGGGCAGACTCCGCACAGACAGTGACCCAGCGGGGAATCGAACCTGGGACCCTGGCGCTGTGAAGCCACAGTGCTATCCACGTGTGCTACCGTGCTGCCCCAACACCAACCAGCTTGAAGTTTTAGAATGCCTTTAATGTAGTCCCGTGCACCAAGAGACAACGCAGCAGCTTAAGCACTGGGTTTCTAATCACCAGCCATGACGATCATGGCCATTTCTCCAGAGAAGGCGAGAGAAACATGAGTTCTAAGCTTCACAGTACTTTCTGTAATTGACTGTATAGTGATGTTGGGAGAGGTTTGAAAGTGAGCAAGTAGTTGGTAAGTGCCACGCAAAACAAATCCGAAAGGGAAACTTGACAAGCTATCACAACATTTTCATTTTTGTATTTTTACCACAAGAAGCTACATGTACTGAAACTAGGAGCCAGAAATTCCAGTGAACCTTTTGGATAATTTATACTAAATTAAAACAGTCCAGGAAACACGCCATCTTAGACTGGGTATTATGCAATGAGAAAGGATTAGTTGGCAATCTCGTTGTGAGAGAACCCTTGGGGATGAGTGACCATAATATGATATAATTCTTTCTCATAATAATCTTTATTAGTGTCACAAGAAGGGGAAAATACAATATGAAAGTAAGCTAGCAGGCAACATAAAAACTGATTGTAAAAGTTTCTATAGGTATGTAAAGAGAAAATGATTCAATAAATCTAATGTAGGCCACTTACAGTAAGAAATGGGGAATTTATAATGGGGAACAGTTATGCAATTGATGCAGTTTACATGGTTTTCAGCAAAGCCTTTGACAAGCCCCCACATGGGGGAATTATAAAGAAGGTAAATGCGCATGGGATACAGCAGTGTTCTTCAAACTTTTTTTCAGGGGACCCATTTTTACCAACCAGCCGACCTTCGCGACCCAAGCCGGCCGACCTGCGCGACCCGTGCTGGCCGACCTTCGCGACCCACCATTTTCTCTTACCTTGTTTGCTGCTGATAAAAATGGAGGAAATGGTTTTGGGTCCCTTTGGCCCTCGTACACGCTCCTCCAATGGAACCTGCTGGATGAAGGTGAAGCCTTCCCGTGTCGGAAAGTATGGAGTCTCCATCTGTCCAAAGTTCTGCATTTTTTTCTTGTAAAATATTATCAAACAAAACCCCCCCCGAACTTGTAAAAAATATAAAAAATGAAATGAATAAAATAAATGAAAAAAAAAAAATTAAATGAATAAAATGAATAAAACCCCCCCGAACTTGTAAAATGAATTAAAATGAGAAAATAAAAATTAAATTAATAAAATAAATGAATAAAAACCCCCTGAACTTGTTAAACAAAAAGCTGCAACGGTTTAAAAAAATAGCGGCTGCACTGCGCATGCACGCCCGATAATCGGTGCATGCGCATAGTTTTGCACATGCACGCCGATGATCGTGCGCGCATTCGCAATGCAGCTGAATTTTTTTTACATGTTCGCGGCCATTTTAAAGGCCGCTTGAAGCCGGTGTTATGAAAAGCCGGCTGCTGCACGGGGATTTGCGCAATCGGGAACGCCGCAAAGGACGACTCCGCGACCCTCCCGACACCCGCCCGAGACCCACCCGTGGGTTGCGCCCCCGAGTTTGAAGAACATTGGGATACAGGCTGATTTGATAATGTGGATTCATAATTGGCTTAGCTGTAGGAGACAGAGTGTGATGATAGACAGCTACTTTAGTTCCTGCAAACCAGTGTCCAGTGACACACCACAGGGATCTGTGCTGGATCATTTATATAAACAGCATAGATTACTATGTAGGGGGTAGGATCACTAAGTTTGAAGAAGACACAAAGATTGGCCTGGTGATTAACAGTGAGGTTGAGTGTCTTGGTTTACAGGAAGATATAGACGGGATGGTCAAATGGTCAGAAAAATGGCAGATGGAATTTAACCCTGAAAAGTGTGAGGTCGTACACTTTAGAAGGAGTAATTTGACAAGGAAGTATTCAATGAATGGCCTCACTGGGAAGTTCTGTGGAACTTTGGAGTGTTTGTCCGTAGATCTCTGAAGGTAGAAGGGCAGGTGAATAGGGCGGGGAAAAAGTCAAATAGGACACTTACCTTTATCAATCGAGGCATAGATTACAAAAGCAGGGAGGGCATGTTTGTAGTTGTTCAGAACTTTGGTGAGGCTACAGCTGGAGAGCTGTATGCAATTCGCCACAATATAGGAAGGATGTGATTGCACTGGACAGAGTGCAGAGAGGATTCACCAGGATATTGCCTGGGATGGAGCATTAAGTTATGAAGAGAGTCATGGATAGATGGGTTGTTTTCTCTGGAGCAGACAAGACTGAGGGGTGACCTGATTGAGGTGTTCTAGATTATGAGGGGTATGGACAGGGTGGATAGGGAGCAGCTGTTCCCCTTGGTTGAAGGGTCAGTTATGAGGTACACTAGTTCAAGATGAGGGGCAGCAGCTTTGGGGGGATTTCAGGAGAAACCTTTTTACCCAGAGGGTGGTGACAGTCTGGAACGCACGGCCTGGGAGGGTGGTAGAGGCGGGTTGCCTCACATCCTTAAAAAAGTACCTGGATGAGTACTTGACACGTCATAACTTTCAAAGCTATGGGCCACGTGCTGGTAAATGGGATTAGGTAGACAGGTCAGGTGTTTTTCCTGCATCAGTGCAGACTCGATGGGCCGAAGGGCCTCTTCTGCGCTGTATTATTCTGTGATCCTGGGGAACAAGGAAATGGCCGAGGAACTAAATTCATACCTTGCTTCTGACTTCACAAAGGAAGACATAAAGAATGTACCCCAATTTCTGATAAACAAGTTTCAGTGAAGAGCTGAACTAAATCAGTATTAGTAGAGAAATGGTTTGGGGAAATTAATGGGATTGAAGGTGGATAAATCTCCAGGGCTTGATAATCTTCATCCCAGAGTAATTAAGGAAGTGGCCCAAGAAATAGTAGATCCATCGGTGGTCATTTCCCAAAATTCTTTGGACTCCGGGATAGCTAATATAGTCCTGCTATTCAAAAGGGAGGGTAGAGAGGAAACAGAACTATAGACCAGTGAGCCTAACATCCGTAAGAGGAAAGTTGCTGGAGTCTATTATCAAGGATTTCATAGCACAGCATTTGGAAAGCATTGGTGTAATCAGACATAGTCAGCATGGATTTACGGAAGTGAAATCATGCTTGACAAATCTACTAGAATTCTTTGAAGATGTAACTGGTAGAGTTGACCAGGGAGCACTGGTTGATGTGGTTTATTTAGACTTTCAGAAGGCTTTCGACAAGGTCTCACACAGCAGATTACTATGTAAAGTTAAAGACATGGGATTGCGAGTAGTGTCTTGTGATGGATACAAAGTTGGTTAGCAGACAGGAAGCAAAAAGTTGGAATTAACGGGTCTTTTCCCAATTGGCAGGCAGTGACTAGTGGGGTACCGCACGGATCTATCCTAGGCTCCCAACTGTTCACATTATATATTAATGATTTGGACAAGGGAACTAAATTTTTTCTCTCCAAACTTGCAGATGATGCAGAGCTGAGTGGGAGAGTGAGCCGTGGGGAGAATGTAGAGATGCTTCAGCAGGATTTGGACAGGCTGAGTGAGTGGGCATATGCATGGCAAAGGCGGTAGAATGTGGATAAATGTGAGGTTATCCACTTTGGTAGCAAAGATAGGGGGGACGATTATTATTTGAATGGGTGTAAATTGAGAGAGGTGGATACTCAGCGAGACCTTGGTGTCCTCGTGCATCAGTCACTGGGCGTAAGCGCGCAGGTGCAGCAGGCAGTAAAGAAGGCAAATGGTATGTTGGCCGAAACAGCGAAAGGGGTTTTGTACAGGAAGAGAGATGTTTTACTGCAATTGTATAGGAAATTGGTGAGGCCATACCTAGAGTATTGTGAGCAGTTTTGGTGTCCTTATCTGAGGAAGGATGTTCTTGCTATGGAGGGAGTGGAGTGAAGGTTTATCAGGCTGATTCCTGGGATGGTCATTTGAGGAGAGAATAAGTCAGTTAGGATTATAGTCATTGCAGTTTAGAAGAGTGAGAGGGAATCCCATAGAAACTGATTACATTCTAACAGGTTTTGACAGGGTAGATTCAGAAAGAATGTTCCCTATGGTGCGGGAATCCAGAACTAGGATTTTAGTTTGAGGATAAGGGGTAAAGTTTTTCAGACTGAGGTGAGGAGAAATGTCTTCACCCAGAGAGTGATGAATCTACCCAGAAAGTAGTTGAGGCCAAAACATTGTGTAATTTCAAGAAGAAATTAGATATAGCACTTGGAGCTAATGGGATCAAGGGAATAGGGGTGGGGGGGGGGGGGGGGGGGGGGGTAATACAGGATCAGGGTATTGAACTTGATGATCAGCCATGATCATAATGAATAGCAGAGCAGGCTCAAAGAGCCGAATAGCCTCCACCTGGTTCTTATTTCTGCGTATGTTTCTCTGTAAATTTCTATTAAGAAAAGAAAACTTAAACGCACAGGATTATATTTATTCAGTTAAAATTATTCTTATAGAACATTCCCGCCAAAAGATTTCATGCTTGGTTAGACTCACAAATACACACACCTTTAGGAAACAATCCCTGATAGGTATTTAATCCATAAAAAAATCCAGCAATATTATTACAAAGCAAACCCACTGTTGCTCGAGGGGAGGTATGTCACAGGATTTTTTTCTCGCTTCCCCACTCTGCTGTGGAAGTTCAAGATACTTTGAAATTAAACCCTGTTTTCTGAAAAGAAAACCTTACCTGGGTTGGCTGGAGCTGCCTCACTTTTCTTCTTCACATCTCTCTTACAGCACATTCTAGAAGGTCTTACAAGGCCACTCCCACTAAGTTGTCAGTGTCTCTGCTTAAGTCCTTTTTCCATAATTCTTGATTCCATTGCCCTTATCCTTCTTTGGAATTTGCCTTTCTCAAAATATAAAAATGTTTTGTTTTCTGTATTGTCACCACTTTTGAGTCAAGTGAAGTTTAATAACTTTGTCTTATTTCTTTATGACCTTTTCCACGTTGCAAACCCTTTTTAGTACCCTTTGAACTGTCTTATTTACTCATAGAAAATACAAATTCGTCATACTCAATTTAAGTACCTGTGTTCCACAACTAAACTTATTTGATGTCCTCAATTATGTAGACACCCATTCCTCAACTTAATTAAATTCTGTACATGCACACACAACACACACACACACCACACACACACACCACACATGCACACACAACACACACACTACACACCACACACACACACACTTACACCTCACAGAATAACACAGTAAACCCCAAAATATAAAAGAAACCTATTTTGGAAAACGAGAGTGATGGAGTCCAGCAGAAATGAGAAAATATCAACAATACGTACACTTTCCATTCCATTTCTGACACATTGTATTTGTCAGCAACTCAAATTACCATCAGAGTAAAGTAGGCTTTGCCAGATTCAGATCATTACTAACATCCAGGACAAAGCAGCCCTCTTGATTTCTCCCCCTTCCACGAACTTTCAATCACTCCACCACCGGCGAACAATGGCAGCCGTGTGTACCGTGTACAAGAGGCACTGCTGAAATTTGTCAAGGCTCCTGCGACGTCATCTTTCAAACCCACGACCACTACCATCTAGAAGGACAAGAGCAGCAGATACCTGGGAACCCCACCACCTGGAAGTTCCCCTCCAAGTCACTCCCCACCCTGACTTGGAAATATATCACCGTTCCTTCACTGTCACTGTCATCGACAAAATCCTGGCACTCCCTCTTTAACAGCACAGTGGGTGTACCTATACCTCAGGGACTGTGGTTCAAAAGGCAGCCCACTACCACCTCTGAAGGGCAACTAGGGATGGGCAATAAATGCTGGTCTAAACAGCAACGTCCACATCCTATAAATTAATTTTTTAAAAATCTGTTTCTGCCCGAGTATAATATGAAAAGAAATGTGGACCACACAACACATTCACTGTGATCTCCATGGCATTGCCTCACGTGAGATCAATTTCTACTTATCAGAACCATCTGTTTTCTGTTGCGAAGTCACTTTTTAATCCAATCAAAGACTAAGAAACAGCTACTATGTAGATTACAGAGTGTGGGAAATATACACAAGTGGCAAAGGAAACCAAATTCTCTAATCTTCCCTCATGTCTAATCCTCATTACACTTGGGATCTGTCATCTTGTAGTTTCCTCTACTTTCTGTATTATAAGTCCTTCTTCTGTGGTGCAGTGTGCATAGTATTGTACGTGTGGTCTGACCAATGTATCATAGAGTCAGCCAGCATTGACGTCAGAATTAGTTCTACCTCCAGCAGTTAAACAAACAACAAACCATGAGAATACTTTGATCTATTCATTCAGTGTTGACTCCATCTTCAAAATTCCCACATTTAAAGGATCAGTATCATTTTAAAGTGCAATGGAATATCCCCCAGAATTGGGGAATACATTCTGCTAAAGTCCTAACCATTTGTTTACATATAGTGCCTTTTGATGCAACAAAATATCCCCAGATGCTTCAGGACAAACAAAATGTGACATTGAGCCACAGAAGGAGATATTGGAGAGTGAGCAAAATCCTGGTGAAAGATATGGAGAAAGTGGGAGAGAGATGGAGAGGATTAGGGAGGAAATTTAAGAACTTTGGACCCTGGCAGCTGAGGACTTGGCCCCAGCTCGTGGAGCAATTATAATTCGGAATTCCGAAGAGGAGAATTTGAGGAGTGCAGAGGTTTTCCGGGATTGAGGATGTTCTAGACGAGGGAGGCTGAGGCCACAGAGGGTTCAAAAAAGAGAATGAGAATTTTGAAGTTCAGGCAGTGGTTTACCAGGAGTAGGTGATGGTAAATAGGATCTGGTGTTGGGACACCAGTAAGAGAGTTTTGCTTGAGCTGATGTTTATGGAAAACATCTTCCTTAAGGGTAGCTGTGCCTTTCATGCTTCACCTAGCTCCAGAATGAGCTTCAATAAACCCACTGTGGGTCACTGCCCTTGAAAACAAAGCAAGACGTGCATTTATCTTGCACTTTTCATGACCGGTATTCTTCTCAAAGCTATTTATAGCCAATGGGCTCTTTGAAATGTGGTCACTGCTGTAATACAGCAAACTCAGCAGCCAATTTACACACAACAAACTAGACAGCAATGTTGACCGCATCATTTCCTTTTCGAGATATGGAATGGGAAGTAAATATTAGCCAAGATACCAGGAATAAACTGTCTGCTCTTCCTCAAAATAGTTCTCTGGGATTTCTCGCATCTATCGAGCAGGCAGGTATGGCCTCGGCTTTGAAAGATGGTTCCCCCAACAGTGCGACACTCCCTCAGTACTGCACTAGAGAATCAGCCTCGCATCCCGGAGTGGGATCGAAGCTGGAACTCTGTGACTCAGAAACAAGAGTGTTAAAAGTTGCCATGATGTGGAGAGGCCGGCATTGGACTGGGGTGAGCACAGTAAGAAGTCTGACAACACCAGGTTAAAGTCCAACATGTTTGTTTCAAACACTAGCTTTCGGAGTACTGCTCCTTCCTCAGGTGAATGAAGAGGCCAACAGTTGCCATGACTGAGACTCATTGGCACGATTCAAAGGACTCAAGTTAACGTCTGCTGAACGGCATATTTAGCGGGGCGTTTGTCAGAACCTGCAATGCCGAGAAGCATCCCACTATTCATCGGCACTTTGCCATTTTGTTTGGCCTTGGGGAGATTATTTCTGCCGGGGCCGCCCTTAGAGTGATTTCCACCAGCAGGAAGGTTCCTCGCAGATTGGACCCAATTTTAACTGGATACGCTGATCTCCTCCCCCCTTTCTGACCTCCCCCCTCACCCACCAACCTTGGGGAGGCCCCCAGGAACCCTCCTCTCACCCCCTCTACCGGCAAGGCCCCCCCCTGGATCTGACCCCAGGAGTGCCAACCTGGCAGTGCCAAGGTGTTCATGTGCCAGGCGGACTGCCAGATGCTGCTACAACTGGTCCACGTTTGTGTGTACTAAATGGTGCCCGAGCAACAACACCCAGGCATGGCTGGTGAATCTTGGGGCCACAGTGAATACAGTGAACGCATATTTACATCAGCCTAATGGCCTCGCGAGATTCTGTTGAATGTCACAAGACGTTTTCAGCGTCACGAATCTCGGAAGAGGCCTCTCGTGAGATTTAGTGGCCTTGTCCTGACACCAAGTTGGGCGAAACCAGGCCGCTGAATTGTGCCCATTGCCTAACAATGGTGGAGAGAAAGTAGCAAAATCTACCCTGCTTTATTTCTTAAAATTAAGTTTTATATTGTTGCGCACTTGTTATCGACACAGAATTCGCCACAGTATTCCAGCCTTTTTCAGTTCCAGTCTTTCCTGTTCTCCACTTCAAAGCGACTTATACAGCATAATTCGAGCAAGAATCCGTTAAAGACCTTTCGAAAATGTATAACCTACTGTGTGCCAACGCTGAACAAGGTCAACATTTGATCCCCAATGACTAATTTTCAGGGACTAATTTTCAGGGACTAGTTTTCCGTGACTGGTTTTCAGGGACTTAATTCAGTTGACAGGGACTCATTCCCATTTGTTCCAAAATCTTGTCTGTGGTTTCTCAACAAGCTCTGCTACTGAGTGACGTCCAGACCATTAAACTACAGCCAGAAAATCACCAGGTCAGCATGAAGTACTTTCCAGTCAAATATAACAAAGGTTGAACATAAAGTTCACCTCTCATTGCCACAATGTCTTACTCCCTGTAGGGTTTTCCATTAGGATCATCAGCTTTTGCGCTGAGTGAGACTGGCAGGCCAGTGCAGTTTGATATATAAAGACAAATTATACAATACTTTGCTTCCTCGGCTAGCAGGAAACAATCATAATTCCTTATTTATTTTGGTAAATAATGTGTAGTTTAGGATTGGTTTCTCCCTGGTTTGTCCCTCCTGGTACCAGTTAATGTGGAGACATTAACAGTTGGAGCACTGCTATAAAACAATTCATTTCCCTGGCATTTCCATTCTTCGCTCACTCAAAGGTGTCAAGAATGAGCTGAATGCCTTGGACTAAGTCAGCTCAAACAGGGAGTGAATTGCATACCTGACTGAAATCTCTGGCATTGTCACAGCAGACAGTAAATTTACCGTCTGGGTTAAGATACTGGGTCAAAATCCTGGAACTCCCTCTCCAACAGCACCATGGGTGTACCTACTCCTGACAGACGGCAGTGGTTGAAGAAGACAACTCACTGCCATCTTCTCAAGGGGTAAATAGAGACGGGCAAGAGAATCATGTGTTGGCGGCAACTCCCAAAGTCCAAGACAATAAAATAATGCACCACGACAGCTGTTATTCAACTTTCCCTGAAGAATGTTACTTGTTTGAACTTGATCTGGTTTAATTTAGCAGAACTCACAATGATGTCAATGTTTCTGATGGACAGGTATGAGCAATGAAGATGAAGAGAAGCTAATTTTTGGCATCGAGTTCAACTCTACATTCCTGGAATGCATCCCTAAATCCCAGCAAGCCTCGATCAAGTGGTTTGTTCAGCGATCCCGGGATGAGCATCATGAGGAGGTACGTTATGCGAGTGCTGGTTTGTTTATTTTCAGCTTTAAACTTTGCCTTTTTATACGTGTGCAATATTCCTGCAACGGCCATTTTGTGAACAAGCTGTGAACAGAGTTCCGGTGGGATACAGAGTAATGAGTGTGCTGAGGATAGAGATAATGGGCTGGATTCTTCCGTCGCTCTCGCTGCAAGAACGCCACGGGCGAGGCGCGGACAATGGAGAAGCCCATTGACCTGGGGCAGGAATCTCCCATTGCTGGGGGGGGGGGGGGGGGGGGGGGTTGTAGTCTACTCGAACTGTAGCATTTTACACCAGCTCCAGTTCATTGGAAAGATTTAGATTGCACTGTTAGAAGGACAAAGGTAATTTTGTGATTGGTACATTTGAATGTACTGTATATGCCATTTATATTAACATTCTCATTCACAATTAAATCTTATTGGTATATAAACACAGAATTATTTCAATCTGGCACTTCAAAGCTGCTCTGAACTATCTGCTTTAAGTGTTTATGCACATGTTCAATGTGCTTTCTTCGTGTTCGTTTAAAAGCTGCTTTGATGTTGTGTAAACACAGAGTTTTTCTCAAGGACCGAGATGGCCGGTATTACCTGTGGGGCACATTTCTCCCACTCTTGATTAATGACCTTTCAGATTTTCCTGCCTTTACTAAGGGCCCTCGCCACCTGAAATCTCTTTCTGCAATCAAAGCAATTCTGATTGATTTGCGCTGGTTTAGTCTGAGATAGGAGACATCTGTGAAATGGCTATTCATCTTAACTCAGCTTCATTTACTGTTGCTGCCTAGAAACAATTGTAACTAATTGTTCAGAATAGAGATTGAAATTCGTCCAGTGATTAGGATGTGGGAGTCACTGCCAGGCAGAGTCACAGGGAAAACTGAATCAGTACAGGAGAGAGAAGGGGGGGTAGAAGGATACACAAACAGGGTGGGATAAATCAGGCCAGCAGGAAGTACGTGTGGAGCATAAAAACCAACATTGTCCAGTTGGGCTGACGGACCAGTTTCTGTTTGATCATTTCTGTGGGAAATGATGCAAAAGATAGCATAGAGTCATAAATCAGAGAGTCACTCAGAACAATGACAAGTGTGCACTCACAGCTGGCCAAGAGAAGCACTGACATACGAGTCATCGTCATTGGCTGTCCTTCTCTTCGAGGATGATATATTCTCAGGGCCGTGAGTTTTCCCTCCACTATCACTGATCGGCCCTACTCTCACTCTGATCATCCTCTTATTTCTCACATAAGTGTAGAACACCTTGGGGTTTCCCCTAATCCTTCTCACCAGGGCCTTTTCATGCCCCCTTCTAGCTCTCCTCAGTCCATTTTTGAGTTCCTTCCTGGCTACCTTGTAACCCTCTAGAGCCAAGTCAGATCCTTGCTTCCTCAACCTTACGTAAGCTTCCTTCTTCCTCTTGACTAGAAGCTTCACTTCTCTTGTCATCCGAGGCTCCTTCACCTTACCATTCCTTCCTCGTCTCAGTGGGACAAAACTATCCAGCACTCGCAGCAAGTGCTTCTTAAACAACCCGCACATTGGGCGGCACGGTAGCATAGTGGTTAGCATAGTTGCTTCACAGCTCCAGGGCCCCAGGTTCGATTCCCCGCTGGGGCACTGTCTGTGCGGAGTCTGCACGTTCTCCCCGTGTCTGCGTGGGTTTCCTCCGGTTGCTCCGGTTACCTCCCACAGTCCAAAGATGTGCAGGTTAGGTGGATTGGCTATGATAAATTGCCCTTAGTGTCCAACAAGGTTAGGTGGCATTACTGGGTTATGGGGATAAAGTGGGATAGGCTGGGCGTGTGGGGCTTGGGTAGGGTGCTCTTTCCAAGGGCCGGTGCAGACTCCATGGGCTGAATGGCCTCCTTCTGCACTGTAAATTCTATGATTTCTGTTGTGCATTTCCCCAAGAACAATTGTTCCCACCTTATGCTCCTCAGCTCCTGTCTAATAGCAGTATAATTTCCATTTCCCCAAATAAATACTTTCCCATACTGTCTGTTCCTATCCCTCTCCATGACTATGGTAAAGGTCAAGGAGTTGTGGTCACTGTCACCGAAATGCTCTCCCACCGAGACATCTGACACCTGGCCTGGTTCGTTGCCGAGCACCAAGGCCAATGTGGCCTCCCCCTAGTCGGCCTATCTACATATTGAGTCAGGAATCCTTCCTGTACAAACCTGACAAAATCAGCTCCAGCCAAACCATTTGCACTAAAGAGGTTCCAGTCAATATTAGGGAAGTTAAAGTCACCCATGACAACAACTCTGTTACTTCAGCACTTTTCCAAGATCTGCCGCCCAATCTGTTCCTCTATCTCTCTGCTGCTATTGGGGGGTCTATAGAAAACTCCCAATAAAGTGACAGCTTCTTTCTTGTTTCTAACTTCCACCCATTCTAACTCAGTAGACAAACCCTCCTCAACTACCTCCTTTTCTGCAGCCGTGATGCACTCCCTAATTAACAGTGCCACTCCCCCTTCTCTTTTACCTCCCTCCCTATTCTTCTAAAAATATCTAAACCCCGGAACATCAACAACCATTCCTGCCCCTGTGAAATCCATGTCTCCGTCATGGCCACAAGATCGTAGTTCCAAGTACTGATCCATGCTCGAAGTTCATCTCCCTTATTCCTGACACTCCTTGCATTGAAACAGACACACTTTAACCATTCCACTGAGTGCAACTTTGCCCTATCAACTGTCTATCCTTCCTCACAGACTTGCTGCATATTATTTCTGCCTGTTCAACAGCTACCCTATCCTCTGATCCATAGCTCTGGTTCCCATCCCCCTGCCAAACTAGTTTAAACCCTCCCGAAGAACTCTAGCAAACCTCCCACCCAGGATATTGGTGCCCCTCCAGTTTAGGTGCAATCCATCCTTCATGTAGAGGTACCACCTTCCCCAGAAGATATCCCAATGATCTACATATCTGAAGCCTTCCCTCCTGCACCTGCCCTGTAGCCACGTGTTCAGCTGCACTTGCTCTCTGTTCCTTGCCTCACTTGCATGTGGCACCGGTAGCAATCCTGAGATCACTACTCTGCTTGTCCTGCTCTTTAGCTTCCAACCTAAGTCCCTAAAATCACATTTTAGATCCTCATCCCATTTCTTAGCTATGTCGTTGGTGCCTATGTGCACCACAACTTCTGGTTGCTCACCCTCCCCCTTATGAATCCTGTAGACCCGATCCGAGACATCCCTGGCCCTGGCACCCGGGAGGCAACACACCTTCCGGGAGTCTCGCCCGCGACCACAGAATCTCTTATCTAGTCCCCTAAACATTGAGTCTCTTCTCACTATTGCTTTCCCCCCCTTCCCTTCTGAGCCACAGAGCCAGACTCAGTGCCAGAGACCTGGCCGCTAGGGCCTTCCCCTGGTAGGTCCCCACCCCCCAAAAGCATCCAAAACGCTATACTTCTTTTGAAGGGGAAAGTATAGTCTCTTTCGAGGGATCCCTGCACTGTCTGTACGTTCATTTTCTTTCCCCTGACTGTAACCCAGCTACTCTTGTCCTGTACACTGGGTGTGGCTACCTCCCTGTAACTCACAATGACTACCTGACCCACACCAAGTTAGTATGCAGATATGCCTTGTGATCAGGAAGGCAACTGGAATGCCGGCCATTCTTGCACAGGGAATGAAATATAGAAGTAGGAAAGCTTCAACTTAAGCAGCAAGAACAAAGAACAAAGAAAAGTACAGCACAGGAACAGGCCCTTCGGCCCTCCAAGGCGCCGACCATGCTGCCCATCTAAATTAAAATCTTCTACACTTCCTGGGTCCGTATCCCCCTATTCCCATCCTATTCATGTATTTGTCAAGATGCCCCTTAAACGTCACTATCGTCCCTGCTTCCACCACCTCCTCCGGCAGCGAGTTCCAGGCACCCACTACCCTCTGTGTAAAAAACTTGCCTCGTACATCTCCTCTAAACCTAGACCCTCCCACCTTAAACCTATGCCCCCTAGTAATTGACCCCTTTACCCTGGGAAAAAGTCTCTGACTATCCACTCTACCTCATAATTTTGTAGACCTCTATCAGGTCGCCCCTCAACTTCCTTCGTTCCAGTGAGAACAAACAAGTTTGTTTAACCTCTCCTCATAGCTAATGCCCTCCATACCAGGCAACATCCTGGTAAATCTCTTCTGCACCCTCTCTAAAGCCTCCACATCCTCTGGTAGCGTGGCGACCAGAATTGAACACTATACTCCAAGTGTACAGGGTGTTGGTAAGAACACATTTGGAGCACTGTGTACAGTTTTGGTTTCCTTATTTGAGAAGTGATATAATTGCATTGGAAGTTGTTCAGAGAAAGTTCATGTGACTTATTGCAGGTACACTGGGGTTATCTCATCAAGGTAGGCTGAAAAGGTTGACCAATGTCCACTGGAATTTAGAGGAATGAGGGGGTGATCTTACTGAACCATAATAATAATAATCGCTTATTGTCACAAGTAGGCTTCAATTAAGTTACTGTGAAAATCCCCTAGTTGCCACATTCCGGCCCCTCTTCGGGGAGGCCGGTATGGGAACTGAACCAACACTACTGGCCTTGTTCTGCATTACAAGCCAGCTGTTTAGCCCACTGTGCTAAACCAGCCCCTACAGTGCTAAATCAGCATCTGTTTTAGCCCCAACCATATGAGATCCTGAGGGGAACTGTAAGAATGGAATCCAGGAGGAAGTTTCCTAGCTATGAAGAAAGATTGAGTAGATTAGGATTGTTTTCATTGGAAAGCCGGAGGTTGAGGGGGGACCTTATTGAGGTCTACAAAATTATGAGAGGTATGGACAGGGTGGATAGCAACACGCTTTTTCCAAGAGTGGGGGTGTCAGTTACAAGGGGGTCACGATTTCAAGGTGAGAGGGGGAAAGTTTAAGGGAGATGTGCGTGGAAAGTTTTTTACGCATAGGGTGGTGGGTGCCTGGAATGCTTTGCCAGCGGAGGTGGTAGAGGCGGGCACGCTAGCATCATTTAAGATGCATCTGGACAGATATATGAACGGGCGGCAACAGAGGGAAGTAGATCCTTGGAAAATAGGCAACATGTTTAGATAAAGGATCTGGATCGGTGCAGGCTGGGAGGGCCGAAGGGCCTGTTCCTGTGCTGTAATTTTCTTTAGTCTTTGTTCTTTGTTATTGTGAGGGAGGCAAGAACTCGGGCACACAGTTTAAGGATAAAACGGGGATTGGGACTAATTTTGTTTCTCTGAGACATTAGTCTGTGGAGAGCAGTGGAGGCTGGATTATTGAATTTATTCAAGGCCGAGTTAAACAGATTTTGATGGCAAATTTATCTGGATTAAGCTAGAGGGAAGCGTTGGAATGAAACACATTGGCCCTAAATATTAAAACTAATTCAATATTTATAGGTTCAGGTGAACCATTTTTGAAACTTTTAATGTCTTAAAACAAAAACATGGCAAACAGTGGAGATGACAATCCTGGAAACGTGACTAGAATCCTGATGCGAATCTTACTCCGCAAACATTATACTTGACAGATGCATTAATCAAAGCATTTGTAGGGTACAATAGAATAGCAGTAATGTTACTAAACTAGTAATCCAGAGGCCTTGATTCATGCTCCGGAGGCACGATTGCAAATCCCATCGTGGCAGCTTGCAAATTTAATTTCAGCTCACGAAAGTGTGCGGAGCAAAAGGTTAGGCTGAGTGATGGGGACTATGATCATTGGTTGTCGGGTTCACTGATGTTCTTTTAGGGACAGAAATCTGCCAGCCTTACCCAGCCTGGCCTCTGAGTGACTCCAGACCTGCAGCAAGGTGATCGGCTTCAGCTATATAGGGATGGACAGTAAATGCTGGTCTTGCTGACAACTATATTATCCTGTGAATGAATAAAAATAATCTCTAGGATTGTTCCCAAAATAGCCAAGCCTTGTCCCAGAGATTATGCTACACCATTAATCTTTATCAAGAGCGTAAAAGGATGAGAATGATTGTGATATATGCCAATATTTTTTTTTTTAAATTTAGATTACCCAATTATTTTTTTCAATTAAGGGGCAATTTAGCGTGGCCAATCCACCTACTCTGCACATTTTTTGGGTTGTGGGGGCGAAACCCACGCAGACATGGGGAGAATGTGCAAACTCCACACGGACAGTGACCCAGAGCCGGGATCGAACCTGGGACCTCAGCGCCGTGAGGCGGTTGTGCTAACCACTAGGCCACCGTGCCGCCCCTTATGCCAATATTTTAATAAGTGTTCAAATGTTTATTTTTGTGAATTCTCTGTCTAAAAAGGGCAGACTGTTCTGGCTCACGGAAAACAGGTGAAATATGTTTTGTCCACCACACAGATTATAACAATGATCTAAAGCCTGTATGAGATGCTTTCAATGAAAATCTCTTCATATGTTAGAATTGCCGTTTCAGCCTGTAGTATAGCACAGGTCTGCGAAAAGTAGCACCCCTGCAGGAGTAAGGTACTCCGTGATTTCAAAGTTAGAAATGAATTACAGGTACAGAGAAATTCTGTACCGATACAGAGAAATACAGAGAAATGAATCTAGAAATGAGGTGTCAAAATGTGCAAAGCCCGTGTCAGCGACTCGGACTCTGCAGTTTGGATGAGCTGCTTCATTTATTACCAATGATCTTTGTCTGGAGCTCAATTTGTTTTCTCGTCTGTTACTTGACTGATTCAATATCTATTTGAGGCTCAAAGTGAACATCATTGCAGGGCTGATTCACGCAGTTTATTGTTAACGAGACTGCATCGTCCCGTAACAACGAGTTCACCTGACATCTGAAAACCTGTAGTGATTACCATTTCTATCTGTTGCCATTAATTCATTGCATTTAGCGCTTAACATTCTGATTTCATGAAGTGGGAAACATTCTTGATAAAATTATAACTGAAAATACTGGAGCAACTCAACAGGTCTGGCAGCATTTGTTACAGTGGGAGAGAGAGAGTGGGGGGACAGAGTTAACATTTCAGTTTGATGCAGATCTGCTGAATATTTCCAGCATTTTCTACTTTTATTTGGTTTCAAACCACTTGCCCTTCAAGGGGCACAAACATGTGAGTCACATTTTGTATTATTCAATCAAATGCTCAGTTACAATGGTCATGACATCATTGTGGTAAAATGCTGCCCAGTTCTTGTTCATGCTTCGTAAATGAAGTAAAAAGTTGACCTTTTTTTAAGTGAAAGCAGCATTCTGTTCAGTGGAATGATCTGAAACAAACTAAAATACATACACTCTGTAAGAAATGATAATGAGAGGCCTCACTGGAAAATATGATCCCTATGTTAGTCAGCAGATCTCCTAAATATTGCCTTTTGGTATTTAAGTTCATTCTCGGTCTTTAGTTGTGTTTCAAAGAGTCTTTAATACAGTTTCGAAAAAAAAATCATATTTTATACTGGAATAGATTGCCTCAAACAGATCATGCTGAATGCTTTAATGATCTTGGAGATTTGCTAGTATGAAACATATGGGGATATTTCTCATTTCCAACAGTGCGGAACTTTAATATTGGTCATCTGAAGAATCCACGTAAGTACAGATTAGGGCTCCCGAATGGCTCACTGGATAAACAGATGGGTGAGATTCTCTGTCTACGTTCGCCCAGTGGCTGGAGAATCCTCACCTGTGGTCAGTGGATATTTCAATTGTCGGCGTCTCGCCCGTAGCGTTCTTGCGGCGGACGGGGGGGGGGGGGGGGGGGGGGGGGGGGAGGATCCATCCCATAGACAGTAACCGAGCGTGAGCTGGCCATTTCGCCCACAGAGCCTGCTCTGCAAAATGCACAACCCTGATTTGTGATTGATATCCAGGTTTGCAAAATCCTTGGATAATCTCCCACTTGTCCTGAGGTAGCCAAGTCCTGCTACGTGCTCAGGGATTGGGGTTGTGTTCAATGTTTTAAGGCATGAGCTCCTGATCATAGTCACCATGACTAAGTCTAACCTTTTATTCAGGAGTGTGAACATTAACTCAGGAAACTATAAAGCCTTGTTACGGTGCAATATCTCAATTTCTTTAATTCTCATCCTGCGGACCTTGTCCCTCTTTATTTCTGTAACGTCCTCCAGCCCCACAACCATCCGAGAAATCTGCTCCTCTAATTCTGGCCCCTCAGCATCCCATTGCTTCATCTCAGTCACCTTCAGCTACCTGTGCAGGAAAGCCCTACTGAATGGTCAGTGAGCTAATACGGGGCAGGCTACCTGATGTAAACGAAAGGTCACTACAAGCACCACCAATGGAAAATACTTGTTTATTTTTATCAGATGTCTAGACATGAGGTTATCATTACAATTAAACTGGTGTTACAGAGGCTTTACAGAATCCAAGTCAGTTTATTATAAATAAGGTTTTGATTTGGAATTTAAGCACCGGATCTATGAGTAGTCATAAAAATTAAGTTTTACTATTAAATGGCCTCAAATCCAAAACTGGAGGCAGGGTGGGGCAAATACCTCAGTGAAACTGGACAAATAGTTTGGACTATTTGTGCAGGATCATTTACTCGCTGCGAGAGTGTAGAAAATGTGATCCATTTCTCAGTGACTTTTAAATAATGGCTTGGCAAATGTGGTTTCCCTGAGTATTTCGGAAGGTAATGAGCATCTAACCCTCACCACAGGATCTGGACACTCTCTCAGAATCTACTCTCCTTCTCCATAAACTGTATCCACAGTTCTGACCCAGACCCAACTCTAATCATGGAAACCTGGGAACTTTCAATATTTCTCAAACCCAAATCCCTGCTGCTTTGTTCCTTCAGCCTGGCTCTGCAGTTTTTCTTATCTCATTTATGGCAGGAAAATATGTGATTATTTCACTTGAAATTCAATTCCCAGCCGTTTGGTGAATGCTCCGTTATGTATTGAAAGAGCAGCGTGTGGTTCATGTGCATACTTTGTTGCAACAGCTGATGACCCAACACTCATCTTTGTGCTGTGTTTGACTAATCTTGTACTGGCTTGTGGATCTGCTCCAGTTAATTCTAACCAGGTTAGCTGTAAACAGATCAATGTTGAACATGGTGTCTTGGGTTGGTCACACTGGTTGCTCCCTCTGTTCCGCTGTCTTGTGAGACTGTTCCAGTTTCCAATCTCAGAGTCATATTTGAACCCTGGATGAGCTTTGAACCACATATCTGTGCCATCACTAAGATCACCTATTCCACCTCCACAGCATCACCCATCTCCACCTGTGTCTCAGCTGATGACCCAACACTCATCCATGCCTTTGTTACTCCAGCTCTGACTATTCCAACACACTCCTGACTGCTCTCCCACATTCTATCCTCAGTAAACCTGCGGTCATCCAAATCTCTGCTGCCTGCATCCTTTCTTGCATCAGATCCCATTTACCCACCAGCCCCATGCTTACAATTTAAAAATTCTCATCGTTGTTTTCAAATCCCCCCCCCCAATCTCGTCCCTCCCTATGTAACCTCCTCCAGTCCTACAACCTTCCGACATATCTGCACTCATCTCATTCCTGATTTTAGCAAATCTGTCAATTATTTGCTTTAATATCTCCTTACGTGGCTTGGTGTCATATTTTGTTTTATACTGACTCGATAAAGCACCTTTTAACATTTTATTGGTTCAGATTTTTCAGCTTACCGCTGGTCGGAGAATGGACATGAGACCCAAGATGTGCATCAGAGACCCTGATGCACTGACCCCCAAAGGAATTATCCAGGAAGTTTGATTTCCCAAGACTCCGGGTCGCTCTGCAAAACCCTCTGACCCTAAGTTAGAGTCTGAGCCTTTGGCCAGTTCCAACAACTTCTCTGGAAATGTTAAACAGAAATCCCTTGTTTAATTTCTGGGTAGCAACAGAACTGACTGCCTCCCACCCTCAGTCACTCCCACCAACCCCCTTACTCCCCCCCTAGACTCTCGGACAACCCCCAGCCACCCTCCTGATCCCCTGCCTGATCTGACTATACCTCCGAGCCTGACCCGACTGCACCCCTGATCACCCCCCCCCCCCCGCAAACCCTCCGGCCACCACCACACAACAACTGCCTCACCCCCCACCCGATCTGACCTGTCTATCCCCGAACTTCCCTCACCCACATAATCACCTGACCCAACTGCCACTTCACCCACCTACCTCCCCAACCTACCCATTCGCCCGCTCATTAACATTCACAGTGAACATTTAAACTTATACCAGTATGTGCTGTGAAAATGGAGGGTATCTTGTCTCCCCCTTCTCCAACACTACAGTGCTGTAATGAAGTTCTCCAGGGATGCTGCACTCCTCATAACTGGAGAGGCCAGACTTGAAAGACCTGGAAAGAAATGTGGAGCTGGATTGAGGTGTAGACAATGAGAGTGGCAATCTGATAGTGATTCCTGCTTTGTGGAGGGATCAGGCCATTCAGTTAATGGTGCTATATAAATGCAAGTTGTTGTTGTCTATGCTGATTGGTCCTTGAGAAGGAGCATTCAATCTGCTGTACACTTTCCACAACCAGAAGCTACCAAAGCGACTGGTGTAAATAGTGGACAAGAGCAACAATGTTATCACTAAGGTTCATTGGCTTTCTTTGATTTTGTAAGGTCTATTTTCTTATTTGTTGAGTCCCACGAAGAGCACTTTTGTTTATTTATGTTTGATGATGTTGGAGACAACCCAGTTTCTCCCTTGTGGTACATTTAGGAAAGTTAGATTGGTTGTGTGACCTTTTCTATACTATTAGGTAGCAATGGGCAACATGTGGCCTGAGGGGGTCACATGCGGCCCATCTGGGTTCTGTGTTCAGCCCACAAGACATGTTATTGACTGTTGTCTGCGCACAGGGTCGCCGCATGCCGCTGATTTCTGTCTGCATAGTTTTCTCCGACCGGTCTGACTGAAGTGATTTGCACGTAAACCGAGGGCGCGTGAAGTGAGGTGTGTGCTGATTGTTCACAACATTGACTGTGAGAGCCGAGCGCTCCCTGTGTCTAAAGTGTAAATATTTATTTTGCTTTTACCATTTGAGACTGGTAATTCTATTCATATGTGAGTGTTTAAGCATTTTTTATATCTTGTTATGAAATATTTGAAGTGTATTAAATGTGTTTAATCCTAATCATGGGGTCACAGTTGGTGAGCATTTCCAATTTCAATCTTGTGACCCACTCACAAGCCTAGGTAGCCCATTGCTGCTATAAAGGGTTAATAGCTATTAGACTAATAGCTCGAGTGCATCATTGCTGATCTCAGATCAAATGTAACTGGCTCCTGAGGGACCAAGGATCTAATGGATTCCTGTTAATGTCCTTCTGTCCATCTCTGCAAGCCAATAGTCAATAAATAGTCAATAAATGTTCATGAGTTTGTATCATTGGTTTCCAGTATGTTTCCATCAAAGGCTCTCGGAGACTGGCCATGATAATAATACATGGTGGCAGCGATCTCTGAACCATTTTTTAGGAATCTCCACTAATGCCCAGAAATGTGGGAAAGTAGTCGGCTCCACAGGGAACACTTGACAAATACGTCTGGCAGTAAATGGAGCGATGAGTTGGTAACAGAATCCCACTGCAGCCTCAAATAGATGCCCAGAGATATGGAGGAGTCACAGCCTGATGGAAGAAGTTGGACGAGAGAATAACCCAGGTGGGAAGGGCTTTTGATTATGCTGCCTGCTTTCCGCAGACAGTAGGAGGTGTAGACAGAGTCAATGGTCAGTCAGATGGAAGGCAGGTTTGCGTGATGGACTGGGCTGTGTTCACAACTCTTACAGTCTTGCGCCAAGCAGTTGCCATACCAGGCTGTGATGCAGCCAGATAGGATGCTTTCTATGGTGCATCTGTAAAAATTGGTAAGACTCGATGTGCACATGCTGAATTTCCTTAGTTTCCTTAGGAAGTATAGGCTTTCTTGGTTGTAGCATTGATGTGGTGGATCAGGACAGATTGTTGGTGATGTGCACACCTAGGAATTTGAAGTTTTGTGGGCAGCACAGTAGCACAAGTGATTAGCACTGTGGCTTCACAGCGCCAGGGTCCCAGGTTCGATTCCCCGCTGGGTCACTATCTGTGCAGAGTCTGCACGTTCTCCCCGTGTCTGCGTGGGTTTGCTCTGGGTTCTCCGGTGGATTGGCCATGCTTAAATTGCCCTTAGTGTCCAAAAAGATTAGGTGCGGTTATTGGGTTACGGGGATAGGGTGGAAGTGAGGGCTTAAGTGGGTCGGTGCAGACTCGATGGGCCGAATAGCCTTCTTCTGCACTGCATGTTCTATGTTCTAACCATCTCCACCTTGGCCCCGTTGATGCTGACAGGGGTTTGTACAGTACTATGCTTCCTGAAGTCAATGACCAGCTCTTTAGTTTTGCTGATATTGAGAGAGATTGTTGTCTTTACACCACTCCACTAGCTTCTCTCTCTCCCTCCTATATTCTGACTCATCATTGTTTGAGATCTGACCCACTATGGTCGTGTCATCAGCAAACTTGTAAATGGAGTTGGAGCCAAATTTTGCCACACAGTCATGTGTGTACAGGGAGTCGAGTAGGGGGTTAAGTGTGCAGCATTGCAGGGCCCTGGTGTTGAGGACTATTGTGGAGGAGGTGTTGTTATTTATCACTACAGATTGTGGTCTATTGGCCAGGAAGCTAAGGATCCAGTTGCAGATGGAGGAGCCAAGTCCTAGGTTTTGGAGTTTTGATATGAGCTTGGCTGGGATTATGGTTCTGAAGTCGGAGCTGTAGTCAATGAAAAGGAGCCTGATATAGGAGTCCTTGTTGTCGAGATGCTCCATAGATGGGTGTAGGACCAAGGATATGGCACCTGCTGTCGATCATTTGTGGTGGTATGCGAATTGCAGTGGATCTAGGCAATCTGAGAGTATGGAGTTGATGTGTCTCATGACCAAACTCTGGTAGCACATCATTACGATCGATGTCATGGCCACCGGACAGTAGTCATTGAGGCACGTTGCCTGGATCTTCATTGGCACTGGTATGATGGTGGTCTTCTTGAAGCAGGTGGGAACTTTGGAACGGAGCAGGGAGAGGTTAAGATGTCCGCGGACACACCCACCAGTTGGTCCACACAGGATCTGAGTGCATGACCAAGAACTCTGTCGGGACCCGTTGCTTTCTGAGGGTTCACTTTCAGGAAGGCCGATCTGACTTTTGAAGCGGTGACACTGGGAATTGGTGTGTCCGAGGCTGTTGAGGCAGTTGCCACTGATTTGTTGGTTTCCTGTTCGAAACGAGCATAGAATGCATTGAGTTCATCGGGGAGGGGTGCGCTGCTGTCGGAGATATGGCTCGGCTTCGCTTTGTATCCCGTTCTGTTATTTAAGCCTTGCCACAACCGACGAGAGTCCGTGTCGCTAGCCTGTGACTCAACTTAGTCTGGTATTTTATTGTCTATACGTTTTGTATGGAAAAAATAATTGTGGTAATAATTCGCAAATAAATAGCTGTTAACTTCAAGAAAAGGAACCGGATCATGTAATATTAATGCTTAGCCATCAGGTGTCAGCACTGCTTCATCACAACAACAACTTGCATTTATATAACACCTTTGACATAAAATGCCCTGAGGTGTTCACAGGAGTGTTACAAAGCCAAAATTGACATTGAGCAACATAAGGAGTTATCAGTGCAGATGACCAAACGTTTGGTCAAAATTGTAGGTTTTAAACAGCAACTTAAAGGAGGAAAGTGAGGTAGTGAGGTGGAGGGGTTTCGAGAGGGACCCCAAATCTTAAGATCTCAGTCGCTGAAGGCCACTAACAACGGGGCAATGAAAACCCAGGATGCTCAACAGGTCAGACAGGAGTGCCGATATTTTGGAGGGTTGTCGGGCAGGCGTTGATTATAGAGTTTGGCTTTGATCTTACTAATATGAAGTTTAGAAGATTTATTATTTAATGTAATTTATTAAATAATATTTAAGCACCACATCACGCTTGAAAAGGATACTAAACGGAATACACTAAAGACCTGGGGCGAGAGAATGATCACTCCATTTGTCATCATTTTCACTCTAAAGATCAAATCCATGGAATTTGGGCAAATAATTCTAAAGTTCTTTCTAAATTTTCTGCAAAGTTTGAACCTGGCCAATCAAGAGCTATGTGAAGCAAAAAACCTTGAAATCAAAAAATAAAACTGTCAGTACAGTCATGCCCCGTCAATAGAATAGATACAATGAGATTTTAGATAGAAACCAGTTTTGTTCATTTGGTGACTCTCAGTGATTTCTAGAATTGCAGTATGAAAGTTAAAACTGTTTTTGGTCCAGTGGATTATTACAAGGAATCAGAGAAACAATCGGGTCAGGATTATGACTTGCGCCCGAGTTTGATTTTTGAATAAAACAGTTGTGCTTAATTCCACATTCTTGCTTTCTGTCCTCAATCCTGTAACTCCCTCATCCTCAAGAACCTGTCCAACTCACTTTTAAAGTTCCTTTTTATTTGTTCATTGGACGTGGGCATCGCAGGCTGGGCCAGCATTTATTGCCCATCCCTAATTCCTTCAGGGGGCAGTCAAGAGTCTACCACACTGCTGTGGGTCTGGAGTCACACACAGGCCAGACCAGGTAAGGACAACAGATTCCCTTCCCAAAGGGACATTATTGAACCAGATGGGCTTTTACGACAATCGACAATGGTTTCATGGTAATCATTAGATTTTTGATTGCAGATTTTATTGAATTCAACTGTCATCATTTGCAGTGATGGGATTTGAACCTGGGTCCCCAGAGCATTACCCTGGCTCTCTGGTTTACGAGTCCAGTGCCAATACCACTGCACCACGTTTTCAGGTAGTCTTCGTCATCCCAAAAGCTCTGGATGAAGAGAATCTCTCACCTCCCTCTAGATCTTTTGCCAGTGATTTTGAATTCATGACTTCCGATTGTTAACCCACTCACCGGAGTTTGTCTCTATCAAAACCTCTCACCTTGAAAACCTCGATGAAGTCATCTTTCAACCTGCTCTGTTCCAAAGTGAACAGTTCTAAATATTTTCACCCTTTTCATTGTGACTAAGTCCCTCATTTCAGGGAACATCCTGTTAAACCTTCTCTGTGTCCTATCTAAAGTCTTTAAATCTTTCCTAATGTGTCCAAAATCATCCACAATCCTCCATCTGAGGCTGAGCTAGCTTTATAAACTTCTAGCTTGTTATCTTCATTTTTATTTTTAATCGGCAATTTAGAAGCCCAAAGTAAACTATTTGTTTTTTTTAACCATTTTATCAACTCGCCGTACCATCTTAATAATTTGTGTGTGTGTGTGGGAGTGGCATAGTCTGTGGTCTCTCTCATGGTGATCGGCTACTTGAATGAGGTACCAGGAGAGAATGATCGACCATATAGACCCTGTACCCTTGGGCCCTTCATATTTAAGGGACAGAAATGGGCTATTCAACCAACAGATCCTGAACAGCATTTAGGTTCCACAAAAGCACCCAATCGGCATATCCTTAAATTCCTTTCAGCCTTACTATTGTAATATGCCTGTAAGGGATACAAGCATGACATGACTCAAAGGGAAATGTGCAATGTGATCCAGACTTAGTTTCACAGTCGACAGTGACAACTGAGTCAGTACTGAGGTTCCAATAGATGGGAGGAGTTTAGTTTTTAAAAAAGGATAATTAATATGTAAGAAAACTGATAAAGAGTACAATTGCTAACTTCTTGCTGTTGGAGAACAAGTTATCCTTATACAGCATTTACTCCTGTTTGATTTTGGAATGTAATTTTAAAGCAAAGGCTGATGGTGTTGGCCATTTGGAGCTGACCCGAAATCAGCAAACATGCCTGATATCAACTTCAATGTAAATTGCTAAGTTTGCAAGATCGACTGGGATTGTATGCAATACAGAGATTTGTGAGGCAGGTGGAAGAACAATCATTTATTTTCTTTAAAATTATCGTCTGTAGCCTTCTTCAGTCACTTAGTCACAGAGCAATACCTCCTCCCATTATTACTCCCAATACCTCCTCCCATTATTACTCCCAATACCTCCTCCCATTATTACTCCCAATACCTCCTCCCATTATGGGAGAGGGAATGATAAAGTGCTGAATTTTAAACTCCAGATTTAGGAATTTTTTTAAATATAAAGTTTTAAATCAGGTACCTTACAAAAGAAAGCACTGTAATGTATCTGCTGCAGCTAAAAGGCCAGTCAAAGATTTTACTATGTTCACATGAGTGAACAGGGAACCCACAGGGATTTCAGCGTGTTAGAATACACTGGGCAAGCTGAACTTTGCCCTTCTTAGCCTAAGGCAATCAGCTCTCGTACAGCAAATCATTTGTACATCTCGGGGGAAATTGGTTCCAGCCTGTTTGGGTCCAAACTCCACAGCCTGTTGACAACAAGCGCCAACTCGCCAATTACAGTCATTTTACAATTTATACTTCCATTCAGTAATTTGAAAATAAATTTTACAGTATATGTCAAATGATAATTAAAGTGACAGTTTTACTAAACTCTCTTGCAATGATGCATGTTTGTGAAAAAGGCGCTCTAAAATAGCTAACATTTTCATGAAACTATTTGTAAGTTGCGGACAATTCAGTTTCTCCAGGGTGATGTTGCTCTCAAAATTAGCACTAACTGGTACCAGCCTGTTTCCTGTAAAAACCCCGATGGATATAAAGTAGAGGAAATTAGGGAGTTTGCTGCTAAGGTGTATGGCGAAGGTAATATCAGGGATTTCTAAATTACAATTTCACACGCACTCCCTCTGACCCAAAAGTGGCTGGTGATGCCATTGGGTGCAAATAGAACACAATTTCCTGTTCAGAACGTCTCAAAAGAAGGGGAATTCATGAAACAAAATAAAATCCCAAACAGTTTGTGTGAAACTGGTGCAGATGCAAAAGAACAGGAGTAAATATTACACCATCTTTTATCATTATTAGCCATGGGAGCTCTTTGGAATCCCAAATCTCATGTCTTCCCATATTCCGCCATATCCTTGCACCTCAATAAGTATCCGACAACCTTGAGAAAAATCTAAATTGATGCTGCATCGAAAGCCTCCTCAGGATGGGTGACGTGACTTTGCATGAAGGAGTATTGTCTGAATTCACTGTTATTCAGGTTAGCTCTCACTGTAAAATGATGGTCCCTCCATTTTCCATGAGGCATTCCTTCACCAGATGAAAGAATCAGATTTTATCGACAATTACTTTCATTATCCTCAATCAGAGAAAATCCTTTCATTTCCTCAGATAATTTGGAGAAATTTTGACTTTAATTCATATTGATTTGAACTCAATTACTTTAACTCTTTATGAAAATATGGGTGTAATGTGTGTACTTGCAGCTCTATCATCTGTATTCCATGTTTGCCCTGTGCCTGCCTGATCTGTAATGACACTCAACACCGTAAAAAAGTCAACGCATTTACTATCTTGTGTTGTGGATTTCTTGCTGCAGCAACTGTTATGATTAGTTGGGGGAGATTGCTTTCCAATCCTGGTGAAAGATCACTTCAAAATCTTACTCAGATTCTGATTTATTTTCTCTAAATGTAGTCCAAATTATCTCAATGTTCACAGCTGGCAGTTATGCCCCATGTTGACGAATGTACTCATACGAAGAGTAAATATTCAGAATTGTAGTGAGTTTAGACAGTGCAAGACTGGAATGTACATCGGCTAGTTTCCAGGGGTAACCGAGAGAAACTCTTCCCATTCACCACCTGATAGTTAGTATTATGGAATGCTGGCTCGAAAGACCATAACTTATACATTTTTAAAATAAAACTTGGAGGAACAGAGTCACAGGACCGCTAAATAGTTTTAACAAGAATTAAAAACATTTATTAAGCATTGAAAAAATGTGATTATGTTACAATACTCCTTTACTCTCCGCTTAACTGAACAAATGCACACCAATTTTAAGATTAACACAGATTACAAAGTACATCTTAAGCTACAATGGTCTCATTAACACAAAGTCCCTTTTAAGTACACAAAGTGACTGTGGTTAAATACACTCTCCACTCTGAACCCAGGTTCGTGCCTGTGGACTTCTCCTTAGGGTACCCCCAGATGAGAGTTTCTAAACTCCATTGCCAAAAACACGCTTTAACATCTTCTCTCATAATAATGCTTTCCCTTGGCAATTTGTAATCCGAAATCTGGTCCAGGTTTTACACTTTTGAATAAAGCTTCAATTTCACTTTTAACAATGAATCCAGTTCAGGATTTTACACCAACCCCTTTCGGATCTCTTTTCCTTTGGCTGCTGTGCAAACTGCTCACAATTACCTTAATTCTCGATTCCCAGATTGTGGTAAAATGGCATCAAACGTTTCATCTACCTCTGAAGTCTGCTGTGCCAACTTAAATCTAATTACTGCAACTACCTATTTAACTCATCCCACTTTGTCTACTCTTCCTTGAATTCTTCTGAACCATACATTGGTTTCTTTTGAACCATGATTCCTCATCCACACTTCAAAAATACTGACTGTCATCCAGGCATCATTGGTCTCACACTGTGTGGGTAGTGTCTTGACATTCATGAAGCAATGTGGCTTCTTGGACTTTCCTATCTCAAGAAGCGGCAGCTTTTCAGTGCCATCCACATTGGCACAGACCATTGCCGTGATGCATTTCTTACTCCACTTTTCATCATTACAGGTTTCACTTTTAACCATTGAAGGGCGGTCTGGCAAAAAGCAGTAAAACTGTCTGGTTTCAGATGCATTAAAATATTTCTTGGTGCACGTTCATTCAAGATGTGGGCAAGATCATTTTGGAGCCAATCTGTCATTGCTGTTGTAGCCGGAGCATATTCAGTGCTTACTAGGCCGAAGACTATGCCATGTCTGGTCTTGAATCAGTCCAGCCATCCAGCACCACAGATCAACTCCTTGTGGCTCAGCTTCTTTGTCAGCACAACAACCATTTCCTGCAGGATCAGACCAAAGATGGTGTTATGGTACAGGACCAGAGCCCAATTTATATAAAAACCGGATGAGATAACCCCCAACAATCTTTCAACTTGCAAACTGTGAAGAAAGGAGATTTCACCCTCCAGGAATGGTTGCACTGACAAATAGGGATGTATGTATTAAAACCTACTTTTTTTTGTGAACACATGATGAACCCTATTAAAGTCCAAGGAAAAACATCTTTTCAATTAACAGTTAAGCAGCTAAATAGGACACAAGTTCAAGGGGAGGGGCTGGTGGTTTAGGGGGGATTTGAGGAAAAGCCTTTTTACCCAGAGGGTGGTGATGGTCTGGAACGCTCTGCCTGGGAGGGTGATAGAGGCGGGTTAACTCACATCCTTTAAAAAGTACCTGGATAAGCACTTGGATTGGATTTGTTTATTGTCACATGTACTGAGTACAGTGAAAAGTATATTTCTGCGGCAGCTCAAACAGATCATTTAGTACATGAAATGAAAAGAAAATACATAAAAGGGCAACACAAGGTACACAATAAGTACATAGAGACCGGCATACAAGAGTGCAGTAGAATCAGGTCAGCCCATAAGAGGGTCGTTTAGGAGTCTGGTAACTGCGGGAAGAAGCCGGCAAGAACTTGGCACATCATAACATTCAAGGCTATGGGCCAAGTGCTGGCAAATGGGATTAGGTGGGCAGATCAGGTGTCATTCATGTGTCGGTACAGACTCGATGGGCCAAAGGGCTTCTTCTGTGCTGTATTATTTTGTGTTTCTGTGAGTTCTTCAAAAAAAGAAAGGTCTTTGATCTTTCTTTCCCATCTACTTCTGAAATTTCAATTAAGCAAAATCCAATACAGATTAAATGCCACTTACAAAATAAAATGAACAGCTAGCATCTTACAGATTTATTCACAAAGTCCTTGGAGAGTAGTTTTCAGAAGTCAGTCTGAGAAACAGACCCCCTTCCCTCAGAACCCAGAGCAGAACTCAGGGCAGAGCTGAAAACAAAACTCCCATGAACGACATCACGGCCTGCTGAACTATTAACCTCTTAATCATATCTTTAGCAGATTAATAATCTGGAAACCTTAATGTAAGTTATTTTAATAACATTACTGCAACAGACACATAATACAATTTATATCAACATTTTCCTACATTCATCACAATGGGAATGTTCTCTGGTCTGACTGCCTTGAACTATGTTACTAGAGCTTCTTCAACGTTAGGATAGGCAGCCGTTCTCATCCTCTTCCTTGCTGGAGAGGATGCCTATTTGTCAAACTGTCCCAAGATGTTCACCTTGAGTTTCATAATGGTGGATAAATCCAATGGTGGACTCTCCCACTCCTTTGTGATGTCCCCTTTCTGCTTCACATCGCTCTTTTCCACTTGCTGTATCAAATCCTCCTTCTCTCCGATCGGCATCGCTTTTTACTTTCTCACAGGTCTAACCACACTCACAGGCTTTGCACCTCCTTTCACAGGGAAATCACAATGTTGAATGATGACATGCCCAGCACTCCATGACTTCTTACTCTCGTGTGGTCTAACTCCACTCTGATTGGTCAGCATGGTCACATGACAAGCTTGGCAGCTTTGGCTAATCCGGAGTTACCAGTGCGGAACTTTGGCTTATTGCGCACATTGTTCTCCGGGATCTGCTATTCAGCCAGCCGGACTGGATCATGACATCAACAGAACTGGAATTTCATGTCAACCGGGTATGACTCATTGCACCTTGCAACACAGGGAAATCACACAGATATTGCAGTGCACTGCAGGAGAAAATAACAGAGACCATGAGACCAAGGCACATTGAATACAAATCTTTTCAAATACATTGCTTTTTAATATTATTATGTTGCGATGATTCCCTCAGGGAAATCAAGTCAATGTACCAATTGCCATTTTTTTAGAGATGACTGAGACATTCAGCACCAACTCATGGCTGAAGATTAAAAGGTGTGCATGACCAACCATCTCCAGAGATGACCTTGCCTTTGTGAACAGAAAGGAGGTGAGCTGCTTCCTCAGAAAGAAGCATCTTCCTCATTGGTCAGCGTAACAAGACGCATCTGCCCAGACATCAGTGTTACAATCTTAGGAGTGAGAATGTTTGCAGCAAGTGATCACACCTGGGGACTCCGGATCAGCCCTCTGTGCAGCTTTGGTGCAGTTGAGGCCGACACACATTTACCAAATGGCTGCTGATTTGACATAGAATTAGCCACATTAACATCAAAGAAATAGATTCACATTATCAATTAAACAGTTCTTAAAGAAAAGGAAAAATGTGGTGACTTACTGTCTACCCCTGCCACTAATTCCAATTCAGCAAGCTGATATAGTTCAAATAACACTTATAGATAAAGTTAATACAACAGGTTTACTTGCTTAGCTGTGTAGAGACTTTTGGAGAGACTTATTTTCAAGAGCACATTCAGTACACTTCTGCTAAACCTAATAGTATTTGGTAAATTGCTGATTTACTTAAAATCTGATAACAGACTGAAAAACTACAGACTGACCTGGCTCCTCCCATTAATTACATCATCTATATCCCACTGCTTACCTCGGACAAAACACCATGCCCTTATAAATGATCTACACTCCAGGGAATCTCCAGCAATCAAAACATGATTTCCTTAACACTTTATCTGTAACGAAGTAAGTGGTTAAAATCAATAATTACCTCACTCTTGTCTGACTTCTTAATTACAGCTTTAGCAGACACACAGTCTGGGTACTTTAACTGAGCTTCATTAATAATATTGCTCAAGAAATAATAGTAATCGTGTCTTGTCACAAGTTAACTCAGGTTTGAAGAATATTACTGCAACAGATATAAAATATCTAACAATTTCAACATCCATCACAAGCTTCTTGTCAATTTTCATTTTATTGCACCATCTGTACGTTTACAAATAATTAAGGTAAAAAAGCAACTCACACCAAATTTCACAGCAGATTTGGCAGACAGCGCAGGTGAGGGGCAGCAAAAGAGAACAATAAAAAGTGCCTAAAGAAATCGGTGAACTTCACCCCAGTCTCACATCTATCTTTCCCGGCTGACGGAAATAGGGCACTCTCCTTCCACAGAGACACCTGAAAGCTGTTAGAAAGAATGCTAATGCAAAGACAGGTGCTGTGACATCAAAGTTACTTGGATGCTCCCTAAAGTCCTGGACAGCCAACGCTTAAATTAAAAGAAAATTTACCCAAGGCTGTGTTGGACAGTGTGGCATGCAACCTAAATACTGTCCGACAAAAGACACTGAGAGACACAGGGCTGCAGACTAATTATCATGTTTGGGCAATATCCTTCCTTCTTTCTCAAATGTTTACAGACAGAAAGAAAGAAGAATGTTTGAAGGTGCATCTATATAATGCATCCTCGTTTTTGTACTATCAAGTTAAAACCTTTCATAGCATGATAAACATCTTTTTCTCTTAAACAAACTGTAAGCATGACTGGTGTAGACTGGTAAGTCTGCCGTGATTAATAGCCAGGGAACTGCTGTCTTGTTTATTCGATCATTTTGAACTTCAATGCTGTAAGGTCAACACTGTTGCTGATTGTTGAATTTGAATGCAACAATTGACTGTTTGTTCTGGAATTCAGAACCGTTTTGATGTTGCAAGAACGGAAAAAGCTCACTATTCAATAAAAGATTTCAAAAACCTCCCAAAATCCTTTTTTTTAGATAATAAACTAACATTTCCCCACTTCCCTTAACAGATAATTCAATCAACTGGGTACAACAGTCCAGCAAACAAAAAACAAATGGCTCTTCTAGGTTTTAGACTTTCGTCTTTACCATTCAGTCAAGGTTCTTGGTGTCGATTTCATAAAATAACCTCTAGAATTTTGCAAAATAATCAAACCCAAGTATTAAACATACTGGAATATAATTTTCATTATTGACTTAATGGTGCTCATTGTCATACTGTCATTTTCCAATATATGTCAGGATATTTTAATAATGGCTGTTTATGTACGGCCGTTCTCACCGGCGAGATCTTTTAGACCCGCCGACAGAAAGGTCATCCACGGGTTGCCCGGCAGCAGGGTTGGTGGTGGGGGACTGGGGAGGGGAGGGGGTGGTCCATACAACGCCATGGACAATGGTGGGACTAGACGATCCTGCTCTCAGCCAACAGCAGGACGGTCCTGACACAGAGAATCAAATCGCGGAGAGGCCAGATAATCTCGCCCGTTTCTCCAGTAATTATGTAACATTCTCTGGTGAGATCTCGGAATCTCCATTAATTCATTAGTGGCTGTCCAGTGATGTGTGTCTGAATTCTCCATCAGTACTTCTATGTTCCAATGGTAGCCCAGCACTCTTCAACACTGTTGAGCCATTCTTCTGTAATACTTCACTGTTCTACATCAATACATGAGCGTGTTTATTGATACAAGTAGACATTATTTACCTGATGGCACGCACTGCCAATGTAATATTTTATCTGACATTTATTGTGGGGAATTGGGAGAGATTTGAAGAAATTTGATTGGCTTGTTGCACACAGTAGAAATGTTAACACAATAAACACGCATCTCCTGTAGCGGTTAACATTTTAATCCATATTTACAGTATGGATTATAAGAACAAATATTCTCGGATGTCCATGCTTCCACTGCTTTATCTACTGTATTATAAAGTATGACAACATCATATTGAGAAATGTGGCATTCTAAAGCAAAAGTCCGCTATAGGCCTTTTTAAAAATAAAATTTTAAAGAAAATGTTGAATGTAAGACAAAAATACTAATGAAAATTATTATTAGTTTGGTTAGCACTGTTGCCTCACAGCACCAGGGACCCGGGTTCAATTCCAACCTTGGGTGACGGTGTGGAGTTTGCACTTTCCTGTTGAATTCTTCCGGGTGCTCCGGTTTCCTCCCACAGTCCAAGGATGCGCAGGTTAGGTGGATTGACGATGCTAAATTGCTCCTTAGTGTCCAAACGTTAGGTGGAGTTATGGGGTTACATTGACAGGGCAGGGGAGTGGGCCTAGGTAGGTTGCTCTTTTGGAATGTCAGTGTAGACTCGATGGGCTGAGTGGCCTCCTTTTGCTTCACAGAGATTCTAGGCTTCTATGATCCTAATGATGTAATAAACCTCAAATACCAAAACTTGAAAGGGAGAATCTTGAAATCTGTTTTCGATAATGACAATGTTTGAGCAAAGCTAATTGGATAATAAAATCCAGATAGCGTCCGCGTAATTGGCAAACCATCACAGGATGGTACTTTTGGAGAGATTGTGATATTTCAACATACTTTCCATGGAGCTAAGTTCTGACCAAGAGAAAGAAAAAAGAACAGTCAGAAAATGCTGGACATTCGCCCCAGGTTGGGCTGTATCTAGATATGAAATAACTTGTACTTGAGTTTCTCCATTAACAGAACAAATTGCCCAAGTATACTTCCCAAGAAGCTGAACAGGGAGTAGTTGTCAGGTAAAAGCGGTGGTCAATGAGAGGTTTTGAGGAGGTTTTGGAGGTGGATAAAGCAGGCTCTGAGGTGGTGTGGGTTGCGGAGAGAGTTCCAAAGTGCGGGGAGATGTGGCTGAAAGGGATACCACTGATAGTGGCCCAGAGGAAGAAAGATGAACGTATCATCAGATTTGCAGGTTGCAGAACTAAAGGCCGGAATTCTCCGCCATCGGAATTCTCTCTTCCCGCTCTTCCCCGCCCATGGGTTTGCCGGCAGCGTGGGGTGGCTATAATAGGAAATCTCATTGACAAGCGGTGGGAAAAGAGAATTGCGCTGACAGCGAATGGCCTGCCGCTGAGAATCACGTGGCTGGGGGAGTGGAGAATCCCACCCAAAGTGTGGAGCAAGGCCATGGAGGGATTTGTAAATAACACACACACACAATCCGATCAACACAGAGCCACAGGGGAAGAGACCAGGGCAGGCGACCATGCACTTGGCCAATGAGTATCGAAGCAGGAGGATAGGCAGAAATATTTAGGAATTCCAGAGTTTATCGTCAAGGCTCTCTTTGATAAAAATCCACATACTATTAATATATTAAATTTGTACATCTTTTTAACAATCCCAAAGTGCACCTGACGTCTCCAAAAGGTGTCCCAGGACCATGTTCAGAAGCAGATCTTACCTCTTCAAAAGTGTTTGAGGTTAAGTTGCAGGAGACACAAAACTAGGTGGAAGGCAGGTGGCGAGGATGACACAAAGAGTCTTCAGAGGATTATAGACAGGTTAGGTAAGTGGGCAAAAACTTGACAGATGGAATATAATGTAGGAAAATGTGAAGTTCTGCACTTTGGTAGGAAGAATAAAGGAGCTGAGTATTATTTAAATGGAGAGAGATTGCAGAAAGCTGCAGCACAGAGGGATCTGGGGGTCCTCATACATAAATCACAAAAAGCTAACATGCAAGTTCAGCAGGTAATTGGGAAGGCAAATGGAATGTTGGCTTTTATTTCAAAGGGAATGGAGGAAAAAGATAGGGAAGTCTTGCTAAAACTATACAAGGCACCAGTTAGACCACAGCTGAAATACTGTGAACAGTTTGATCCCCTTAACTAAGGCAAAATATACCAGCATTGGAGGCACTAGGGTTGATCCCGGGTATAGAGGGATTTTCTTATGAGGAGAGGTTGAGTAGGTTGGGCCTGAAATCATTGGAGTTTAGAAGAATCATAAGCGACCTTATTGAGACATATCGGATTCGCAGGCGGCTTGACAGACTAGATGCTGAGAGGATGTTTCTTCTTGTGGAAGGATAAGAGGGCACAATCTCAGAGTAAGGTGTCACCCATTTAAGAACGAGATAATGAAAAGTTCCTTCTCTCAGAAGGTAGACAGTAAGACCATAAGATATAGGAGCAGAATTAGGCCATTCGGCCCATCAGGTCGGCTCTGCCATTCAATCATGGCTGATATGTTCCTCATTCCCATTCTCCTGCCTTCTCCCCATAACCCCTGATCCACTAATTAATCAAGAAAGCCCCCTTATTAATCAAGAAAACCAGATTTGTGCTGGAATCTGCAGAGAATCTATGGAATTCCTGACTGCAGAGGGCTGCAGAAGCTGGGCTATTAAGTGTGTTCAAAGCTGAGATAGACAGGTTTTTCGTCAGTAAGGGAATCTAAAGTTATGGGGATAAGGTGGAGAAATGGAGTTGAGGATTATCACAGCAGATCAGCCATGATCTCATTGAATGGCCGAGCAGATTTGATGGGCTGAATGACCTACTTCTGCCCCTACATCCAATGGCCGGATGCTGCCCTCCCATTCCAAACAACCCTGGTAAATTAACCCCTTTCCCAGGGTGCACTGGTGCACTGTGCTCAAGACGTTTTTCCCATTCCCTCTTGATGATGATGAGATCTGACTGAAGGCAGCTATAGTTTAACAAGCGCAGCTGCCTCCGCGTGTACAAAGTTTGACCCACCCCTGTTTCCCCCCCACTGTGAAATGGTGGGGGCCGGGTTCAGGGGCGGGACCTGTGGATTCGGGCCTGTGGTGCCATTTTCACAAAGACAGAGAGTCTCTCTTTCTGCAATAAATCTCAAACAGTCAATCATTTCAGCTGAAATGCAAACGTATGTTTAATGGCATCACAAAGGCCTTTATAACTCTAAGCACGAAGCCCCCTGGGGATATGATTTGGAGCTAAATATCCAGGCACTCATTAAATTGTTTATTTGGAGCAGATTCTAATTTGGCCATTTAGAAGCTTAAGTTCAATTACCAGTGATATTCCATTTCATTCCGACTTTCATAGCTACTGGTTGAATTTATTACGGAAACTACCCTGATCAACATAAGGCGAGGATAAAGGAGGAAAGAACCTGACCCACGCGTCACTCTACGTCACGTTAAAAGGATAATGCAAAGCAAGTTGTGTCCTCCGAGACAGGAGGGTTCATTTTGAGAGACTTTGCTTCCTGTTCCGAGCTTGATTTGGTGGGAGTGTGAATCTGAGTAATGGCTGGAGGAGGTCATTGTCCACAATCTGAGAAATCCCTCTCTCCCTCTGCCCCCACCCCTACATTTTCTGGTGATTTATTTCATGTCAAATCAAATTCTGAAATTGTTGCCGAAGAGATATTGAGGTTGGAGCATGTTGTTGGAAAAAAATAAAGCACCACCTGACCTACTCGTGTTCACTTAACAGTAAGAGTTTAATTTTCCAGCACTTAACGTTGTGATAACGCTGTGTGGCAGCACGGTAACATTGTGGATAGCACAATTGCTTCACAGCTCCAGGGTCCCAGGTTCGATTCCGACTTGGGTCACTGTCTGTGCAGAGTATGCACATCCTCCCCGTGTATGCGTGGGTTTCCTCCGGGTGCTCCGGTTTCCTCCCACAGTCCAAAGATGTGCAGGTTAGGTGGATTGGCCATGATAAATTGCCCTTAGTGTCCAAAATTGCAGTTAGTGAAAAAATGAAATGAATGAAAATCGCTTATTGTCACGAGTAGGCTTCAATGAAGTTACTGTGAAAAGCCCCTAGTCGCCACATTTCGGCGCCTGTCCGGGGAGGCTGGTACGGGAATCGAACCGTGCTGCTGGCCTGCTTGGTCTGCTTTAAAAGCCAGTGATTTAGCCTGGTGAGCTAAATTGGGTGGGGTTACTGGATTATGGGGATAGGGTGGAGGTGTTGACCTTGGGCAGGGTGCTCTTTCCAAGAGCCGGTGCAGACTCGATGGGCCGAGTGGCCTCCTTCTGCACTGTAAATTCTATGATAAGGAAAAAAAATTCTCCTCAGAATGTGAGTTGTGGAAATAATGTAGTTAAATCGCTTCCTAGGGATTGTACATGACAGCTATCTCCTGGGACACCCGGAGATCCCTGGTGTCTCTGATGACCACTCTAGGATGGCGGGTTGGCCCTTGGGGGATTGGGGTCTCCACCGAGGCCCTGGCTGATGATGCCAATGCAGAGGCCGGAGAGCAAGGCGGAGACCCAATATAATGTGACCCATGTTGCCACCCGTGCCCGGGCTGCTTTGGTGGTGGGCTTCAGTACCCTCCCCCCACCCCCCAGAGGGTCTCCAACTTTGTGCCGGTCTGCTGTGCCCTCCACAACCTGGCACAGCAGTGTGGTGACCTCATGGAGGAAGAGGGACACGTGGCCTCGTCTGAAGAGGAGGAGCCTGACCAGGAGAGGCTAGAGGACGAGATCAGGGCGTAGCCGCAAACGATGCCAGAGGATGGAGAATGGCAGCGGCAAGGGTCCGGCGTGTCCCGTGGACTAGGGAGACCCTCGTTCTTGCCTGATTTTCATAGGACAAGGCTTTATCCATCAGCTCATCCTGTCCCCCCCATCCCCCCTCCCTTCAATCCACCCCTCCCCCCACAGTCCGTCCTTCCCCCAATCCTTCCAGTATGCCCCAACCCGTCCTTTCCCAATCCTCCCTCCCTCCAATCCCCTCCTTCCCACTCATTTCCCTCCTTCAACCTCCCATTTTCCACCCCGCCCCCTCCCCACCACCACCGACTACCCTGTCCCACCCTCTCAGGGTCGATGTAACCACGGGGCACGCCGGACCCTTGTCACTGCCATCCTCCAGCCTCTCCTGGTCTGGCTCCTCCTCCTCAGACGAGGCCACGTGTCCTTCTTCCTCCACGAGGTCACCACACTGCTGTACCAGGTGTCCCCTGAGGGCCTGGAGCTGGAGGCGTCGCCATGCCACCCTGTGCTGCCCTCTGCCCTTGAGGTGCGCTGGTGTCAGGAGGGGGGATTTGGAAGAACTGGTAACCGCCGTCGTATCCTTGGTGGCAGGCCCGGGGTGGCGTCCAGCGCTTCCTCCTCCCTGAGGGTGCCCATTGGGCCTTGGGGGTCTCCATGGGGTGGAGGGGCAGTTGGATTAAGCTCCAGAGGCCTTTGCATCACCTGGCTCTGCCAGTCGTGGTGGCTCCCTATTGCCTACACCATGGTGTCAATGCCCTAGCCATGTCCACCTGCATCAGGGAGATTCCCCTCATTGATTGGGACATGATGGCAATGCCCTCAGCCAATGGTTTCCGCAGACTGAGTCGTGCCTTAGACATTACCCCTCCAATGCTGACGCCATGCTCCAGCATTTCCACTGTGCTAACTACCAGTGCAGTCTTGGCCTCGGTTCCACGCATTGTCGACATCATCTCCTGCACCAGTAGCTCTTTGGGACTCCTCCAATCGGCTATGTACTCACTGGAATGTTGCTGACATCCCCCACCCCCCCACCCCAGAATCTCCCGGCTGTGCCCTGTCATCTGCATCACCTCTGGGAGAACCTGGTCAGAGGCTCGGTATCTGTCTGTGATTCAGCTGAGCCCTGGGATCCAGCAGACCTCGTCTGCTGTCTCCCCTGAATGTTCCTACCTCCACCTGTTGTGCAACTGTGCGGTGCTCACCAGATTGTGCCCCAGAAGACTGTCACCCATCAAGGTGCATGTCTCTGCACTGGTGGAAGGTGGGAGTGACAGCTGTGACACCTCGATGGTGGTCTCCTTGGAGCTCTCTTCTGAGGTGGCGGGGGGGGGGGGGGTCGACTCCGGATGGCCCGGCCCGATCAAATGGAGAAAATGGACATGTGGTCTGAGAGAGGGAAGGTCCATTTTGTCTGACATGAACTATTCATTTGAGACAGGTCACCTGGGTGAAGGGTCAGTGGATTCTCACCTCTGCGGCACAGGCCCATCTTGCTGTTGGTGGCTGCTCTCTCCTTGGCCAACCTCGCTCTCTCTTTGGTCAATGCCGAGATTTCCAAGGCTCGCTCCTCATAGGGGGTGAGAACTCGAATCTCTGCTACTCTGGCCCCTGACTTGGCCCTTTTCCGCTCTCTTCCCTTGCGGGGACAAAATGAGGCCATTGTGAGCCGTACTCTTGATTGGTTGGGTGGTCGTTACCTCAGCACCCTGCTGTCATGTCCCCATGTCCGTCCTTGGCCAGGTGCAGTCCACCAGTGAACCCCAACACAAGCTGCAAGAGCAGCATCTCATCTTCCGATTAGGCACATTACAGCCCTCTGGACTCAACACTGAGTTCAGCAGCTTTAGACTGCAACCTTTCTTCTCCATCTTTTTTTTTATATAATTTTTATTGGAATTTTTTACAGAAAATATAAAACATAACGACAAACAATGAAATGCAACAAAATAACCCATAATAACTGTGACACCCCCAGACCGTATCGGCGCATGTATCACATCCCCCCACCCCCCCAACCCTAATGAACAACAAAAGAACTTAAAAAATATTAAAATTAAATAAACAAACATAGTCATTGTCGGCCCCCCCCCCTTTTCCCTCCCCTTTTCCCTCCCCGGGTTGCTGCTGCTGCTGTCCCCGTACCCTATCGTTGAGCCAGAAAGTCGAGAAAAGGCTGCCACCACCTAAAGAACCCTTGTACCGACCCTCTCAGGGCGAATTTGACCTTCTCTAGCTTAATGAAACCCGCCATGTCATTGATCCAGGTTGACCCCCTTGTAAAAATATATCCCATGCATTTATTCAGTGAAATAACCTTCCCATCCCTTCCTTGCCCCCCGACCCCACCCCCTCCCCCCTCCCCACACACTAGCCTAGCTGTCTCTTGTATTTAAACCTGCTGCATCTTGTTGCAGCCTGTCCCAGCTACAGTTTAATATCCAAGACGTCTCTCCCTCTCTAGTTCTGATGAAGAGCCCGACAGACTCGAAACGTTGACTCTGTTTCTCTCCTGACAGATGCTGCCAGACCTGCCGAGTTTTATTCCAGCATCCTCTGTCCTTGCATCAAATTGTTAATTTCACCCAGAGGATGCCACATCTGGGAAATAGGCACTTTGAGACAAAAGGAAAGTGTTCCTGAGCCACTACATCTGTCTGGGGCTGATATATAAACTAGAGGCAAAACATAGAAACAGGTTCCATTGTCCAGAACTGACCATGCTCACCTTAAATAATGCTGCTCACCAAATATTTTCCAGAAACTGGGGTGATTATCAATTTTTATAAGAGCGTGTTACTATTCCTTGTTCAAAGAGGTTGCCTTATTGAAGGTTCACATGCGTGCATCACCATTGTAAGTGTTGTGACAATAAGGGGAGATCTACGCGAGTGATTGTGCGTCAGTGTAATGTGGCCACTGGGGCCTATTAATGATTCCCAAAAGGAAGGAGTGAAGGAAAGGAAAACAGAAAACTTCACTGGAAGCAATTGCCTCAGCGGGAGATTGTTTGCCCTTTACCTTTAGGTCAATATTTGCATACTGCTTCCTATCTGACAGACTCTCGGGAATAAGCAGCATCGCTTGTGAAATAAAGCTTGACAGCAGGTCAGATGGTAAAGCAGTGGTTCTCTGCATAGCTCAGAACTAGCCAGGATGGTCCTTGCTTACATGTGCCCAGCATTCAGCTATTTACAGTGTGAAGTGGCATCCAAAACACTGCAGGATTCTTAAATTGCTGGCTTCATATTTTGAATTGCCCTGGGACAAAGACGTTCCTAAACTTTAAATATTCACAGAAACAAATTCTCTCCCCCGCCACCCCCCCCCCCCACCCCTGCCACCCCTGGCCACTATTTGATTTGTTTACCCTCATTTCCACCTTGGGAGTCTTTGAACCTGTTGCAACAATAACACACAAAGCAAACATCAACTTTCTCATTTGTGTTATTTTCACCCACTTCTCAAACGTCTTTTTCTCTTTGCAACCCTGGTTGGTGAGAAGATCTTTGCTGTTGTTTAGTTATTTGGTGGCTAATTGAAGTCAGTGCCATGTGATGTGTTCTGAGACAATGACATTTGTTGCATTCTTCAGTTTGTGTTAAGGAGTTGATCTTTGCTTACTCTGGCAGCGCACTTGCGGAGGTTGGAATGCCTCCTGGTTTTATTGAACAATGTCTATATCAGCTTTAATCTATTCTTGTTGCGAGATTCTGTCACTGTTTCCTTTGGTATTTGAATTTTGAAATTTTGATTGGATTATTTGAATAAAATGGGTGACAGTAGTACCGAGCGTGTCTTAAGTTGCATCATATTTTGTTCACCCAAGCCCCCGTGCTCTCTGGCTACATGGGCTCCTGTTTAAAATAACAGCTCAATTGTAAAATTTAATTCTGGTTCTCAAGTCGCTCCATGGCCTCGACCCTTCCTTTCCCTGTCACCTCCTCCAGCCGCACAACCCTACATGATCTCTGCCCCGCACCAGATCGGGCCTCGATCATCCGCGATTAAAATTGCTCATTTGTTGGAAGCCATGCCTCCAGCTGCCAAGGTGCTAGGCTCTGGAATTCCTTCTCAAAACCTCCTCTTAAATCCTACACCTGACCATCATTTGTCTTGAAAGTTCAGTGTCAAATTTTGTTTGTTAACACTTTTGTGAAATGACTTGTGATGTTAAGGTGCTATATAAATATATGTTGCTGATGTTGTAACAACTTCAAATAGTGAGTCACATTGTGCATGCTGGCACTGTGGTTAGCACTGTTACTTCACAGTTCCAGGGTCCCAGGTTCGATTCCCGGCTTGGGTCACTATCTGTGTGGAGTCTGCACATTCTCCCCATGTCTGCATGGGTTTCCTCTGGGTGCTCCAGTTTCCTCCCACAAGTCCCGAAAGACGTGCTTGTTAGGTGAATTGGACATTCTGAATTCTACCTCTGTGTACCCGAACAGGCGCCGGAATGTGGCGACTAGGAGCTTTTCACAGTGACTTCATTGCAATGTTAATGTAAGCCTACTTGTGATAATAAAGATTATTATTACACATACCTTAGTAAATATTGGGGTCATGGAATCTCTGTATACGTGACAATTAAGATCTGCTTCTCTCCCTAGTAATTTGGAGAGAGAAAGTATTCATATTTCTTCATGAATGTTAAATGTGCTTTGGCTGAGCTTCTGGGTTGAAACCCACTACAGAAACTTGAGCGAATAATTCAAGTGGACACATTGCACTCTGAAAAAGTGATGAAAATCAGAATTGCAGCTTTTGGAAAGGATATTTAAATGATCCCATGGCACTATTTTGGAGAGTGGGAGTAATTCTACCTGAGGTTCTGGCCAATATTTGTCCCGAAACCAATATTATTGACACCGATTAGCTCGTCCTAGTCACATTGCTGTTTTCTGGAAGCTCCCTGTGTTTCCAACATCACAAATGTAGCTACACTTCAAAGGTACTTTACTGCCTGTAACGTGCTTTTGGACATCCTGAGATCATGAGAGATGCTTTACAAATGCAGTTAGAACATAGAACATAGAACGATACAGCGCAGTACAGGCCCTTCGGCCCTCAATGTTGCACCGACATGGAAAAAATCTAAAGGCCATCTAACCTACACTATGCCCTTATCATCCATATGCTTATCCAATAAATTTTTAAATGCCCTCAATGTTGGCGAGTTCACTACTGTTGCAGGTAGGGCATTCCACGGCCTCACCACTCTTTGCGTAAAAAACCCACCTCTGACCTCTGTCCTATATCTATTACCCCTCAATTTAAGGCTATGTCCCCTCGTGCTAGCCACCTCCATCCGCGGGAGAAGGCTCTCGCTGTCCACCCTATCTAACCCTCTGATCATTTTGTATGCCTCTATTAAGTCACCTCTTAACCTTCTTCTCTCTAATGAAAACAACCTCAAGTCCATCAGCCTTTCCTCATAAGATTTTCCCTCCATACCAGGCAACATCCTGGTAAATCTCCTCTGCACCCGTTCCAAAGCTTCCACGTCCTTCCTATAATGAGGTGACCAGAACTGTACGCAATACTCCAAATGCGGCCGTACTAGAGTTTTGTACAACTGCAACATGACCTCATGGCTCCGGAACTCAATCCCTCTACCAATAAAGGCCAACACACCATAGGCCTTCTTCACAACCCTATCAACCTGGGTGGCAACTTTCAGGGATCTATGTACATGGACACCGAGATCCCTCTGCTCATCCACACTACCAAGAATTTTACCATTAGCCAAATATTCCGCATTTCTGTTATTCTTTCCAAAGTGAATCACCTCACACTTCTCCACATTAAACTCCATTTGCCACCTCTCAGCCCAGCTCTGCAGCTTATCTATGTCCCTCTGTAACCTGCAACATCCTTCCGCACTGTCTACAACTCCACCGACTTTAGTGTCGTCTGCAAATTTACTCACCCAACCTTCTGCGCCCTCCTCTAGGTCATTTATAAAAATGACAAACAGCAACGGCCCCAGAACAGATCCTTGTGGTACGCCACTCGTAACTGAACTCCATTCTGAACATTTCCCATCAACTACCACTCTCTGTCTTCTTTCAACTAGCCAATTTCTGATCCACATCTCTAAATCACCCTCAATCCCCAGCCTCCGTATTTTCTGCAATAGACGACTGTGGGGAACCTTATCAAATGCTTTACTGAAATCCATATACACCACATCAACTGCTCTACCCTCGTCTACCTGTTCAGTCACCTTCTCAAAGAACTCGATAAGGTTTGTGAGGCATGACCTACCCTTCACAAAACCATGCTGACTGTCCCTAATCATATTATTCCTATCTAGATGATTATAAATTGTATCTTTTATAATCCTCTCCAAGACTTTACCCACCACAGACGTTAGGCTCACCGGCCTATAGTTACCGGGTTATCTCTACTCCCCTTCTTGAACAAAGGGACCACATGTGCTATCCTCCAGTCCTCTGGCACTATTCCTGTAGCCAATGATGACCTAAAAATCAAAGCCAAAGGCTCAGCAATCTCTTCCCTGGCTTCCCAGAGAATCCTAGGATAAATCCCATCCGGCCCCGGGGACTTATCTATTTTCACCTTGTCCAGAATTGCCAACACTTCTTCCCTACGCACCTCAATGCCATCTATTCTAATAGCCTGGGTCTCAGCATTCTCCTCCACAATATTATCTTTTTCTTGAGTGAATACTGACGAAAAGTATTCATTTAGTATCTCGCTTATCTCCTCAGCCTCCACACACAACTTCCCACCACTGTCCTTGACTGGCCCTACTCTTACCCTAGTCATTCTTTTATTCCTGACATACCTATAGAAAGCTTTTGGGTTTTCCTTGATCCTACCTGCCAAAGACTTCTCATGTCCCCTCCTTGCTCGTCTCAGCTCTCTCTTTAGATCCTTCCTCGCTTCCTTGTAACTATCAAGCGCCCCAACTGAAACTTCACGCCTCATCTTCACATAGACCTCCTTCTTCCTCTTAACAAGAGATTCCACTTCTTTGGTAAACCACGGTTCCCTCGCTCGACCCCTTCCTCCCTGCCTGACTGGTACGTACTTATCAAGAACATGCAATAGCTGTTCCTTGAACAAGCTCCACATATCCAGTGTGCCCAACCCTTGCAGCCTACTTCTCCAACCAACACATCCTAAGTCATGTCTAATGGCATCATAATTGCCCTTCCCCCAGCTATAACTCTTGCCCTGCGGGGTATACTTATCCCTTTCCATCACTAATGTAAAGGTCACCGAATTGTGGTCACTGTTTCCAAAGTGCTCACAGTTCTTTCTGTTTTGCATCAGTACAGCTCAGCTTTCCATCTATAGGCATGTCAGAGATGCCACCGGTGTGTAAATGTATCAAAGAGCGACATTCACTTTCCAGAGCTGTAACTTGCTTGGAGTGATAGTCAACGACCAATTATCGCTCCATAGCAACTTAACTGCTCTTAAATTCTGAAGCACCTGCCTCACCCCACCTTCCTGCCTCAGACTGGGTGAGACACATTGTGCTGTGGTATCCGGACATTGGGGTGGGGTATCCGGACATTGGGGTGGGGTATCCGGACATTGGGGTGGGGTATCCGGACATTGGGGTGGATGGGGTATCCGGACATTGGGGTGGGGTATCCGGACATTGGGGTGGGGTATCCGGACATTGGGGTGGGGTATCCGGACATTGGGGTGGATGGGGTATCCGGACATTGGGGTGGGGTATCCGGACATTGGGGTGGGGTATCCGGACATTGGGGCGGGGTATCCGGACATTGGGGCGGGGTATCTGGACATTGTGCTGTGTTATCCGGACATTGGGGTGGGGTATCCGGACATTGGGGTGGGGTATCCGGACATTGGGGTGGGGTATCCGGACATTGGGGTGGGGTATCCGGACATTGGGGTGGAGTATCCGGACATTGGGGTGGGGTATCCGGACATTGGGTGGGGTATCCGGACATTGGGGTGGGGTATCCGGACATTGGGGTGGATGGGGTATCCGGACATTGGGATGGGGTATCCGGACATTGGGGTGGATGGGGTATCCGGACATTGGGGTGAATGGGGTATCCGGACATTGGGATGGGGTATCCGGACATTGGGGTGGATGGGGTATCCGGACATTGGGATGGGGTATCCGGACATTGGGGTGGATGGGGTATCCGGACATTGGGGTGAATGGGGTGTCCGGACATTGGGGTGGGGTATCCGGACATTGGGATGGATGGGGTGTCCGGATACTGGAATTGGGTATCTGGGCATTGGGGGGAGAGGGGGCGATAAGCCTCAGGTTGGGATCATGGGTGGGTCCGGGTCACGGGGGGTCGTTTGGGTTGGGGGTTGGTCGGCCTGGTTCGGTCGGGGGGGGGGGGGGGGGGGGGGGGGGGGGGGTTTCAGTTCGAGGAGGTGGGGAATACTGTGGGGAGTGGGTGCTTAGTTGGGGGATGTGGAGCATCCTCTGGGGGTCAGTTGTTGGGGGAGGGTGTCCTGTGTGGGTCTCATTGTTGGAATTTAAAATAGTCCCTCTGAAGGTAGAATTGCTTTTATTTCTACAGAAACTCTTTCAGAGTAACTGTGGGTGTAAAACAGCCAGAACCATCTGGCTTGAGTGATTTAAATGACTTTTTCGGATAGTTCCCAGCTCAGCACAGTTGTCCAGGGGAAGTTAGCGCTTCTGGTCAATTGCTGGGTTAGCCCTTACCTGGGATCTTCCGAGTGGGATTCCCAGCCCATCTTCAGCCCATCCCCAAATCCAGCGATGGGGAGCCAGGGCATTTGGGCCACGTTATACTGCTGCATGTCTGTATCTGACACTGCTTTCTATGCTTTGACCTCTTGGCCAATTACCTCGAATTCGAGCACTTTAAGTGATAAACACTGTTCTAAAGGTGACCGAACTGGAATTTACAAAGTATCCTGCCCTCACTGTTTGGACATTGCCACTTTGAGCCGAGCCAGAAAGTGTTTATATAAATGGATCCCACACTGTCAGCTTCCGTTAAATGTTCTGTCCATTAAGTCCTTTACATGCTGATTGTGTGAGTGAAGTATGCTTTGATGTGACGGTGTTCACTGGACAGCTGAATCACTTTAGCCATGGAAAGGGGGAAATGACATGATGATTAATTTGTAATGAAGGAACTCTCCAAACAGACCATTAGAAATGGGTATTAGGCAGTGACCTAACCTGGTGCCATCACTGTGTACCTTTCACCCTGTACAAATTCAGCGTGTTATCATGTGGTTTGCGAGCCTCCGTTCTTGACCTTTAGTTACTGTTCCCAGTGGCCAGCTTCAGCCTCAGGAAGAGAAAGTTACTAATTATTCCGCATGTCAGCCTTCTCGTGTGAATGAGAGATCTGGAGGTTCTGGAACACATCTGTATTTGACTCATTGCAATTACTTGTACCTGCTCTAAATTAATCAAATACAGATTTATTCTGAATGTCGGACACAGGAGAGTTTTAAAGATTCGGGCAAAAATTCCAAAGGTTTTCCCTCTTTTCTTGCAGATCTAATTAAACTTGATGGTTTTATTGAATGCTAATTGTTTGAAAAATATTCAGCGATCCCATCTCTCTCTCCCCCATTCACAGAGTCTCTCTTTCTCTCCCGTTAATCAGCATTGGTGCTGTGTACCCTCCCCATCTCCCACAGCTCGGAAAGTCTGGTAAATGATCTCAGCATCTTCCTGGTCCACGCCCTGCAGCTGTGTCAATGCCCCTGAGCAGCAACAGCAAGGGTAAAAGCCATGAGTGAGACTCCATCAGAGCAGGATCATTTCTGATCATTTCACATCGAATTTCACATCACATTTCATTGGCCGTGTTTCATGGCAGCCTCCGTGCCCCCTCCCGGGACCCGATTCTCCCCCCCGGGTGGGGCTAGCAGCGCGGCCCCGTGAAGCACGGCATCGCGGGCTTAGCGACTGTCGCTAAGTCCGCGCGCCAAGCGGCACGCCGGCTGACGCGCACGATGACGTCAGCCGCGCATGCGCGGGTTGGACGGCTCCAACCCGCGCATACGTGGATGACGTCATCACGCAAACGCGTCAAACCCGCACATGCGCGGGCCGTCATGCCCCTCAGCCGCTGATCCTGCGGGGCGGCGGAAGAACAAATAGTGCGCGGGTATCGGACCCGCTGCCCGGGATCGGTGCCCACCGATCGCAGGCCCATGCCACCCTTGGCACGGCCGTGGTGCGGCCGTGCCAATCGGTGCCATGTTTGTCCGGGACGGGCACTTTGCGGCCGTTTTCACGAACGCTGAAAGCAGGTGTGATCGCGGCCGTGAAACCGTCAACTCTGCGGTATTCGGCCCATCGGCCTGTGGAGAATCGCTGCTCCCCGTAAAAAACGCCGAGCAGTGTTTCGTGACGGGGGGCGGCCGGGGGGAGGGGGGGGGGGGGGGGGGAGGAGGAGGGGGGGGGGGGGAGAATAGCGGGAGGCTGTGAAAATTGTCGGGAAGGCCCTCCCGCTATTCTCCGACCCGTCGTGGGCAGCAGAGAATCGCGCCCCTGATGCTGTTGCCACAGTTCCCCTCCCAACTTCTAGCATCGTTTCAATTCTCGATCAAAAGAGACAGATTCATCAACAATTTTCTCACGATTGCCATCAGAGCTATTTTCTAATTTGTTGCCACCTCGGTGATTACAGTCAAAACTATTCAAGGTCTCGCTGCTTTAAAGTGTTGCAACTAAAGAATGAGGTGATTCCCAAAGCTGGGGGTTAAAGTCACGGCTGCCTGATTGGGAGATGACTGCTGATGGGTTCCAACATCTGTTTTCTGTTTCTTATGAAGCTTGGACTTTTTAATATGTTGAAGATGTGGTTACTTCAACCACTGAGATGCCAGTGGTTGCATCTCGCTCAATCCTGATCCCAGGATGGAGCGAGAAAGGTCACCGCGCTTCTCAACAATGTCTGCATGCAGTTTCCGCCGTGCTTTCCCCATTCTCCTGTTGTGTCTCTGGTGGAGAGAGTTTATATGTTCTGGTTGGTGTTTCTGCTAATCTTTTGTCAGGGGCATAGTGATCAGGAAAATGCCACAGAAATTCGACTCCATCCACCCTTGACTGGGAGATCAAACTTGTTTCCTGTCAGGTTGACCTTGTTTATGATCATTATATTTTGTCGTGAACATCTTTAATAAACCACAGCTGATTAATCTTTATCAAAACGAACGGTGAAAGTTTTTCTTTGCACTGTTTGGCTAAATACCTCTGAAGAAATATTTATTTAAATGTTTCAATATTGAACATTGGTTTTTAGATTGTTTTATCAATGTATAAGCAATGTGGCCAGCACTGACATAATGGGCCATTGGCTTCCATCAATGCTTTGCGATTCGATGATTGTATCATTTATATCCTATTTACTTTTACCTCCCAGATAAAAACTGACGACAGGATCATCAAAACAGAATACGGCCTTCTGATTCGTAGTGTGCAAAGAAAAGACACGGGTCTCTACTACTGCAAAGCTCAGGAGCAAACGTTTACCCACACAATCATGAAATTAAATTTGAAGGTGATAGAGAATGAGCAGATGGAGAATGCACAGAAAGTGGAGGATGAGGAAGGGAAGACCAAGGATTTTACCTCTGAGTCTCGGCTGAGATACAAGGATTATGTGCAGCTGTTGAGCAGTGCCAGTTTCACAGTGGACGACTACTGTGAACAGCTGTGGTATCGGGAGAAACGGCGGCAGAGGAACCGAGGAGCTGGCAAGTGGAAACACGTGCAGGAGATGAAGAAGAATCGAAATCGCAGACACCACGCGTAGTCTAATAGTTTGGAGGGAAACCTGAATCCTGTGGCTTTAAATCCTAAGGAGTTGACAAAAGCTACGTTACTACTGTTCTGAAGAAGAACAAGATGCTCACAATAAAAAAGGACTTGCATTTCCATGTGATGAACTTAACAACATCAAAACCAAGACAGGGACCTCTTGGTCTGCAACGTCAGTCTTCTTTGATACAACATCACAAACTACTTACAGCACAGAAACAATCCATTTGCTCCAATATTCTGTTGTTTATGCTCCACACAAACATCCTCCTACCTCGCTTCAACTCGCCCCATCAATGTTAAACACTTAACAAAAAGACTCTCGCTTTGTGAAGAAAATGAAGCTGTCAGCAGTTTGTTAATTTCTCACCATCCCTCTGCTCTGACACATCCATTGATGCATTATACCCCATAGATGGCTGTAACTTTTAGGCTGTCTTCAGTGAGACTAAAATATTGAGATGGATTTTGCCACAAACTTTAAGAATCTTTCCATTTCCTGCCCCTCTTGACCTACTGCATAGACTTGACAGAAACCTGCTCCCAGAATGTGGAAAATACAGCTATTATTGGACTAATTAGATCATTTTATCAGCTTCAATACTATGTAATGGAACGCCCCATCGTATTTTTATCGCTGTAAATCATAAATTGTGTTTATGCATGAAAATTGATGTAAAATGTAATGAGGGAAAGTGTGACACCTTTTTGGAGACACCATTTTCTCAATGTCGCATGGAACAATTACTGTTTTTTAACATGGACAAAATTTGGTGGAGTTTCCGTTATAGTAGCTCGCAAGAAAAATGCCGTTGCTTCATAATTTATTCCTGTTGAGGACTGAAAGAAAATAAGGAATGGGAGGCGAGGGGGGAGTTCAGTGAAGTCACATCTTAAAACAGAGCCATGCAGTAACAACTTGCAGACATGTCATTCTCCTCATGGTGAATTGTCACCATCAGGTCAACATGCAGGATTGATGGGTAGATAGCGAGAGTTCATTAAGGAAGGGTTGGAGGGAAGTGTAGAGGAAAGAATGAACACCTCTTCTCCTCCGATCCACCCCATGACTTTTCCCCTCTTCCCTCCCTCCCCCACAGACACCCTCCACTCCCCCACACACACCCTCCACTCCCCCCTCACACCCACCCTCCCTCCCCCACACACACCCTCCCTCCCTCCCCCACACAGACCCACCCTCCCTCCCCCACACACACCCTCCCTCCCCCACACAGACCCACCCTCCCTCCCCCACACACACCCTCCACTCCCCCACACCCACCCTCCACTCCTCCCTCACACCCACCATCCCTCCCCACACACACCCTCCACTCCCCCCTCACACCCACCCTCCCTCCCACACACACCCACCCTCCCTCCCACACACACACCCTCCACTCCCCTGACACACCCTCCCTCCCTCCCCCACACACACCCTCCCTCCCCCACACCCTCCCTCCCTCCCCCACACACACCCTCCCTCCCCACACACACACCCTCCCTCCCACACACACACCCTACACTCCCCCTCCACTCCCCCTCCACTCCCCCTCCACTCCCCCTCCACTCCCCCCACACACACCCTCCACTCCCCCCTGATACCCTCCACTCCCTCCCCCACACACACCCTCCTCCCTCCCTCCCCCACACACCCACCCTCCCTCCCCCACACACCCACCCTCCCTCCCCCACACACACCCTCCACTCCCCCCACCCTCCCTCCCCCACTCACACCCTCCCTCCCCCACACACACCCTCCCTCCCCCACACACACCCTCCACACCCCCGCCCTCCCTCCCCCACACACCCACCCTCCCTCCCCCACACGCACCCTCCACTCCCCCCTCACACCCAACTTCCCTCCCCCGTCACACCCTCCACTTCCCCCCCCACACACACTCCACTCCGCCCCCACACACACCCTCCACTCCCCCCCAGACACACGCGCCCTCTACACCCACACACACACCCTCCCTCCCCCACACACACTCTCCACTCCCCACACATACCCACCCTCCCCCACACACACCTTCCACTCCCCCTCACACCCACCCTCCCTCCCCCACACACCCACCCTCCCTCACCCACACACCCACCCTCCCTCCCCCACACACCCACCTCCCTCCCCACACACCCACCCCTCCCCCACACACCCACCCTCCCTCCCCCACACACCCCACCCTCCCTCCCCCACACACCCACCCTCCCTCCCCCACACACCCACCCTCCCTCCCCCACACACACCCTCCCTCCCTCCCCCATACACACCCTCCACTCCCCCCTCCCTCCCCCACACACATCCTCCCTCCCCCAAACCACTCTCCACTCCCCACACACACCCCACCCTCCCTCCCCCACACACACCCTCCACTCCCCCCTCACACCCACCCTCCCTCCCCCCTCATACCCACCCTCCCTCCCCCACACACACCCTCCACACCCCCCTCATACCCACCCTCCCTCCCCCACATACACATAGAACATAGAACAGTACAGCACAGAACAGAACAGAACAGGCCCTTCGGCCCTCGATGTTGTGCCGAGCAATGATCACCCTACTTAAACCCACGTAACCCGTATACGCGTGACCCAACAATCCCCCCATTAACCTTACATTACGGGCAATTTAGCATGGCCAATCCACCTAACCCGCACATCTTTGGACTGTGGGAGGAAACCGGAGCACCCTGGAGGAAACCCACGCACACACGGGGAGGACGTGCAGACTCCACACAGACAGTGACCCAGCCGGGAATCGAACCTGGGACCCTGGAGCTGTGAAGCATTGATGCTAACCACCATGCTACCGTGAGGCCCCTTTTACTAGTCCCACTCCCCCGTAACCTTGCACATTTTTTTCTTTTTAGATAATAATCCAATTCCCTTTTGAATACCTTGGTTGAACCTGCCTCCACCACCCTCTCAGGAAGTTCATTCCAGAATCCCATCGAACCTGCATATCCCTGGACACAGATGGCCAATCCACCTAATCTGCACGTCTTTGGACTGTGGGAGGAAACCGGAGCACCCGGAGGAAACCCACGCAGACACGGGGAGAACGTGCAGACAGTGACCTAAGCCGGGAATCGAATCGAACCTGGGACCCTGGTGATGTGAGGCAGCAGTACTAACCGCTCCCCCCTCACACCCACCCTCCCTCCCCCACACCCACCCTCCCTCCCCCACACACACCCTCCCTCCCCCACACACACTCTCCACTCCCCACACACACCCACCCTCCCTCCCCCACACACACCCTCCACTCCCCCCTCACACCCACCCTCCCTCCCCCACACACACCCTCCACTCCCCCCTCACACCCAACTTCCCTCCCCCGTCACACCCTCCACTTCCCCCCCGCACACACTCCACTCCGCCCCCACACACACCCTCCACTCCCCCCCAGACACACGCGCCCTCTACACCCACACACACACCCTCCCTCCCCCACACACACTCTCCACTCCCCACACATACCCACCCTCCCTCCCCCACACACACCCTCCACTCCCCCTCACACCCACCCTCCCTCCCCCACACACACCCTCCACTCCCCCCTCACACCCACCTTCCCTCCCCCACACACACCCTCCCTCCCCCACACACACTCTCCACTCCCCACACACACCCACCCTCCCTCCCCCACACACACACTCCACTCCCCCCTCACACCCACCCTCCCTCCCCCACACACACACTCCACTCCCCCCTCACACCCACCCTCCCTCCCCCACACACACCCTCCCTCCCCCACACACACTCTCCACTCCCCACACACACCCACCCTCCCTCCCCCACACACACCCTCCACTGCCCGACACACACCCTCCCTCCCCCACACACACCCTCCACTCCCACCCCCCTACACACGCACCCTCTACTCCCACACACCCCTCAAACACATCCTCCCTCCCCCACACACACTCTCCACTCCCCTTCACACACACCCTCCCTCCCCCACCCCCACACACACACCCTCCACTCCCACCCCCTACACTTGCACCCTCCACCATTCCCTCCCCCACACACACCCTCCGCTTCCCCCCACACACACTCTCCACTCCCCCTCACACACACCCTCCCTCCCTCACACACACTTTCCACTCCCCCCCCCCCCCCCCCCCACACACACTTTCCACTCCCCCCCCCCCACCCCACACACACACCCTCCTCTCCCACCCCCCTACACATGCACCCTCCCCCCCCCCCCCCCTTCCCCACCCCACAATAGTTACAGAGAGGGTCTGGTAAATTCTGAACCTCCCACTTGGGCAGGGTCAGGTGACCAAAAGAGAAAAACCCAACAAAATATATCAATTACAAAAAGTTAAGCTTATAAGTTACCAATAGACTAAGTCTAATTCCCAATGATTCTTTCTCATCTTATTACCTTTATTTTATTTTCTATTCTGTTCTGCTTTTCTACCAATTTCTAATGCTCGAGAATATAATGGGCGTGGCAAATTTGTTTAAAGTACATTTTATACAACAAAAATCTTGTTTCACCTAATGTCAGAGAATAAATTAGCATCTGAATCATATATTGTTGAACCTCAAGTGAAAGAATTTTGGAACAAAGGTTGCTGTAAAAAATAATTATATTCCTTTACTTAATCTTTGGTTTATACTTGGTTTGTGTTAACTTTGTTGAACATTCTTACAGACTTTTTCATTGTTATGGGTTAAGGTTTTGTTGTGAAGCCACTTTCAGAGTGATGGGATTTAGAGGCTGTTTCTTGATATTAGACTAGTCCTTAATTCAGGCTGGGGAGCTTTATAGGAATTCTCTTGCGAATCTATTGGTTGCATTTGTGAGTGTCAGCGTATCAGAGGAAACCGGAGCACCCGGAAGAAACCCACTGAATCCTGACTCTCTGAATTGTCTGAAAGTTATCAATTTTTGACCAGGCTGTTGAATGGAAGCCCAGACAGACACTGGGCAGGATTCTCTGGCCGCCCAGCCACGTGTGTTTCACCAGTGCGACGCTCACTGGCGGCGGTTTTCTCTGCTTCCACGCTGTCAATGGAATTCCCATTGTAACCATTCCATGCCGCTGGAAAACCCGTGGGCCGGGATGCACTGCTCGTAGGACCAAAGAAACCCGCCAGCTTGCTTCAGTCCAGTCATGGAAACACCCTCGGAGAGATGCAGAATGAGGTTCAGATTTGCATTACTCATTAACCTGGAATTTGTCCATAATGCTCAAATATTCTTCCAAGTTTGAAAGGTTGTGGTTTAATTCTATTTTTCACACATTGAACAACAGTGCAAAATCTACGATTTTAAGGGAGGCCGTATCTCTCGTACAAAACATAAAAAATTGCCCAATATTCTTAACTAAGACAAATGTGTAGTTAACATTTGTCAAGATTGAATGGAAAGGAGGAAAATGCAAGTTGACAAAAGAGTGAATGCCCGCAATTTACCGGGGAAAACAGTCTCGTGTTGAATGTGTTTAGCGGGTGTTTCCAGCACTTGCAGCATTGAGAATGACCCCACTATTGAACGGTACTCTGTTCTTTTTATTCAGGCCTTCGTGAAGGAGGCCCCACCAAGGCCACACTTACCTTCATTGGCTGCACCAAGGGGCTCAGCTCGCCAGTGCAGGATGAGATCGGGGTGTCATTTAAAAATGGCACCCTGATCTTTTGACCTCCCAACACAACCCCCAACCTACCAATTAGGGAGTCCTCAAGCCCATCGCATAAGGGCTGGTGACACCTGGGCCCTCTCCCCATCACAGGTAAGATACCACTTGGGCACTGCCAGCCTGCCAGTGTCACCTGACCATCCTGGCAGTGCCAGGCTGGCACCCAGGTGGCACTGCCAGGGTGCTAGTACTGCCTGGGTGGCATCAGTAGTGACAGGGTGCAACTCTGCCCAGAGGCAACTATCCAGGGACCTCTAATCACCTGGGAGATCTCAGCAAGTGACATTCTGCCTGGCCCACGTTTGTGGAGAGCAGTGCTAAACGGCGCCGGCTCAGAGTCTCTGAGACAAGGGGATTCGATCCCGGGCGCTGGGTAGATCTGGTGTGGACATATTCAGGCGAGGGTAACTGCTCAGTTGAATATGCATTGTGGGTGGGATCAAGATTGTGACGTCTCGTGAGATCCCCTCAAGAGATTCACTGGCTGTGATCCGGGGCGGGCGAGCGAGGCCAATAGATCAACTGTCTCGTGCCATTGAGTCAGGTGCCTGAGAAAGTGACAGGAGCTACTTGGTAACATTTATATTGCAAGTGAATAGTCCTGTGGTAATCACTGTCCTTTGGAAAACCCTTTATATTAGAAATGGCCATGAAGGTCCATCAGGATGAATGGTGATCGGTGACCATTAAAAGAGGAAAACTGGAAAAAATAAGAGGAATGAGAAAAATATCGGTGCAATGTTTCAATTTTGAGAGAAATATTCTTTAAAGAATATGAATTATTTTCCTTTCATGTAAAGCTGTTAAATATGACATGTCATTGTATTCATATAACAGGGATTGGAATGTTAAATGTATATTTTGGTATTTTAATAAAGTAGACATCTTGTTATTTAAAAAAGCTCCCTTTTTGATTTTTTTTGATGTTGCATTTCATGAAAACAGTTTCCTTAAAAAAATTCTCAGCACTTTAAGTGTTCGTTAACACTTGACAAGGTACACTTTCCTGGATGTGCGAATTTGAACATAGAACATAGAACATACAGTGCAGAAGGAGGCCATTCTGCCCATCGAGTCGGCACTGACCCACTTAAGCCCTCACTTCCACCCTATCCCCGTAACCCAATAACTCTTCCTTACCTTTTGGACACAAAGGGCAATTTACCATGGCCAATCCACCTAAGGTGCACATCTTTGGACTGTGGGAGGAAACCAGAGCTCCTGAAGGAAACCCACGCAGACACGGGGAGAACGTGCAGACTCCGCACAGACAGTGACCCAGTGGGGAATCGAACCTGGGACCCTGGAGCTGTGAAGCCACAGTGCTAACCACTGTGCTACCATGTTGCCCATTTTTTTTTTGGATGGAAAAAGAAATGTGTGTAAATAAAAATTGATGTACTGCTGCTCCAAATCCTGTTTCCATGTAAAAATATTTAATCAAATTAGTGAAAGGGAAAATAAGAGAAAAAAAAACACTCTAAGTATGACCAAACCCTTGTTAACAGCCAGTAATGAGAAATTGTGATACATTCACATCTGTAATTCAGTTACATGGACGAAGAACAAGACGGAGGAAGAACAAGATGTTAATGACTATTTATTTCACAACGTGTTAATAGAATATTAATCACACTTGTCAAGAATTCCAAGCAGAGTTTGAGAACTACAAGTCCTGACATGCCCTGGGTGTTTTCTCCCAGCGCAGTTTGGGAGCAGGCGTTGCATGTGACGTTCAGTCTCATGAGATCCTCAGGCCGGGAACAAGGGCCCAGTGAGGCTGTGAGGGAGAAAACCAACACCAACAGTCAATCATAGGAGCCAGGAGTGGAACGGAATAACACTGAGGAGTCTTGGGACAAAGAACAGGGTTGTGGGGATAGGGAGAAGTCCCAGGGATGCAAAGAGAATTCAGAGAGAATACGCAGGGGAAGGGGACACGGTAGGGTCTGAGAGAGTGAGAGAGGACTGGGGAAGCAGCTGCTGCGAGGAAACATTGGGGAAGTGAGCAAAGAAAGAGGCTACAAGTAGTAAAAATGATTCAATTGGCAGTCGGCCAGTAGTGAGGGCTCGGGAGAGCTCTGTAGAGTGAAAACTGAGTGGATTGTTGTGACCGGTGATACGAGGGTAGGTGGCACAAAGGGAACACTTTGGGGCAGTGGTATTTTGTTTGGTCAGACTGAATAGTTGAAATTGTATCTGAGTTGATGCCGGAGTCCAGACTCAGAAACCCAGGGGCATGGGTGAGATTTTTGGGCAGCACAGTAGCACAGTGGTTAGCATTGTTGCTTCACAGGTCTAGGGTCCCAGGTTCGATTTCCGACATGGGTCACTGTCTGTGCGGAGTCTGCGTGGGTTCTCCCCGTGTCTGCGTGGGTTTCCTCCGGATGTTCCGGTTTCCTTCCACGGTCCAAAGATGTGCAGGTTAGGTGCATTGGCCATGATAAACTGCCCTTAGTGTCCAAAAGGTTAGGTGGGGTTACTGGATTATGGGGATAGGGTAGAGGCGTGGTCTTAAGTAGGGTGCTCTTTCCAGTGCAGACTTGATGGGCCGAATGGCCTCCTTCTGCACTATAAATTCTATGATTCTATAATTAAATCAATGGGAACAAAGTCCCACAGTGTGTGTGTTCAGCACGTGTTTCTCTGCGCTCAGAGCTCACGGCCCCGCTAATTAACAACGGCAGCCCCCCCCCCCCCCCCCCCCCCGCCCCAGGATCATAATACTGAGGTTGCCAGGGGTTCTGAGGACCAAGCTTGAAGATCGGATATGGGGTGGGTGCAAGGTGTCAGGAAGTGGATGTGGAGGGAGGAGGGTGGGATAAGGAATTTGAAGGGTGATCTCACAGATGCACGTGTGAGCAATATCTTGGGCAATGCCGCACAAATCCCCATTCGGGACCTGGAATGAACCGGTTGCATAGACATTGAGGACTGTGGTGAACTTTACTGCCACTGGGAGCAGGTGTCATCCTCCTACACGGGGTGCCATGTCCGTGAAGACGTGGCACGGGTTCTGAACTATCTCTTTGTTGAGCAGTGCTAACCACTGTGCCAACGTGCTGCCCTACAACTAATTTTCTTGAAACATCCTTTCAAAATGACGGCCTGATATCAGCGCAGACAGTCTCGCCGTCGAGTTCAGCTCCCCATTGACAAAAACATTTCTAAGCGTGGGTTCGACCGGGGAGAAACACCCTGAGGCCCCCAAAAAGGAATGAAGTGGGAACAACTTAACCGTGCGTGTGCCTGGTGTGGATTTGGCCACGCGCTTTAAATAATGGGAGACGCCAAAATCGGGATCCGTGCCGGGCATGAATCGATTCACTATCTAACCTGCCTATTCCAGGTGGAAGGATCCGGATCCCACCCAAACATGGTGAGAAGAACATTGATGCCAATTAAAACCAATCTCCATCTCATTAGCGATGTGTGTGCAGCCTAACAATCCTCCTGGGAACTAACCGGATCCCTGGTGGGAGATCAGGGAAGGGCATATGAGTACGGTCTCCCAAATGTTCCCGGCAGGGGTCTGGGGTCTAGGAGCTCCTGCTGTGCCCGAGGGGTGAGTGTGCTGAGCGAGGTTCTCCAGCACAACTGGCTCGGGGTGTGACAGTCTGAGAGAAGGCGGGACACATAAGGGTTAGGGTTAGGGTACTGGTTAGAGGATTTGAGGTCCCGGGATGGAAGTCCCAATTGATTGTCGGTCTCGCTCCTTCTATTCCTTACAGATCCCAAAATGATGGCGTTTTCGACCCCCGCAACGGCGGCCCTCTCGGTGCTGGTGGCAGCCCAGGCAGACAGATTCCGGAGAAGGCATCAGGGTCGACGCAGGCTGGAGACGGAACCCATGTGCAGGGGGCCACCCCACCGCCCATCAGGCTGAGGAGGGACACAGAGGGGGACATCAGTGATGGGCCAAGGGGTACAGGTATCATTGGTCATTCGAGGAGATGATGGATAGTATGTGCCGCAGGAGTCTCCGCTTCAACAAGGAGATGGTGCGGCACCTGTGCCACGTCCTCGTGGACTTGGCATCCCGTGGAGGAGGAGGACATCTGCTCCCATTAACCATGAAGATTACCACAGCCCTGAACTTTTAGACAAGCGGTTCATTCTAGGGATCGAGCAGGGACTTGTGCTGCATGTTCCAAACTACATCCCTAAGGTCATGAATGCCCTGTATGCCTGGGCAGCTGATGACATAAACTTTGAGCATGCATGACAACTGCAACCTGGAACACTCGGAGATCTCCGGCATCCTGAAGGACCACCCTAGGATGACGGGTTGGCTGTTAGGGGGATTAAGGGTCCTGGCTGATGACGCCGACTTGAGATTAAGGTAGAGACCCGATATAATGAGGCCCATGCTACGAACCATGCTGACATTGAGCTGTGCATCGGATTGCTCAAACTGTGCTTCCAATGCCTGGACCGTTCTCAATTTGAGCAGATATGACCAAATCCATGCTGGCCATCCTGATTAGTGAATGCTCATCTAATTGACCATTCATATTGTTTCTGAATTTTTTCCAATAAGTTTTCCACGACCAAGGTCAACTTGACTTGTTTATGATTAATAAGGTTCTTCCTTTCTCCTCTTCTACTAATTAAACCCAGCTACTCAAGAATAGTGAAACAAGCAGTAATACTGCTATGTCCTGATTGGCTAGCTTCCCTTCACTTAATAATGATTTTGTATTATATAATGACATCTGAAATAAAACTGTAATCCCTAAAGCCATCTCAATTTATCGTGTGTTTCAAAATCAATGGCAACTTTTCCTTTGTTTTCAAAAAATAAATGATGCCCCCATCCGATCATTAGGCAATTCACACCATGGGAATCCCATGGCTATTAAATTCTCATCATGATAAAATATGACCATGGCATCAATCTGAGCAATGATCCTTCAGCGAAGGCCGATCTAAATGACAACAAACCAGGAGGACAAGTGGAGCAGAACATTGAAATTAGCAGTAATGTGAATATTTCTGAAAAGCAATTACCTTTACATGAGAATGTCACATTGACTTTCGCCCAATTTCATCCATTTTAACAGTTACTTTGCATTAATACGATCCGAGGTAATATTGCATGTAGAAGTAGAATATTTGAAAATGCTGTGAAATTGATTTGAAATGTATAGGTTTTCTTTCCCATATGGCTCTGTTCCTGGTTATTCATCAATTATTATCGTCTTCCCCATTTGTGGAACCACTGGCCAACATTTTACTGCGTTGTTCATTTTTCATCATCATGCTCCCAAGCTTGTACCCCACTGAGAGCCACGGAAATCTGGGATGGGCGTTGTCCTGTTGGGGGGTAGTTGGGAGGAGTCTCCTGGAGGTTTAGGCATTTGGGTGTGGGCAATGGGAAGACTTCCGTGGGGATTAGTCTGGGTTTTACAATAAGTGAAATGAAATGAAATGAAAATCGCTTATTGTCACGAGTAGGCTTCAATGAAGTTACTGTGAAAAGCCCCTAGTCGCCACATTCCGGCGCCTGTTCGGGGAGACTGGTACGGGAATTGAACCGTGCTGCTGGCCTGCCTTGGTCTGCTTTCAAAGCCAGCGATTTAGCCCTGTGCTAAACAGCCCCTAAAAGTAAATAAGTACAACAGGGACACAGAAGTTAAAAGAGAGTTTAATTCTTCTAAGTTTTTGTGGGTGTCATATAGTCAGAACCATCCAAAGTTTCCAATTTAAATCACATTCTGCAGTGGCTCCCCGGGCAGGGAAATTGCCCAGGGGAAGTTTGCAAATCTGAGCAACCTTAGTGCAAACCCTTATCTGGGAACTTCGGAAGGAGATTCCCCAGCGCATCTTTGGTGTATCCCCCAAATCTGAAACTGGGGAGCTGGGAAATTATGGTCCAAAGTGTAATGATAATTTTGGTTTTATTATTTGGCACCATGACGTAGAAACTGAAAATCGCCACTGCAACTCCCCGTTTCTCAATCACACCTGCCATTTTCCTCCTGGTGAAAGATGGGGAAGAAAATTAACACATTTTGTAAAAGTTAATGCCAGTACAGGTTGGAAACTTTGAAACCACCAGCAGTAACATTTGTAGTCATCTTCCTTGTTTCATATTACATTATTCATTCTTTCTTGTAAGTTTGCATCCAGAAACTTTATTTCTGACAGACAATTTAAAAATAAAACTTATGAATAATCAATAATTTCAAAATACTGTTCCATTTTTATGCTAAGTTATGATAAATCTGAGGATATATGTTTGCACAATAATGCTTGACTATTAGTAATCCTGTTTTTAAATATTTAAATTTGAAGTTTCAGATGGGGCGTTTATTATCTGAAATGTAGGACATCTCAAAACAAAAATTTTAATAATAACCAAATATCCAAACAACCACAATTTCTGGAAATAACTACAGTGTTATGGCTCACTGTCACTTTCTTGAATCGGTTACAGCCATTTTGCGTGTAACCAATTGTAAAATCTAAGCAGATCTGTCAGTTTGATTCTGACTGTCAACTTTCGTTCAAACAATGCTAGTCAACCTCAATCTGCAAATACACAGGAACCCTTTACAGACAACCCAGCATCACATGATGCTTATTAATTTCCACTGATGTGCAGGGGATGAAAGCTGTTCTTGGCAAACAATGTGAAACAAATAGTGAATTGGCAGTTCATTTTTCACAACTGCCGATCTATTTTCACCGAAGTTCACAGAACGACTTCTGAAAATCTTGTTAAGAATTCTTCCTGGTCTCAGTGTTGCTTTTAATTAGTTTGGAATTAAAAGTCTTGCCGATATTTTCTGATTCGATGGAAGGTAACAGCGAACCCGCTGGCAAATCAGCTGCTGATTAGCAACTCCTGGCGTAAACCAATTCCCCCCGTAAAATTGTGTTTAGAAGTGGCCATTGGTTGAATTCATCCACCATCTACTTGAACTAATTTAGTAATGAGATGCAAACCTTCTCTCTTCTCTCCCAATTTTATAGCACTGCACTGTGGGGATTCTGTGATTCTATGATTTGGAGCATCTTATCCTTGTGGGGGCATTGTGCTATTGTGGTTAGCACTGCTGCCTCACAGAAACAGGGACCCAGGTTTGATTCTGACCTTGGGTGACTGTTTGGAGTCTACACATTCTCCCCATGTCTGCGTGGGTTTCCTCTGGGTGCTACGGTTTCTTCCTGCAGTCCAAAGATGTGCAGGGTAGGTGGAGTGGCTACACTAAGTTGCCACTTAGTGTCCAAAGTTTTGGTGGGGATACAGGGATGGGACAGGGTCGTGGGCCTCGGTTAGGATGCTCTTTCAGAGGGTCAGTGCTGACTCGATGTACCGAATGGCCTCCCTCTGCACTGTAGGTGTTCTACGATTCTAGATTTAGTTACTCCTTCATTTGAACAGGTTCAATAGTTTTGCACAAGTCTGCTTTAATTACAGTATATAGCTGTCAAACTGGTTTGGATAACATAAATTCAACTTAACTTCATGAATTTACAAGTGAAATACTGTGGTTGCTGGAATCTGAAACAAGAACAGAGTTTTTTCCGGCATCCGCTTTTCTGCGAACTATTTGAATATCAACATAACCTGCGGCTCCAAAAGCTGCATTTTTAAAACAGTAATTATGGAGATAAATCTTATCAGGAAGAGATAGATAGACCGAGAAAAGTTAAACTTACTAAACTTACTTCAGAGCATTCCATAACATAAACATATATATAATATATATATAGTATACAAATTTATTTTTAAATCGATTTGTTATATTTTTGATATCAGTGAAGATATTCCAAGAATTTGGAGCTGGGATCTAGCCATGAGTGGGTTTCTTTTCTCTGGAAGTGTCTGGGTGACCAAATGGAGGTTATTAAAATTGAGAAGCGGTTTGATAAGGTTGAAACAAAGAATATTTTTCCACTTGAGAGGAGGCCGGAATGAGGGACCAGAAGATAAATATCCGATAGTCATGAATAAATTCCAATGCTGCTCTCTCTCAGATCACCTTTCCTCATTGAGGTGATATTGATCAGGTTTCGGTAGACAGGTTGCAGCATCCCTGGTGACGAAGATACAAAAGTCTGAGAACACAAACAAACAGATTTCAAAAACAGCTTCTTCCCCGCTGGCACCAGACTCCTGAATGACCCTGGTATGTACTGAACTGATCTCTACCCATATTCTCAACTTTGTGACACTACACTCGTATGCTTCACCCAATGTCTAGGTATTTACATTGTGCATTCATGTATGTCCTCTGGTTTATTTTGGAACGATCTACCTGGACTTTACACTGAACAATAGTTTCCACTGGACCACTGTGACAATAAATCTGAAATGAAGAGTCTAGATCTCGCTATCATCCTGACAGGAGAAGGGATGGCAGTGAAGGCAAAGTGATCTTAGAAAGAAGAAACCAATAAAATAGGAGAGAGAAATTGAACGGCTTTTTCAACAGCAGCTACTTCTCAATGATGGTCAGATCCAGCTGTAATTTACATTGACACCTGAAGTGATGTTATTGAACACAGTACCCTTGACATCTGAAGCCATTACATAAGGTCTAATGATTTACTTGCATATCTGGAACTCTTTGATTTGGAAGGATTTAATAGGATCAGCGGTTAAGACAATTACCAAGTTTCATACAGTGTTTTAACTATAAGTGGAATAATCCTGTACAGCCAAGTTATTGCGAAGTTTCCCACTGATACTGAAACTGAAATTGCCTCAGAATGGAAGCTTAAACCAGAGCTGCTGTTCTGATTCAAAGTGGGTACGTAGCTTTTTATATAGACGAGGGCTCCATGGTTGCTGTGACATTTTTTGCCTGTTAAGAATAATAGCTACATCATATAATCAAGACCCAGGGGAAAGATTTTAATGTTTGTTAATGTTTGGGAGAATTTACTGCTGGATGCAAAATGAGATTTGGAGCAGTAATTCAATGCTGGGCGGACCTGCCATCTGTGCAAGTTAATGACAGACAATCATAGTTACAACCCAGGAGGTGAAGAAACGGATCATCAATAATTAAGGACAGCAAGGTTTAAAATACAACAAAATGTTATTTCCATCCATTTCTTCAGCACTGAAATATTAGGTATCAAATAAAAACCATGCAATCCATTGCAAAAGTACTTGACACATGTTAAACTAAATGAGATTCTAATCGAGATTAAATGTATAACAAATAATAATCACTTAAAATAATAATGATAATCTTAATTGTCACAAACAGGCTTACATTAATAATGAAGTTATTGTGAAAAGCCCCTAGTCGCCACATTCCGGCGCCTGTTCGGGTACAGAGAGGGAGAATTCAGAATGTCCAATTCACCTAACAAGCACGTCTTTCAGGACTTGTGGGAGGAAACCGGAGCACCCAGAGGAAACCCACGCAGACACGGAGAGAACACGCAGACTCTGCACAGACAGTGACCCAAGCCGGGAATTGAACCTGGGACCCTGGTGCTGTGAAGCAACAGTGTTACCCACTGTGCTACCATGCCACCCCTGTCATGAAATAACTGTCATGCAATGTTTAAATCACATATGTTTTCTACACATTTACAAGTCAGTCAGAAATGTTATATCTACACGCTCTTCTTAAAGGCGCATTAGGATATGCTTAATCATTGTTTATAATACAGGACATCCCAAAACTTTGAGTATGTGGATCATTGACACTAAGGTGACGCACCTTATCAATATGCTAAAGTATTGGGGCCCAAAAGCTGATGACTATAGTATTACAAAACCGAGGGCCGGATTTTCACAGGGACAGTAGTGTTCTGCACCATTCACAGGGGCAGCCATGAATCTGCCTTTACTCAGAAGCAATTTTCATCCTTGGGCTTTCTGAAACATGACTTGTGTGATTTAAAAATTTGAGGAAAGAGTTCTTTAGAGAGGCCAGGTAACCTTTTGGTAGGGTTAAGAAGAGATATAAGTGTGCACAGAAACTGGATAATGTCAATGAAACTGTGAAGCTGGCAAATTATTTAAATCCTCTGCTCTTTAAATTTTGAATTTAAAAAACAGCCTGCAGTTGAAAAAAACCTGTGCTTTCAGTTTCAATTACTGTTTGTTGAGATAAACCTTAGGCCTATTATTATACTTGACTGTTTCCAGGTAGTAAGCCAGACAGCAGCTCATCATTGAGTGCAGCTAGTCACACAATATGACATTGAGAATTTGACGAGTAAAGGAATTTTATGAATTACATTTTAGGGTTAATCTCTTTCTAAAATTTAATTTAACTGTTAAAGTTAAGTTTATTTCCGTCAGTCATGGATAATCCCTCCAGGAAAGGTAGCTACAGTTGTTTAATTAGATAACTAGTTTATCCGAATTGCTCCAGTCAGCAGCACAGACTCACCTCTGTACAATTTCAGTACCAGGCATGTAAACAGAAGATCATCACTGAGTGCAACTAGTCACAGAGAGTGATCTTGGGAATCTGATCATTTAGTAAATTTGGTGCTGTGGGACAGGAGGGACGCAGACCAGAGATTGGTGAGTATTTCGCTCATGAATCTTTTAGAACTCATGTAGTTTATTAGTAATTATAATTTTTTATTAATTGTATTAAGTTTTACCAGCAGTAGTGGAGCTATTTGGGAGTATTAGATTTATTAATTATAAAGTAATTAAGAACATGATAAATTATAAATTGTATTATTAATAATAATAAAAGTGGCAGTGTGATCCAGGGCAAAGATGCCTGTATTAAGCAACAGCAGCTTAAGGTGATTCAGCTCAGAGTCACTGAACTGGAGGCTGAGCTGCAGACACTGTGATGCATCAGGGAGGAGAAAAGTTACCTGACTACTTTGTTCCAGGAGGTGGTCATAACCCTTGGGTTTTCATAACGTAGCAAAGTTGGAACCTTATTTCATTTCAGCTCAGCACGGCTCCTAAGGTCTGATCATGGTGGGCACTGAGTGAGTTGGCATGGCAGGTGTAAGGGCAAAAGGGTGGCAAGGGAGTATGGATTGGTGGGAGTTCCTATGGGGACTATAAAGAGCCATGTGAATCATAGAATCCCTACAGTGCAGAAGGAGGCCATTCAGCCCATCGAGCTTGCACCAAACCTCCGAAGGAGCACCTCACCCTGGGCCATGCCCAGCCATATCCCTCTAACTCCACCTAACCTTTTTTTTGGACATTACACTAATCCCCGCTCACTCCAGCTGTTATGGGAAACCCCCCCCCCCCCATCCTCCGGCCTGCCACTTGGCACAGTCAATCCAGGTTGGCACTGCCAGAGTGGAAGGCTGGCAGTACCAAGGTGCCAGGGGAGTGCCAGCGTACCACCTTCCCTGCCCATGACTAGCCAGGCATCTCTAATGGCCTGCGACACCCTCTGAGGTGTTGTCACGCTTGGGCCATGTTTGTGAAAATTAGTGCTAAACGGTGCCATGTCCAGGTCTCACAGGTGCGGCTGCAGACTCCTGGGCGCTTGGTTAATGCAGCTTCTAGGTATTTAAATTAGGCCTAAATTGCTTCATTTAACTATGCAGATCTGAATCTCGCCCAACGAGGATGAGATCCAGATCTCATCGGCTGCAAACAGTCAGATGACTCGCAATCAGCCCAGCCCCCACCATGCAGCCCAATCTGGGGCCCTTGCAAGATTCATCCGGTGTACCCGGATCTGAGTCGGGAGCAATGCGGTCGCTAAACATGGCCACTATCACTCACACAAAGATAAGGTACAGATAAAGAAAAAAAAATGATCACAAAGTTTGGCTCAGACACTCTTTCATGGCAGGCCTGTAGTTTCTTAACTCAAAGAGTCATCCAGACTCAAAACGTTAGCTCCCTTTTCTCTCCATAGATGCTGTCAGACCTGCTGAGATTGTCCAGTTTTTCTATTTTTGTTTCAGATTCCAGCATCTGCAGTAATTTGCTTTGATCTGTAGTTTCTTAGACGAGTTGATTATTTTGCTCTAAGTGAAGATCTTGTAAGGAGAGACATCTCTGTCAGGTGGTTGATTCTCAGGTGAATTTGAAGTCAGAACAGGTTGGTTCGAGTCCTTTTCCCACTTTCAAGCTATTACTTTTTATTACCTTGGCTGCTGAGTTTGAGACTGAATCTGGTTTGTTGTCTTTCTGATTGTCACCGTCTCTGAAGAGCTGATTCTTGCTGTTCTAAAAGCAGGGGATAAATATTGTTCACTCATTCTTGAGACCTGTTCGATTTATGACACTTGGGACACCCCGCTGGATCTAACGAGATCTCACGAGACGTCGCACTCTGGATCTCGCCCTCACTGGCTAGTGCACAGTCAGTTCCAATCCCACAGACCCCAGAGGCTCAACAAAAGTGAATTAACCAATAATTTGTGTTTTTCTTAGACCGTTAACCCTTGACCACCAGAAGGAGCTTCTGCCTCCTTGAGATGTCACTGGGCTTTAAATTTGAACGTTTGCAGGCCTTTCATTTACTTGATTACTGTGCAGAAATTCCGGCGGTATTATAAAGAATGCTCTCAGTTTATCTTCACTTTTAGCTCTTCCCAGCCACTGAGACACAAAGTAAGAACATTACTGACCTGTGGAAAAATGGTTGCACTTTCTCAATCCAGAGATCTCTTCCACAGTTCTGTTTCCCCTCCCTGTCTTTTAAATGAGAGAGTCTGATAACCGCTCGGCAGAAAGAAAGCAGAGAGGGAGAGTGCCTTCCAGCTGCCACCTGGCTGAACCTTTCTCAGAACTGACAAAATGGCTTCTCCTGCTCCAGAGGTTTCTGAAAAGTTCCTCCAATCCCAAATGAGAATCAGTGCAATTCCCGGATTTCCAATGAGTGGAGTGACATCCACTATGATGTATCAAACTGACATCATAGGATCTGCCACAGAACACAGCAGGGAAGTTCTGATTAATCCATTAGAGCAGGGGTGTTTCAGTTTGTGCAAAGTCTGTTTTTACAATCAGAAATCCCAATGGTGCAGCAGCTAACCAGAAGACCGTAGATTGAAGGCAGGCAGCAGGACCAGGATTAACAGGAGACACAGAACAGACAAAGGTTTTACAACAGTGTCCTAACACTGCATCGGAGTCTCCCAAGGCCCAGGACTGAATCCGTGGGATACCTTGATGTGTGCTGTTAAGCCCTTGTTTCTATAAATGTGGATCAGGCTTAACAGCACTTGGGGGGGGGGGGGGGTGGGAGGTTCTCCCATGCAAGCAGAGGCCTCCAGATGGTCAGGCTCTGCGCAGAGTGGTACCTGACACCCTCAATGCCAACCGGGCACCTTGGCACTGCCAGCCTGGCACCTTGGCACTGCCAGCCTGGCACCTTGGCACTGCCAGCCTGGCACCTTGGCACTGCCAGCCTGGCACCTTGGGTTGAGTGGAGATTGCTTTACTAAATTTTACTGAAGATTGCGGCTCACTAGGGTTAGTGGAATTAATGAAGGGTCTGTGTTCATGTTATTACTCACAGCTCAGTTAGAATCAGGCATGTAAATCCACAACAGCTCAGATTCCAGCATCTTATAACTGAACCCATGTGTCCTGGTAGTGAGTTGATTGCATTTGACGGTTAGCTCAGTTGACTAACTGGTTAGAGTTTGGTGTATAAGACACTAATGGCACTGGTTCAATTCTTATATCAACTGTGGCAGTTCATGAAGGCACTGTCTCCTTGTCTTGCCCCACACAGCTGGAGTGATTCCTCTCCTGGTGTTGTAGGACTTCTTACTGTGCCCACCCCAGTCCAACGCCGGAATCTACACATCCAGCTGTATAACCCATGGTGAGGGGTGGCTCCAATACATTCTATGCAATGGTTAATTACCTTACCTTAATTAACCCTTGAGGGGATTGGATCTGTACTAATTGTGACCCCCTACCCAAAAAACAGCAGATATTTCAGTTATGACAAAATCGCTAGGGTCAAGTCATGTCTTGCTGAATGTAAAAATCCACCCTGATCTTGAAAGGCAAGTCATTAAAACCTTGTAACTCTGAGCAATGTTTAATTTGAATTGACCATCCAAGCGTTAAAGTGGAAACGAAAGTAGCTGGAAATTACTGCCAATAGCAACAGGTTTTCATAAAACACCCACAGGAATGTTAATGGCACTGATGAAGCAAATTGGAATTGGCTTGCGCTGCATGGCTGATTAACAATAATTAGTCCAATAATTCAGTTCAAATGCTTTCTACCTATGTCATGGCAATTCTGATGCCCATCTTATGTGGGTACATCACCTGCAGAGCAAGCAGAATCATAGAATCCCTACAGTGCAGAAGAAGGCCATTCGGCCCAATGTGTCTGCACCAACCTTTAAAGAGCACCTTACCTCGGCCCACTCTCCCGCCCTATCCTTGTAACCCCATCTAACCTGCACATCTTTAGACTGTGGGAGGAAACTGAAGCACCCGAAGGAAACCCATGGAGACGCAGGGAGAACGTGCAAACTCCACACAGGCAGTAGCCCAAAGCTGGAACTGAACACGGGTCCAGCAGTGCCGACCACTTTGCCACACTTAGAACATACTTGTTTCTTTTAATATATTTATTTTAATTGTTATTATATAGTCCTCCCTGAAATATGTTTTTTATCATTTCCTCACTTACCCAATACCAGTAACAATGACACATTGACAAAGGTCACGAGGGTCCTTTCTCGTTATTAAGTTAACAGTTACTCTTTGTAATCTGTACTTTTATTAGATTCAAGGATGTTGTTTACCATTGACATTATTCACGGCTCTCCCTCCTCGGGTATTCTTCCCCCTTCCATTCAAATCCATCACTATCACTCCTCCCTCTTTAATAACTCCCACCCCATCTCTAACTGCGCCTTCCTCTCAAAGTCTTTGAATGTATTATCGCCTCAAGAATCCATGTCCATCTTTCCTGAAACTCAATGTGTGAATCATTCCAATCAGAATTCCCTTTCTGCCAAACTTCCAAAGTTCACAATCATAAATGACATCCCATGTGGTTGTTGTTGTATGCTGTATTTATCGGAGCTCTGCACAGATGACATTTGTTTCCACTTGTTTAACAGGTTTTATTCAGTGTTTTGGAATGTCTATTCCATGTTTCAACTTTGGTTTCCTACTCTTTAGGCAGCTTGCTTACATTTCTCTCGCTCCACATCCAGGCTTAACCAATCAAGCAGTGAGCTTCAATAGGGAACAGACGCATAATCAATCTTAGAACAATTGAACACCACAATTTTGACAAAATCAGCACGGTACCACATGTGGCTCCCACTGTGGTTCACAGCGTCAGTCCCAGCTTCGATTCCCCGCTGGGTGACTGTCTGTGTGGAGTCTGCATGTTCTCCCCGTGTCTGCGTGGGTTTCCTCCGGGTGCTCCTGTTTCCTCCCACAGTCCAAAGACGTGCAGGTTAGGTGGATTGGCCACGATAAATTGCCTTTAGTGACGAAAAAAAAGGTTAGGAGGGGTTATTCGGTTATGGGGATAGGGTGGAAGTGAGGGCTTAAGTGGGTCGGTGCAGATTCGATGGGCTGAATGGCCTCCTTCTGCATTGTATGTTCTATGTATCTATGTATCTATCCTCTTATTTCTTCACCTATGTGTAGCCTTTGACATGGTTAAGCAGATCAATCCTCCAACATGTCTTCACAACAATCCAAATGTGTCAGGCTACACTTGCCTGATTCCATTCTTGTTGTTCCATGCTAGTGGAAAACTGGCTATCATCCAGACAACCCCCCCCCCCCCCCCCCCCGACCCCCCCCCCCCCCCACCCCCCCTGAGAATCCCGACCACACCACTGACCCCTGACTGGAACCCTGGCTGTAATTCTGACTGCACCCCCTCCCCCTCTCTCCCCCCCCCCCCATGAGACTGGCGACCACGGAATGAGGGCGTGGAGGGGATGGGGGGTGGGGGGGGGGGGGGATGAGACAAGTGACAAGGCAACAATTAAATATTATCAATTTTTAAATTATTATTCTTTATATCAAACATTTTATGATCAACAAAGAACAAAGAAAAGTACAGGACAGGAACAGGCCATTCGGCCCTCCAAGTCTGCGCCGACCATGCTGCCCGTCTAAACTAAAATCTTCTACACTTCCGGGGTCCGTATCCCTCTATTCCCATCCTATTCATGTATTTGTCAAGATGCCCCTTAAACGTCATAAACAAACCTCACCAACCTTTGGCTTTAACAAGGTCTTCAGTTTCCAATAAAAATGTATTCAATCCTGTTCAACCCACACGTAATAAATGACCACTTATCTGAGTTACTGTGGGCCACTGCTGCCCATAGAATGACTTAGTCACTTTTTGTGATTGGGCTGCCAGGAGCAGGAGCAGTGACGGTGGGGAGGGGTGAGGGGGGGGGGGGGGTGGGAGGGTGGAATGAGGGGGTGGAGAGGATGGGGGACAGGGGGGGGAGAATGGTGGGGGGGCAGAATGAGGGGGTGGAGGGGATGGGGGCAGGGGAGAATGGGAGGGTGGAATGAGGGGATGGAGAGGATGGGGGACAGGGGGGGGAGAATGGTGGGGGGGCAGAATGAGGGGGTGGAGGGGATGGGGGCAGGGGAGAATGGGGGCGGAATGAGGGGGTGGAGAGGATGGGGGACAGGGGGGGGAGAATGGTGGGGGGGCAGAATGAGGGGGTGGAGGGGATGGGGCAGGGGAGAATGGGGGCGGAATGAGGGGGTGGAGGGGATGGGGCAGGGGAGAATGGGGGCGGAATGAGGGGGTGGAGGGGATGGGGCAGGGGAGAATGGGGGCGGAATGAGGGGGTGGAGGGGATGGGGCAGGGGAGAATGGGGGCGGAATGAGGGGGTGGAGGGGATGGGGCAGGGGAGAATGGGGGCGGAATGAGGGGGTGGAGGGGATGGGGGCGGGGGGGGGGGGGGGGGTGAGACAGTAGGATCTAAAACAAATTCCTATTAACTGAGCAGAGAGCAACTCCCCGAGCAACCACGGAAGTCATGAGGCAAAAGAAGAGGACATTAGGGTGGAGAAAATAACATGCTTGAGTTGTTAGATATTTAAGTGTTTATATCTGGATCAGAACTGCAAATAATTGAGGTGAATGGACATTGATGTGACATATCACGAATGAATACTTGAAGCGGAATTAAACATTGGACCAAAAACACAATCTGGATTTGATTGTATTGAACTCTTATGCTCAACATAATTTTAAAATTGCGAATGTCGCACCATGATACATGTGATTTAAGTGGGTTTTAGCTTCAGTGTGCTGATTAAAGCACAGCTGAATAATTTAAGTGATTAATAAGCAGAAAATCCTCTCCAAAGGGATTAGTGTAATGTTCACAATGAAATGGTTTGGCTACACAACTTAAACATAGCTACGGGCAAATCGCAATATGAAGACTTAAGTTTAATTCAAGAAGCTTTTAAGATTCAAACTTGGAGTGAACTGAAGTTAATTGAAATTTAACACTCAAAATTTTGAGAGTTATTAGAAGTAGAGTTCTGTTTAATTTTTGTTTCACTTATTCATTCTGAAATAAATAACTTGCTTTTTGATTTTTGTTTAAACATATGCTGCTTTGAAGAATGCTTGGTTAGTCAAGTCTGAAGCAGGCATTTACAATATTGATCCAAGAATCCTAAAGACTCCTCAAAGTTACTTGTCATTGTCTAATTTTGTATGCCTGCCCCGCAGTTGTATCAATATTTGCGCATTCTCCCCTTGGATTGTATCAGCTATTACAGTGACTATCACGGTTTTGTCCAGAAGGTCTCCAGAATTCTGATTATATTTGTAGAACCTTTAGCGGGCAGCACGGTAGCACAGTGGTTAGCACAGTTGCATCACAGGTCCAGGGTCCCAGGTTCGATTCCCGCTGGGGTGACTGTCTGTGTGGAGTCTGCCCATTCTCCCCGTGTCTGCATGGGTTTCCCCCAGCGCCTCCGGTTTCCTCCCACAGTCTAAAGATGTTCAGGTTAGTTGGATTGGCCATGCTAAATTGCCCTTAGTGTCCAAGAAGGCTCGGTGGGGTTACCGGGTTACAGGGATAGGGATGTGGGGACTTAAGTGGTGTGTTCTTTCGAATGGCCGGTGCAGACTCGATGGGCCAAATGGCCTCCTTCTGTACTGTAAATTCTGCGAAAGTCCCTGTAACTGACACTAGTTATAATGGGTGCCTATATGGGCAGCACGGTAGCATGGTGGTTAGAATAAATGTTTCACAGCTCCAGGGTCCCAGGTTCGATTCCCGGCTGGGTCACTGTCTGTGCGGAGTCTGCACGTCCTCCCCGTGTGTGCGTGTGTTTCCTCCGGGTGCTCCGGTTTCCTCCCACAGTCCAAAGATGTGCGGGTTAGGTGGATTGGCCATGCTAAATTGCCCTTAGCGTCCTAAAAAGTAAGGTTAAAGGGGGGGGGGGGTTGTTGGGTTACGGGTATAGGGTGGATACGTGGGTTTGAGTAGGGTGATCATTGCTCGGCACAACATCGAGGGCCGAAGGGCCTGTTCTGTGCTGTACTGTTCTATGTTCTATCTGTGTTTATAATTGCAAGGGATCTCTGATTGTTTAACTATTAAATGTCGACAATTGTGTCACTATTCGGAAAAAGTCAGCAGGATTCAGTCAACAGTAATAGTTAATCTCAGGGATGGAGAGAATATTTGTGAGAACTCTCTGGTATTGTCAATATTTTCAGGAAGGTGATAAAACCGAAACATTTGAAGACCCGCCCTGAAAGAGTCTTTCTCTTGTATTTGATTTGCGATCCATGTGGTTTCTTGTTTGAGGCCAGTTCTATGCCACATCACAATTAATGAACAGTACTTTATATAATAATAAATGCTATGTCTTTTCCCAATTACTGCCATTGGTAAAATATAAATTTAGTTTATGTCCAACTAGAGCATACTATGGTGAATAAATATTATAAAGTAGATATATTGATTCCAAAACTCTTAGACCTGTTCAAGAATTGTCTTTGTATCATGCTTCAGTAGTTTCCAGGAATATGCAAATAAAGTATTGATAAAACTACTAATGAGTTAGGACGGTCATCTTATTGTGGATCTCAGCACAGTAGGAGGTGTGAGGTGCAATTCCACACAGGGTTACATAAGCAGCATTGTGGATAAAGATACGTTTTGAAATTTCCCAGACATCAAAGGTGCTCAAAAGATTCAATTTTTATCTTCTTCAAATGGCCTCTTTTAACTTCTTCCCAACATTAAAATTGAACTTAACATGGCAAAGTTGCTGAGCCCAAAACAACATGTGATTCAAGCACAAATTCACAGATCCTCGTTGTGGGGGGCTTCACCCCTCAAATTGGGTGGGTTTGAATTGGGTGCAACGATAAACTGTAAACAATCTGAATCCAGACTCCGACCAGCCCACTTCTGGTTTTACTGGAGGTGGGATAGTGTCAGTCAACCAACCTGCACCCATTCAGTGGGTTGGAACTTTAAATGGTAGAATGAGGCTGTGGACTTCATATTTTTTTTAAATTTAGAGTACCCAATTATTTATTTCCAATTAAGGGGCAATTTAGCGTGGCCAATCCACCTACCCTGCACATCTTTGGGTTGTGGGGGTGAAACCCACGCAGACATGGGGAGAATGTGCAAACTCCACACGGACAGTGATCCAGTGCCGGGATTCGAACCTGGGTCCTCAGCGCCGTGGTCCCAGTGCTAACCACTGCGCCGCCATGCTGCTCTCGGCAATTTATATTCGAAACAGAAAAGTTGCCTTATAAGGACTGAAAATCTCCCTTCACATTTATACTTTACTCTGTCCCGTAAGTAGATAATTCATTCTCCAGCAAGCAGTCCAAAGCTATTCTCAGCCCCCGCTGATTTGCTTCCTGTTCCCTATTCCAGTGGGAAAAACTCTAATCCATGAGCACGTTCATGATGAGAATTACCCTCGAGACAAATCTTCCAACTCTCTTACAATGCCACAAACTTGGCCTCTTCAATCCAAGAATGAACTCCAACCCGCATTCTGCATGATGAACAATAGTGACTTGGCTGCCTCTATCTTCCTGCTCACTCACTCACTCTCAAATTCTTGCAGACTGACCTGTTTCAGTCAGGTTCAGTGATATCTCTTCAAAACGTTTAACCCGATACTGCAATAGCTTTAATGGACTCTTCCTTCATAAATCCCATCCCCATGGCAGTGTGAATCACATTGACCTTGTATTAAGATAGAACTGCTATTTAGTTGTCCTTTAGCCCTGCCAAACTTCCTTTTTAATCTTGGTATTAGATAGATAGTTGAAAATATAGATGTTTGTAAAACCTTTCATTGCTAACAACTTCCTGTGAAACTTGGAAATTAATATTTATCCACCAACACAGCTGCTCAGGTCATTGGCTGAAGGTGTGAATATCTCACACCTTCTTCCCAGTAAGTAAAATTAACATAAAAATATTCTCTACTTAAGACAGTGTACTGGTTGCTCAGGCTCTTAATTGGCATCATTAATGATCTGAAATGCCAATAGAAATAATTAAATAATAATAATCTTTATTACTATCACAAGTATGCTTACATTAACACTGCAATGAAGTTACTGTGAAAATCCCTTAGTCGCCACACTCTGGCACCTGTTTGGGTTCACTGATGATGATTTGAGAATGTTCAAATTACCTAACAGCACATCTTTCAGGACTTGTGGGAGGAAACCGGAGCACCCAGAGGAAACCCACGCAGACTCTGCACAGATAGTGACCCAAGCCGGTAATCGAACCTGGGACCCTGGCACTGTGATGCAACAGTGCTGACCACTGTGCTACTGTGCTGCCAATATGTTAATCTGTTAATGTAGTTAAGTGTCCCAAGGCTGCCAGGACATCTACAAGCATCTATCTGAGAGGATGGGGGCTGGTCTAGCTCAGTCGGCTGGACAGCTAGTTTGTGATGCAGAGCAAGGCCAACAGCGTGGATTCAATTCCCGTACCAGCTGAGGTTATCCATGAAGGCCCCGCCCTCTCAACCTGCTCCTCGTCTGAGGTGTGGTGACCCTCAGGTGAAATCACCACCAGTCAGTCCTCACTGTCAAAGGGGACAGCAGCCTATAGCCACCTGCGTCTGTGGCAGCTTTACCTTTACCTTAAGAGGTTTAGACAATGTGGTGGTATGGATATGAGCACTGCCATTGGTGCAGAGCACTGGCTTCCCATTGGCTCTGGCTGGTCATGTGCCTCTCGTCCGATTGGTTGGGACTAGTCATGTGACTGCTCTCCAATTGGTCGAGAGGCAAGTAGGCCCCGCCTCCGAGGCAGGGTATAAGTACCCAGAGTTCCCGGCGGTCGGCCATTCTCTGTAGTCGACCACCGGGCTAACAACTAGCTGATTAAAGCCACAGTTCGGATCCTAATTGTGTCTTGAGTTGAATTGATGGTACATCAGACAACTAATAACTCTTCCACATTAAGATGTTTCTGCCAGTAAATGTATCATTCTGAAATTTGGGTACGTTGTTCTTTCAATATGCTGCAGTGTCGGCCTGGTTCGACGGCTTCTAGAGAACGAGAGATCCTCATGTTTAGAGTGACCTCATTGCACATGAAAGTACCTCAATCCATGTCTGCTTTTGTTCTTGCTAAAGAGTGGTGGAGTTGAACAATGTCTTCCTGGTTCACACCACGTTGTCACACAGCATGGTGAGCATGGTCAATGCCAATATTGCATATTAATCTGAGTATGTATCTGACATTTCATCAGTTAACAATCATTTAGATGCAGATCACTGCAGCTAGAACACTCAAGGTGAAACCTGCTATTTCCATGCTGGGCCCCTGTATTTAATTGTTTGAGCTATTTAATCTTAGATCACAAAATAAATTGTGAAACAAGTTTGTAGTTGTTATTGTGATAAGATCATCCATAAATCTCAAGCATATCATTTCCTGGGCTAAATTATATATATGTTGTGCACAGGATATTTGCAAAAGAGACAATACCTAACTTGAATGAACAGATCCAAAAGGTTCCACAAATTCCTCGACTCAGAATGATGAATAATTCATCACAATTAAATTGCTCACTTCCATTCCATAATAAAGGCATCGCCTAGGAAAACAGAGTTAAAATTGGTCCTGTAGATTTTGTGATTTGAGGTAGATTTTATTCTATTCAGATGCTGGTAGTCGTTAGAATTGAACTTTCTGTGAAATACCTAATTGTAGGAATAAAACATATGGTGTTCTTCAAATAATTACTCCAAGATTACTACAAACAATTCTTTTTACACAAAATGCAACATATGAGATGCCTGGCTTGTGGCCAAACGCTGGTCAGGAGGCTACATATTCCCAATAAGTAGTGCAGCTGGCTTGCAGTCTCAGTCTGCATTGCCAAGATCTCAGAATGCCGGATCCACAGATAGCTAACCCAGCAAACAGCTCAATCTGTAAGATTTATTTATGTTGCAATCTTCCAATCTATTGTGCATGTGAAGTAAGCTTGTATTTCTGAAAAAGAAAATAATTCTTGGAACTAATTGTGAAGTGATGACTCTTGATGGGGTCTTTGTGCCTCTTTCAATTGCATTCACTTTCATTACATGTATCTTTCCAAACCGTAATGTTTCCACAAGCTCACGATTGAACTTTCTCGTTCATGCATCCAAACAAATTAGGAGCAAGAGTAGGCCAATCGGCTCCTCGAGTCTGCTCCCCCATTCAATAAGATGATGGCTGATCTGATTCTGACCTCAATTCCACTCCCTGCCTACCCTCCGATAACCTTGCAGCCCTCGCTTATCAAGAATCCATCTTTCTGCCCTTTGCTGGAGACCAGGACTAGGATCTACTCGATCTCCATCAAGCAGTTCTGTGAAAGGGCACAAAACATTTCATTAGTTACCTGTGTTTGGCACTTTTTACTGATAATTTTATTAATTATTTTCCTAATTCATTGCTTTGACATTGATTTTTATCTGTTGTTCATACTTTAACCATTTTTTAAAAATTCATGTTTATTGCTGTGCCAAGCCAGATTTCAGGCAGCTACCAGTGAGTTTCTGACTGAGGATAAGAGGCTCACAGGTGGTCCTGACTGCTTTTTGGAGGGATGGGAAAAGAGGTTATTGTTGCTCCAGTAGAAATGGAAAATGTTTGAAATTCTCAGCATGTCTGGCAGCATCCATGCTGATAGAAAGAGTGACCCTTTGTTAGAACTCGTGCAGATTGAGGACCTGAAGTGTTGACTTGATTTCCTTCTCCATGGATGCTGTCCGACCCGCTGAGAATTCCCAGCACCTTTGGTTTATCTTTCAGATTTCCAGTGTCTCCAGTCCTTTTCTAACCTGTTACCAGCTCTCGGCTGGACATTTGTCAATTTAAAATGAGAAAGTTTATATCAAACTATGCAAAGTGCAATTTTCTGTTGACAAAGGCCACAATGTGGATAGAAATAACAGATTATTGCAGGTGAATTGGTTGGTGCTAATATTGTGGAAAGTACATGTGGAAAGCAGGAGTTATGTGCCAATAGAATATGCCACTGTCCAAGGTATTCTCATTTGTGAGGGCCCAGTCTTTCGGATGCCTGGATGTTCCACAAGGCTAAGTTCAAAGAAGTGGAGCTGGTTGCATAATATGAACAATCAAATCGTCTGACAAAGCCATGCCTTTCGATCGGACATTATAGATGGAGGCAGAGTATAAAAGCCAATAAGTTTTGCTGAAGCTTTCAAAAACAGTTTGAGTCCACTGTGGCTATGGTTCCCGAGTCTAGGCACTGATATGAGGGGAGGTTTGGGGAGGTGGGGGTGGGCAGGGAAATAAGGGGCTCAGTAACAGGTAAAGGACCAAAGCCCATGATTTCTTTCCTCAATAACCCTGTCCATTTTTTAATTTAGTATGTGTATCTCCAATTGACACACAAGCTTTCCTTAATCAATGTTAGTCTCACTTTAGATTTCTGACCTTGTGTCAAGACGATGCAGTAATGGGAAGATCTTAATACAAACCAGCAAAGTTTCTGCAAGGACTTTTGCAACACGCAACACAACGATGTTTGTTACAATTGCAACCATATTTGATGGAAGAGGTTCACAAAAAGATCATTATACATAAATCTGATCTTTCTACACATTTCTTTTAACATTAATGCATACAAGTGACAAATTAAAGTGATGATTTCACCATCACTTGTTGCAGCTTGCATTTTGCCTTGGGAAATCTGTTTTCAATTTTCCAAAAGTCCTTCTGTGCTCCCAGAGCCTGCAGGGTTAGTAGTGAGACATCTATCTTTGTAGCTATAATTCTGCCTTGTTCTACTCTTTCATTGTGTCATCCAAGGAGAACAAAAGAAGAAGAGCTATTTTGACATCAACAATAGGCAACCACATCATTCTTTCCTTTCCGTATATTGGAAGGAAACTTAAGGCAACATGTTAGCCTCATGCAATGTCATTTGTTGGCATAAATAAACACACTGGAATCTCATAGCAACCACAATATATATTAGATCACATCAAAGTTGTTCCTGTCATTCTCTCACACTCTCTAAATCTGCATTCAAATGTAAAACACTTTGCTCCATAAAATGTTGAAAACTTTAACAAACAACCTTCAGGATGGCATTATCCTCACAACTACAAGAATATTTATTTTTCTGTTTCTTGGCCCATCTGTTTCAGATGATATGATACAAATGGACACAAGTGTTTATTGTTGGTCATTTCAGATGTTTTAATGTCAATATATTAGTTGTCCTGTTGAGTAAATTGAAAGTGGATCTAACAGTTTGGTAGATCAGGCTTTGATAAGTTGCATCATTTTTAACTCACCCGTTACTTTGGGACATCAAGGGCATTCATGAGATTCTCTAATAACTTTATTGTACAGATTGTTCTTTTATTCTTTTCATCATGTCATCAATTTAGTAACTTCACATCCCACTGTACCAAGGGACCATCAGTTCACAGAAGGACAATACTGCACGGTTGGGTTGATCTCAGATGTTTGGTCATCACAATGGAGATGGTTAGAACATCATTACCCATTATGTCATCCACTCCAATTTTGGAAATGCTTTCTCCCAGGAGAAAAGGCCTTTTTTCAATCATGTGCATGTGGTGCTCGATCAACAAATAAACAAGGCCTTGTTTGAATCGTTTCTTCTCTTCAAAGTGTTGTGTCCGGTGTGAATAGCACAGGGCAGCTCGGCAGCTGCCTTGCCGGGTTTTCCCGCCGTGTGTTTAAACTCTGAAAAGAAATGCTGGTGGCGGGACCCACAATGCCCTGGCTCTCAATGAGGGGCACCCAATCTGAAATAAAAATCAAAAAGGACCCCACCTCCACCCCAGGGAAACAGATGCCATCCCCGTCCCTGAGGAACACCCAACACCCCGCCCCCCCCCCCCCTCAGCCTCTCAACAGACACAGACACCATCCCCCTCCCTGAGCTCACCCAGCCCTCTCGCACAATGGAGACAGACACCAAACCCCCCCCTGCCCCTCATTCCGCCCCCACAATGGAGACAGACACCACCCCTTCCCGGGTAACACCCATGCCCCCGGACAAAGGACACAGATACCACCCCCCCTTCCAGAACCCCCCGCACCACTGACACAAAATCCCCCCTCCCCCCCCACCCCCATCCCAGGATGTATCCCCTACGGAAATGGAAATCCGCCCCCCGAACCTCCCCAACAGAAACCCCCACCCCAACCCTGACACTGTCCATTTTCCAGAGGGCAATGCCAGGGGACAGTGCCAGGAAACTGTCCGGACTTGATCCTCTCCCCCCAGGGACATTACATACCTGCGCGCCCCGATGAGTTCTGTTCACCAGTTGCTGCATGTCAAAACATGTTGTCCACCCACCAATATAACATCATGCTGGCGGGGGTGGTGGGTATGCCCAATGCGGGGGGGGGGGGGGGGTGGAGGTGATAGAACAAGAACAAAGAACAGTACAGCACAGGAACAGGCCCTTTGACCCTCCAAGCCTGTACCCGTAATGATGTCTGTCTAAACTACAAGCATCTGCGCTTCCGGAGTCCATATCCCTCTATCCCATCCTATTCATGTATTTGTCAAGGTGCCCCTTAAGCATCACTATCATCCCTGCTTCTACCACCTCCTCCGGCAGTGAGTTCCAGGAACCCACTACCCTCTGTGTAAAAAACGTCCCTCGCACATCTCCTTTAAACTTTGCCCCTCGCACCTTAAACCTATGCCCCCTAGTAATTGACCCCTCTACCCTGGGGAAAAGTGTCTGACGATCCACTCTGACCATGTCTGCATAATTATGTAAAACTCTTTCAGGTCACCCCTCAACCTCTATCATTCCAGTGAAAACAATCCAAGTTTATCCAACCTCTCCTCGTAACTAATATCCTCCAGATCAGGCAATATCCTGGTAAACCTCCAAAAACATAGAATCACAGGGATTTACGGTGCCAGCCTGAGGTGAGTGGTTGCACACAGGTCAGCTCAGGCTCTAAGGCATTGGTTTTGGCCATTTTACCCAATAGTGGGATAGTTTTGGCAGAAACATGTTGCAGACGATGTAGGAGAAGAGGTTCTCCCCAAGATTAGCAAGTCAACTGGCTACCAGATCTGGTAGAAGACAGTGCCGGACCTGGCTAAGGGGTTGAAGGAGACCTAGGGGTGCAGCACCAATTTCGAGAATGGCGGTTGGAGAAAGCCCCAGATGGAGTAGTTGATGAGCTTCATCAAGGAGGAATTCCGCCAGCAAAGGAAGCTGGCATCCTGGCAGTGCCAGCTGGGCACCATGGCAGTGCCACAATGACTACCACTTCCCAATGGCTCATTTAAATATGCACGTCTGGATCTTGCCCAGCGAGAGCGAGAGTCAGATCGTGAATTTTTGCGCGATTCCATTGAGGGTCATGAGCTGTTTCAATGGACTCGTCTCAACACCAATTGGCTGTGACGAGACCGCTGTATTGTGGCCAGTGCATTTCATGGAATGAACACCTCTGATTACATTCTTAAGAATAATGTAATAAGGAATAATATGTACCTCAAATAAAACAAAGCTTCCTATTAAGACCCCTGATTTTGTTGTATGAATAGTCATTATCTGAAAGCAGGGAACAGATAGAACAGATATAGTACAGCACAGAACAGGCCCTTCGGCCCTCGATGTTGTGCCGAGCAATGATCACCCCACTCAAACCCACATATTCACCCCATACCCTTAACCCAACAACCCCCCCCCCATTAACCTTATTCTTTAGGACACTAAGGGCAATTTATCATGGCCAATCCACCTCACCCGCACATCTTTGGACTGTGGGAGGAAACCGGAGCACCCGGAGGAAACCCACGCACACACGGGGAGGACGTGCAGACTCCACACAGACAGTGACCCAGCCGGGAATCGAACCTGGGACCCTGGAGCTGTGAAGCATGTTAAGCTGTGAAGCTGCTAACCACCATGCTACCGTGCTGCCCAGGGAGTTCAACCAAAGGCTAAGATTGAACAAGAATAAGAACTTGTGATTATACAATGCCTCTAACTTGGTAAACCATATCAAGGTGTTTCACAAGAGTTAGCAAAGTTTACAGAACCACAAAAGAAGATGTTAGAGCAGATGGTCAAAGAAGCACTTTGAACAAAGTTTGCAAGATATGAAATGGGAACAGAGAGAGTTCATTGAGAGAAATTATGTCTGCTGGTTGAGGAGTCTAGGATTAGGAGATATAGAAAGGCCAAACATTTCAAGGGTAAAATTCAGAAACACTTTAATCACATAAATGGTGGTAGAAGTTGGGAATTTTCTTCCCTAAGAGGCAATTGATGCTCGATCAATTGTTAATTTTAAATTTGGTGTTGCCGTTTTTACTGGAGTGTTACGCATTTTATTGGAGTGTATTAACATGCCTCCATTTAAAGGCCGTGTGCTTAACACTACTACGGCTCTGTGTATGTAATTCTGCTCAGGAGTTGCCAGGTGCCGTATTTAGACACCTCACAAGTACATCAAGGTCAGGTTCAAAGTAATAAATCTGTACACCGATTAGTAAGTTCAAACGATTGATATTTATTATAACAAATATAATAAATACACATGCATACGCTAAAGAGACTAAGTTACTTCTAAACTAAACGACTAAAATACTTATCTAGACAGGAACAGGCAAGGTCAGGGAGCGAGGCCTTCGTCCCGTTCTTGGTCTGCAACTCTCAGGGTCTTAAAATCGTCAGGGTCTAGCAAAGTCTGGATCACGTAGCGATCATTGTGGTGACACTTACAGTTCGATGGCTGGTGCTCAATGGCTGGTGATGGAACTGGAGTCAGGATGCGATGTATCAGCAAAGCGGAGTCGGAGAAAAACAGGAACCAACAGCAAGCCAGAGCAACAACAGACCGAACCATGTGCGTGGTCTACTTTTATAGGTCCCCCAAAGTCCATGCCTCTTCGGGGCGGGCCTTTACCTGCCATGTATCGATTGGGCCTTCTCCCAATCGATATTTTCCAAACCCCCCAATCTGAGGGTCGCTTCTCGATGGGTGGGGCGGTCTCTATGGTTCTTTGTGATGGATACTATGGTGCCGTTCCGTCTGGGCGTCTACTCAAAAGTATCCATTCATACCTAAATGTTTCTATTGTGTGGGGCCTGGATCTGGATCACCTCATTACTATGTAAATCGTTGTTGCCATTTACACCTTTGGCTGAGATTCTGCACCTGGCCACAAACTGGTTTCTGTACGTGCAGAATGCTAATTATCCTTCTGCAAACTGCCTGTCCTTGCTAAGACTGTTTTCTCCCTGCAGCCTTAGCAGTTCTCCATTTTGTAGCCAAGTGTCCATCTTAGGTGGCTACATTGGTAATTATAGATTTTTCAACCCGAAGGTATTAAGGGGTATGGGGCAAAGATGGGCCGATGGAGTTAGGTCACAGATCAATTTCATAGAATGGCAGAACGGTTCCTGAAGCACAAATCTGTAGGTCACCCTGATTGTGGTGCTGTGCGTTGCTCCTCTGAGACAGTTTACACATTCTTAATAACAGGGGGCCTGCATCCTGAGGAAACTGTCAAGTAATTGGAGTTATAATAATTGCTGGGTGTTTTCCAGTTCAATGTTCTCCAGCCAGAATGGGCAGGAAGGAATAACTTATTAGCATAGAAGTGGAAAGCCCCAGCCTCCTCAGAACTCAGTTAAGGAGCCAAAATCTATAAATGGCCTATTATTTTCAAATAAAAAGAACCATTTTTTAAATCCACTTGACACATTTGATTATTTTTAACATAAACATATGTTTTATTGCACCAACATCCAAACTGAGTACTAGGATAAAGCAGCAGTTTGAAGTTTTGGCCAATTGTTAAACCCCTCCCATTAAAAGAATATTGAAGTCAAATTATTCCAAAGCCTGGTGTTACTGTTTGATTATCCAAAATTCTTACAGTGCAGAAGTAGGCCAATCAGCCCTCGAGTGCGCACTGACCCTCTGAAAGAGCACCCTACCCAGGCCCACTCCCCCAGCCTGTCTCCTTAACCTCACCTAACCTTTGGACACTAAGGGCAATTTATCATGGCCAATCCACCTGACCTGCACAATGTTTGGACTGTGGGAGGAAACCGGAGCACCCGGAGAAAACCCACACAGACACGGGGAGAATGTGTAAACTCCACACAGGCAGTGACCGGAGGCCGGAATTGAATCCGGGTCCCTGGCGCTGTGAGGTAGTAGTGCTAGCCACTGTGCCACCGTACTGCTCGGGTCCCTGGCGCTGTGAGGAAGCAGTGCTAACCACTGTGCCATCGTGCCAGCCTGGATCCATGGCGTTGGGAGGCAGCAATGCTGCCCACTGCGCCACCGTGCCGTCCACGATTTCTTGGGTCCTTTCTCACAATATGTCAGGTGTCCGCCAAGCTGCAAATGGGAATCCATCTCTACTTTCGGAGAAAGCAGCAAAGAATGGAATAGCTTTCCCGGACTCCCAGGGCACATCTCTCCCAGATTCCCAGGGCACATCCCTCCGGGACTCCCAGGACACATCCCTCCCAGATTCCCAGGGCACATCCCTCCCAGATTCCCAGGGCACATCCCTCCCAGACTCCCAGGGCACATCCCTCCCAGACTCCCAGGGCACATCCCTCCTGGACTCCCAGGGCACATCCCTCCCGGACTCCCAGGTCACATCCCTCCCAGACTCCCAGGGCACATCCCTCCCAGACTCCCAGGGCACATCCCTCCCAGACTCCCAGGTCACATCCCTCCCAGACTCCCAGGGCACATCCCTCCCGGACTCCCAGGGCACATCCCTCCCGGACTCCCAGGGCACATCCCTCCCAGACTCCCAGGTCACATCCCTCCCGGACTCCCAGGGCACACCCCTCCCGGACTCCCAGGGCACAGCCCTCCCAGACTCCCAGGGCACATCCCTCCCGGACTCCCAGGGCACATCCCTCCCGGACTCCCAGGGCACATCCCTCCCAGACACCCAGGGCACATCCCTCGCGGACTCCCAGGGCACATCCCTCCCAGACTCCCAGGGCACATCCCTCCCGGACACCCAGGGCACATCCCTCCCGGACTCCCAGGGCACATCCCTCCCTGACTCCCAGGGCACATCCCTCCCGATCAGACACAATCATAACCAACTTGAAAGTTCAGTTCTCTGCTTTGAGATTCTTTAATAAACTGCAACAGTTAGAATGTTGTGAGATTAACTCAGCACAGTTTTGGAGTTGGTTTCATATGGTTGCTGATCCCAACCATTTTAAAAGTAAATTTTAGCAACTGTGAAACATAAAAATCCATTAAAAGCTGTATTTCAATCCCCAATTTCACAAACAACTAAAGCAGTTTTGCAGATTTAATTAATCCAGATGTTTGCACATACTCCACATAGTGCATCCCTGAATTAAACAAGCAAAATTGCTGGATATAGTGCGTGGCTGCGAAGTCTTTGTGCTCAGAAAAGACAGCAGCATTTATCCAACGTGACTACATGGGCAACACACAGCAGTGTTTAAGAATTGGGGGCTAAAAGCTCCATTTTACTGTAATTGGCAAACTTTGTCTGCTAATATGATGATAATAGTATTCAGCCCGGTGTTAAATGTGCTGCTGAGTGACAGCCTGGCTTAGCAGGGGTCCCACGTTCATGGGAGACTTCCCCTCTTATAGCTGAGGCACATTCCTGCTGGAGGAGATGCTGGAAGTCACTGTGGAAGAGTTTATGAACGGGAAAGAGGGGGAATTGTACAACAGAGCAGTAACTATGTCACACGGTTCTCCAATACAGCATTAAAGAACTTGGTGTAGGAGATAGCAACCTGCTTTCCTCACATTGTCTGGCCTACATGCGGCATGTAGCAATGTGGTTGATTCATAAATGCCCTCCGAAATGGCCCAGCAAGCCACTCAGTTATATTCAAGCGCTATGAATTTTTAAAAAAATGAATTAAACTGGACAGGCCATCCACATCGATCCAGGCACCAGAAAAGACAACGGCAAAAGCAGTCCTGGGTCGACCCTGCAAATTCCTCCTTACTAGCATCTGGGGCTTGTGCCAAAGTTGGGAGAGCTGTCTCACAGACCTCCTAACATATTCATACTCACAGACACATACCTTGCAGACAATGTGCCAGACACCATGATCACCATTCCTGGGTACGTCCTGTCTCACCGGCAGGAGAGACCCAGCAGAGATGGTGGCACAGTGCAAAGAGTCAGGAGGGGCTTGCCCTGGGAGTCCTCAACATCGACTCTGGACCCCATGAAGTCTCGTGGCTTCAAGTTAAACATGGGCAAGGAAACCTCCAGCTGATTATCATGTACCGGCCACCATCAGCTGATGAATCAGTTACTCCTCCATGTTGAGCATCACTTGGAGGAATCACTGAGGGTGGCAAGGGCTCAGAATGTACTCTGGTTGGAGGATTTCCATGTGGAGTTACTCGTTACTGCAACCACATAAAGACAGCTAGGGATGGGTAGGAAATATTGGCCTCGCCAGGAGAGCCAACATCCCATAAAGGAGTGGTAACAAGTCAGTTCCCGGGGGGGGGGGGGGGAGGTGCACGCATCCTGCCCCGCCTCCATGATGCCGGCTACCGTATTCACCGGCGCTGGTTTTCGATCGGGGGCGGGGTTCACGCCGCGCCGGTCGGGGGCCATTGGCAGCGGCCCCCCCGGCAATTCTCCGGGCCCCAATGGGCTGAGCGGCCGTCAGTTTCTGGTCAGTCCCCCCAGCGTGGATTAGACATGGTCCCACTCGGCGGGACCTGGCAGCTAAGTCGGCTGGCACAGTCCTCGGGGGGGGGCGCAGGTGGATCTGACCCCGGGGGGGGAGGGGCCCTCACGGTGGCCTGGCTCGCGATCGGTACCCACCGATCTGTGGGTGGGCCTGTGCCATGGAGGCACTTCTTCCTTCCGCGCCGGCCCCTGTAGGGCTCCGCCGTCACCGGCACGGAGAAGACACCCTCCTGCGCCAACCCCTCCCATGTCCACCTCGCCCCTGGAAGTGCGGAGGATTGTGATGCTTCTGGTCGGCCCGACGCCGAGTGGTTTGCGCCATTTTTGACGGCAGCGTCGGGCCATCGTACCGATTCCGGAGGATCCCGCTGAAAGACTATGGAAGCATTATGGTTGGTACCTGCAGCCTGATTCTGAGGATGTGGAGAACAAAAAGTTCACAAAATCAACAGAAATGGTCAAAGTCAGTAAATGCATCATCAAATTCTGTGGGTCCCCCTCCCCCCCCAACCCCCCACGGCGTGTTCTGTGGAGGCAGCCTGTAATTGGACGGCAGCGGGATCTCCTGATCACACCGTTGCCAACGGGGTTTCCAAACTCTATGCAGCGCCTGCTGCTGGGAAGTCCCCTGTGGGAGTCCACCGGCGGTGAGACTGGAAGATCCCGCCAGTGGGAATGGTGGAAAATCCGAGCTATTATCCTGACAAACCACTGGGAATCTCTGAACCTCACTCATGGCCCAATTCACCGCTCCTCCTTTACTCACCAACTAATCGTCTAGAGCCAGACTGGCTCATACCGAACCTTCATTACCTCATCAGCCTCACAACCTGCAGACTAGCATCTATTCAACTGTGGCGGGCACATTATCCAAACACCTCGTAAAGGATTAGCACATGGCCACTCGCTGGGCATATATGGCCTGCAGCCCGTGCAAGGGAAGAGACTGGCAGAGGTGTCTGCTCACCCGACAACAAAGCCAAACACAAGTTCTGCAGCAGAGAACTCAGCTAAAGACTTCAATGGGCAATGCAGAGAATCATGCTGATGGATATCAGCAAAAAAAAAGGTTGGGGGGGGGGTTGTTGGGTTACGGGTATAGGGTGGATAAGTGGGTTTGAGTAGGGTGATCATTGTTCGGCACAACATTGAGGGCCGAAGGGCCTGTTCTGTGCTGTACTGTTCTATGATATGCACAAAGAAATGTTTAGTGCATTGGCTGCTCTGAGAGAAAGCCTCCTAGTTATTACTGTCAAACAGATTAAAGGAGTATGTCCCCAACTTGACACAAAGCTTTGTGCAGAGCTTGGAGACTGTCTCTTTCTGGTTGGAAGTGGTGCCCAGTCCCAGGCAGCACATATGGACCTGACTGACCACAATGTTTCCATCCTACATCAAAGCCTGGTCTCCAGCCAAGACCTCGCTCCGCTGGGACCGTGCGCTGGTTGATGTGCAACCACCACCTGACATTAAAAGAATCCACGTCCAGACACCTTCAACCCCAACCCCACCCACCCACCCAAATGAATTTCGAGGCCTGGGACGGCAGGACCCTTATGGACAACCCCAACAGCAACAGACCTGAACGTCACACTGCCACCATAGCCTGGGAACTCCGATGCCACAACATTGCCACCCTGAGCGAGACACGACTGGCAGGAGAAAGCCAACTTAAAGAACAAGGTGGCGTGGATACCCATTCTTCTCCTGGACCGTGAATGAAAGGTGTTCCTGAACTGGAAGTTCCACTAAAACTCGAGTGAGAGGAAACAAACGTACAGGCAACTGAAGGTCTGGTGACTTAATGAACAGATGGTGGGTGGAGAGAGTGCAGGAGACTCAGCAACTCGCCGACCACCGCAATGTGGTATTTCTATTATATTCAACAACCTGATTTTTTTCTATAGAAACCATTAAAGCAGGTGAATCACTGAAGTGTTATCTGCAACAGCCGTTGGCAAAGGAATACCTGAATGCACAGCACGGAGTGGGATTCTCCCGTCCCCCAGCCGCATATTCCTCAGCGGCGCACTGCTCGCTGGTGGTGGGATTCTATACTCACATCGCTTGTCAATGGGATTTCCCAGTAAAGCCACGTTGGGAAACCCGAGAGCGGGGTGTGCTGCCGACAGGTAAAGTGAACCGCAACAGCCGGAGAATCCCGGCCCAGATTTCAATCCCAATGCAAAGTTAAACAAAGAGGGTCTGTGTGTAAAATCCACAGCTTTAAAATTTAGCAGAGGAAACTTCCATTCCATGGGCTAGCAGACCGGTAAGTTCCAGGAATCAAAATATGGAAAAGCAACATCAGACTGCAGTGTAACAGCAAAGCCTGTCAAATGATTCTTCAGGAACACACCTTTGTTTCGTCAGCACAGCTTATCACAATTTCCATGCTTCCCCCTCATATCTGACTTTGAGTGAAACTGCACCAAAGTGGACTGAAATTGACGTGTGAAATTAAGTGGAATGGGTTTGGGTACAATATACAATTTAAAGGCTATAGAATTTACTGCAAAAAACATCTCTTAGTTTTGACATGAAAACTAACAGCAGTAAACATTGGAGCGTTAATAGTTTGTGACATGAGACAATGTTTGGCCTGGTCTGTCTCTGTGTAACTGCTGGCTGAAGTATTTTGGTAAATTTGAGGTTCTTCAACATGACAGGTATAAATGCAAGGGATGGGTAACATGGGTGAGGGCTCTGAGGATAAGTCAATTGCTTCATAAAGCAAATTAAAAGGAACAACCCCGGAAATAATCATTTTGACAGCAGACAGGGAAGGTCAGAAGTCAGGTTTTAGTTGAATCACAGCACATTACGTTTCAGGAGCCAAGCAGGTGTCATGTCAAAATGTTGTTAAAACTCAACTTGAGTAAGAATTCTTATTTCTTCGGATGCAGTGCAATTATTTCAAAACAATACAAATTTACTAAAATGAAACAGTCTGAGTATTTTCATCTAAGTTGTTCCAGCTTCCAAACATAAAGGCCGAGGAATATGTTCTAGCAGAGCAATGAAAAGTTTAGCAATGGAATTCAAAGTCATGGCTTTTTACAAAGAACAATACAGCACACGAACAGGCCCTTCGGCCCTCCAAGCCTGTACCGGTCAAGATAATACCCTTGGCCAAAACCCTCAGTATCTCCGAGTGCTGTACCCCTCTTTGCCCACCCTATCCATGTATTTGTCGAGATGCCTTTGAACGTTAATGTATCTGTTTCCATAACCTCCCCTGAAAACGCGTTCCTGGTGTTTATCACCCTCTGTGTGAAAACCTGTCTCGGACATTTCCTCTAAACTTTGCCCCATGGACCTTAAACCTATGCCCCCTGGTGACTGACCCCATTTATAATGAAAAACAGATTAACTGACCAAACTTCTAATTTATATTCTTGGAATCTCCCTCACTGGAAACTGGTGGCTGAATTTGTCTTTGTGACAATAGTCAAACTTACGGCAAAGCAATTAGTTTTCAATGTAGTTCCTTGAGATATTCCTGGGAGAATGGAAATCCACGTCTATTAATCTAAAATAATTGATTGCTGACTGCTTCTGGTTCTATATACCATTTGTGTGTTTTGTAGCTACATTTTTAATTTATTTATTTGGAATCTGAATTTGAATAACAAACTGAATGGACATTATGAATGTCGCTAAGCATTTTAAAGGTCATGGTGCCAATGATGTGTTAAGGAAAGAGGAGCAATTGAAACCTGAAAAGCACACATTGTCTCAGTCCATTGTTGCTAATTGTGCTTTTACTTAATTGCTCTGTTTTATAACCTTGCTCTAGAGTCGCCAGGTATCTTTCTGATGCCACCACGAGGTTCAAAGCCAAGTGCTGATCAATAACTCAATACACCAGTTAGTAAGTTTCAAATCAAAACACATTTATTATGTACACAGTCAATCACTACTCATGCATAAAACTCTACTAACTAGACTATCTCTAACACTAAAAGGCCTATACTTAGCTGTGGAAATGGCCCACCAGGTCAGGGGAACAATGGCCTTCCGTTCGATTTTGAGTCTGCAGGCTTCAAGCTGGTATGGACTAGTAGCTAGGAGCGCCTATCTCGTAGCGTGCATTGACTGGAGACTTACTTCGTTGGTGCAGCTGCTGGGCAGGTCTCTCCTTATTGAGAGTCACGGTCAAGAGTTGTTTCGAGCTGCTGAGAGACCCTGCCAAGGAGGACGAATTGAACTTGGGGACTCTATTTTATAGTCCCCAGGGGTTTCGCGCCCTTTTGGGCGGACCCCGAACCTGGTTCCAATTGATTGGACTAAGTCCCAATCGTTTTGATTGATTTCTCCAATACTGGAGCTGTTCCCTGATCGCTGGGCGGTTCCTATGTGCCCGTTAACCTTCCTTTGTCTTGGCTCCTGTTGGCACCGAGGAGTCTGGTTTGGTCCCGATTGCTTCAATGTATCTAATTGTTCCTGGGGATTGCTCATTAATATGCAGATGGTTGCTGGTTTCGGTTCTGTCTCGGTTTTTGCAAGTCTTAATACACAGGAAACCTTGCACCTGCTTGTTTCTCTGTGCCTGGCTGAATTTCCCAGCATTCTTAGCAGACATCCATTTTGGAATCGGAAAGTGGCCAACCCAGGCTACACCGTATTACCAAATGGGGATAAGGGCTGGGACTGCAGAAACTCTGATGAGGAGTTAAACGTTGTCACACAAAGAAGGTGCAAATAAAGTCAACCAAATCTGGCAGGATTGAAACCTCAGCTTTACTTGTTGCTGAAAGTAGACATGTGAAGGACAAGAGAGAATTTAAAGCTGGAAGGGTTGCTTATTGGTTAGAAATGAACCAAATATTTCCCTCAGCATTGACAATATTATTGGATAAAATTGATTGGACAATCAGAAGGTTTCTGTGAGGGCGGACTCTCTCTCCAGCAGTCTGGGGGTTAGTCTCTTGAAACTTGAATGGCCTGAAGTCAAACCATGGGAATGGGAACCTCAAGCTGAAGGCCCCAGTTTGATAAGAGACAAACCTTCTCCCAGAAAACCTGCTGTCTGTAGGTACCATGTTTTCAAGTGCGGGGATCCTGAATGAATGACTCTGCAAGGACAACCATTACTGGCTATAAACCAGAGACTTTGATTACCCAGCACGCTGTGGGGAAAGTGTGCGAAAGAACCATCAGTTGAAGCAAAGACTCTTAACTTTTGACCTTCATCCTTATTATTTTTACTCCTTTTCCCCCCTCTGTGTTTGTCTGTCTTGTGTGTGGGGGGAGAGGGTGGCTTAGTTAAAGGGGTTAGTAGATATTAGCTTGTCATTATCCAGTTGTACTTACTGCATATTTCATGATAGTTCTTGGTAAGAATAAACAGTTATCGTGTTTTACAAACCTGGTGACTTTAATTATTGGGCGGCTAAGGTTAAAGTCTTTGGGAATTTTTAATCAGAATTGTTGGTTAATTCACTTGTGTTGTGACTCTGGGGCAATTGAGGCTGGAATTAACCGCACACTTTCCCAGGGTGGCACAACAGTGGGTGTGAGGCTCTGGGTGGGTGTGGCACTGGGTGGGTGTGACACACTGGGTGGGTGTGACACTCTCGGTGGGTGTGAGGCTCTGGGTGGGTGTGATACTCTGGGTGGGTGTGAGGCTTTGGGTGGGTGTGAGGCTCTGGGTGGGTGTGAGGCTTTGGGTGGGTGTGAGGCTCTGGGTGGGTGTGAGGCTCTGGGTGGGTGTGATACTCTGGGTGGGTGTGAGGCTCTGGGTGGGTGTGAGGCTCTGGGTGGGTGTGACAGTCTGGGTGGGTGTGAGGCTCTGGGTGGGTGTGACAGTCTGGGTGGGTGTGAGGCTCTGGGTGGGTGTGAAGCTCTGGGTGGGTGTGGCACTCGGGGTGGGTCTGACACTCGGGGTGGGTGTGACAGTCTGGGTGGGTGTGACACTCTGGGTGGGTGTGAGGCTCTGGGTGGGTGTGAGGCTCTGGGTGGGTGTGACAGTCTGGGTGGGTGTGACAGTCTGGGTGGGTGTGAGGCTCTGGGTGGGTGTGAGGCTCTGGGTGGGTGTGAGGCTCTGGGTGGGTGTGAAGCTCTGGGTGGGTCTGACACTCGGGGTGGGTGTGACACTGGGTGGGTGTGAGGCTCTGGGTGGGTGTGACAGTCTGGGTGGGTGTGACAGTCTGGGTGGGTGTGAGGCTCTGGGTGGGTGTGAGGCTCTGGGTGGGTCTGACACTCGGGGTGGGTGTGGCACTCTGGGTGGGTGTGAGGCTCTGGGTGGGTGTGACACTCGGGGTGGGTGTGAGGCTCTGGGTGGGTGTGACACTCTGGGTGGGTGTGAGGCTCTGGGTGGGTGTGGCACTCGGGGTAGGGGTGACACTCTGGGTGGGTGTGACACTCTGGGTAGGTGTGACACTCTGGGTGGGTGTGGCACTCGGGGTGGGTGTGAGGCTCTGGGTGGGTGTGGCACTCTGGGTGGGTGTGAGGCTCTGGGTGGGTGTGAAGCTCTGGGTGGGTGTGGCACTCGGGGTGGGTGTGGCACTCGGGGTGGGTGTGACACTGGGTGGGTGTGAGGCTCTGGGTGGGTGTGACAGTCTGGGTGGGTGTGAGGCTCTGGGTGGGTGTGAAGCTCTGGGTGGGTCTGACACTCGGGGTGGGTGTGACACTGGGTGGGTTCAGTGGTCTGGGTGGGCACCACAATAGCCCATTTGAAGGCTGCAAATGGAGTGGTGAGATTCAGAATGAAGGTGAAATCACTGCACAAAGGAAAAGATTGACTTGCGATTCCTCAAGGAACAAAAAGCCAATTAATTCCTTATCAGATTTAGCAGAAAAGGACAAGCTGCTGCCCTTCCCACATCACTCACTGAGCTCGCTCTGCTGCTGGGTTCTGTTGGAAGAGACCTGAAATCAGCAAGGCAACTGTATGAAGCTTCACAGGTACAATAAAGGTCCTTGTTTATGTTTTGCCACCTTTAAAATCGTACGGTGTAAATGGAGCCAAGATTATAGTTCCGACATCCTAAATTCTAATGAAGTGCTTAAGGCAGAAGGGATTGTTGAAAGAACTGTTTGCATTTGAAAAAAAACAAATTGTGCAATGTGGAATTCGGAAAACTACTTCAAGCTGCTGTCCTCAGCTCCAAGTAGCTAACGAATCCTGATCTGAGCTGGACACATGTTGATCAGTGATGGGACCCAAAGCTGGTTGGGAGGGTGAGCTGGGAAGAGGATGCAGAGATGCTTCAATGGGATTTGGACAGGCTGAGTGAGTGGGCACATGCACGGCAGAAGCAGTGTGGATAAATGTGAGGTTATACATTTTGGTAGCAAAAACAGGGAGGCAGATTCTTATCTGAAAGGCTATAAATTGAGAGAGGGGAATGTGCAACAAGACCGGGATGATTTTTTTTTTCTTTATTCTTTCATGTGATGTGGGCATCACAGACAAGGCCAGCATTTGTTGCCCGTCCCTACTTGCCCTCCAACCGAATGGCATTATACGAGTCAACCCCATTGCTGTGGATCTGGAGTCATATGTAGGCCAGATTAGGTAAGGATCAAGATCCTTATCAAGACCAGTGGCAATACCATTGCGGGACTGCCTCCTACTGGTGTCCTCGTACACCAGTCGCTGAAGGTAAGCATGCAGGTGCGGCAGAAGCCAAACGGTACGTGACAGGATGCGAGTACAGGGGCAGGGATATTCCTGCTGTAATTGAGTTGGATGATCAGCCATGATCATAATGAATGGCGGAGCAGGTTCAAAGAGCTGAATGGCCTCCTCCTGCTCCTATTTTGTATGTTACCAATTAATTTTTAGAAGCGATTTTAAAAACAAATCTTATTGGCACGATAGTTTTTAAAAAAAATTTAGATTATCCAATTATTTTTTCCAATTAAGGGGCAATTTAGCATGGCCAATCCACCTACTCTGCACATTTTTGGGTTGTGGGGGCGAAACCCACGCAGACACGGGGAGAATGTGCAAACTCCACACGGACAGTGACCCAGAGCCGGGATCGAACCTGGGACCTCGGCGCCATGAGGCAGCTGTGCTAACCACTAGGCCACCGTGCTGCCCTCTGGCACGATAGAATTAATTGGTACTGTACAGTATATATAGTATATAGTAGTTAGTGGCTCTAAAAGTTCTCCCCATGTCTGCATGGGTTTCCTCCGGGTGCTCCGTTTTCCTCCCACAAGTCCCGAAAGACATGCTTGTTAGGTGAATTGGACATTCTGAATTCTCCCTCTGTGTACCCGAACAGGCGCTGGAATGTGGCGACTAGGGGATTTTCACAGTAACTTCATTGCAGTGTTAATGTAAGCCTACTTGTGACAATTATTATCTTGGCATAACTTGCATTGGAAGTATGGAGGGGTCACAGGAGTTGGGTGGAAGGGCAGATGTGGCCGTCACAGGCTGTGCCAGCATTTATTGCCCATCCCTAATTTCCCCTTCCAGTTAAGAATCAACCACATTGCTGTGGGTCTGGAGTCACATGTAGGCCAGACCAGGTAAGGACGGCAGATTTCCTTCCCTAAAGGACATTAGTGAACCAGATGGGTTTTCACAACAATCGACAATGGTTTCATGGATATCATTAGACTTTTAATTCCAGATTTTTATTGAATTCATCTGGCATGGTGGGATTTGAACCCAGGTCCCCAGAGCATTACCCTGGGTCTCTGAATTACTAGTCCAGTGACAATATCATTGCGCCACCACCTCCCCTACTCGTAGGTCATGAGTGGCTTTAGGGGGTAGGTGGGGTCATGAGGCGACATGTATGGGGCATGAGGAATGTGCGGGGAGTGAAGGGGTGAAGGCTGGAGGGCCGTTGTGTTTTTAATTTGATTGGGATGTAGTCCCACAGTGCTGAGGCAAACGTTCTAAACATCTGGGGCTAGATTCTCTGCTGTCGGGATGCTCCATTTTGCCGGCAGCCTGGGTGTTTCCCGACAGCGTGTAGCTGCCCCACAATGGGAAACCCCATTGACTAGCCAGCGTAATGGAGCATCCCGCCGGCCGGGTGTGTCATGTGAGAGTGCCTTTAAGAATTGGATGTTTAAGCAATGTACCTTTAAGAAATGCAGTGATGTCAGAGTGTGGGTGGAGCTGGGCTTCAGCTCAGCCATTTTGAAGTTTTTAGTTTGAGTTTGAGGAGAAAGCTGGGAGTGTCTGTGTGTTTTGCTGAGAGCAGCTGAAAAGTGCCTGGCTGGTTTGCTGCGAGCTGATTGAAAGGAGAAAGCCAGTTTGAGGAGAAAGCTGGGAGTGTTTGTGTGTTTTGCAAAGAGCTGCAGGAAGAAAACACAGAGCTGGACTGTGGATGTCTGCAAATCCAAAGACTATAAATATATTGAATGTAACCTCATGTCTGTTGTTAAAAGTGAAGACTTTTGGATGTTTAAAGACATTTTGAGGGATTATTTAGTGTTGTATTATTTTCGGGGTTATCTTTGAAGTAAGGGGTGTTAAGTGATCCAATGTTTATTTAAAAGATTAAGTTGAGTTCATGGAATAAACATTGTTTTGTGTTAAAAACCATGTGTCCATAATTGTAATACCACACCTGGAGACCAAGCCGTGTGCTTCAAAAGCAACAATCCATTAAAGGGGAGGTTGGTTGAACTCCATGATACATTTTGGGGTTCTGAAAACCTCTCTCCCATAACAGGTGAAACAGAAATGTGGCGTGGTGGGACAGAGATTCCAGCCTCTCGTCCCCATATACACAACCCCTGTGATTTCCTCAAACATCTTCCTGGATATGCTGGCTTGACTCAACCGGTCCCCTTCCCCAGCAAGGAAGACTCTTCCTTTTTTGTCACTTTCTCCTGTGGAGGGGGTGAGGGGGTAGCCAAGGCAGGAATTTTCCAAATTCTCACTAACCCTTCAAAGGTGGAATTTCAAGCCTCTTTGTGTCTCTTGATGAGAAATCGATTTAATTAAGCTTCTGGATGCGTATGGAAAATTCAACAGTAACTTGCCGATTTACCTGGTTTGACTGCTCATTTTCAGCTGGTAGAATTTACTATACGATTTCTTTTATTTTATTTTTAAAAATAAATTTAGAGTACCAATTCATATTTTACAATTAAGGGGCAATTTAACGTGGCCAATCCACCTAACCTGCACATCTTTGGGTTGTGGGGGTGAAACCCATGCAAACACTGGGAGAATGTGTAAACTCCACACGGACAGTGACCCAGAGCCAGGATCGAACCTGGGATCTCGGCGCCGTGAGGCAGCAGTGCTAACCACTGCGCCACAGTGCTGCCTTTACTGTACAATTTTAATAATCTTTAATAATGCTTTAATAGTACTGATGACCTCAGGGTGATTTTTGCTGCAATGTCCAGTCCAGCTTTCTATCATTGTGTGGAGATCATTCAACATAGGGAGCGATGAGTTGCTTCTGAAATTTATGTTAATGCTCAAAACATATTGTTTAGGGGCGGAACAGTGGCACAGTTGTTAGCACTGCTTCCTCACAGCGCCAGGGACCCGGGTTCAATTCCGGCCTTGGGCGACTGTGTGGCGTTTGCACATTCTTCCCGTGTCTGCGAGGGTTTCCTCCGGGTGCTCCGGTTTCCTCCCACAGTCTAAAGCTGTGCAGGTTAGATGGACTGGCCATGATAAATTGCCTCTTAGGTGTCCAAGGATGTTTCGATTAGGTGGGGTTAAGAAGATAAGGCATGGGAGTGGGCCGAGGGAGAGTGCTATTTCAGCGCGCACTCGATGGGCTAAATGGTCTCCTTCTGAGCTGTAGGAATTCTATGACACAATCTGCTGGGACGGGGATCAAACGCTGTGCTGTTGGTGCTAATCTGATCCACATGCTAGCTGTCTAACCAACTACGTTAACCCACCATTAGCTTGGCACAATATTTTAGTAAAAAATGTTGCTGGTGTGCGTTTGAATGATTATGTTGGAAATTTAATTAACCCGTATCTTTATGGCTCATTGGATTTAAAGAAAATATCATTAAACTCTAAAATATTGAAGTTCAGATTCAACTTGGAATAATATCACCACTTCTGCCTTGGGTAGTTTCATTTGAAGCAAACGGTTTTAAAAATAGATTTTTTTTGGTCCAAATTTGGAAGGCTTGATAGCACTCACATCTCAGACGCTAATAATATAGATTCATTGAAATTAATGTCATATTTAGTATCGCAGAAATGAACGCTTATTCAAGTTTTCTTTTTTGTTAAAGCATTGGTGTTTTATACCTGCCGGTTAATGAAAGAACACATTATGAATTCCCTTTCCTCAGGGTGAACTTGCTGCAGCTTTTAATGACTCAATGTAATGTGCTTCTGGCGCAAGTCAATGCATGTTTTTCATTGAAGGGAACATTTGCTGCCTATTCCAGTGAACACTGTAATTATTACCTGCACAGGTGCGATGGTATGAAGAATGAAGACATGGGCTATGATATGTCCATAAAACCTGATCAATGACATAAGGCACTCTACACTCAGCAGTTTGTCTTGTAATTAATAACTTTGGTTTGACGTTGAAAACATCTCATTTTCCAATGGTACATGCACTGATACATCTTCAAAAGTTTGCAATAGCCTTGAAGCTAACCATCCACAGATATCCTTGCTGCTGTATTATTCATGTCCACAGGTGTTCAAATGATCAGGAAACCAATACATTTTGGGCAGGATTCTTTGCCTTGTGCTGCCGGTAGCGGAGGTCCCGATGCGGCAGAGAATCCGAGAAAACGGGTTCGGCACCAGTCTCCGATCCGCTTCCCATGTTGCAGCGCCCGCTGGTGTGGAGATCAAGGGTCACGCCCCACACTAGCAAGAGGATGCAAATGGGTCATTATACCCCTCGGCATCGTATTAATGGGCCAGGCACCATATTCTCTGGGCCAGGAATCACCGGGGTGAGTTTTGGTGCAGGTATTTACAAATGTGGCCCTGACGCAATGGACCTCGTGATGGACCAAGGGGTTAAACTTTCAGGAAGTACCCCCTAAGTCTATCGGAGGACCACCCTCCCACACTGCAATGCAAGACCTGCCCCCCAGCCACACCAGAGCGCCCTCCAACCGACCCCCCAGCAGAGACCTCCAAATTAAAGAGAACGCCCCATCGACTCACTAAATAAAGAGACACCTGAAATAAAGATACCCCACAGAGAGAACGCCTAAATAGAGAGACCTCCTCAGACCCCCTAAATAAAGAGACCCCCCCCCCCCCCCACAGACTCTTCAGAAGAGAGACACTGTCAGAAAGCCAATCAGAAGCTAGAGAACTGTCCAGAACGAGGCAGTAAAAACAAATCACTGCTTTGGCACTCACCTGGGCAATACACCTTTTGGCTCAGACAGAGGAAGCAGCACCTGTCAATTCCAGGAAAGAAGAAAACAGCCAGCTGGGTTTAAATCCTCTCAGATATTTGATCTGCAAGCCATTCATTCATGTCTCTGTGATATTTAATTTACAAGACTGTGACTTACAGCTTCTGCACACACTCAGCTGTCAGTATTGTTCCAGTCATCTTCCTTCGTTGTTGAGTGACTTTGAAGTGATCAGCTGTGAAACTAACCACAATGTTTATAACATCAAACTTTGGTTGACAGCTCCTGGGCCACTTCAAACAGAGTTAAGTGCTGTTAACTTCACCACGTCAGCATCAATTAGCCTGGTCAGTTTCCAGGAAACCCAGACATAGCCACACGAACAGCAAACTCAACAGTAGAGGGAGAGGGTCTCTGGGGGGGTCTGTTTATTTAGTGAGTCAATGTAGGGTGTCTCTTAATTTAGAGCATTTGTGGGGGGTCTCTTTAATTAGGGAGTCTATGGTGGGGGGGAAGGTGGGGGGGAAGGTCGGGGGTATCAGGTCACCCCCATATTGGAGGGAGGGAGGGACAACCCAGAAAATCCAGGTGGGGGGGGGGGCTGCTTAATTGTGTCGCAGGGGGAAGGGGGCCCAGCCACAGACCTCACTATTGGGCCACCCTCTCAAATAGCAGCCCAATAGTGGGATTCCCTGAGGAATTCCTCACAATCCTCGCTCTGCAAAAATATGAATGGCTAGGGATTGGGAATCTCTTCCTGATTTGTGCTCCCAGCATGAGTGTAAATCAGGTACAATTGAGTTCCGTTGGGAGAACATAGTCTCCCAATCAGAGAATCCTGCCTATTGTTTCTTTGGAAGATTTTAGTGTGATTCCCAATTTTCTATCCTGTGAAAACAAATTAAATTGACTGTAATATTTTGCTGTTTATTAATTCGAGCTTTACTGCTCATGAATAGGCTGCCTGGGCAGCACGGTGGCCTAGTGGTTAGCACAACCGCCTCACGGCGCTGAGGTCCCAGGTTCGATCCCGGCTCTGGGTCACTCCATGTGGAGTTTGCACATTCTCCCCGTGTCTGCGTGGGTTTCGCCCCCACAACCCAAAGATGTGCAGAGTAGGTGGATTGGCCACGCTAAATTGCCCCTTAATTGGAAAAAATAATTGGGTAATCTAAATTTTAAAAAAAAAATGAATAGGCTGCCTTATTCTGCTGGTTACAATATTTCCACCCATGACACCTAATTACTGCAAAACCTCCTCTCCAGAGTGATTTCAAGATAGAACTCAAGAGATGATTGTACAGGACATCAGAAAACAACTGGGTTAATTACCCCACCATTGACTCTGCAGAGCATTGTCCAGCTGCACAATCAGGAACAAACTGCCTCAAGAGGTGATTCACTGATTCGGCACGATGACTATGGCCCCTCTTTGACAGCTGTCGACATTGCTCCCATACCAGAGACTTTGTCATAGCTGTTCCTAATGTGGGGATGATAGTCACATTTTGTGCAGCTCATGCATACAACACTTATTAAGCTGTCTAAAATACACAAACCAAGAATGTCACATTCAGTCAGGTGGTTAATTTCAGTGACTAGACAAAATCAGGATAGAAACTCAAGGTAAGAAGGGGGATATGGAGCAGGCTCGGTCTGATTGGAAGGTCAGTGTCAGGGGTCTTGTATCCTCCCCGAATTTTATCACAACAAGAAAACATAGCAGGCTCAGAGAGCGAGTTCAACTCTTAAAAATTCACGTTCTTGAGGAAAATCAAAAGCTGGTGCTATATATTTATCTCTACTTCAGTCCCTGTCAGCTAATATAACGTCATTGATGGTACATGTTCTTCTTGTGGAAAAAGTGAAGCCAGCAGAATTGACTTGTTAACCAATCAGTGCCCTTTTAGCCCCTCTGAAATTTGGCATCATGCATTTGTTCTGATGAAGCAAGCCAAAAAGCTTCAACAATCTATCTCTATTTTCAGCAATATTAGCGGTACTATTGTGACATGTATAACAATGCAATTTAGTTCCATTCATTATGATCACTGAAGAAACCCAGGTTGCATGGCTGTGCTCCATGTTACAATCTGCTGCTTCCTCGCCAGCTACCAGGTTCCAACTGTTATTGCATCCAGCTTAAAACTAAGCTCAAAAATTCTCTCTCGTCTAAAGTGGCCCCTGGTTGCTAAGCAACAACCCAGTTTCTTCCTCAACATTTGTTCGTTTTCACACCGTAAACTCTCTCACCATAATGCAGAAACAATACCAAAACCCACAGGCATGCAAGCACAGAAAACAGAAAATGCTGGAAAATCTCAGCAGGTCTGACATCATCTGTGGAGAGAGGACAGAACTAATGTTTTGAGTCTGGGTGACTCTTCATCAAAGAAAGCATCTGCAAGCACCTTTGTTGAACATGGATTCAACTAAAGTTTTAACCTAAACATCTCTCACACAGAAATATAAAATTAAACTCACCTAAAGCAATTAATAAAATATCTGAGAACACAAATATATATTATTTAAAGCTACTTTTATTTCCGGACATTCATTATTTCAGTGAAGAAAGAGAATGGTAACTCAGTCACGATGTGAAGTCAGTGAAATCCTGGGCAGAATATCCCAATTCCACCAAAGTCAATGGAGGTTTGAAAGGTTTGCTGTATGAACCATGGGGGAACTCATGCATTGGGGTTTAGAAATTCTGGTCGATGTCTAATAGCAATGAGATTAGCCAAAGAAGTAACTAAACCAATTGAATATTTTCAAATTAAAGATCTGGAAATCAAAACAGATTGGCTTAATTTACGGTGGAAAAAACATATTTTAGTTTTGGGCGCAATCTTGAATTTTCATTGCTCGAACTTGAATAGCCAGTTTTGGCATTGTGCACTGGTATGGATGTTAAGTTAAAGTCAATTAAAAACACAAGTTCCCTTATTCAATCAACAGCTCGATTTCCTGACTATTCAAAATTTATTGTGTTCCATGATTTTCAGAAACTTGAGCAGTTTTGCTTCTATGAACAGCGTCAGTTCGCTTGGTCAGTTTCCAGGAAATCCAGACAAAGCCACACAAACTGCAAACTTGACAGTAGGGGGTGCAGCTTCACTAATTAAAACTGGAGTGTAAGTTCTTGATCAACTGCAGCTCCTAAACATAGTGTTTTCCCAGAGTGGTATTTTGTGGCATAAACGATCCCTGCAATGTGGGAGATAATTTGGGTGTGGGAAAAGCTTGCCACCAGAAATTCCAGTGTGGAACAATAATTTAAAGAACAATGTCATTCAATTCAATTTCAAGATTTGGAATGTTGTCGGCTATCACTCGATTCGAGGATGACGTCTTCTCAGGGTCGTGAGATTCTGCCAAGTGTCTTCATGGGGTAGAAAGGTCAATTCTCGGCTCACAAATCTTTGAGAAGAGGGGGCAGGATGTCCCATCGGGTAGTGGGATCCAGGGTGCAGGATTTGCTTCATTTTCTTCACTTATCCACCGCTGCTCTGTCTCATCATGAAGACATTGTGACTGAAAGCTTGGGCAGCTGGAAGGACGGGTTGTCGCCATTTTGAATAATTGGTCACTAGCTCCTCCCAGTTATTAATGTCAATGTTGCTGTGTCTCAGGGAGATCTTCAGAGTGCCGATGGAGAGTTTTCTTTGTCCTGATTTGGAACGATGCCCGTTTGAGAGTTGAGAAAACAGGACCTGGCAAGGTATTCGGCAGACCACTCACAGTGACCAGTCTGAATGCTTGTGGAGCTGGCTTCAAAAAGGAACATCACGGTTTGTTTGGATGTTCTCCCATTGAATCCAGAGGATGCGTTGGAGGGATTGCTGATGGAATTTCTCTCATGCTCTTTGGTATTATTGATACACAGTCCAGTTCTCATGCAGTACAGAAGTGTGTGAAGACAACTGCTCTCTATACTAGGACTATAGTTGACTTGCAGGGGTCGTTGTTGTCTTTGCTGCTGTGCTTTGTAGAAGGCTGAGCTGGTGCAGCAGATAGGATGTTGGATTTCCTCATCAATGGCATCTCCGGAGAGAGGTGGCTGCTGAGATTTGTGAAATGCTCAATATATTCCAGAGTCTTTCCTTTGACATGCATGGGAGGTGGGATGTGGTTTGTAATTTGCCTCATGGCTTAATCTATACTGGGAAGGTCTCCCTATCCCTGAGTAACTAGTGTGTCTCAGGTTGGGAACCAAAAAACTATTTTAGTTACACTATGTGCAGAATGTGTAAATAGGTAGGTCTATCTCACTTGGGGACAAACTATTTCATCTGCTCTATCAAGCAGATGACTGTCGATGATACTGTTACATCATGATACACATCACTATCCATTACTATAATTATTAACCCATTATACTCCACAACACTGGCTGATCTGCTGTGAGTTTAGAGATGGATTTTTCTTTGTCAACATTCAAGGAAAATCCGTGGGCAGAATTCTCCGGCCTCCCAGACGCGTGTTTCTCTACAGTGGTCCATTCGCTGGCAGCGGGATTCTCTGCTCCGGTCGCTGTCCATGGGAATTCCCTTTGAAGCCACCCCACTCCATCGGGAAACCTGCACTGCGAACGGAACCAGAGAATCCCGCCACCGACAAATGAACCAGAGAATTCTGGCTCAAGTCTCTTGTATGCAGAATTGAAGAGGTAGAAAGTCGACAGTGACACTACAGTCATCCACAAACTAGGTTATATATGTCTATGGCAGTCAGTTTAGTTTGGGAATGGAAGCGGCTGAGATAAAAGAGTTTTCCATCTTTGCAGCATACAATACTGACACCAGAGGGCAGTTGCTGAGGTAAATAGCAAATATCAGATAGATTATAAATAGTATGGGGGCTATTGCACAACTTTGCTTGACACTGGTCCAAATTTTGAAGATGTTTTGTTTCAGATCTCCCACTGAAGGTAATTACTGTCATATCATCATGAAGGAGTTGTTAGATAGTGATGATTTTTATTGGACATCCAAATCTTTGGAGCACAATTTACTAAGTCTTTAAAGTTACTGAGTCAAATGGTTTGGTCAGGCAGATAAACGCTTGAGGGGTTCCTGGTGTTTGTGATATTTTTCTTGAATTTTTCTGCCAACAAAGACTTTGTCAGAGATTCCTCTGGAGGGTTTTAAGCCACACTCTCTCTGGGAGGATTTTCTCAGCCATGGGACGTTGGCAATGCAGCAGAATGTGTGTCAGGATTTTCCTACAGTGGACAGCTTGGGCGTGATTCACCGACCCCCCGCCGGGTCGGAGAACGGGCAGGAAGGCGGCGTGAATCCCGTCCCGCCGCTCCAACGCCAGCTGCCGAATTCTCCGGCGTCCGCTTTTGGGCGAGGCGGGAATCGCACTGCGCCGGTCAGGGGCTGTTGGCAGTGGCCCCCCCAGCAATTCTCTGGGCCCCGATGGGCCGAGCGCCCGTCTGTTTTTGGCCAGTCCCGTGACGGTGGCCTGGCCCGTAATCGGGGCACAGGATCTGCGGGCGGGCCTGTGCCATGGGGGTACTCTTTCCCTCCGCGCCGGCCTATGTAAGGCTCTGTGATGGCCGGCGCGGAGAGGAAACCCCCTGCGCATGTGCAGGAATCACACCAGCGGTTTTGCGCAGGCACCAACCCGCGCCGGCCGGCGGAGGCCGTTCGGCGTTGCGCCAACCCCTCCAGCGCTGGCCTAGTCCCCGGAAGTGCGGAGGCCAAATGCCGGAGTGGTTCATGCCACTCTTTAGCGCCGGTAAAGCCCGCCCCGCCAATTGAGGGAGAATCCCGCCCCTTATTCTTGAATCCCCTTTAGTAGCTTATTTAAAAACTGGCATTGTGTAAATCCCACTAACTACCTATCCTCCCGTGTATGGAGTATGAAAAATCTTATGATTTGGGAAAAACATGCAAATAAAAATGATGGATATTTGCTTCTGTCAAACTTTTTGATTCAAAATTCTTCTGTCCAAATCTATAATGGCAACTGCCGGTGTCAGCTCGTCACGGTACAATGGCACCATCCAGTCAGTGTGGCACTGTAGCACTTCTGTGTTCAATATCTCCCTTCCTCAGCCTGTACTTTGGAGATAAGCTCCATTCCAAATTGATTTTGCTTCTCTCGTTCTGATCTGGCCCCAGGTTTTGGCCGTTCGATTAAAAATACAAAAAATAATCAAAGAAGTGGCTTTGAAATTAAGATTGAATTACATCTGAACATCTGCTCCAATTATTTTAGGCCCTGCAGATCCACTTAACCTGGAACCCACACTTGGTTCCAACTGTCTGAAATATACCCCCGTAGGAGATCAACCCGTTGAAGCATAAATATAATCACTGTCTGTGCACAACCCCATCAGGATCAGATAGAACATAGAACAGTACAGCACAGAACAGGCCCTTCGGCCCTCAATGTTGTGCCGAGCAATGATCACCCTACTCAAACCCACGTATCCACCCTATACCCGTAACCCAACAACCCCCCCCTTAACCTTACATTTTAGGACACTACGGGAAATTTTAGCATGGCCAATCCACCTAACCCGCACATCTTTGGACTGTGGGAGGAAACCGGAGCACCCGGAGGAAACCCACGCAGACACGGGGAGGACGTGCAGACTCCGCACAGACAGTGACCCAGCCGGGAATCGAACCTGGGACCCTGGAGCTGTGAAGCATTTATGCTAACCACCATGCTACCGTGCTGCCCCAAATAGATAATGGCAGGATTCGCCAATCTCCCGCGGGCAAGGGTGGGCTGTTGGCGACACCAGAGAAATCCGATGCCAACGAACGGCTGGAGATCTCCAGCCAATAACTGGCGGTAATACAATTCCACAGGAGATTTACAGGCCAAAGCATAACTATGCAAAGTGTGTTAATGTAGCGTGTGCAATTACTGGTAAATTAGCACAGTAACACATCAAGACAGTTCTTATCAAAAGCTACATTTTATATGTTCCAAAGGAGCCAAAATTCTACTTGCAAATTGTGAGAGGTAATTTTACTCGTTTGCGATGAATTGCTCATTAAAAAAATGAAAGGTTTTGTTCTGGCAGCAGAGCAGTTAGCCCCTCCTATCGTAACTACAAGGATCAGCCTTGAAACAACTAAGGAGCCACTTAGGTCAATAAATCTGCAAATAAATGCAGATATGAAGTGTGCAATAATGTCAGTGAATGACTTGAGGCAATAGGAGCATGATCATGCAGCACCACCTCCAATGGTGCTACTCAGAGTACATTGATTCCCAGCGGGATGGGGAGGGGGCAGATATATTGCAGGACATTCAGCATTTCTTCAATGATAGCAATGATGAATGCTATGTAAGTAACAGCCCGCAGTGCTGTCTGCACTGAGGAGTTGACCGAAGACTTCATGCACTCCTTGAAGTGCCACGAAGTAAACGCATTCCCTTCCCCCTTTATATTTGTTAATGACGTGTTTTTAATGGAATGTTGTGTTACTGATGTGGTCGCAAGTGCCCAGATTTATTGGAAGTGCGCATAGTTTTATGAAACTAATTTTGATTTTTTAAAACATAAAATCACCCAGGAGGCAGCAGGATCAGGCAATGTTTAACACAAAGGGCGGGATTCTCCATTGTCCGACACACATATCGGAATCAGTGATCGGGCGGAGAATCCCTTCTGATGCCCAAATTGGGGGCGGTGCTGGTTTGCTGCCGGTTTTCTAGTCTCCGCCCCTTCTGAAATGGCGTCATCTCATTGCGAACTGGGCGGCATTGGAACGCCGTTGGCACGTCATCGGAAGTCCCTCCCGGATGCTCCTCCCCCGATGGGCTGAGTTCCTGACCGCATAGTTGACATGTGGGCTGAACGGTCGGGAACCCGCGTGGAGGCTGCAGACAGTGTCTGCGAGGGGTAGGGGGACTGGTGGGGGGGTGGCCAGGGGTATCCTGTGTGGCAGCATTTGGCAGGTTGGGTCCGTGCACAGCCGGAGCCATGTTGTATGGCGCGACCGCTATATGTCATCGCCGCGCGCATGCGCAGCCACAGACACGGCCATTCTCCTGCCGTTTTTGCCGTGCGAACCGATGGTTCTACCCTGCCCTAGCCACTCACCGGTCCCGGAATCAGTGAGGGTTCGGTGCTGATTGTGGCATCCCAAAACGCCACAGTTCCCATGCCAGAATCGGCACTTAGCCGCAGAATCAGAGAATCCAGCCCATAATTTTTATTTGAAAACTCACTTGTCAGGACCCTTCCTGGTGATGCCCTTTGTTCCTATTTATTTTATTTTGTCTTTATCGTTTTTGATCCATGGATCATTAATGGAGATGTACCTTTAAGTCGACATAAGACGTAAGGAACTCAAAAGTACCAAAATAGTTCACTGTGTTATAAAGTTGTGCATTTTGGGAAGAAGAGCCCAGACTTTATGGCACCCAGCAGATTGGTGGGCTTTATTTTGATTGGCCAGGGACAGCTCTGACCAGGCAGCTGATAGTGATTGGTCCCTGTCAGTGGGTTTTTTTCAGTCAGAACCTGGCAGAAGCCACTGGACCATCAAGGTCTGTCTCTGCTCTGCTGCTTACTGTCTGAAGGCAGAAACTTGTAGATCTTGAAAGTAGATGTTGTCTCTCTATCTCTCTCTCTCTTATGCTGCCTGACTGGTATTTCTGTGACTCTCAAGTGAAAACCATTATAAACTGACAGCAGAGATAACATCCACATGAAGGCAGAGACTAGAGAAGAAACCAACTGGAAGATGTCCATCAGAAACAAAGACTCTTATCCTTTTATTTTCATCATTATTTTGCACCCCTCTCCCCTCTGTGCTTATCTGAAAATCGCTTATTGTCACGAGTAGGCTTCAAATGAAGTTACTGTGAAAAGCCCCTAGTCGCCACATTCCGGCGCCTGTTCGGGGAGGCTGTTACGGGAATCGAACCATGCTGCTGGCCTGCCTTGGTCTGCTTTCAAAGCCAGCGATTTAGCCCAGTGAGCTAAACAGCCCCCTAATCTATATGTGTTTGTGTCTTTGTGTGTGTGTGTGTGTGTTTGTCGCGAGTGGGTCAAGTTAAAACGGGTGGGGGGGGGGGGTTAAAGATTAAATGGTAGTTAACCAGTTGTATTTGAGTCTATTTAACTATTGTTACGATTAATAATCAAAAGTTAATTATGTTTGAAGTTACAAACCTGGTGACTGGTGTTTTGGGGTAGCCGGAGACCTCCAGTATTTTAAAATAAAAGTTCATTTCAACTGCTTGTGACTCCGGGTTAAGTGTGGCTCGAATTGTCCGCCCATTGGCCCAGGGGTTCGTTGCACATTTACAAAATATTCCATGATACATACAAGTGCCACCTTGATTTCAAAAAATTGCTTCAGAATGGATTTATCACAAAACATAAGCATTTTGAAATCACAGTTTAAATCAGCCGGCCATAAGCCTCCAATTTAAAATTATTGCAAGTGACTTTTAAAAAAATATACACAAAACTATTTTCTAGTTTAAAACATTAGGTTGGGGTGCAATAATCAGTTCATTATTGCATTTTTAAGAAATCGAACCCTTTGAAAACATACATATTAATGTCGTTCCATTAAAATGTCCAGCTTGATTTTCTGAGTTTCCTCGCAGGTCTGTAAACCAGCACAATTAGTGAAAACCTCCAGTGGCGATTAAATCACCTTAAGGGCCTGACTAGTTTTGTGAACAGATTTGCTTCAAGTGCTGTTCTGTTGTGCTGAATTCAATTTGTGCTCACATGTTCCGTGATCATTTGAGCTGGTCACACTGATATCATATGAATTGTGTTGAAAATCTCAGCACATGCAGAAATTCCAGGCTCCAATTGCCAATGATACTCATTGTCATCTCTCTCTAATTCCATAACTGTTGTTGTCTTGTCTGACAACGAGTGTTGATTCCTTTTTGTGACAAGATTGAAGCATTTCATATTGTCCCTGCCCAGGAATTATTGGAGTCGCATTCAAGCTTTGTCTGACACTTAAAATAAATGTTTTCCATGGTTGGCTGATTAAGAAGCCTTACGGGAGCACAAATCACGATTTCCTTACTTATAAAAAGTTCTTATTCTATTCTGGATGGTTGCACAAGCATTAAATATGGATGAACATACGCAGTTAATAATTTCTCCACAAATGTCATCACTTTGCTCACGTACTAACAACCTTTTTCCTGCTTGAAGAAAGAACAAGCTGTACCATTTAATTTAAAACAATTGATTGCACCTGATGGATATTATCCTTTCATGTGTGCAATCCCTCACAGTCCAAATGAGCAATAAATTATTTGAGAAATATGGGGGTCGATCCTCCGGCGGAGGATCGAGCATCAGCCAAAAAACTGGTTTGGCGCCTGGCAGCAATCCCAATCCGATGCCCTGGTTCCCCGCTGCCAGCAGCAGTGACCTACATGTCCCATACCGCTGGCACCATGCAAAACCACTATCTGCTCTCTACTGCACCCCTGCCAACTTAAGTGTCATCTATCTTTCTCCCCTTTCGTGACCTGCCTCTTCACGGTGTTACCCCAGACAGCACATCAGAAGTGGAGATGGTCTGCTACGTGCCTTGCCCTCTGCCCTGTGATGCCCTTGGGGGTCATCCTCTGGAGGACCTGGACCTAGATGGACCTGGCCAACGTTCGAGCATCACAGGTGATGATGTGCCAGCATTTTCTGCCTATTGCCCGTGCGATGCGCCAGTGTCAGGGGATTGAGAAGGGCTGAGGGTTCCACTGCCTCTCCTGCAGGAAGCACCAGCATGGGCCCCATCACCTTCCCCTCCCTGTGGGTGCTAGCTGGTCCTCGGATACTACATGGAATGGAGTGGAGATGGAGGGAGCTCCAGAGGTGCGAACATCACCAGGTACAGCCAGTCCTAGAGGCACGTCCTCATCTGAACCATGGTCTCATTGCCCACAGCCATGGTGCACTGAGACAAGGGGAGGGATTCTCCGATCCTCCGCCGGGCCGGGAATCTCCGGTGGGTGGCGTGAATCCCACCCCGCGCTAGCTGCCGGATTTTCCGGCGCCGATTTTTCAGCAGGAGGTGGAATCACATCATGCCGGTCGGGGGCCATTGGCAGTGGCCACCCCCCCCCCCGGGTGATTCTCCGCTCCGCGATGGGTCGGGTGGACACCCGTTTTCGGCCAGTCCTGCCGGCGTAAATCAAACAAGGTCCCTGGCCCCGGGGGGCGGGAGGGGGGGAGGGGTGGCCCACGATCAGGGCCCACCGATCTGCAGGTGGGCCTGTGCCATGGGGGCACTCTTTCCCTCCGCGCCGGCCGCTGTAATGGTCCGCCATGGCCGGTGCAGGGAAGAACCCCACTGCGCATGCGCTGAGATAATGCCAGAACACGCTGCCACTCCCACACATGCACCAACCCCACCGGCGCCAGCCTAGCCTCTGAAAGTGCGGAGGATTCGGGTAACGGATAATCCCGGCCCAGGTATTTCCCTCAGTGAATGAGCCATGCCACTCACTGCTCTGTTATGCCCCTCAATACCTTGGCCATGTCCCTCTGTGACTGGCGAGCATCAGTCAGTATCCAGCCAATGCTCTCAATGCTGTCAGCCGTGACCATTTGTGAATGAGCCAAGCTCTGGAGCGCTGCAGCAATGTCCATGTGCACCCTGGGCATATCCACCCGTGATTAGGCTCCCTGTCCTACACCTCAGACATGGACAGCACTGTGTGCACCAAGTCTTGGATGTCCTGACACATGGCTCTGACGTCTTGCCCCAGGCCCCCCACCATGCCCACCACCCTTTCAGTGTTGGTCTGGGTGCCACGCACTGTCGGCAACATCTCCTGCACCTGACGGCAGCTGGACTCCTCCAGCTGTGCTTGCAGGCGCTGGAAGGTTGGTGACTCCCCCACCCCGTCGCCGCCCCCACCAATGATTCTACTCCAGCGGCAGCTACTAGCGCTCCAGAACAGAAATCCGGCCCACGTATATTTTAAGAAGCATTTAAATTTCTTTCCTTTTGAAAGACTTTTTTGTAACACTGAAAACGAGCACATTCATGAAATAAGGTTCTGTTTTTTAACATTGTATAAAGTTTTGTGAAGCTCAAAGTGAAATGAAGGTCTTAAGGTTGATCTTGAAAAGCAGAAGGCTGCAAACGGGGTGAAATTCACTCGAGATATCTCTGAAGTGTCGCTGGTGTCTTCATCTCATAGCAGATTTACATTGATATAGGAAACTAATCCGTCCAGATTGATTCTTTGAAATGTCCTGAATGGCAGCGACCTTAAAATCCTCCTGATGTGCATTGTCCATGACAGCAAATCCCTTTCTTGATTTGAGGAGCTTCAAGTGTTATACATGGCAGAAAGGAATTGGAAAAGATTCAGGCACATAGTGCTTTTGAACCGTTTCATTTTCATTGCTGTGATTGTCTTGTATCCTCTGGAGCTGAATTGAAATACGCAATTGAGCACATTGCCCTCTTATTCAGCACCAATAGTTTGCAGGCTCCTTAACAATTCCATTTATTTCTTTCTGTCACATTCCACGACTGGTGCAAAATCCTAAAAGTGGAATCTTAAAGGGCTTAGTTTCCTAAAACCTGACTTAGTTTGGGACTGAAGCTATTTGGTTGTGAACACAGCTTAAAATATTCCAGTTTCAAATACATCGTGTTTGGTAAGAATTTGCTAACTTTTTGCACCAAACAGCACAAAATGCCTGAGGTTAAGCTCCTCTGATAAGTTGAACCTTTATTTAACCTTGGAACCAAGCAAATTATTCACTGAAGTGAAGAACACGGATTAAAAATGAGAAGCTTAAGAGGACGAAGAGAAATCAGGTGGAAAACCTTACAGCTGAAAGTTAATCGCCCTGATGAACATTTTACGAGGGAAACCCATTGAAATTAAATGGTGGGTTTAAGAACAGTTGGGTGCATGGCCGGTAAGAAAAGGAATTGAGGAATCTAGTGAGACGCCAAGTAAAATGTGCTGAGATCAAACAAAATATTTACTCTGACTGGGCAAATTTTATTCCTCATTCCAACAGGCCATTGTGTTTGAATCCCAATGCCACAAATATTTTATTGTCTTATGGAGATGTTGTCATGTTATTATTCAATTACTGATCTTTTTATAAAGTTAATCTTTACCTATTTGGTTTTGAAGGATTTTCATTTGTTCTTGCAATGAAATTGACAAAACAAAATACAAACAGCACTGGGTATTTAGGATACGTTTATTGAAATACTGGCCACTTCTAAATTGAATTTTTCATATCCCAGTTCAGATTGAGTCAATGATTGGGATATCATCCAATTTCCTCAGGAGGTAGTCAAATCTCTAATGTTCAAATGGTTTTCATTCAGGGGACCTAGTTAAACGTGGAAGGGGATTAAATGCTTGGGTTCCAGATGGACACAACATCAGCTTTGTGGTGTAGAACCTGCCAGTGAAGCTTGGGCCTCATTAACATTTCCCCCGTGCCCTGCAATCACCAAAGGATGCTTTGCTGTATGCTTCCTACACAGAAAATAACCTGGCTGCAGTACATAGCTAGTCAGCAGGGATGATGTCTCGATTTTAAGACCGTAATGTGGGGATGTGGGGGGATTAAGCATTCCCAATCGCCAAAGCTCTTTACTAGGAACATGCAAGTAGAATATTTACACTAGGCACTTCCCCATGATACAGTGGGCTAAACTGCTGGCTTGTAATGCAGAACAAGGCAGCAGCGCGGGTTCAATTCCCGTACCGGCCTCCCTCGAACAGGTGCCGGAATGTGGCGACTAGGAGCTTTTCACAGTAACTTCATTGAAGCCTACTTGTGACAATAAGCTATTATATAATTATTATAAAACATACAACAAACTGCCCATTAGCTGAATTTAATTGAATAATCATCTTTCCTATAAAGAAGGGGCTTCTGAAATCAGCCACACATTTGCTTTTCACTGGTTTTAACCTGTAGCCCCTTGTCCTAATTATTGTCCATTTTATATCTCTCACATTTATGTAGATGTGACACAATTTTCTATTGTCCAAGAAGGTTTTATTTACTTTGCGTTATCATGTCTTCTCTATGCATCTGGATCTAGTTTCCAGAAGCTTCTACAGTTTCTTTACTTTTTCTTGTGTCCTGAGTCCATGCCCAGACTTTTATCCTTGGGGCAGAGGAAACTGAGAGGGGGGGGGGGGGGGGGCATGATTGAGATGTATAAGATTATGAGGGACATAGATAGAGATAGAGTGGACAGGAAGAAATGTTTACCCTTGGTGGAGGGGGTCAATGACCAGGGAACATGGATTTAAGGTGAGGGGCAGGAGGTTTAGAGGGGATGTGGGAGTCTGGAACTCGCTGCCTGAAAGGGGGGTGGAGGCAGAGACCCTCATAACATTTAATAAGTATTTAGTTGTACACTTGCAATCCCAGGGCAGACAGGGCTATGGACCAAATGCATGAAATGGGATTATAAAAGTTAAGTGGTTGGTTTTGACCAGCATGACAGGATGGGCAGAAGTGCCTTTTTTTTGCTGTAGATCTCTATGACTCTACTACTCTCTAACGTAATCAGTCAAGCATAGTGACCATCATTAGAAGAGAGACTCACATAATCAAGCATACGACAATTGAATACCACAGTAATGTCGCAGTTGAAGTGGTACTCCAGATTTCTTTTCTATCTTGTTTATTGATTATATACATTGCTGTGCAGGCATTTCTCAGACTCGCACCATCATAGCACATTACACTTTTTTCCAAATTTCCATCCTGACCCCACCCTCTAAAACTAGCGAATGGGTGTTTCTCCATATGGCCTCTGAGTCGGGAGTATCTCCCATAAATGGAGATGCCACTCAATCTTTTCCAAGCTCAGCAGGACCACAATTCCACTGCTGGGAATCTCTTGCAGCCCAAACTTGAAATCAATGTGCATGAGGCCCTCCTGAAATGTACATTGAGAAGAAAATGCACTGTGACTGAGGTGCCCACAGATTCGGCACTCCAAAACTTGGTCAGTCAGTATCCCGACCACACATGGTCATGACCAATTGATGGTGGTATCCAGTGATGCCCTGCAACCCAATAGTTATGTTGTAGCCTCAGACAGTGACCACAACCATTGTCACCTCCTACAGAATATAGGTATAGAAATCAGCATCAACAACCTCCACAATACTTTGACCATTCAGCCTCCAACACAAACACACTACACCAATGGACATTGATAGAGTCCTTCCTGTCCATTTCTTTTGTCCCCATTTATTTTGTTTTATTTTATTGTTTTGGTCCGTGGATCAATAATTGGGATTTCCCTTTAAGTAGAGAGAAGAATGGGCAGCACGGTGGTGCAGTGGGTTAGCCCTGCTGTCTCACGGTGCCGAGGTCCCAGGTTCGATCCTGACTCTGGGTCACTGTCCGTGTGGAGTTTGCACATTCTCCCCGTGTTTGCGTGGGTTTCGCCCCCACAACCCAAAGATGTGCAAGGCAAAGCTTTGACAAAGAGTCATCGGACATGAAACGTTAGCTCTTTTCTCTCCCGACAGATGCTGCCAGACTTGCTGAGATTTTCCAGCATTTTCCCTTTTGTTTCAGATTCCATCATCCGCAATAATTTGCTTTTATTATATGATGTGCAAGGCTAGGTGAATTGGGCATACTAAATTGCCCCTTAATTGGTAAAAATGAATTGGGTACTCTAAATTTATTTTTTAAAAACAAAGTGGAGAGAAGAAAGCAGAAGAGTCAATGTTTCGAACAGTCCGCTTGACAGGATACCGGATTCTCAGGATTTGTGTTTGCGAGGAGGAAATGCCAGATTCTTCGGCACCAAATAGATGGAAGGAACCTGTTTTTGAGGGAATCAGTTTGATTGGTTAACTGGCATCCAATAGGTTGACCAGAGACAGTGTTCTGCCTGGCAACAGTCAGTGATTAATTCCTGCTGGGTGATATTTCTGAGAGAACATTCCAGAAGTGATCAACCTCAGAATGAAGGGAGCTGTTTTCTCTCTCTGCTGCCTGTTATCTGTACGTGGAAACTGAAGATCTTTTAAATGTATCAAAACCAGCAGCTTATTGCTCTTCAATGGCTGAAGTAAAAGAACTGGGGAGGAATTCTCCATCCGCTAATGCTGGAATCGGGAAGTGCGATTGGGCGGAGAATCGGTTTTGGTGCCGGAATCGCGGCAGCTGATGATTTCACGTCAAATCGCAATTCTCTGCCACCTTGACAGTGGCGTCAATGTGTTCCAAACACATATAAATATGGCATATCATTAGTGGGCCTGACCCGGTATTCTGCGGGGCCTCTGCGATTCTCCGCCGCCACTGGAGTGAATTCCCAATGGCGAGTTTCACTTGTGCTTTTAAACATTGTGAAACTGGCTCTGTGGCTGCTGCGGGAGAGAGAGGGGGTACAGAAAGTGTCCAACTGTACTGACAGTTGTGCCGCTGGTTGGGGCTCTTCTGTCAGGGCCGGGAGGAGTAGCGGGGGTGGCCAAGAGGTGGGCTGTGGGGTCGGGGTGGACGGGCACGGAACACCATTGCCACAGCTGGCCAGGCAGCGATGCAGCTGCGCACACCGCTGACTGCCCACTGTGAACTTAGGGCCAAAGGTCATATGTGTGTCCCCCAGGGTCCCCTCCCCCGACCCCCCCAAGTGCCCTCTTGGGGGATCAGCGGGATGGGCACACTCCAGCGCAGCCAGTGCCACCTTGTTGTCTGGGTTGGTGTGTGTAGGGAGTGAAGTGTGTATGTGTGACTGCAGCTTGTCAGCCTCCTGAGTGTCAATCCTGACCCCAGTGAATTCAACACCATTTCTCATTGGAATCGATTGTGTTCCATGTGGCGCCAGTGCTAGCCCCTCCACAGTTGCTGAATCGGTCCAGATGTGGCGCCAGTTTTGCTGTCGTGGAAATCCTCAAATCCAGCCCGAGCTGCACAGAACTTTGATTAGGCCACATTTGGCATACAGTGTTCAATTCTGGTCACCACACGACCAGAACGATGTGGCTGCTTCAGAGACGGTACATAAGAACATAAGAACTAGGAGCAGGAGTATCTACTTCCCCTTATTTTGAGGCTATGCCCCTTAGTTCTGCTTTCACCCGCCAGTGGAAACAACCTGCCCGCATCTATCCTATCTATTTCCTTCATAATTTTATATGTTTCTGTAAGATCCCCCATCATCCTTCTAAATTCCAACGAGTACAGTCCCAGTCTACTCAACCTCTCCTCGTAATCCAACCCCTTCAGCTCTGGGATTAACCTAGTGAATCTCCTCTGCACACCCTCCAGCGCCAGTACGTCCTTTCTCAAGTAAGGAGACCAAAACTGAACACAATACTCCAGGTGTGGCCTCACTAACACCTTATACAATTGCAGCATAACCTCCCTAGTCTTAAACTCCATCCCTCTAGCAATGAAGGACAAAATTCCATTTGCCTTCTTAATCACCTGTTGCACCTGTAAACCAACTTTCTGTGACTCATGCACTAGCACACCCAGGTCTCTCTGCACAGCAGCATGTTTTAATATTTTATTGTTTAAATAATAATCCCGTGTGCTGTTATTCCTACCAAAATGGATAACCTCACATTTGTCAACATTGTATTCCATCTGCCATACCCTAGCACATTCACTTAACCTATCCAAATCCATCTGCAGACTTCCAGTATCCTCTGCACTTTTCGCTTTACCACTCATCTTAGTCACATCTGCAAACTTGGACACATTGCCCTTGGTCCCCAACTCCAAGTCATCTATGTAAATTATGGACAATTGTGGGCCCAACACGGATCCCTGAGGGACACCACTCGCTACTGATTGCCAACCAGAGAAACACCCATTAATCCCGACTCTTTACTTTCTATTAATTAACCAATCCTCTATCCATGCTACTACTTTACCCTTAATGCCATGCATCTTTATCTTATGCAACAACCTTTTGTGTGGCATCTTGTCAAAGGCTTTCTGGAAATCCAGATATACCACATCCATTGGCTCCCCATTATCTACTGCACTGGTAATGTCCTCAAAAAATTCCACTAAATTAGTTAGGCACAACCTGCCCTTTATGAACCCATGCTGCGTCTGCCCAATGGGACAATTTCTATCCAGATGCCTCGTTATTTCTTCCTTGATGATAGATTCCAGCATCTTCCCTACTACCGAAGTTAAGCTCACTGGCCTATAATTTCCTGCTCTCTGCCTACCTCTTTTCTAAAACAATGGTGTCACGTTTGCTAATTTCCAATCCACCGGGACCACCCCAGAGTCTAGTGAATTTTGGTAAATCATCACTAGTGCATCTGCAATTTCCCTAGCCATCTCTTTTAGCACTCTGGGGTGCATTCCAATAGGGCCAGGCAACTTGTATACCTTTAGCCCCATTAGCTTGCCCATCACTACCTCCTTAGTGATAACAATCCTCTCGGGGTCCTCACCTGTCATTGCCTCATTTCTATCAGTCACTGGCATGTTATTTGTTTCTTCCACTGTGAAGACCGACCCAAAAAACCTGTTCAGTTCCTCAGCCATTTCCTCATCTCCCATTATTAAAACTCCCTTCTCATCCTCTAAAGGACCAATATTTACCTTAGCCACTCTTTTTTGTTTTATATATTTGTAAAAACTTTTACTGTCTGTTTTTATATTCTGAGCAAGTTTACTCTCATACTCTATCTTACTCTTCTTTATAGCTTTATTAGTAGCTTTCTGTTACCCCCTAAAGATTTCCCAGTCCTCTAGTGTCCCACCAATCTTCACCACTTTGTATGCTTTTTCCTTCAATTTGATACTCTCCCGTATTTCCTTAGATATCCACGGTCGATTTTCCCTCTTTCTGCCGTCCTTCCTTTTTGTTGGTATAAACCTTTGTGGAGCACTGTGAAAAATCGCTTGGAAGGTTCTCCACTGCTCCTCAACTGTTCCCCCATAAAGTCTTTGCTCCCAGTCTACCTTAGCTAGTTCTTCTCAAATCCCATTTCAATCTCCTTTGTTTAAACACAAAACACTAGTATTTGATTTTACCTTCTTAACCTCCATCTGTATTTTAAATTCCACCATATTGTGATCGCTCCTTCCGAGAGGATCCTAACTAGGAGATCATGAATCAATCCTGTCTCATTACACAGGACAAGATCTAGGACCGCTTGTTCCCTCGTAGGTTCAATTACATACTGTTCGAGGAAACTATCGCGGATACATTCTATAAACTCCTCCTCAAGGTTGCATTGACCGACCTGGTTAAACCAATCGACATGTAGATTAAAATCCCCCATGGTAACTGCTGTACCATTTCTACATGCATCAGTTATTTCTTTGTTTATTGCCTGCCCCACCATAACGTTACTATTTGGTGGCCAGGGTCTCAGATGCTCCCTGGTTCTCCCCCTGCAGATTAAAAGTTACAGGCCAGAAGAAATATTAGCTATGAGGTAAGGTTGGATAAACTCGGATTGTTTTTACTGAAACGATGGAGGCTGAAGAGCGACCTGATAGAAGTTTACAAAATTATGAGGGGCATGGACAGAGTAGATAGTCAGAGGCTTTTTCCCAGAATGGAAGAGTCAATTGCTAGGGGACATAGGTTTAAGGTGTGAAGGGGACATTGTAGAGGAGATGTGTGAGGTAAGTTTTTTTACACAGAGGGTAGTGGGTGCCTGGAACTCGCTGCCGGAGGAGGTGGTGGAAGCAGGGACGATAGTGACATTTAAGGGGCATCTTGACAAATACATGAACAGGATGGGAATAGAGGGATACGGACCCAGGAAGTGCAGAAGGTTTTAGTTCAGACAGACATCATGGTCGTCGTAGGCTTGGAGGGCCGAAGGGCCTGTTCCTGTGCTGTATTGTTCTTTGTTATTTGATTATGTCACCACCTAATCTAGACCTGGCTTTTGAATCTCACCTTTACACAGTAACTTCATTGCAGTGTTAATGTAAGCAGACGTGTGACAATAAAGATTATTATTATTTTTATAACAAAAAGTGGTGGAAAGGTGGTGCGATGGACTGTGCACCAGATGTACCAGCTTAATCCAAGTCTCACCGAATGTAACTAGTTAATTATTGTTAGCCTGTTTAATCTGTATCTTATATAAGGGTTCAGACACATTTGCTGTTCATACTCACTGTTACATCTCAATATCACTGGTTGTCCTAACTATAAAAGGGGAGATGTAGACTGAGTGGTCACGTGATGACATGGCTACAAAAAGCGAGAGTTCTCCCTGGACATGGAAAGAGTACAAGCATGGAGGAGCTGCTCAGCTGGTGAAGAAACAATTGTTTGTTACAAGTCCTTTTTGTCAGTGTTTGGGATCCAGCCCTTCCACAATGGCAATGAATGTTCCCGGACTTCTGCTGAGGATTAGTTCGGCTTCGATGTGTCACCTGCCATAAGGAAATAAGGCATCACTGTCAAAGCTTATCCATGAATAGTTAGCAATGACTAATAACTTATGGGAGCCAACATCTTCTGAAGATCGGGAGGGGGGGAGGGGGGGGGGGGGGGGGCAAGGGAAAAGTCTGGAACAGCTAAAGAAAAGTTGAAGCAATTGGACTATTGCAGTTTATCCTTCTTCAAATGATTTTCAGAATCAAATAATGTGTTTTATTGTCATTCTCTACACATGAACTGTTTCAATGTAGATTTGTAATTATCAACTTAAAAACCAAGTCAAAGCTTGTAACACAAACACAACATAGGTGATGACTTTTCAAAGCTAGAACCAGGGATATAGGGGAAAATGAACAATACTATTTGGATAGGCTGTGTAAAGAATGTTCAAAAGACAAAGACGGATACAACACAAGGCTACACTTCAACATTTAATGATTAGTGAATACAAGCCAAATACTGAACAAAATGGTATTAAAAAAACAACCAAAAACTTCAAACAAAATAGCAAATGTTTTCAAGGCAGTGATAACAAATGCAGCTGTACAAACCCACTGGCAGCCTACAAATCACTTAAATATCTCATGCTAAAGTGAAATGGGAATAATGTGATCCAGACACAAATAATGCAAACGCAGCACAAAGGGAAATATACAAAACATCAAGATGTAATGATGCCCAACAGAGGGACATCACAAGCCTGCTCATACTAAAGAAATCAGAACAGGACAAGGTGATGAAAACCAAACAGACAAACTAATGTATAAAACTCAGCATCTGCTACACACAAAACACTTCAAACATTGAAACATTGGTTCAAACTTCTATTGATGGAACAAAGATTCAATGATGGCAGAGAAAACCAAAAGTACCACACACAAACACAACTCTTTGTGATTCTTAACAAACCCACATCCAATTAATTTGCATTTTGCTTCAGAGAATCTTGTTTTGAAAGTGACAAGTACCAAAAAGTTCAACTGTTCTCGCTTATACTTGAAAAAGTTTATAGTTGAAGTTCATTTCCATCCAAATGCTGACCTTGTCCTGTTATTCTTCAACTGACATCGGAACCATGCACAGCTGAAACAAAAAGAGTCAAATTATTAGAAGCTATGACTTCACACCAACTGACTTCCAACCAATGGCTGAGGAAAAACAGATGGTTAGTTGTGAAGTTCTGTTCATTTGAAAGGAAACATGTATTTATAATGAACATAAGGCCAAAAGCAACCATGTAAATGCAAGTATCTTTGCTGAAGCAATGTTTGGAATATTAGGGTTCTGAGGTCTCCTTCAGTGAGGTGGACATGTGTTGGCTTGATTTAGCCAATAGCAGTTTCACCTCTGAGTCACGTGTTGCAGAATCAAGCAAGGATTTGAGAACAACTAATCAATGCTGTCAGTCCTCTTTAGTATTGAGGCTTCTTTTTCCTGATTCAGTCATTCAGGATGGTGAGTATGGCAGAAGTGTATCAATACCAACTTTCTGAAGAGAATTGAATACATATTTGGACATTCTGAATTCTCCCTCAGGTGCCGGAATGTGGCGGCTAGGGGCTTTTCACAATAACTTCATTTCAGTGTTAATGTAAGCTTACTTGTTGCCTTGTTATGCACTTAGCGTAGCATAAGCGGCTTCCTTGATGTGCACTTGACAAAGGAAGGTTCAGACATGGAGATAACTTCAACACGTTTATTAAACAATTTACAATTCTCCTATTTGGGTTTGCCACTACTTTAATCCTTCTATAGCTACTCAGACTGACTAACCAGTCTGCTACAATCCACGTGGTGGGTGTGATATTGAATCAACCCTGTGTCTGTACTCACTGAGTGTCTCCACGGGAAAGAGGAAGGTTATGTGTGTTGTGTCCTTTATATATGGGTTGGTGTAATGCCCTCCTGTGGTCGTGTCACCTCTGTGTGTATCGTGAATGCCCATTGGTCGTGCCCTATCTAACTGTTCTATTGGTTGAGTGTCTGTGTGTAATATCTCTGGTGCTCCCTCTCGTGTCTAGCTAGTCTACATGTATTTACATTAACCCCTTGTGTATTTACAGTGATGCATATCACCACACTTGTGATACTAATAAAGATTATTATCAGATTGTCCAGTATTTTCTATTTTTGTTTCAGATTCCAGACTCCACAGTGATTTGCTTTTATCTTTAACTCTTACTCTCTTCTCAGTGTTTACTTCGTTGCCACAGGCAATACTCTTCAAAAAATATTTCATTGTCTATAAAGCTCTCTGGGACATTCCGAGCAAAATGTGCTTTACTTCCAAATAGACTGAAGTGGGGTAATTGAAATTATTTGACTTTAAAAGCTTTGAAGCAGGCAAATGTAACAATGAGAATTTACAGCTTTAAAATAATAATTATTAGAGCCCTTTCTCAGACTGCTAGTTCAGGAAATTAACAATCACAAACTTAGTGACCTTCACAGGATTGGTAAGGAAATTGTGATAAGAAGCACAGACTTCAGCTGCAGCCAGTATAATGCTGTTTAGTATGATTGATAGTGAAAGGGTGATAACGAAAATATATAAATATGTCACACAGCCTTGGTACCAGAAATCAGACATGTTGTACGGGAAGAGCTCTGTCTCAAATATGTTTCTGAATATAGTCAGTTACTGCAACTTACAGACTTGAGCAGTTTCAGTCTTTAACCACAACACACACAATGCAAACAAATTATTGTGAATGTTTTATTCTATTCATTGCAAATAATCCACTTGAGGGAAGGGTTATATTATCCATAGGTATAATGAGGACAAAGCCTGCCTTTGTGGTTTTGTTCTGTAGGCATCTAAGATGGCCACCTGCAAAGGACCATGGGAATTATGGCCAACCGAGGACTCAGACAGATACAGAGCCTATGTGTATCTGAAACACAGGTAACCAGACCTGATCGAACCCCCCCCCCCCTCTCATTTGCATTTTAATAGCCCATTTTCCCAGAACAATAGAACTCCAATCAAAACACCGGTGCAGTCACAGACTGATCGGCGCCACTCCCTTTACTCAGAAAGCACAACTGCCAAGGTCAATGACCACTAGGGACCCGCCCAGCTACCAAGGCACCCGCCCCTTTATTGGCTGAAATCGAAGACAGTGATCAGAGCCCTGTCGAACTATTGGGTCCAAGGTTAAGGACCGCCCCAAAGAGCGCAAAATCCCAGAGGGATAAAAGAGGAGCACAGCCATGTGTTCTGTATCTTTTGGATCCGGCCTGTGCCAAACCAATTGAAGCAGGAGCAGCCAGCCAAGTTCAAGACCAACGATCGCTACCTGACGGATCAGCCCAGCAGAGACAGAGCCACTTTCTTCGAACCAGCCAAGTGAAATCCAGATAAAGGCCTTATCCATCTGCACAGTGCCGGTCGCCCTGAAGTTAAGTATAGGTTATTGTAGCTGATAGGTGTAATTTAACTCATAGTAGATATTGTGTTTGCATGTTGAGATAACTCTTGTGTATGTGAATAACCCATCTTTTGAACTAACTAACTGGTTGAGTGGTCATTTGATGGATATAAGGGAAGGCTTGTGGTTAACTAACATTATCATTAATATTAGCAACAGTATTGGCGACGCTGTTGGGATCAAAATCGAGCAATGGTTCTATAGCACACAGAGGAAACTTTAGACCAGAGTGAGGAAATGTGGCAGGGTTGTTATTTTCTTTCAGAAACACAAACAACTGTCAAGCACTGGCTTAATGAAGATCGCACCCCCTTAACATTTCAAGGATTTTTATATGCACCTGAACTGCAGCCATTAATAGATCATAGAATTTACAGTGCAGAAGGAGGCCATTCAGCCCATCAGGTCTGCGCCGGCCCTTGGAAAGAGCACCCTACTTAAGCCCACACCTCCACCCTATCCAATTTATCATAGCCAATCCACCTAACCTGCACATCTTTGGACTGTGGGAGGAAACCGGATCACCCGGAGGAAACCCACGCAGACACGCAGAGAAGGGGCAGTCTCCACACAGGCAGTGACCTGGGACCCTGGAGTTGTGAAGCAACTGTGCTAACCACTGTGCTACCGTGTTGTCCTGCTCCTGTAGAGAAGGAGTCAATTTATTTCTGAATTCTTTGTTTCATGAAATTCTGAGATTTCAACCAAATTTCTGTTCTTGTGCCAATGGTTGGGTTTTCCCTTGACACTGACTGGATTGGAGATACGTTAACTCTGTCTTCCACTCTCTCCCAGGTTAATCCTGCGTATATACATGGACCATGTAGATCCGAGAAGAATTTGAGACAGGGATAAACCGTTGCGTTTCTATGTATAATTTGTATAGTTGTGTTGCCTCTATTGAGGAAATGCCACAGCGTCAAACAAATGTGTGCATCATCATACCTGTGTTTATCTAACAATTCCATCTTTCTGTACCTAGAAATCATGGACAAACTGCATAAGAAGAGGACAATACATAAGGCTAGTGAGTGAGCTATGTCAATGTTTTAATGCTGTTAAACTATTTACAATACAGATTAGCTGGTACCAAGTGTTGTCAAGATTTCACGTTATGATCAATGTGACAGGATAAATCCTTTTGCTTTCAGAAAGTTGGCCCGCAGTTTCCCTTTGTGAGGGCAGTTTAGATTTATGATGAATTCCTGAGACATTAAACCTATAATTTTAAAATTAAATAGCGTAACAGGCGCCCACCATTGTTGACATCACTTTGAGTATCCTCAGCGTTAAATACTTTGCTTACATTTAGCTCAAGGGCCCTGTCAAAGTTGCATATCTTAATTTCAGAATTGTCCCACCCATTTGTCTTGCTCTGCTCTGCCTGTCTCCTTTCAAATCACAATATCTCCATACATACTCCTCTCGCTCGGTATCCTCCATTATGTCCCTCTTCTTCTGTTCCCTTGTTCTAATTTATAGCCTTAATTGCAGAGTAAGGTTCCGGCTTTAAAGAACTGTGTTGACTTTCTAACGAGACAGCTCTATCATTTGTACCAGAAGTTATTTCTACAGCCAGCTTTGGATTTCTGTTTGTGATGTTTGAAACTGTTGATGACCTGGTTCTGAAAATTTCACTCTGTCAATCAACATTTGTTGCTGACCATATTTTGTGCAACTAAAGATGAAAGCAAATTACTGCGGATGCTGGAATCTGAAACAGAAACAGAAAATACTGAAGGTCTCAGCAGGTCTGACAGTGTGTGCGGAGAGAAAAGGGAGCTAACGTTTCGAGTCTGGATGATTTGATAAAGACCTTTGACAAAGAGTCATCCGGACTCGAAATGTTAGCTCCCTTCTCTGTCTCAACAGACCTGCTGAGATTGTCCAGTATTTTCTGTTTTTGTTTTAGATTTTGTGCAACTCTAGTTTCTTGCAGCATTACTAAGAGTTCTAATCCCCCAGGTATCAAAGATAACACACAAAATTACAAAATTCTATCCTGCTGGTCGCCATGGTGACACGTTTGCTCCTCAGTCATGGGGTTGTCGGTTCAAGTTCCATTGTCAGACGTGACTTGAGCTCAAAGTTTAAGCTAAAAGTGCAGTACTGAGATGGAGGTGGGCTCAGTCAGGAGAGATTTTAAACCCACGTCCGTCTTCTCCCACAGGTGGATGTAAAAGATCCCAGGCCCAATTTAAAGAAAAGCAAAAGGTTTCCTCCGGTGTCCTGGCCAATATCCTTCAACCAACGGAGGATGATCAACTGGCCCTTATCATATTGGTGTGTGGGAGCTTGATCCACACAAATTGCCTGCAAATCCTGCTTTATATCAGTGTGATATAACGTATCACATTACCCAAGATTCTTTTTTTGCTGTAAAGCACTTTGGCACATCTAAATTTGATGTAAAGTTCTATATTAATGGACGTATTTGTTCTTCTTTTGCTTGTGGAATATTTGTACACCTCTTTGTTCCTCCGTCCAGAATATTTTAACAAGCAGTCCGTGAAGACAAACTGTTTGGTAGCAGGGGCAGATGGTTGGGGACAGAGGAACAGGAAGGCTCCAGACTCTACACCTTACACTACCTTCACCATCATACTCCACCACTCTGCAAAGTAGAAACACAACTGGAAGAGTCAGCACCGGGCAGGGAGGGCTCTGTGCCATGGAAGCCTCCCCCACCCTCATTTTCACAGAATCAGCTGGAGAACCTGCTAGGGTGGTGTGTATGTGGAGGAACATTCTCTCCCCTGCCCGTGGAAACAGAAGTGTCACAATTCTGACCAAGAGGGCATGCTGGAGGTCAGCAGGATGTCAGCAGCCAAGGAGTGGTGAGGAGTGGCGCATAGTGTCAGAAACGCTTCAAGTGCATTCTCAGGTCTGGCAAATACGACCCTCACTGCCCATTCTCCTGTGTCTTGCAAAGAAGCGGTGGAAACACCCAAGTCAGTTTTATTATAACAATTTTCCAAGTGCGATATAGCTCAAGAGTCAACTGCTATTTACATCATTAACATCTCAGTGACCCACAAAGCGATATTACAATGCGGTGGTCTGCATTTATGGCCACTCCTACGAGGTGCTCCACTGAGGGTGAGGATGATATGGAGACAGTGCTCGCAAGTGGCTCTCTGGGCCTCATGCCTGTGATAGCCACGCATGTTGTTATGGTAATGGAGCGTGATGGAGGGGAGGGGAACCTTCAAATATTGATCGAACTACAGAGGCAGCCTCTGATACGGGGTGTACCTCTACAGATGACATCACCCATCAGAGGGACCATAATGGTGGATGATAATGATAGACCCTCTAAGGTGTGGCCCCCTCCTCACCATGTGTTGTCTCCTGAGCCCTTTCATGGCAACCTTGATTTTGAAAGGAATCACCAGCTGGGGCATAGCTGCCATCCTCCCCATGTCAATCTGCACCAATTCCATCACTGCCCAGTCAATGCAGCTGGCTTGAGCAGGTCCCTTGGACATCTGTGCACTGTTCCTACATCCACTCTGACTGGTGCTGCACAACGACCCTCCATGAGGTTCATCATTCTCTCAACAGAGGAGCTCATATGCCTCAAAACGCTGGGTCATTGCAGAGACCTGGAGATGAATGGGCTCCTCCAGTTCAGTCATTCCAATATGTGGGCACACATCTCACCCGGTGTTAGGGCTGGGACAGGGGGAGTGCTCCCCCCCCCCCCCGGAAAGGGGGAGTGCTCCCCCCCTCCCCCCCCCCCGGACAGGAGGAGGGCTCTCCCCCCCCCCCCCCCCCCCCCCCCCCCCCCGGACAGGGGGAGTGCTCCCCCCCCAGGTCACACCATTAATTTCAAAGTTTAATTCACTCACCAAAATGACCAATAACTTACCTTTGCTCCTGGAAAACCAGGAATAAAAGAGACTTTAACCAGACTTCTTTCAATATACTGAGAATGATTGATTTATTATAAAACAACATTTAAAAAAAAACAAGTTGCAAGAACTGGTTAACACACAATTGTACTCTGGAAGTGAATCTATCCATCCCTTTATAAAAATATCCCAGCACATAAACAATGTACACTCACATAAACAAAGGACAAACTGATAGGCAGCTGGATTCTCCAATTCTGGGCTATGCCGCATGCCGGCGTGGGAACAGTGGTGTTTTTCGCCAGAATAACTGGCGCAGAACAGCCCCCGATTCTGCGTTTTGCTGGGGGCTAGCAGGAAGGCAGCATAAAGCACCCGGCTCTAGCTGCCAATACGGCCAGAGAATTGCCGGGTCCGTGGCTGTGCATGTGCACAGTGGCGGCCAACAGCGGCTGCGCCGTGCTACATGGCGGAGGCCACTCGCGGAACCAGCCCGCGGAATAGTGCCCTCCCCTTCGGCCGGCTCGCGCGCACCAGACCACCTCCCCACAGTGCCCCCCAGCCCCGAATAATGTCTCCCCCCCCGCCCGCGGATTGGCCCTCCTCCGGCTATGGTGGCGGTTTTCGTGTCGGCGACGGAGAATCCAGCCCCTGGTCTCTGCAGAGATGGGCTTCGGAGGTTAGGTGTTTATAAAATATGGGATACAGTTGGCAGAGTTTGAACACTGTCGATCTCGGGCTCACTTTTGTGAAGGTGAGCCACTGCTCCCAGTGGATTTCTGGGGCTTCTCACCAATGGAGCTTTGGCATGGGAGTGAGTACAGAGCTGGATCACATCTTCATGTCTCAGCTTTGCAGGTCACCGTAGGCAGACCTGGATGCGGATTCTCCAGCTGCTGGTTGGTAATCAGGGATTCAGGTCTGGCAGGATGAGGTAGGACAGCATTCCTCTCAGCTCATTCCCAAAAACTGAGCTCAAAAGCAACGTTTCTTTGAGGAGGTAACAAGCAAGTTAGACAAAGGAGAACCAGTGGATGTGATTTATTTAGATTTCCAGGTCTTTTTCAGGATGGCAGCCGATGATTAGTGGTGTGCCTCAGGGGTCGGTGCTGGGACCACAACATTTCACAATATACATTAATGACCTGGAGGAAGGAACTGAAGGCACTGTTGCTAAGTTTGCAGATGATACAAAGATCTGTAGAGGGACAGGTAGTATTGAGGAAGCAAGGGGGCTGCAGAAGGACTTGGACAAGCTAGGAGAGTGGGCAATGAAGTGGCAAATGAAATACAATGTTGAAAAGTGTGAGGTTATGCACTTTTGAAGGAGGAATTTAGGCATAGCCTATTTTCTAAATGGGGAAATGCTTTGGAAAGCGGAAGTACAAAGGGTCTTGGGCGTCTTTGTTCATGATTCTCTTAAGGTTAATGTGCAGGTTTAGTCGGCAATTAAGAAGGCAAATGCAATGTTAGCATTCATGTCAAGAGGGCTAGAATACAAGACCAGGGATGTACTTCTGAGGCTGTATAAGGCTCTGGTCAGACAACATTTGGAGTATTGTGAGCCCCATATCTAAGGAAGGATGTGCTGGCCTTGGAAAGGGTCCAGAGGAGGTTCACAAGAATGATCCCTGGAATGAAGAATTTGTCGTATGAGGAACGTTTGAGGACTCTGGGTCTGTACTTGTTGGAGTTTAGAAGGATGAGAGGGGATCTTATTGAAACGGACAAGATACTGCGAGCCTGGATAGAGTGGACGTGGAGAGGATGTTTCCACTTGTAGGAAAAATTAGAACCAGAGGATACAATCTCAGACTAAAGAGATGATCCTTTAAAACAGAGATGAGGAGGAATTTCTTCAGCCAGAGGGTGGTGAATCTGTGGAACTCTTTGCCGCAGAAGGTTGTGGAGGCCAATTCACTGAGTCTTTAAGACAGAGATAGATAGGTTAATAAAGGGATCAGGGGTTATGGGGAGAAGGCAGGAGAATGGGAATGAGAAACTATCAGCCATGATTGAATGGCAAAGTAGACTCGATGGGCCAAGTGGCCTAATTCTACTCCTATGGATTATGGTTTTCTGGTATATATTACAAATGTAAAGCTCCTCTGTCAGGTAATTTCCTGTAAATCATGAGGTTTTGCCATTAAATCAGTTTTTGCCCCCCCATCAATTAAAATACTTACAGTTCAGTCAAACAAACAGCCCTTCCTACCCAAGTACCATGATGATCAGCGAGCTGAAATCATGTGATTTCCCAGAAAAGTATTGCTTCTTGACAGTCCAGGTAATGACCTTCTTCAAAAAAATTCCTGGTGTCCAAATAATAGTGTCCTTCCATATTTTAATAGAAAAATAGAGTTGGTGAAGAAGTAGTTTTGCCCACACTGGAGCTGCAGGTAGAACTGCCTCTTCTGGTAGGCGATCACCCGCATTTCTCTAGTCACTCATTTTTCAGGACCTAGGAAAACCCTTGACGGTTTCTGGCACAGGACCCAGTTCATCCTCACTGCTTCTGTGTTGCTGACCTCCTGTGGCATCTCCAGCCATGCCCTCTTGTGAGCCGCTGGCAGGGAATAAGATTTTCCTCCATTTAATCACCACTTCCAGCGAGCTGTGTGAAAATGGGGGGGATGTTTCCGCAGCACAGAGCCCTTCCTTGCCATTACCTTCTTCTCAGGTTGTGCTTCCATTTTGTGGATGATCAGCAGCTTCAGAAATCCCCCTTCCCTTTACATCAGACCCTATTCTGGCAGAATCCTGCTGTTGCTCACTGGCTGGTGAACATCTGTCCAAACCAATGAGGGCTTTGTTCATCATGACAGTGGGGGTGCGTATGGGTGTTTATTCAGGATCCAGAAAGAGTCCAGGAATTCAAATATGACTCACACTGCCTGAGATCGAAGGTATTCCACTCTGAATGAACTATTTTGTTTTAAGGCACTGGTCAAACTCTACAGTCCTTCACACACTTGGTTTAACTTTGAAAAGCAGCAGCAGTGAGATAGCAATTGATTAGCAATGTTCATTCCGTTGTGATACCAATCGGTTTCAGTGCAGTGAGGCATTGGTGTAAGGATTCACACATCAAACTGAGCATTTCTGAAAGGACCTATTGTATCCATTTAATCATCATTTAATAATAATAATCTTTATTGTCACAAGCAGGCTTGCATGCAGCACTTCACAGCTGAACCCCACGTCAGGTAATTCAGATGCTTGGGGCCACCAGCTCGATTTGATTCATGTGGGAACGTGTGCAAAGATCACATTCAGTTTCACACCAGCTGAGCCAACAGGAATCGCACCGGCTTTTGCACAAGAAATGATAATAATAATAAACTTTATTGTCACAAGTAGGCTTACATTAACACTGCAAAGAAGTTACTGTGAAAATTTGCTCGTCACCACATTCCGGCACCTGTTCGGGTACACAGAGGGAGAATTCAGAATGTCCAAATTACCTAACAGCATATCTTTCAGGCCTTGTGGGGGGAAACCGGAGCACCCGGAGGAAACCTAGACAGACACGGGGAGAATGTGCAGACTCCACACAGACAGTAACCCAAGCCGGGAGTCTGGGGCCCTGGAGCTGTGAAGCAACAGAATTTAAAAAATAATAGGACAGTAAAATAGTCATTAGCCCCATGCATCTGCTCCTTCCGTTGCCATAACTTTCACATTCTCTGAATGCTTGATATGCACCCCAACATTGCAACTCTCTGCTGGGATTCAATGTAAAAACGTTTACAGTCCACTTGATGTCAGTGTATTGATTTAATAATCATCAAGTTAGAAATTGTGTAACCCCCTTGAAGAAAATAATTTGTAAAATCTCTGACCATTTTCTGCCAAGCTTTTAATCATTTTTTTGATTCCTCAAATTGTTCATTCAATATTAAACTGAGCAAAACAAAGCAGCCTTTAGACTGGAAATCCATCGATTAATAAAAATGGATTTAGCCTGGTCAGGGTTGGCGCAGACACTTGACAATATCTTAAAAGGCTGTGTTGATATTTTTCCAAGCAGAATAATATCTGAATCTGTAAAACATAAAGTAACAGAATATAGATAAAATGATTTTTCAATATATTCATTCAAGGGATGTGGCAGTCCCTGGCTAGGCCAGGACTTATTGCCCATTCCTAATTACCGCTGAAAGCTGGTGGTGAGCTGCCTTCTTGAACCGCTGCAGTCCATGAGGTGTATGTAGCGCTGTCAGGGAAGAAATTCCAGGATTTTGACCCAGTGACAGTGAAGGAACGGCCGATATATTTCCAAGTCAGAGTGGTGAGTGACTTGGAGGGGAACCTCCAGGTGGTGGGGTTCTCAGGTATCTGCTGCTCTTGTCCTTCTAGATGGTAGTGATTGTTGAATTGGAAGGTGCTGTCTAAGGAGCCTTGCTGAGATCCAGCAGTGCACCTTGTAGATGGGACACACGGCTGCCACTGTTCATCAGTGGTGAAGGGTTTGAATGTTTGTGGAAGGGGAAGCAATCAACTGGGCTGCTTTGTCCTGGATGGTGTCGAGCTTCTTGAGTGTTGGAGCTGCACTCATCCAGGCAAGTGGAGAGTATTCCCTCATGCTTCTGACTTGGATTTTGAAAATTATGGACAGGGTTTGGGGAATCAGAAGGTGAGTTACTCACCGCAGGGTTCCTAGCCTCTGATTTGCTTTTGTAGCCATCGTATTAATATGGCTAGTCCAGTTCAGCTTCTGGTCAATGGTAACCCCAGGATGCTGATAGTGGGGGATTCAGTGAAGGTTATGTCGTTGAATGTCAAGGGTGATGATTAGATTTTTCTCTTGTTGGAGATGGTCATTACTTGGCACTTCTGTGGCCCGAAAGTAACTTGTCACTTCTCAGTCTCAACCTGGATATTGTCCAGATCTTGATGCATTTTAACATAGACTGCTCATGGAATTAGAATCACCGTATGATTACTGTGTGGAAAAACTTGGCTCCAACTCCATCATTACAAGGGGTCACGATTTCAAGGTGAGAGGGGAAAAGTTTAAGGGAGATGTGCGTGGAAAGTTTTTACGCAGAGGGTGGTGGGTGCCTGGAATGCTTTGCCAGCGGATGTGGTAGAGGCGGGTACGATAGCATCATTTAAGATGCATCTGGACAGATATATGAAGGGGTGGGGAACAGAGAGAAGTAGACCTTGGAAAATAGGCAACAGGTTTAGATAAAGGATCTGGATCGGCGCAGGCTGGGAGGGCCGAAGGGCCTGTTCCTGTGCTGTAATTTTCTTTGTTCTTTGTTCTATCTACACGTTTGCTGATGACACGACCATAGTGGGTTAGATCTTGAACAACGATGAGTCAGAGTATAGGAAGGAGATAGGGAACCTAGTGGAGTGGTGCAGCGACAACAATCTCTCCCTCAATGTCAGCAAAGCTAAGGAGCTGGTCATTGACTTCAGGAAGCAAAGTATTGTACACAGTCCTGTCTGCATCTACGGGGCTGAGGTGGAGATGGTTGACAGCTTCAAATTTTTAGGTGTGCACATCACCAACAATCTGTCCTGATCCACCCACATCAACCCTACAACCAAGAAAGCACTTCCCCAGGAACCTAAGGAAATTTGGCATTGGAAATTTCCAATAAGGAATTGGCAGACTCTTTTTTTTATAGATGCACCATAGAAAGCATCCTATCTGGCTGCATCACAGTCTGGTATGGCAACTGCTCAGCCCAAGACCGTAAGAAATGACAGAGAGTCATGAACTCCGCCCAGTCCATCCCATCCATTGACTCTGTCTATACCTCTCCTCACGCATCTTCTCTACTGAGAAGTACTACATTCCGTATGCTTCACCCGATCCCAATGTCTATGTATTTACATGAAAAATGAAATGAATGAAAATTGCTTATTGTCATGAGTAGGCTTCAATGAAGTTACTGTGAAAATCCCCTAGTCGCCACATTCCGGCGCCTGTTCGGGGAGGCTGGTACGGGAATTGTATATTTATGAATGTCCTATGTTTTTTGATATATGGAACTATCTGTCTGGACTGTACGCAGAGCAATACTTTTCACTGTACCTCAGTACACATGATAATAAATCAAATCCAAATCCAAATCCTTGCCGGTTACTCCGAAACAGATTAAGGTTTGGACACAGAAGGACCCCATGTTGTCCAAGTTATGACATATGACCCTCGATGGCAGTATCCGAGGACACCCACTGACGACCCAAAGCCCCACCTCATAAAAAGAGAAGAACTGAATGTTGTGGATGGAATTAACCTTGGGCAGCACGGTAGCATTATGGATAGCACAATTGCTTCACAGCTCCAGGGTCCCAGGTTCGATTCCCTGTTTGGGTCACTGTCTGTGCGGAGTCTGCACATTCTCCCCGTGTGTGCGTGTGTTTCCACCGGGTGCTCCGGTTTCCTCCCACAGTCCAAAGATGTGCAGGCTAGGTGGATTGGCCATGCTAAATTGCCTGTAGTGTCCAAAATTGTCCTTTAGTGTTGGGTGGGGTTACTGGCTTATGGGGATAGGGTGGAGGTGTGGACCTTGGGTAGGGTGCTCTTTCCAAGAGCCCGTGCAGACTCGATGGGCCGAATGGCCTCCTTCGGCACTGTAAAATCTATGAAATTCTAAGGTCTAAGTGCATTCCAATCACTCAAACGTGTGATTGCATTGCACTTATCTCTCTTTGATGTGGTCAATGATTGTTAACATTGGGCTTTCACCAATTAGGAAACTGAACCATGAAGGGAGATGAATGAATCAAAGCTGCAGTTTGCAGAAAATGTCCAATCACAGACCATTACCAGAAAGCTATGCATGGCTTGTAGCTAATGGATCGGTGCAGAGCAGATACCGGTCACAGCTGCTCTCCTCCTGGAATGGACAAGTGGAGTTTTCGGTGAGTATTCCAGCTGTAATTCTTCTCACTGCCCCTGTCTGGACTGCTCTCCAGATTCCAGACAGGTGTCTCTTTTCTTGGGGGAGGGGTCTCTCTGTGAGGGAGGTCTGTGAGAGTGGTGCCTTTACACAAGGAATCCCTGTGGGGGGGGGGGGGGGGTGTTGGTGGGGGTCCCTATTTTACAAGTGTCCTTGTGGGGTGACCCATTGCTCAGGGACGACCCTTGTGGGGGGGGGGGGCGAGTCTCCTTTACATGGGTTACAAGCGGGGTTTCCTTATTACCTGGATCCCTGTGGGGGGTCTCCCTATTACATGGGTACCTTCAGGGTTCCCTCATTACAGGGGTCCCTGGGTTAGGGAGGTTGGGGGGATCTGGTAGAGGATAGGTGGGCAGGCATTGTGGGGGCGGGTGATGGTCCTCGTTTGGGCTCAGATGGTCCCAGGCAGCATGGTGCTGACGTGGTGGATCTTGTGGTGGGCCAAGGGTATAACTCCTTGGAGGGGGGGAGGAGTTACCCCCTTGGCCCAGCCGAGGTCCACCACGCCAGGGCCATGCTGGTAGGGACCACAAGTGATCCGCGCCCACGTGATTCCCGGTCACAGGGACTGGAGTATCACAGAGGGCCATAGGGTGGTGGGCCCGCTAAATGGATGCAAATTGATAACTAAGATGCATTAGCATTAATTTACATGCTCCCACTTGTGCACAATTGTGGACCTCGATCCCGCTGCCAGTAGGGGGGGGGGGGGGGGGGGTCGGAGCACCGCAATCAGGTTGGAGTTTGGCGTTGATTCCAATTTTGCACAGATGCCCAATTCTCCATCCCATGGGAGAATACGATCTTGGGGCCCCAAGAATGAGGGGCGCGATTCTCCCAAACAGGGAGAAATCGTAAGGTTGGCGTCAAAAACGGGCGGGTTTGACGCCAGCCTCCCCCTCCCCGACCGGGAACCAATTCTGGTCCCCGGTCGGGGCTAGCATGCCGCGGCCGTGAACTCCGGCATCGCGGGCTTAACGAATTTCGTTAAGCCCGCTTGCCAGAGTTTGCGACGGCTGACGCGTCGCATGACGTCAGCCGCGCATGCGCGGATTGGAAGACTCCAACCCGCGCATGCGCGGATGACGTCATCGCGCATTTGCACGAAACCCGCGCATGCGCAGGCCGGGATGCCCCTCAGCCGCCCCGCGAATTGATACAGCGGGGCGGCGGAAGGACAAAGAGTGCGCAGGCATCGGACCCGCTGCCCGCGATCGGTGCCCACCGATCGCGGGCCCATGGCACCCTTGGCACGGCCGTGGTACTGCCGTGCCAATCGGTGCCATGGTTGCCAAGATCGGGACTTTACGGCCATTTTTACGAACGGCCAGACCAGGTGTGTTTGCCGTTCGTAAAAACGGCTGTAAAGGGCTTGGAATTCGGCCCATCGGCCAGCTGAGAATCGCTGCCCGCCGTAAAAAAACGGCGGCAGCGATTCGTGTTGGGAGTCGGGCGTGGGGGGGGGGAGAACAGCGGGAGGGCGTCGGACTAGCGTGGCCATAAAAATTTACGACCCCCGCTATTCTCCGCACCGTCGTTATTGCGGAGAATTGCGCCCGAGAATCCTGCCCCACATGTTCAAGCACTGACTTTCTCTGGTTTCTCTGACTGTTTTCTTAAATACTTCTCAGTGATTGCTGTATCCTGGAATTTTAATGCTTTGATTTGCCACTTCTTGGTCATTCACCCCTACAAGCCATTCTAGGACATTGACCCAGAGCCAGGATCGAACCTGGGACCTTGGCGCCAAGAGGCAGCAGTACTGACCACTGCTTCACCTTACCCTGTCCAATCCTACAAGAATTATATGCTTCAATGGAATCACCTCTCATTCTTCTAAAGTTCAGAGAATATGGACCCAGTCTGCTCAATCTTGCCCCTTAGGACAATCCTGCGATCACACGGATCAATGACCATTCATTGCACTCCCACAATGGCAAATTCCTTCGGTAAGGGACTAAAACTGGACACAATACTCCACCTGCAATCCAACTTTCAGTCCCACTGATTTCTCCAGTATCTTTACTCATACTGTTTTTTTTTTCAGATCCTCTTTCATATGCGCCCCTTGCTTCCCTAGGTCTCCTGGATGGTTTTTGTATCTTCTTCTGTGAACATAGATGGGAAGGGTGGGATTTTCTGGCTGTCCACACCAGCGGGATTTCCAGTCCACGACTGCCTAACGTGGGCTCCCCGACAGCAGAGGGTGCGCACAGTGGGTTACCCCGTTGACAGGGATGTGATCTGAAGATCTAGCGGGTAACCTTTGCTGCCACAAATCATGCTGGGGGTGGAAAGGAGAGCTTCAGCCATTCCTTTATTTCCCATTTTACATTATCTTGTCTCCGCCTGCAACAGACCCACAATTGTCTTGGGTAATCTTTTCCTTTTTACAAATCCATGGAAACGATTCCTGTCCATTTTCATGTTTCTCGCTCGTTTTCTTTCACATTCTCTTTTCTCTTTCGTTACCCATTGCCTGGCCTGCCTTTGCTGAACTCTAACATGCTCACAATCATCAAGCTTTTTCTGGAAATATTATAAGCCTCATCCTTTAATTAATACAATCTTTAATTTCTTTCATTAGACATGGTTGGATCACCTCTGCTGTTGTGTTTTTTTGGATCTTAAAAGAATGTAAATTTGTTTTAAACCTTGTATTAATTGTTTAAATGCTTAAGACTTTTCATAATTAGTTATATAGCTTTCAATACAATGCTGACTTTTTTTGCTACGGTACAAGTTGTCTCCACAAATATTTATTCAGCCTTCGGTGTGAAACATGCCATTGATGAAAGAATATGTAGCATCTCGAGATGACCACCTCACACTTGGGCAGAGCAGCCATCTGTTTGACCGAGTTTCAATAATTTGACCTGTGGTTGTCACCTGTCAACAGGAATACCAAAAAATAAAGAAATTCCCATTCACAGCCTTCTGGGAAAACCTAGAATGAGTTTGAAAAAACAGTGTAATGTTTTCTTAAAGGTAATTTTTCAATGCAACTTCAACCCATCTCCCCCACTTAAAATCACTATATCCAGCCTCAACCTCCCTAATGACCTCAATCTCTTTGCTATTGACCAACATGTCAACACGTTCATTCACCATAGAAACCAAGTAAGGAAGCAGCAATCTGCAATTATACTGGAGCCAACATATAATCAGATGCCACAATAACAGCCCAAGGGTGACAAAACGTAGTCACACTGAAGACAGGCTAAGTAGGCAGATTAATTGCTTACAAAAGCTAGAGCAGAAAATTGTTTCTCAATGTAAAAAAATGTTGGCACCGGAAAAAGCGCTAACAATTACTATTATTTAGTGAATAATTAATTCTACTTAATATTTAATTGACCAGTGAACTGAACTAATTCTCATCATGGCCCCCACCCTGAAGATGCAATTGTAATTTGCTTAATTCCAGAAGCCTCTGACACTGAAATAATAACATTGGATTGTCGCTGATAATCAGTGCACATGAGGACGAACTTTGCTAAGTCAGGATAATTCAGGACTCCTTTAGCAATGGTGGGAGGATCCTGATTTCCGGATTCCTAACCCCATTGCCAGGTTTTCCAATTTTCAGGAGTGTCTTTCAAGGGTGTGAGCTAGTTTGGATTGTGAGCCCACACCTTATACTTCCGACCTAGCCAGCTCAATCCTCCACAATTTTCATGGAGTCCTTAATGAGACCAGAAGACGTAGGAGCACAAGTAGGCCATTCAGCCCACCTAGTCTGCTCCACCATTCAATGAGATCGTGACTGACCTGATATGATAATCCACAACTCCACTTTCCCACTTTATCCCCATTACCCTCGATTCCCTCACCGATTAAAAATCTCTCTATCTCAGCCTTGAACATTCTTAATGCCCCAGCCTCCACAGCTCTCTGCGATAATGCATTCCACAGATTCAATACCCTCTGAGAGAAGAAATTCCTCCTCATCTCTGTCTGAAATGGGTGACTCCCTCACTCTGAGATTCTGCCCTCTGGTCCTAAACTCTCCCACAAGAGGAAACATCCTCTCAGCATCTACCATGTTAAGCCCTCTGAGGATCCTATATGCCTCAATATGGTTGCCTTGCATTCTTCTCAGCCTCTCCTCATGAGAAAATCCCTCCAGATCTGGGCTCAATGGAGTGAACCTTCTCTGGACTGACTCCAATACCAATATATCTAAGGTACAGCCATTCAAAGAGTCATGTTTCATGTCAATTCAGAGGTGTCACAAACCATATTGCATATGAGGGAAACATTTGAAAGGTAGTATCAACATATCCCCCTCATGCTCCCGTGCCAAGGTATTCCTCCCACTCAATCCCATGGCCTCTCATTCACCCCATACCAAGGTATGGCATTTACAATTCTTCCAACAGGCTAGTGGATTTCCGGGCTCTCAGCCAAACCTCATTATGTATGCTTGGCTCAGAGCCCAGAAATCCATTAGAGTACCGGAACACCCTGGGAAAACATTGCTTGATGTTTCGCTCTGGCTCTCTCATCTATGTTATTGCAATGTTTATCTACACAATGTAAAGAGGTTTCAAGTATTTGCAGTTTCAGTTATTGATTCTTCAAAGTGTCCAACATTGTTGATGCTTTTATTGGGCTTAAGAAAGTGGAAAGGTATCAATTAATTATTTTAATGAATTTTTTTACACATTCTATTGTCACACTAATGTTCATGGGGGGGCTCTATACAGTGTATGGGCATGGAAGTGCTATAGTTTGGCATGGGGGTCTGAGGGGCCACAGGGTCTGGTTGGGGGGACCTGATGGGGCATGGACAGTGTGTGGGTGTGAGAGGCTGTGATGATGAGTCCTGTAGGGCTTATAACTGGGGCAAAGTCCCAAAGCACTGAAGCAAGGCTTCTAAACAGCTCGCTCCACACCTGGACGCTCTCGTGGCTGGCTCCAAGCTCTCTGCCTGGCTGACTGACCTTCCACAGGCCACAGCCCCCCTTGTAGAAATTAAAATTCTGTCCATATGGACACTTTCCACCGATACAGGTAGGCCAGGTCAGGTATTTCCCATGACTTGGTACCAGGATGAAAATACAGCCCTTAGTCTTGCAAATGGATTTATAAATGATCTAGATATGTTGGTTGTTAATACTAGACTCAGAATACCAATTATCCCTATTCTCATTCCAGCCGTTACTGTCTGCCTTTAGTAACAGCTGCATAAATGCTGCAGGGTTTCCCAATCAGAATCTTCCCCTTCCCCTTTCCTGCAGTTTCTTCCCGAGTGAAAAGTTAATTCTCATGATGAGTGTGTGCCCTGCACATGGCAAATTCGATCAGTAGCAAGCATCTGCAAAAATTGGAGTTTCAGGAACAGGAGTCACTTGAAGCAAGTAAGAAGAAAGTTGAAGGTACAATAATAAGTGTTATTAATTGTGCAGTTCGTATTGTCAGTGTGCAGTCATTATAAACAAAATCTATCCCAGGACTCATTTAAATGTTTAAATGTAAACACATCAAGGAGCAGCTTCTGATACATGAACCATGAAAATGTAATTATTTAAGTGGCCAATATGATTTATACTGTCACCATCAAAAACCGTCCAGCATACAGTTCATCGAGTGACATCTGACCTGTATCTGAAACACTGTAAAATACGAATTGTATTATTTGATGTGTCTCTGTTTCAGAACGCCGGGGCGGAGCATTCCTATTCTCTTCACCGTACTCTTCAGAGTATGAGTGACTACATTCTCTTTCAGCAAACCTCTGGTAGTTTTTATGGATCATGGAAATCAATTTACATTAAATTAATGAAGGATTGATTGTACTGGAAGGGTCAAAGGAAATATCTGATACCAATCTTCCTTCCATTCACCTCAATTAGGATGATTACACTTTCATTCTTTGAAAAATCAATCATCTTAACTCTATATGACGGACTGCTAGAGACAGCTGCTGCAAGACTTTGCCAAACACAACTTGCTAATGTTTACAGGTTTTCCTACATTTATTTAAATTACAGTGATCAGAATGTTGCAGATGGAAGAGTATCTTTGATGTATTATTCAGAAAAAAGAGGCATCTGGCAATCCCATCAGCCATTTTGTGTTACCACATATTTTACGCTCAGACAAAGGAGAATTTAACTTCCGTGAAGTAAGCATACCAGTTACCTGGAATGGACTCGAGGTCAAACATCGAAAATCAGAAACCCTGAGATTAAAAAATTCCCTGAGAGGATTGGGGAGATAAGTAATAAATTTCTGGAGAAATGAAATGACATCACAGTAGCTTTTGAGTAGTGGCTTTGACAAGCGTAAGTTGATATTGATTCCAGCTCCCTTAAATTCATGGAAAGCAGAAGAAAGAAGCAAGTATTCCTAAAATATAAATGCTTCAGATGTTTTTATGCCCTACTGATGATAATATTTTCACAATAGAAGAGTGTTTCTCAAACTTTTTTTCCCGGGACCCACTTTTACCAACTTTGCGACCCACGCCACCTGACCTTCGTGACACACCGTTTTTGCTTACCTTTAACACAACAGGTGATCCTGCTTGGTCCTCACGGTCTCACTTGCTTTGTCATTCAATGTTGCATTTCTGCAGACAATTTGAGATCTCGCTGCATCCTTAAAAAAAATCAAGAGGTTTGTCTTCAAACTCGCCATGCTTAGATTTCAAATGCCTTCGAAGTTTTGAGAGTTTTAAACTTTAATTTGCCAATACTTTGCTGCATGCAACACACATGGGCTTTGCATCCTGATTTGTATTGGCACAATTAATAATGCCATACCTTAAAATATTATCTTTATACTGCTTTGTTCCTGATTTCAGCTTCTTCTTCACTGGCTGTTCACCAGAGGCTTTAGAGCTCACACCAGCACTGCTTTATCGTGCCCTGGAATCTCCTGTGCAGCTCACACCAGCACTGCTTTGTCCTGTTGTGGACTCTCCTGGAGCTCACACCAGCACTGCTTTATCGTGCCCTGGACTCTCCTGAACAGCTCACACCAGCACTGCTTTATCGTGCCGTGGACTCCCCTGGAGCTCACACCAGCACTGCTTTATCGTGCCCTGGACTCCCCTGGAGCTCACACCAGCACTGCTTTATCGTGCCGTGGACTCTCCTGTGCATCTCACACTAGCACTGCTTTATCGTGCCCTGGACTCTCCTGGAGCTCACACCAGCACTGCTTTATCGTGCCCTGGACTCTCCTGTGCAGCTCACACCAGCACTGCTTTATCGTGCCCTGGAATCTCCTGTGCAGCTCACACCAGCACTGCTTTATCGTGCCCTGGACTCTCCTGTGCATCTCACACCAGCACTGCTTTGTCCTGTTGTGGACTCTCCTGAGCATCTCACACCAGCACTGCTTTATCGTGCCGTGGACTCTCCTGTGCAGCTCACACCAGCACTGCTTTATCGTGCCCTGGACTCTCCTGTGCATCTCACACCAGCACTGCTTTGTCCTGCCCTGGACTCTCCTGAGCATCTCACACCAGCACTGCTTTATCGTGCTGTGGTCTCTCCTGGAGCTCACACTAGCACTGCTTTGTCCTGCCCTGGACTCTCCTGAGCAGCTCACACCAGCACTGCAGTATCGTGCCGTGGTCTCTCCTGTTCATCTCACACCAGCACTGCTTTGTCCTGTTGTGGACTCTCCTGTGCATCTCACACCAGCATTGCTTTATCCTGTTGTGAATGGTCCTGAACAGCTCACAGAGTTTAAGAGCCGGTCACTGGCTGTTGGGCGCTACGTTCCATGTTCAGGAACGCCACGATGCATGGCCCCGCAATCCTCCCAAAACCGGCCCTGGACCCACCCGCGGGCCTCAACCCTGTGTTTAGTATTTACTTCAATAGAACAAAAGATCATATCCCAACAGAAATACAAGAAGGAGTTCATTCATTCTTTTACCCTGTAGATCATCCATCTGAAAATCTGCTTTGCTCACAACCAACAATCTGTCCTGGTCCACCCATGTTGACACTACGACCAAGAAAGCCCAACAGCACCTATACTTCCTCAGGAAACTAAAGAAATTTGGCATGTCCAGATTGACTGTTCGCGATTTTTACAGATACGCCATAGAGAGCATCCTATCTGGCTGCATCACAGCCTGGTATGGCAACTGCTCGGCCCAAGACCGCAAGAAACTACAGAGAGTCGTGAACACAGCCCCAGAGCATCACACAAATCCGCCTCCCATCCATTAATCTGCAACAAAGTTACTGTGAAAATCCCCTAGTCGCCACATTCCGGCGCCTGTTCAGGTACACAGAGGGAGACTTCAGAATGGCCAATTCACCTAACAAGCACGTCTTTTGGGACTGTGGGAGGAAACCGGAGCACCCAGAGGAAACCCATGCAGACATGGTGAGAATATGCAGACGCTGCACAGACAGTGCCCCAAGCCGGCAATCAAACTCGGGTCCCTGGCGCTGAGAAACAACAGTGCTAAGCACTGTGCTGCCATGGTGCCCAACAGTTGAAGAAAGACTTCACATTTTTGTTGTGCATTGTCACATCCTCTGCAAAACCAAAGGCCCATCACAATCAATACATAACTTTGAAAGTGTAGTCACTATCCCAAAAGCCAAATTCTGGAAAGAAAGGTCCGACAAACCGAACATAAATAATTGGCCAGTTAATCAGCATTTCATGGCATTGACTGAAGGAGAAATGTTATTCAGAATTTTGGCAAATTCAGCTTCACCAAATATTGTCGTACATTCTTTTACATTCATCTAAACAGGAAATGTGAACTTTGATTAGGCACCACATCCAAAGGTTAATCAAATTTTGTCTGTGAGATTAACAATGCACATACCATTTAGCAATGCTATGTTCAAATGGATGTCCCTGTGAGATTTAAGAACAAGTGATTATGCATAACACTGCTACTTCCTCCCTCGTGCAATTATTTAAGTCATGGACAGTGACTTTCTCTAAACCTTCCTCTAATTTTCCAGAATATTTAATATCCTTTGGGAGAATATGACTTACATTTTATTTCATTACTCAAACACATTTTAATGTGGAGGAATGTAATGAAGGACTGTGGTTACAGAGTAATCTGATTTGGGAGTGGAAATAATGAGTAATTGTTGAAGTAACAATAAAGATTGACTGGTGTTTCCCAAGTGATTTGGGAATAAGTGGATCAATTAATACATGAAGTCGTCAGTTAAGGCTTTCAGGTATTTTTGTTCAGTGTCACATAGGTAATTGTTAATGTATTTGTTATCATCTCTCTTAAAGTAGAAACAGTTAAAAACTATGCATTTTGTTCATCATTTTGTATTTCTGTGGCAGCAAATTTGCTCAACTGCCGAGGCCAGATTTTCATAATTGCGGCGGGAGTTGGGAATTTTCCCGATGTCATGATCCCGACTCTGCCTGGGTTGTGCTGTCCAGCGGGATTGTCATCTGGCAGAAGTGAAAGGTCCAGAGTCACCTCCAGTAGCGGGTTGGTGGTGGAGGTGGGGGTGCGCTGATGCCTTTATTTGCAGAGATATTAGTCCAGTTCTGCAAATCAGAGAAAGGCCCCTAGCCTTCATCCACTACCCCCTCATCTTCCCTTACCCCCATCCCACACCCCTTACTCTGCCTTAGCCCAAATCTCCCCTCACCTCACTCTTATACCCTTCATCCTCTTCACCCCTACCTCTCCTGTGATCCACCCTTTCCCAGGATACACTATAAAACACAACCCATAAATCCGGCAATAACAGTTGGAAGTCTGAAATGATCGTAAATCTCAAAATAAATAAACAATGCTTGAAAAGGCTTTAATAAAAATAGCTGGCCTGTTCATAACCCTGTCAAAATAAACAAGCTCAAAATCTCCGGAACAGCAGTGTAAACAAACCCTGCAGAGCAGAATCCATTAGAGCCTTTGAAGATAGCCAAAAGCTCAGGCAGATGACAAAACATTGGAACAGCCTAACAGATGGCTTAGTTTTTCTTTAAAAGCTGAGACATTAGACTTAGCTTGGAAAAAGCCAAACAGATGGATGATGTGTTCTTTGAAGATTCAATGAAAACCATGGGGAGAATATAAAGATTAGCTCTGGATCTGTATTGTACAATGCAGAATATTACTTTATCCAGTGGATGATCCATTCCACTCATCTGAATACTTTTCAACTTTTGCAGTGCTGATCTTTCACTTGACAACTTATCAGTTGTCAGAGTAACAACCTGGCAACTATGTCAGCTCATGGTCACTTACATTTGTAATCATACCACAGTCATCACTAACTTTAATAAACATAGATACATGGTCAGTGTAAAACAAAGACTGCCATGCTGGGTTTTCGCATCATCGTTGTTTCAAATTGTATTAATTATTCATCCACAGTTAGCACGCCATATCACTGACATGCAGCTTCTGATTTGGCCATAACTTCACGTGCCATATTTAATTTCCACCCCTGTACAAAGTTCACACGCTCTGCAGCTTTCATCGACAATGGCATCCAAAGGCAAGAAGTATGTCGAACCCAAACTGAGTGATGCCTCAGTGAGCGAGGCCCACTACAATGTCCTTTCTCCCCTCTCTGGCTGCGGGACTCCCAGCAAGGTGACCAAAAGGTCTTGGGAGGTAGAGGTGGAGGTGATCATACCAACACCCTATCAAAGCTGATGAATGAGTGCCAACCACACACATTCCATGCATCCTTATTATTTCCCCTCACAGGACAATAAAAAGAAGAGGTCCCAGCCCGACGGAGAACTCACTGAAATCAAGGTTCTGAAAGAAAACTGAGACATACAATGTCCAGGAGAGGATGTGGACTGTAGCTGAGCTGATGGTAAGGTTGGCAGCAGAGACCCAAGTGAGGATTGAGCACGAAAGCGCACAGTGAGTATTGTCTCTTGTTTCATCACCCCCAGCCACACACTAATAATCTCTCATCTTTTCCACAGGCACCTCTGGAAAGCTCCTGAGGGCAGCCACAAGCCAGGCCCTCAGCTCCAGCTGTGACAACACTTTGGATGAGGAACCTGATGACAGCACCTTTGGAGATCCATTACTGCGCTCCCCTACCCCTTCAGTGGCTCTGACTCTGATGCCTCGGTGATCTCGCTCTCTCCATCTGGTTAACACAGCGCACAATCTGATCCAGAGCAGCTAGAGGTAGGTTAGATGGCCTTTAGTTTTTTTTCCATGTCGGTGCAACATCGAGGGCCGAAGGGCCTGTACTGCGCTGTATCGTTCTATGTTCTATGACAGTCGGAGGAGGACTGCTGAATGCTGACGCGCCTTTGAACTCGACCCTCAATCAGTTGGTAGATCTGCAAAGACAGTCAAGGAAATATCAGGAGGGGATATCAGCTGACCTCTCCGGGCTGCAGCGTGTGCTGGGGGAGTCCGCTTGCGTTCAGACTGAGGTCAACAACAGCACATTGGTAGCCCCCATGGAGACCTTGGTCCTGGACACCCGCCCTGCACTTCTCGAGGACCTGCTCTCCATTGCTGTCACTATCAGTGGCATAAATCAATGTAATGCGAGAAGGGGGCAGCTCCATCTCACTCCAGTTCTCCCTTCTCTCCTCACAAAGGCAGCCAGGGACCCTTGGGCACCCATTGGGAGGAGGGTCACAAGCTGGATAACCCAAGACAATCCAACCTGGTGACCCAGCAGTGGTTGGCCAATCCAAATCACCTTCAGCTCCACAGGCCCAGAAGGATGCACCCGGCCCAACAGCAGGTCTCCCAAGGCAGGCTGGGTCTGCCAAAGGGTGCAGCAGTCAGTAAGCTGCCTTCACCTCCACTCTGGGTATCTGGACAGCACTGAGATGTAGCAGCAGCATAAAGGAAGTGAAAAAGATTTAATTGTAAAATCCGGGCATGAGGTTACAGGCGTGAAAATAATGTTCGCAGATGTAAATACACTCTGAATCATTTCATGTCTCCTATTGTCTTTGTTTCCCTCTTATGTTGAGCTGTGTTAATATCAGTGATGTGTGAAACCTTGGTTCCAGCACATACTCATGCTAACTACCACAATCCTGGACCTGCTTCTGTGCAATGTCTGACCACAGTGTGTGTTCAGTATCAACATCACTCGCCACATCAATAACACCTGCCCCTTAATGTAAACTATGCTTCTTGCAAGGATCCCCTGCCTATGTGTGGCTGGGTTCTGTTCTGTGTATTACTGGCTCTGCATCATTGAGGCAGGGCTGTCCCCTTATCTACATTCCTGAGAGGAGACGGTGATTAAGGGGAGATGTGATCACACACACAGAAGGTTCATGTAGCTTCCAGCTCCACCTTCCCGCTGTCTCTTGGCAGAGTTCAATGATCTGAACCTATTAACAGAGCTTATGAGTGCTTCCCTAAACCAGACACATCTCAATGTTTCCAGAACCAATATGCCGATCTTAGCAAAAAGTGGGAAAACCTTACCACCTCATGGTGACGAAGCGATGGAACACTTGACTCTCGCGGGGGACAAGAATTTCATTAGTCAGCTGGTCAATGGTGATTTTTCATAGAATTTACAGTGCAGAAGGAGGCCATTCAGCCCATTGAGTCTGCCCCAGCTCTTGGAAAGAGCACCATATCCAAGGTTAACACCTTCACCCTACCCCCATAACCCAGTAACCCCACCCAACACTAAGGGCAATTTTGGACACTAAGGGCAATTTATCATGGCCAATCCACCTAACCTGCACATCTTTGGACTGTGGGAGGAAACCGGAGCACCCGGAGGAAACCCACGCACACACGGGGAGGATGTGCAGACTCCGCACAGACAGTGACCCAAGCCGGAATCGAACCTGGGACCTTGGAGCTGTGAAGCGATTGTGCTATCCACAATGCTACTGTGATGTGAGGTCCTACATTTTGGCACTCTGAGAGGTCACTAATGGAACTTCCAAATGGTGATCTCTGGAGGGCATAACACCTGTAAACGTGCTCTGGTATCGCACATCATGTCTTCTGACAATGTGCAGGGGAGCAATGGAATATGATGACCAACAATAGGGCTCCTCATAAGCAAAATCATGTGCCCTGAGAGCTTCATGTTGTCTAATTATGTTAGACTTCATTAGAGCAAGGGCTGGTTGTGTGTGTGAGGAAGCTTCTCAATGTCAAACAGGCAAGTATTTTCCTTCTCATTGTCAGGTACCCTTTCCCCATTGGAGCAGTCTCATTAATGCAACTCAGAAACCCAAACTGGAAGTGCCAGATGTTGGTATCATTTCAGGGAATGTCCAAAAGCCCAACGATGTCATCCGTAAGTGCAGTCACACAGTCCGAATTTCACCGGCTCCCTTGTCCCCGGTGTCATCCTTCTGCTTCACCATCAATGCAACATATTGTACGTGGTTGCCTTGCTCACGGTGGATCTCCTTGAGAAGCCTTTCCAAATGGAAGACTTGCAGCCACTAACCCACTGATGACCATACAAGTGCATCTTATAGTGTGCTATTACGTCTGGGATGCTAGATGGCTTTGTGAAGAGGCAGCACTCTCTGATGTTGGGGTGACGTCCTCCAGGTAGCATCTCATCTCAGATTAGACTCACGCCCTCAAGTTGTGGTCATCCTTCACAGCATCAGGACAATGTGAGGGTGCTGTGCAATGATGGACTGTCATCCGAAAACTGATGGCTGAAATTAGAGGCGCAGAGAGGAGAGTGTTCATGTTGACATGTCCAGGAGTGCCTCAATGCGTCTAATCACCGGCCTCCTGGAATCTGCTGGCAACGAGGCCATCACAATCACATCTGCCTCATCTGGCCCGTGCAATGGTGTCTTCGCCCTCATCCTCAGCATTCACAACCTCATCACCCTCATCCCCTTCCATATCCTCCTTAGCAGAGGGAATGTGCAGTTCCCCCATCTCCTCATCAGCAGGAGTCTATGGCTGCCATTAGGGCATCATCCACCATGGCATTTGTGGGCAACCCCTGTCTTTGAGGAGCCAAGCCTGGGTCTGGAGGGATCCCATCTGCAATCAGTGCTCTTGTTATCAGTTTTCTCACCCACTTGGCAGAGTCTTTGTGGGCCTTTCCAAAAATGGCATCCATGATCTCCGGAATGCATTTGTGAACCCCACAAAGTCCTCCAGTGGAGTCCTGGAAGGAGAAACTGCTGTAGAATTTGAGTGCAGTGGTTACTTTCACCGACAGTAGCAATGATAGTCCCTGCAGTCTCTCTGGAGCCAAACCCTGCAGAATATGGTAAATATTCCTTGACATGCGCAGGCATTAGTGACACTGGTACTTGCTCATCTGCAGACACCACATACGCCCAGAATCCAGCAAGGTGTCTATGAATTACAGCTATCTTGGGATCATCCTCTGTGGCTGGAGGAGGACCTTCTGAGGAACCTAACCTAATTCCAATCAATATCACAAAACCCAGCCCACTATTTCATGAACACCGTTTGTATTCACAGCCTAGATTTTCCGCCCTACCTGCGGGGGGTATCCTGGAGGTGGCTCGCCCTTGGCTGCTGACAAGATCTCCCATTCCCACCAAAGTCAATGGCCATTTGTGTTTCTTGCCTGGGAACCTGCCGGGGAAGGGAGGGGTTTCACTTCAGTAGAATGGGAAGATCCCATAGGTGGGAAGGGCCAGGAAATCTTGGGTCAGTGTAAGTTAAGAAAAAAGGCTTGAATTTTTATTTCTCTTTTCATGACATCGGGGTGTCACAAAACACTTTAAAGCCAAAGATAGGATTTTAGATAAGTTGTGCTATACGTATTTGGTGAAGTAAGGGTTAAAAGCCTGGGTTTAGTGTGTTTGACTGCTGCACTCATGTTTTTCAAATAATCTTGGTTTTAAAGACAATAAAGGTTTTAGGAGCCTGAGGCGCAATTAACCATCGTAAAATCTTGGGCTGATGCAATTTTGTTTTGATGAAGGGGATTCCCTGGGGAGTTAATTTGTTTTCAGCTTGGTGAGATGATGTCATTGCTGGGTGGAGTTCAGGCATCAGGTTTTGGAGAAAGCATTTTTCAGTTGAGTTCTGATTCTGGCTGAAGCTGATAACAAGTAAGGCAGTTTTCTCTCATTGTAGATTTGTTAAAATAGATTCACTGTATTTAAAGCAATGCAGACTTGTCTGAGGATAAGGAACGGAAACAAGCCAGTTGAAAACAGTTTTGAATTCATCCAGCCAGTGTTTCTGCAGGGGTTTGGACCAGAGTGAGATCTGCTCTATAAAGCAGAGTGAAGAGATGGCTTTCTCAAATAATAACTCTGCAAACCAAGTATTCCTCTGTGCCACTGGTATTTAGGTGGATTGGGAACTGAGATGGTTTAATTTTCTTGTTGTTTAAGGGGGAATAAAGATAGTAAGTGAGGATAGTATATTCACTGTATTGAATAGTATTGTTTAAGGGATCATCGAAAGCTATTTTTGGGTGTGATGTTAAAGATATTTTAATATTGTGTTCGTAATAAAGTTTGTTTTAATAAACCACATCCTTTTTTCTTTGTGGAATCCCTCCTGGAGTGAGGTAACCTTACCTCACAGTCTTACAAAATTAAAATAAAATATTGGGGTTGCTGCCCAGTATCCGAGTTCCTGCAGGGGTCTGATCTGGGATTGTAATAACATGAAGTACTTTTGAAGTGTAGTCACTGTTGTGATATAGGAACTGCAGCAGCCAATTTGCATACTGCAAGATCTCACATACAACAATGTGATAATGACCAGATGGTCTTTCTTTTTGGAGTATTTATTGAGAGATAAATATCAGCCAGATACCGATGAAAATTTCCCCACTCTTCTTGATCTTTTCAAGTTACCTGGGAGAGCAGATAGGGTTGCAGTTTAACATGTCATCTGAATGACAGTGCCTGTGACAGTTCCGCACTCTGTCAGCACTGGACTGGAGTACAAACCTTAATTTTTGAACTCAAACTCCTGGAGCAAGATTTGAATACACTATTTTCTGAAACAGAGGCAAAAATTCTACCAACTGTCCCATTTCAGAAAGCATAACTTCCGACCTTCATTTTGTCACGTGTATTGTTAACTTTATAAGTCCAAACAGCATTAAATAAGTGACTTTGCCCTCTGCACTTATTAGAATTAGAATTAGAACAGTACAGCACAGAACAGGCCCTTCGGCCCTCAATGTTGTGCCGAGCAATGATCACCCTACTCAAGCCCACGTATCCACCCTATACCAGTAACCCAACAACCCCCATTAACCTTATTTTTTTTTTAGGACACTAAGGGCAATTTAGCCTGGCCAATCCACCTAACCCGCACATCTTTGGTCTGTGAGAGGAAACCGGAGCACCCGGAGGAAACCCACGGGGAGGACGTGCAGACTCCGCACAGACAGTGACCCAGCCGGGAATCGAACCTGGGACCCTGGAGCTGTGAAGCATTTATGCTAACCACCATGCTACCGTGCTGCAAGAACTTTACAAAACAAAGGAAATTATACTGTGGTGTAATGCTTCTCATAAGATAACTTATTGAATGAGGAAATAAGATGACGAATCAATGCAGTGAAATCTCAATGAGTGATATCCCAGAGGAACTGTCCGCAAACTTGTGCTGAACAGAGATTCGTATTAGCTGAGGAGGCCCCATTCCCAAATGAACGTATCTCTATGTGACCCAAAATACCTACAAACATGGTCGATGTCAAATAAACAAATGCCAAATGAAAGCACAATAAAGCAGTATCTGCGTGAAAAAGTCTCAATTTCATCACATCTTATAATGGGCTGACCTTGTAAAAAGCTATGGCTTTTGCACTGAAAAATGTTCGGAGTTGTTTCCTGAGAACTCCATAATCTTTTTCTGCTCAGTGTACTGTCCTCAGATGTGAACGATATAGTCCATCAAGTTGCCATTGCAGTCAAACATGCTTTTGGTGTTTTCAACCTGCAGATTGAAATCCCAAAGTACCTCTCCAGCTTTCGGGACATGGGCAAGCGAAATATGCGGGTGAACGGGGGTGGTGGGGGGGGGGGGGGGGGGGGGGGGGGGGATCAGGCTCTTCAGGGTCATTAGCTGGGCTCCTCAGCTGCAGAACGTACTTCCCTGCAACATAATAATTATACTAATTAGAATAATCTTTTATTGTCACAAGTATGAATTGGATTAGGGATTGGAAGTTTCCTCTCGGGAAGCCTTGAACCACGTTGACAGAGTTTCTTCCCTGACCGGATAGGCAGTTGTTCTCATCCTTTTTTTCTGCTTCATGTTGCTTGTTTCCACTTGCTGTATCAACTCCTTCTTCTTGCTGATCAACATCGTTTTTTATTTTCTCCCAGGTTTAGCCGCACCCACAGGCTTTACACCTCCTTTCACAGGGAAATCACAATGATGACATACCCAGAAATCCATGATTTCTCACTCTCGTGCGGTCTAACCCCACTCTGATTGGTCAGCATGGTCATATAAGAAGCTTGGACAGGTTTGTCTAATGCTGAAATTGGCTTGTTGCGGGCACTGTTCTCCGGAATCTGATATCCTTCCAGCGGGATGGGTTGATAACTTCGACATAGTCTGAATTTTGTGATATTGGAGTTTGACACATCGTGATTTCACCCTAAGTTCTGATTTCTGAGTCACAAAGATTTGGGGTTCATAATGGCTCAAGAATTATTGCTGCCTGGCCTTCCCGTTATCATATTAGAATTCAGATAATCAATTGAAATGAAAATCGCTTATTGTCACGAGTAGGCTTCAATGAAGTTACTGTGAAAAGCCCCTAGTCGCCACATTCCGGCGCCTGTCCGGGGAGGCTGATACGGGAATCGAACCGTGCTGCTGGCCTGCTTGGTCTGCTTTAAAAGCCAGCGATTTAGCCCAGTGAGCTAAATCAGCGTTATAAGGCCATGAAGGAGTCTACACCGAGTAGTTTAAAGAAACTTAGCTTATTTATATACATCACACGGTAGATCCCAATGGGGTCTGCCTTGCCGGTGTCTAACTGCCAGTTTTACACACCCTACAACTAGGCATTGCCTCCTTAATGGGTAGCTCGTATTCTGCAATGTCCACAGGGAAGTTAACTGTTTCCACCCCTGTAAGATGCTTGCGGGTTATAACAAGTTGGATTAAATGCAGATACGTTTGGGAAGGATAGGGTAAGAATGTCAAGATTGAAACATTCACTAAAATCTCCTTGATTGGTCCGTTTTTTCATACAACAAGCACACCTGATTTGTACACGTGTTGATCTGTCAAACGTGGGTCTGTGCTTTACTACGTGTGAATTATAAATCTCATTTTGTTCATAAGATTATGCTTGTGGTCGCCAACACTGCAGGTAGATGAATGTTCCCCAGCAGATTTGCAATATATTTTATTGAAAACAGGTGCCACTGAATATTCTGCCATAGTCAGGACAACTATTGAATGGTGATATACAAAAACACAAACAAATAGGTTCATGTTTATTGAACATGATTTACAATCTGCTGAAAATGTCATCTGTCTGTTTTTTAATAATTGTTTTCTGATTAAAGGTTCTGTTGATGTTGGCATCATCAGTCGCTGTGAGGTAGGATTTTATCCTCGACAGATGGTCCAGGTGAATATCTTCCAGTCTGTTGTGAGACTTGGCTTTGATAAACTCACTAAACTGAAGCTATGTACACAATCAGCACTGGAGGTGCCACATGTATCATCCAAACCAGCCAAGTGTGTCAACTGCTCTTCTTTCAAGGTGAATGTTACCGTATTGGCAAATGTACTATTTGCATCAACCTTTGTTTTGCCACCAGCGAGAAATTGATAAGCATTGCACTGCCTATAAATGCACTGAGTTATTGATCTATATATTGCCATTGGTCGATTCAGGGGTACTTGTTGCATGTGAGCAAGTTTCTGTGCCATGATCAAATTCAACAAAAAACACTGCCTTGATATCAAAACCTTCAGCTAATTCTCTGGAACTTAGTCTTCAAATAACCTTCTGATGAAACAGAACATGTTGGGGGTTTGCATCTGAGGCACTGCGTACACACCTTTTTCATTTTTAGCTTTCACATAGCGATAGGCTCCTCTTGACACTACTACAGTGCAGGCAATTCCGCCCAAATATTCTCTAGCACATTCAGGGCAACGTGTTACCACACCCTGGGTGAAAGGGAAGTCAGTTCAGGCCCCACAGACCCCAGTGTCCCAACATAATTAACCAATAATTTGTGCATTTTCCAGACATCTTTAACCCTTGACTGCTCCAATGAGTAACAGGCGGAAGGCTTATCACAAGAGCAAAACATGAACATATCATGGAAATAATGGAACAACGGTTTCCGAGCCTAACTATTCCCAAAACCCCATTCCACCCTTCACCCAGGCACACACAAGTCAAACATATGGTAGGGGGAAGGGAAAGGATTAAAAATAACAGGGTTATGAGGGATTTGGGGATCTTTGCTGCTAAAATCAAGGTCCTTGTAGGTGATCTCTTCAGAATGCGAGGTGTTGCAAACCAGCAGAGAGTTTGGATATTTTAAAGATGACCACCTATTAGAATGCCCACACTCTCGGTCTTCCTCTGGGGAATCACACTCACACAGGACAGTCAGGTGTGTGCAATTCTATCATGTGACCCCCAGAAAGCCTCTCAGACTCCCTGGGATATTACTGGAGTTTTCTATCTGAGAGTTTACAGCAGGTTTCATATCTGCACTGTCTCTCAACGGCTTGTCTGATCTCTGTGCAGAGATTCTAGCTGTGTGTTGAAGAGAGTTCTCAGAGTTCACAGCCATTCAGACAGAGCAGGAAAGAGCGACAGACCTGGTAGGAGAACCTGCTTACAGCCTTTAAAACCAGTAGGGCCCTTCACTGGTCTGGCTGCTGCTTGCAGTCTTTTAATTAGGAGTGCCTTCCACGGGTCTGTCTGGATATCTCTTAAATCACCTGGCAGAGAGAGCTGAGAGAGAGAGAGTGCCTTAAAACTGCTTCCTACTTGGATCATTCACAGGACTGAAAAAATGGGGCTGGCTTATCCTGGTCCAGGAGGTTCTGAAAAGCTCCACCAATCCCAAATGAGAATTTGTCCAAAGGCCGGATTTTAAACGAGCTGATTGACTGCTTGCCAAGTCCATCAGCATGACATCACAGGCTATGCCACAAGTATACTGATTCAGAGGGGATCTGCTGGATCAGTCCACATAGAACCTTGTAGCAGGCGGTGGGGTTTCTGTTCAAAAACGAAAGTCTGATTTTAACCCAGCCAGCAGGACAGACATTAAAAGAGAAACACAAAACAGACCAGGATTTAGCAAGTTCCTTACAAACAAGATATTGTACAATGTGCAGATCTATAACCTTATTGAGACTTCTTCACTATGGGATCATTGTCATCATTGGCTGCCACTGTACTGTAGTCTATTAATACACTTCCAAAACACTGCCTACCTCCTCAAACGCATTTCTTTAACAGACAATCAGCTAAGTTATATCATAGAATTAAATCATGGAATTTACAGTGCAGAAGGAGACCATTTGGCCCATCGAGTCAGCACTGGCCCTTGGAAAGAGCACCCTACTTAAGCCCAGGCCTCAGCCCTATCCCCCTAACCCCACCAAACCTTTTTGGACACCAAGGGCAATTTAGCATGGCCAATCCACCTAACCTGCACTTGGACTGTGGGAGGAAACCGGAGCACCCGAAGGAAACCCACGCAGACACTGGAAGAATGTGCAGACTCCGCACAGACAGTAACCCTGAGCGGTGAAGCAACTGTGCTAACCACTGTGATACCCACTGAGGATACTATATAAATGAAGGAGTTTGATAGGCTGGATTTCAGCATCAATCTGCAGATAACATAAAATGGTGTGATGGGGCAGATTTAGACTAGGGAGGCTCAATAATAGTGTGATTGGATTGGATTTGTTTATTGTCACGTGTACCGAGGTACAGTGAAAAGTATTTTTCTGCAAGCAGCTCAACAGATCATTCAGTAGATGGGAAACAAAATTCAAGAAAATACAAGAAAATACATAATAGGGCAACACAAGATATACAATGTAACTACATAAGCATTGGCATCGGTTGAAGCATACAGGGTGTAGTGTTAATGAGGTCAGTCAATAAGAGGGTCATTTAGGAGTCTGGTGACAGTGGGGAAGAAGCTGTTTTTGAGTCTGGTCTAATACAGGTATTAAATCCTGCTCCACCCCGCTCCAGGCTGAACCATGAGAGGAGGTTGCAGTGATTCCCTCTGTGGCAGAGGCAGTGAGGCATGAGTCGACTTCAAATTCCCGCTCAGGCACAAATATGGTGCTGCAGGTGGGTCTCTGTCTGCAGAGTGTGACTGATTTTCAAAGACAGCCAGGGGATTATCCCGGTGTCCTGCAAAATTGGTCCCTCAAGCCTAACGGACCTCATTGCCGATTGTGGGACTTGTGGGATTGTGGGATTGTGGGTTATGCATGTATAGTTTGAGTGTTTCAAATTCTTTCATCATTGATTGAGATTTCCAACTATCTTTGATTGCCAGATCTTCTCAGCAAAGGCTGCCTTGTGGCTGATATTATTTTGCTCAAAAAATGTGTTAGACTGAAGTAACATTTATATATAACCATGTTGGGGCTCTCTTCATTAATTAGTGTATGAACTCAAGATTTACGTACAGCTGCTTGCACATCATTTTACATTTTCATATCAGCAGACTGGACAAAGTCTAAAGTATAAAGTAGCCTCTCCAGGAATGAGGTTTATATATTTTGCTGCAGCATTGTTAATCTGCTGCACTACAATGATATGGATCTGTTTATTATTAGAGCAAATGTAACTTATCAGAGTATTGATTTCATATCTGGATATTCTCACTGAACTTTCCCATCTCAACATCTATCTATCCATTAGTAGCCTTGGAAAATAAATACTGAATTTCAACAACCAGCCCTCAACTTTTTGGATGGTGAGACCTCAAACACCCACCCATCCGGAAAGTCGGTGGGGAACACATCCTCTGATTCTGACAGGCCCAATGCCATTTTACTGAGCGTTGAGGTGCAGCAGGCGGGACATCCTTGGAAGGAAGCCCTGCCCTGGAGATCTGCTGGCCAATCAAACTGGCTGACAACTCTCCAACCAATCCAGGCACAGTGCCGGAGTGGCCAGAAGAGCCACTTAGGGCCTGAATTGGGGCAAGGGCGGGTTTCCCATCCGAGGTCTTGCCCACCTCACTGTAAAATCACGTGGGGTCAGAATGGGTGGAATCCCAAAGGGATTCACGGTAGCATTGTGGAAAGCACAATCGCTTCACAGCTCCAGGGTCCCAGGTTCGATTCCAGCTTGGGTCACTGTCTGTGCGGAGTCTACACATCCTCCCCGTGTGTGCGTGGGTTTCCTCCGGGTGCTCCGGTTTCCTCCCACAGTCCAAAGATGTGCAGGTTAGGTGGATTGGCCATGATAAATTGCCCTTAGCGTCAAAAATTGCCCTTAGTGTTGGGTGGGGTTACTGGGTTATGGCGATAGGGTGGAGGTGTTAACCTTGGGTAGGGTGCTCTTTCCAGGAGCCGGTGCAGACTCGAAGGGCCGAATGGCCTCCTTCTGCACTGTAAATTCTATGAAACCCTATCCATGCAATTTCACACTGCCCCCCCATCCATCCCCCAACCCAACCACAACCACCCCATCCATCCCCCACCCCAACCACACCCCCCCATTCACATCCCCCCCCCCCAACCACCTCCCCCCCCCCCCCCCCCCAATCACACACCCCCCAACCATACCCCGCCACTTTAAAACCCACCATGGGCAAGGGGGAACAGCTTGGCCTTGAATTCAGACTCATATTTCTGTTTGTATAAAGTTTTAACTGCATCCACATGAGCTTTTTGCACAAAGCGATGATATCTCATAGTCCAATTTCCATTGAATCTATCTTTCAACTGCTGCAAAGATTACTTCAGAACTTAATTCGCATAAAATCCCAGCACTTACTGAATGCTAAAAAATACCTCATGGTCTAATGAGGCGTGTATCAGAAGGATCAATTTCAATTTTCAAAGGGAACACTTCTCTTTCAATCTTGAACAGCATTTTCCTGCGAAACTGTCGGTACCTGGGTCCCAATGTTCTACTTGGGTGAAAATATTAACGCAATGGAACTCCCGGCCTCAAGTTTCTCAATCTGCCGCTGTCATCCTCAATCTTTTCCACTCCCTTCATCCACTCCCTTCATCCACTCCCTTCATCCACTCCCTTCATCCACCTTCTGCCTTGTCCAGAATCCTCAATGAGTCAGTGAGCAAAGAAAATTGCTAATGATTGGTTGTGACAAAGTGCACTGTGCAAAACATATACGAGCATTTAATGTTTTTATTTCAAGTCATTTTTTGATTAAACAGGTTAATTGCTGGATTAAAACAGCAAAGCATTTTGGATGAATGTGTGAAGCATCGTGAGGTTAAAATTTGAACAATGTCATTTTTTGGTGATATAGGAACAAAAGACTAGAGTGTTTTCCAATTGAATAATTTGTGTGTGAGGAATATGTTTTGGCTCAGTTCCCTCCACTTCTGTCTTAATACTGCATTCACAATAACACAGATTACTTTTGTGAAAATTTCTATTTTTAAATTAACTACAGCATTAATACTTCTCAAGTGATTATCGTGCAGTTAGCTGTACATAATGGCTTAATCTTTAGTTGCCATTTTTAAGTATGGTCTTAAAGTTAACCCAATCACCTTGGAGATGTTTTCAGTGCAGCATCCAAACTGTCTGCAGCTTCTAGCTGTTCTCTGAAATGCTGGATTCTCTGTGGCATTGAGAACTCTGCTCCCAGCGTCATTCTGCTGTTCTAGTTCCCTGCTGGCAGCGTGATCAAAGTTAGGAACGGGGTTATTAATGGGCCAGGCACCATATTCTCGGGTTCTCTGAGCCAGGAGTCATGTATGGGAGAATTGGTGTAGGTCTTCAAAAATGTGGCCCTGATGCAGTGGACCTCGTGGTGGGCTAAGGGGGTAACACTTTAAGGAAGTTGCCACCCTCTCCCCCCACAATGTAAGACCTGCCCTCCACCTTCATCAGAACCCCCCTACTGCCCCCCCCACCAGAGACTCTCTAATTAAAGAGACCCCCAGCAGAGACCCTGTAATTAGAGAGACTCATACCAGAACCCCCCCCCCCCCCCCCCCCCCCCCCCATAACAGAGACCCCTGCCTAGAAGCTGGAGAGCAGTCCAGACAGAGGCAGTGAAAAAAAGCATTGCTTTAAAACTCATTTTGCAATACACCTGTTGGCTCTGGCACAGGAAACAGTAGGTGTCCACCAGCTGGGTTTAAAACCCCTGAGATCTTTGAGCTGCAAACCATTCAGTAATTTCTCTTTGATTTGATTTAATGAGGCTATGATTGACAGCTTTCACACACACACTGGCAGTAAAGCAGACAGTACATCACATAGAACATAGAACATAGAACAGTACAGCACAGAACAGGCCCTTCGGCCCTCGATGTTGTGCCGAGCCATGATCACCCTACTCAAACCCACATATCCACATAAACCCGTAACCAAACAACCCCCCCCCCCAACCTTACTTTTTTAGGACACTACGGGCAATTTAGCATGGCCAATCCACCTAACCCGCACATCTTTGGACTGTGGGAGGAAACCGGAGCACCCGGAGGAAATCCACGCACAGACGGGGAGGACGTGCAGACTCCGCACAGACAGTGACCCAGCCGGGAATCGAACCTGGGACCCTGGAGCTGTGAAGCATTTATGCTAACCACCATGCTACCGTGCTGCTAATCTAAGAGCCACAAATTAATTTCAAACAATTAGCACTGTAGCTTGAATAGCAGGGACCAAATCCAAATGGTTAAACTTTTACATGGCCACAGGACATTTCAAATGCTGTATCCCTGCTTGGAGATTACAGCTAGAATTCTCTGTCTGTTCTCACTGGCAGCGGGGTAAGCTCAGATCGGAGAATCCCGGCCGTATTGTCAGTGTAAACTTTTGACCTTGTGCAACAGTGTAGAATGTCCCTATGACAGTGATTGCATATCCTCCTAAACATAGAAAATAGAAGCAGGAGGAGGCCATTCGGCCCTCCGAGTCTGGTCTGCCATTCATTATGATCAGGCTGATCATTAAGTTCAATACCCTGATCCCGCCTTCATCCCTTTAGCCCCAAGAGCTGTACATAATTCTTTCTTGATGTTATATGCCCCTGATTTTAACTTCAATGGAAATAAAATTCAATGAAATTTAAAATAAGTTGCCAATTCAGTATCACCCATTTCCCAATACCAAAGCTACTTGTGGAATTTCTCAAATGTGTAACCTCAAGAGCAGAAATAATTGAAAACCGACTTGTACGTTATATACAACAAAGGTAAACTTTGCCAAATGTTTGAGAGGATACATATCATCTGCATGAACTTCAGCATGAATAAATAAAAAGCACATTTACAATAATTGCGTGGAAAACGTGAGCATCTTTGCAGCATGTAATGCACAGAGCAAATAAGATCGACATTTACATTTCAACTTGAGAGGAAATTAAAATTAGAAATACAATAAGCATTTTATTCCTTTTTATAAAGCAATATCCAATATCCTCTTGTCTTCAATGCGCGATAATTCCAGCCATTAATTCTCATGAGTTATAGATTTAAACTGGAACCAGGGTATGAAAAATGAAACAAATTCCATTTTACAATTCCATAGAATCCCTACAGTGCAGAAGGAGGCAATTCGGCCCATCGAGTCTGCACCTCCGAAAGAGGACTCTACCTTGGCCCACTCCCCGCCCAATCCCCATAATCCTGCACATTGATCATGGTCAGTCCACCTAACCTGCACATCTTTAGATTGTGGGAGGAAACAGGAAAACCCAGAGAAAATCCACTCAGAAATGGGGAGAAGGTGCAAACTCCACACAGTCACCAAGGCCGGAATCAAACATGGGTACCTGGCGCTGTGAGGCAGTGCTAGCCAGTGTACCATCGTGCCATTGAAGATTGTAATTGTGAAAATATTAACTATTTAATTAACTATTGCAACAGCCACATAGGTGCTTTGAAGCACATGCAGTGATGTTCTCTCCCTATGATTTGTTGAAGGAGATGTCAGGGGCCATTGAGAAGATGCTTTCAAAGTCCTTGTGCATATGTTTGAGTTCTGTGACTCATTGAAACCAGATATGCTTCTCCAAATGAATAGTAGGCACCGAACTCTGTGATACAAGATACACTCACCATTCTGAGGTATTTATTTGAGCTGTCAGATGTATTGAAATAGTGAGCAGGCTTTAACTTCCTGACCGAGTGCCTGGGCTCTGTGAAAGTTTGATAAAGGGTATTATTCCCAATAACCCACGCTGTACTTTAGAAAAGGAATCTGCTCTCTAATTTCCTCAACACATGGACCGATTTAAGCATTGAAAGAGTGAAGGAGGTAAAAGTTATCTCCACAGTTTGAAAGAAGACATTCAACAAAAAATCTTGCATTTATTTTGCGATTCAATCTGGTAGATCGTTTCAGAGAAGGAATTCCAAAGATCCCCAGTGCTACAGGAAAGGGAGAGAGGGATAAATACGAGACCAGAGTTTTTCCCTCTGTCTGTGGTATGTGTCATGCTGAAGAAGGCCTTTTGTGAGGTATGTTACTGTCTGGAATTGGCAGATACATTTGACAATGATGTATTCTCATATTTCCATTGGACCCATACCTGTCAGGATTGCGATATGTTCTTATGGTTTATTACAGTTGGAATGTGGGTATTGCATTTACCTCGGTCAAAGTATTTTACTGGTGTGTGCATGGTATTTTGCACGTAGGAATATCCACATACCTGTTTTGTTGAATTAACAGGTGGGTGAGTTTTGTTACTTTAGAATTATTCACTAGAAATTTCATCTCTTTTTTAATAAATATTTTTATTCACTATAAATTTCTACACAGCAATGCGAATCTCACACCATCACCACCACCTGGATATGGAAGTAGGGTTTGAGCAGAAAGTCCAGTTCCCCAAGGGAAAGTTCAAGATTTTTCAGGTTTAGCAAAATTCATGCTATTAAAATGTGTTAATGATTAACATTCTGAGGGAATGATCCCTTTTAGTGTATAGTGGTAGCAAAATATTGATCTCAGTCTACTCATGATTTCATCTAGTCAGTGATTTCATCAATAACTGGCTTCTTCGTCACAAATGTTGAAGTATCTGCAAATAGATTTGGGAAATCATTTGGAAGTAACTCTCACTCACTCTTTAATGAACTTCACATCGATAAGCTGAACCTTGGACAGTTTTTCTTCGGCTTGTCTACTATTGAATTGTTAAAGTAAAAATCAATTATCCACCACATTGCGTTAACAGGTAACTTTTGCAAGTTGATTACCTCTGTTTCTCATTTCTTCCCTTGTCTCTGTGTTCACCCTATTTACAAGCCTTATTGGGTTTGTTCTCTAATTTAATCTCTATAGAAGAGTAAAGGAGTTCTCCACTCTGCAGGGTTTTGGACAGTATCAGGTCGTTATGTCGTTGCTGTTTGAGGGAATCTGCTGTGTGCAGCCTGTTTCTACATTCCAACAGTGACTACACTTCGGAAGGACTTAATTGGCTTCAAGCACCATCCCGAGGTTGTGAAAGGCGTTAAATAAACACAAGTTTTACTTCTTCACTATTGACTGGCACGTTATGTAAATAAGATTTGTAAACGGCACAAAGTTGTGACAGCCACAGGAGACTGGGTCTCAATAAAGAGACAGTGTGGCACCTCGGCCACGTCCTCGCGGAAACGGCACCTCGTGGGTGAGGACGAAGCCCGCTCCCGGTGGCTGTCAAGTCTTTGGTGTCCTTATCTGAGGAAGGATGTTCTTGCTATGGAGGGAGTGCAGCGAAGGTTTACCAGGCTGATTCCTGGGATGGCGGGACTGTCAGATGGGGAGGGACTAAATCGGTTAGGATTATATTCGCTGGAGTTTAGAAGAGTGAGAGGGGATCTCATAGAAACTCACAAAATTGTGACAGGATTAGACAGGGTAGATTCAGAAAGAATGTTCCCGATGGTGGGGGGAGTCCAGAATCAGGGGTCATAGTTTGTGGATAAAGGGGTAAACCTTTTAAGAGTGAGGTGAGGGGAAATGTCTTCACCCAGAGAGTGGTGAATATGTGGAATTCACTACCACAGAAAGTAATTGAAGCAAAAACATTGTGTGATTTCAAGAAGAAATTAGATATAGCTCTTGGAGCTAAAGGGATCAAAGGGATATTGGGGGGAAGGCAGGATCAGGGTATTGAACTTGATGATCAGCCATGATCATAATGAATAGCGGAGCAGGTTCGAAGGGCCGAATGGCCTCCGCCTGTTTTAATTTTATTTTATATTTTATTTATTTTATATGTTTATATGTTTCTATGTTTCTAAGGTCACTGCAGAATTTCAACTGGATCGGTGCAGGGGTCAACCAGGGACATGAGTGGCATTTCTCAGGCTCGAACCTACAGCTGGATCCAGGAGTCAGCTGGCTCTGCCAGTCCTCTTTGCTCCCCATTGTCTGCACCATGATATCGGTGCTCTCAGCAATGCTCCTCAGTGACAGAGCCATGCTGTACAGTGTCTCGGACCTGTCCCTCAGTGACAGAGCCATGCTGTACAGTGTCTCGGACCTGTCCCTCAGTGACAGAGCCATGCTGTACAGTGTCTCGGACCTGTCCCTCAGTGACAGAGCCATGCTGTACAGTGTCTCGGACCTGTCCCTCAGTGACAGAGCCATGCTGTACAGTGTCTCAGCAATATCCCCCTGTGTCTGGGACCCGGCCCTCAGTGACAGAGCCATGCTGTACAGTGTCTCGGACCCGGCCCTCAGTGACTGGGACACGATGTTTAGGCCCTCAGTGACTGGGACACAATGTTTAGGCCCTCAGTGACTGGGACACGATGTTTAGGCCCTCAGTGACTGGGACACGATGTTTAGGCCCTCGGTGACTGGGACACGATGTTTAGGCCCTCAGTGACTGGGACACGATGTTTAGGCCCTCAGTGACTGGGACACGATGTTTAGGCCCTCAGTGACTGGGACACGATGTTTAGGCCCTCAGTGACTGGGACACGATGTTTAGGCCCTCAGTGACTGGGACACGATGTTTAGGCCCTCAGTGACTGGGACACGATGTTTAGGCCCTCAGTGACTGGGACACGATGTTTAGGCCCTCAGTGACTGGGACACGATGTTTAGGCCCTCAGTGACTGGGACACGATGTTTAGGCCCTCAGTGACTGGGACACGATGTTTAGGCCCTCAGTGACTGGGACACGATGTTTAGGCCCTCAGTGACTGGGACACAATGTTTAGGCCCTCATTAACGGTCGTCACAGACTGAGTAATGCTTTGGGCAACACCACTCAAAACACGAACGTTGTGCTTCAGGTTTTCCACTGCGTCCACCTCCCTAGCAGTATTGGTCTCGGTGCCATGCATTGTCGGCAACATGTCCTGTGTCCAAAGGACTCCTCCAATTGGCTATGCGGTGGCTGGAATGTACCTGACATCCACTTCTGAATCCCATGTATCCTCGCATCTGCATCAGCTCTGGGAGAATCTTGTCCAGAAGGTCGGCATCTGGCTGGGAACCAGCTTAGTCCTGGGATCCAGCAGCCCTCCGACTGCTGATACCCTTGGATGTTCCTGTGTCCACCTGATGTGCATCAGCAACTGTGTGGTGCTCACCAGATTTGGCCCATAAGCCTGTTCACTAATATTGCCCACTGAGGGGTGTGTCTCTGTGTTGGAGGCAGATGGGAGTGATAGCTGTGATGCCTCGATGGTGTCCTCCTCTGAGGTGCTCTCTTGGGTGGCGGGGGGGGGGGGGGGGGGGGGGGGGGGATGAACGACTCCGGACGGCCAGGTCAGTGAGAGGAAAGGATAATTTTGTCTGACCTGAACTATTCACTTGGGACGGGTCATCTGGATGAAGGGGCAGTGGATCCACCCTCGCTGGCACAGGCTTACCTCGCTGGCGGTGACTTGCTCTGTCCTTGGGTATGCCCAGGATCACCAGGGCAGTTCCTCACAGGGTGTGAGGACTCAAATCTCTTGCACTATGCACCCCCTCCCCCACCTTGGCCCCCTCCTGTTCATTATGGGCTATCATCCACTGTTGGGACAAAGAGAGGGTCATGTGAGCCACACGCTTCATGGGCCAGGAGGGTCAATAGGAGGTGGCATGTGTGGGCACCGCATGTCAACATGAAGGGGTTGTGCTGACGGTGCTCAGTCTGCTTTTAAACGGCACGCTGCGCCGTCTCTTTTTTAACGTTTGTTTCAAACTTCCCTGAACTGGACAGCATTTCAATGGTTGAATTGAATTTGCTTCCACAGCAAATTGAAAAGCCATGAATGTTCGTCAATTCATTTTACCTCTTGGTTGCGTAAATTGAGCGTCGACAGTAAGATATTTGTTTCTAATAACAGTCAAAGCTGAGCCTGTCTAAAACATTCAGCATAAAATGCTCATTGCCAACCAGAACCATGAACTTGTTGAATTATTATTGATTGTAGTTGATAGAAATGGTGTGAGAATTGTTGTGATTCCCTGGCAATCACAATCCAATTTGTCAGGATTGCTGACAGAGACTGGACTAGAGAAGGATGGTGAAAGATTAATTGCATTCCGAACGCATGTCACCAGAATTCAAGGCACTAAAGCTGCAATAGAACAAACATGGAAAGTTGTTCTAAATTTTGGAAATAGTATTTTTTTCTGAGCGATGTATCAGCTGACAGATGTTCCAATTGAATCTGGAAATAAATGCAGTGTTAATTTGACTTTTTGTTGCCACTTCAAATCTAAAATTGGGCACTGTGCGCATGTATAATGTTCCCTGTTATGTTTGTAATCATTTAAAATCATATTTAGCAACTAACCTTTGTCTACACCATCCATCAAAGCCCAACATTCCTGTCTTTGGAATAACTGCTGTCGGACACTCCATAAACCAGCACTTCTCAAAGAGCCCCTCGCTAGCCAACCCCTGCGCCCCTCACCGGCCGAACTTTGTGACACTTGCTTACCTTTAATATGAAAGGGGAGTCTGTTTGGTCCTTACAATCTCACTCTAATGAGGTTCACAGGGGGAGAGGGCAACATGCGTATCAGGTGCAGAGTTCAGCCGGTTCCTTTGTGCAGTCTTCACCTTTGTAAGAGCGGGAAATCCAGCCTCGCACATGTAGGTTGTCGTGAAGGACAATAGCAACAAAATGCTTGTTTTACTCAGCACTGGATACTCCTGGGAGATTCCACTCCAGATTGTTGACAGCCTCGTGGACTATTGGTGCATTTTAAATGTACTGTCACAAGTCAATTACAGCAGCGTAGTCTTTTCATTTGAAGTCATCTGTAAGTTAATATCTGACTTTGGCGTCTCAAGCTCAAAAGGAATTTTTCGCCCACCACTTCTCTTTCAAATTCTGAAACTTCTCCTCTCATTTGCTAGTACCTCCAGCATAAAACACACATGGGCTTTGCATCTTTATTTGCATTGGCATCATTGAGAAAACCATACCGCAAGAAATATTCTTTATGCTGCTTTGTTCCCGTGTTAAGTTTCTCCTTTTTAGGCTGTTAGCCAGAGCCCTGGATCTTTGTACAGAGTCAACACTCGTCCTGATCTGTCCTGCCCTGGGCTCACATGAGCAGCTCTCTCCAGAAGATTCTGTTGTGAGATCCTGTGCCTCTGGCCATCTCTTTCTCGTAGGAAAACAATTAATCTTCACAGTCCTCTTGCCTTACTTGAAAGCAGCGAGAAACTAGAAGTAGCTCTCCACCATGGTTTTGCACCAAAGGCACAAACATACAGGATGCTTAACATCAAATGTGCCTGCAGAGTACATGACCTGCTTACTGCTACTGCTTGGGGCTGGAAAACTGCACACAGCCGCCTTCCCTTCTCGTTTAAAAGATAGCAACGCCAGCCATTCTCAATAAAAGTGCTGGTAGCGGCCATTGGGCATTTCTCCCACCATCGGGACCACCACGGAAATGTAATCACTGATGACCCTGCGACCCTCCCGACACCTGCCCACAGATCAAGAACCGCACTTTGAAAAACCATGGGCTACATTCTCCGTTTCAGGGACTATGTCCCCACACCATTGTGAAAACTGTGGTCTTTTACACCAGTAAAACTGGAGTCAAAAGGCCACAGATTCACAGCCTTGCTGGGGGATAGCAGGCAGCTGTTGTGGAGCTTGCAGCTCCAGCTGCCGATACGGCCCTGTGCACTTCCGGGTCAGAGGCCGCGCATGCGCACGGCCCGCGGCCTCCAGTGGTCGCGCCGTGCTCCATGGCGGACTCAGCCCGTGGACCTGGAACGCGGAAATAGTGACCCCGATCGGTCGCTCGCCTGACCCGGACCGCACGCACAAAAAGGTCCAGCCCCGAATGAATCACCCCTGCCCTCCGATCGGCTCTCCTCAGACTGTGGTGGCCCCAGACTGAGTCCGAAGCCACCATGCGGGTATCACGGACAATGGGACCATGAGTGGTCCACGCCGTCGGAAATTCGGCCAGTCGGCGACGAAGAATAGCGGGACGGGTCCCAGGCAATGACCTGAGGCGGTGGATAATCGGTGCGGTGTACTCCCCAGTGCGCTGCTTTTCGGGGGGGGGGGGGGGGGGGGGGGGGGGGGAGAGAGAATCGCGGAACCAGCCCCGGTCCCGATTTTGTGCTGGAAACCAGATTCTCCGCCCCATCGCTGAATGGGATTTTGGAGTTGGGGTGCAGAGAATCCAGCCCCATGCCTTTAATCATATCTAAATAGTATAACTATGTCAGGTCCATTCGCTGTACCTCACCTCCAGCATTGAGATATGGTGACAATCTACGGAACAGGCGGGAAACTATTCAACCTACTCAGTACATCAACCCAAACCTAAACTCACTCCTACCTCAGTCACTGAGCTTCAGTACATAGATAACACTTGTGTATAAACAAACTCAGTAACTGAGTTCCAGGTCCATTGCTGACTCCTTCTATAAAGCAGATGAGAAAATGCACCTTTTATTGCAAGCGAAGGTCCGCTTCTACCAGCTCCCACAGTTCAACCACTAACCCATCAATTAAAATCATTGGTGGGGTGCTGGAAAATCTGGGGATGGGAGTCCCTTCACAATAAAGGACGGTTTGGATGTTAAAACTTATCATCACACCCATTGTGCCAGTTCAGCCTTGGGCCAAATGTAGAAAAATGTTTTTGAGGACCAGGATCTCAAGTCAAAGGACAAAAGCAAATTACTGCGGATGCTGGAATCTGAAACCAGAGAGAAAATGCTGGAAAATCTCAGTAGTTCTGGCAGTATCTGTAGGGAGAGAAAAGAACTAACGTTTCGAGTAAAGATGCCCCTTTGTCATCTGTACTCGAAACTTTGGCTCTTTTCTCTCCCTACAGATGCTGCCAGACCTGCTGAGATTTCCCAGCATTTTCTCTTTGGTCTCAAGTCAAAGTCATGGTTTCTAGCAGAGCAGATTTCTGGCAATCACTGGAGAAGTGCCATCAATGGTGCCGTCACAGGATCTGATGGCAAGAAAGGCAATCCAACAGCAGCCTGCTATCCCAAGCCAACATGTTCAGTATCAAAGAGCTAATCACTGAAAACCAGCTCCGGGGTGGGATACGTCGTCCGTATGCCTGGAATCCAATTCCTGAAGCAACTGCTCTGTTTGGAACTTGGTTGCAGCAGGAGATTCCCAACAGGACAATGGAGATATTTTAGGGATGTCAGCCAAGAATCCCTGAAGAAGTCAAACATCCTCACCCACCAATGAAAATTCTGGCTTGTGACAATCGAATGAACCTATCACATTGGGAGACGTCATTGGGAGTGTGCAGAGGCCTCAGAGAGAGCATGTTAACCGCCAAACAAGCCAAATACCCAGCATTTCAGGCACCATCTACCCTGAATGTGGCAGTCTGCAAATCACACATTAGATTTATCAACTATCTCCAAATTCATCAAATCAGAGTGAAATTAAGTCATCCTCGGTCCCAAGGCACTACCTAATAAGGAGGAAGATTGGTACTTAATCATATGAGTAGTTGTATTATAGACTCGCACTAAGTTTGAAATAGATTGAAGATATCCAAATGAGGTTCATTCAGAGAGGGAACATCCATCTTGTATATCTGGATTATATTCAAACCCCAGTCCCGAACATGGAAGCATGGTGTTCTGACCCACTGTGTCAGTCTGTTCCTGCCATGGTGTTCTGACCCACTGTGTCAGTCTGTTCCTGCCATGCAATTACTAAATGCTATGAATACTTTATTTGGAAGAGAACTAAAATGTTTTGGGATGTGGCCAATCAGGAACTACACCACAAGAAGAAAATCCACCATTTGAATGGACAATTTTCTCTGAATAACACAGAATATTTAGAGATGATTTAGAGATGTGGATCAGAAATTGGCTAGTTGAAAGAAGACAGAGAGTGGTAGTTGATGGGAAATGTTCAGAATGGAGTTCAGTTACGAGTGGCGTACCACAAGGATCTGTTCTGGGGCCGTTGCTGTTTGTCATTTTTATAAATGACCTAGAGGAGGGCGCAGAAGGATGGGTGAGTAAATTTGCAGACGACACTAAAGTCGGTGGAGTTGTAGACAGTGCGGAAGGATGTTGCAGGTTACAGAGGGACATAGATAAGCTGCAGAGCTGGGCTGAGAGGTGGCAAATGGAGTTTAATGTGGAGAAGTGTGAGGTGATTCACTTTGGAAAGAATAACAGGAATGCGGAATATTTGGCTAATGGTAAAATTCTTGGTAGTGTGGATGAGCAGAGGGATCTCGGTGTCCATGTACATAGATCCCTGAAAGTTGCCACCCAGGTTGATAGGGTTGTGAAGAAGGCCTATGGTGTGTTGGCCTTTATTGGTAGAGGGATTGAGTTCCGGAGCCATGAGGCCATGTTGCAGCTGTACAAAACTCTGGTACGGCCGCATTTGGAGTATTGCGTACAGTTCTGGTCGCCTCATTATAGGAAGGACGTGGAAGCTTTGGAACGGGTGCAGAGGAGATTTACCAGGATGTTGCCTGGTATGGAGGGAAAATCTTATGAGGAAAGGCTGATGGACTTGAGGTTGTTTTCGTTAGAGAGAAGAAGGTTAAGAGGTGACTTAATAGAGGCATACAAAATGATCAGAGGGTTAGATAGGGTGGACAGCGAGAGCCTTCTCCCGCGGATGGAGGTGGCTAGCACGAGGGGACATAGCCTTAAATTGAGGGGTAATAGATATAGGACAGAGGTCAGAGGTGGGTTTTTTACGCAAAGATGGTGAGGCCGTGGAATACCCTACCTGTAACAGTAGTGACCCCGCCAACATTGAGGGCATTAAAAATTTTATTGGATAAGCATATGGATGATAAGGGCATAGTGTAGGTTAGATGGCCATTAGATTTTTTCCATGTCGGTGCAACATCGAGGGCCGAAGGGCCTGTACTGCGCTGTATCGTTCTATGTTCTATGTTCTATATTTTTGTCATCTTTCCCACTCTTTACAGAAGTGGAGCATCCTTTTGTGCTACAGTAGAACGGCAGCAATTCACTTTCCCTCTCTGAATGAATGGCAACGTTGTCATTGTGTCAAACAATCTAATACATTTGATAAAAATGCAAACATGTTGGGTGCAATTTGCTGGCCTCCGTGTGCCCAACTTGCTGTGGGACGAGGCCTTTGAATCTCGCGAGACCTGTGAGATTCACAACACTCGCAACATCTTGAGATTCAACCAGACATTTAGACGTCATAATCTGGACCCCACCTTCGCGGCACAAGATCCAGATTTGCATATTTAAATGAGCCAGATTCTCCTGGTGCCTGAGACATACCGTCTCACCTGGGGCACCTCACCAAGGTGTCATTTAATATTGGTCCACAATAACATGGACCAGGCTTAACAGCACCTGGGTGGTCTCCCACGCCACTGGAGGTGCCTGGGTGGTTGAGGACATGGCAGGGTGGCACCCTTTCATTCCCACTGGCACCTGGGCAACACTTGCATTGCCAGGGTGCTTGGGTGGCACTGCCATGCTGGCACGGGCACTGCCGGGGTGGAAGTCACAGGGTGCATGGTTGCAAGAGTAGCATTGCCAAGGGTTAGGGTCTGAGGGAGTTCATACCCTTGAAATGGAGAAAGAGTAGGCTATGAAGCGTGGAGGGGGCGAAGGATGGATATGAAGGGGCTTCATAAAGTTTGGGAGGTGAAGGATGGAGATCCTTTAAGGGGGGTGCCCAAAAGGGGGGGGTGGGAAGGCCTGTAAAGTATGTGGGGGGAGCCTCAGTAACCCCATAGCAGGTATCCTCACTTGGGGGTGGGGGGAGTGGGGGGGGGGGGGGGGGGGGGGTGGTAATGCCCATGTGTGCAGATGTTGACTGTCCATGGTTGGGGATGTGGGGGAGCCTCAAGTTCACTTAGTGATCGGGACACTCTTTCAAAATGGTAGCCGGATCTCTGAGCAGCTAAAGAGTTCAGCACCCACTGCTGAGGTGAGGACTGGGGCCCAGAGAGAAACACACCAAGGCCCAAACTCACCAGGGCCCAAACTCACCAGGGCCCAAACTCACCAGGGCCCAAACTCACCACGGCCCAAACTCACCACGGCCCAAACTCACCACGGCCCAAACTCACCAAGGCCCAAACTCACCACGGCCCAAACTCACCACGGCCCAAACTCACCACGGCCCAAACTCACCAGGGCCCAAACTCACCACGGCCCAAACTCACCAGGGCCCAAACTCACCACGGCCCAAACTCACCACGGCCCAAACTCACCAGGGCCCAAACTCACCACGGCCCAAACTCACCAGGGCCCAAACTCACCAGGGCCCAAACTCACCAGGGCCCAAACTCACCAGGGCCCAAACTCACCAGGGCCCAAACTCACCAAATAAATGACAGTGTGGGTGAATACCAGTGTGGCTGTCACCCAAAAGGCCGATGGGAAACATCCTGCCAAACTCACCCAAAATGTCAATTAGAAGTCTTTTGGTTGAATGATGACCGTTACAATAGTCCCCTCAGTGTCCGCTGCAGCTAAGCTAGCATAAAATATTTTTTTAAATGTCAAAACCTATCAACAATACTCCACTTAACCTAAGTGGCTTTAACACTGTAACCATAGGTCAGATTTTTACGACTAAGGCAGGTAACTCAAGACAGAAAATTTCCCGACTTCCTGGACCCATCGCAGTAGAAATGCCCTGAAATATTGCGATCTTCACTGTGGCCTGGAGTGTTTGTAGGATCAAGCTGGGCCTGCCGATCACAGACACTGAGCATGGCAGCCATAGGGTGACCAAGTGCCGAGGCATGCTGGTTAGATGTCCCGTCTTGGTTACCTGGGACTTTGAATTTAAGAAAGTTAGACCTTTAAGCTCTCATTTCCTTGTGCCCCCTCGCCCCTACCCACACCCCATTCCACTTCCACACAAACTCATGCCCCCACCACCCCCATGGCCCTTTACACAGGGGTGCTAATCATGTCCCCCACCCATCCCCATGTTCTCTCCATGCCAACTCATGCCAACACATGGCCTTTGAATGTTCAGTAGACACTATGTCCATAACCAAAAAGCCAGATAGTAAGAATGACATTTGTGGGCCTACTCAGTAAAGGAAAACCTCCGTTCACAAAACTTTTGAAAATAAAGTTGCTATTCCAATAACCCTATCAAAAAGTCAATCAGACAGAGCATTAAAGTATCAATAACAGATTTTCAAATACTTCACACCTCTTAATCAAATAAACATTTAGACATTGACAAAAGAGGTCACAGAAATAGCAACTTCTTCTAACCATTTAGAAATGTAAATCAAGCAAAGGCAACAGTTCTTTCCAATTTTTAAAACAGAATCCTCTGCTAAGATAGCCCATTTATGAATCTGGGCTCTCAACCAAGCATACAGAATAGGGACAGGTTTAAGAAATCTTTCGATGGAACTGGGTGGCCTCATTATGAAAGCTTGCTTGAGAACTATACTTAATTGTCTCCAGGGTACTTCTAACAGGTCTAAATCCGGGCCTATATTCCTGCCTTGTGTTGATTTATGTTATAGACAGATTTTATTGAGTATTATAAAGGTCCCTTCTGAAGAACAGTCATAATGGACTCAAAATATTAACTCTGATTCTCTTCCTACCAATGTTGCCAGCCCAGTTGAGGTTTTACAGTATTTTCTGTTTTTTTATTTCAGATCTCCAACATCAACAGGTTTTTTTTATTGATTAAGGATTAACTGTACTTTGAAAGATGATTCAGATGTTCAGTGTTCCATGTGGAAGCTGCCCACAATCAAAAAAATGTAACAAACTGTACTCAACACTTTCAAAAGTTAACATTCCTTAACAGTACATGTTAAGAAGACAACGTGCAGGATTTTGTAGTCACCTCCACAGTGGTTTTAATGGTTGTTAGTAAAATAAAGGTAGTTATGAGGGATTTCTCTCTGTGTCCATAAGCATTAGAAATAAGTTATTGTTTTAAGTGGGGTTGATTTAATGTTTCTGTGCCTGGAAGGATACAATCTATAGTTAGATTCATGCTTGTCAAAGGTATTTGTTGGTGTGGGGGTGGTTTCAAGTCCAACTGTGATTCTATTGTGCCTAGAAAGGGCTATGACATGAAGACGAAAGAAGACGGCAGTGGTTGCTTAGCAACAGGAAGCTTATAAGGTAGAGAAGATTTTAAGTTTTTAATTTAGCCAACTTGATTTCAGTTGGAGATAGCTAGTGAGAGAGAATGTAGCACTCGCAGCTCTGCTAGAAGCATTGGTTTCAGAAGGCTAAAGAGGGAACATATATTGCTCAGCCTTGCTAGAATAAAAGCCATACTATGTAATAATGATGGAGAAAACAGATATCGGAAATCCAAAGTCCTGCTCGTTAAGGAAACTAGAGAGATTAAGAGATTTTTCCAAGATGTCTGAAGTATATGGATTAGAGGAAGAGCAGATTACTGTTCAGTAAAGTCACAGAGAGTTGAAAATACATTGGAATATGAGTGGGCAGAATGAGAACAATATGTGCAGTGATGCTAAGGTTTGTGTGAAATGATTGCAGTTTACTACAGCCTGGCAGAAATACCGACGGCGAGGGCAGAAATACCGAGGGCGAGGGCAGAAATACCGAGGGCGAGGGCAGAAATACCGAGGGCGAGGGCAGAAATACCGACGGCGAGGGCAGGAATACCGAGGGCGAGGGCAGGAATACTGACGGCGAGGTTCACTTGTGCTATTTAAAATCTTGAAGCAGGCATGGTGGTTGTTGAGGGATGGAGGGTGGGTACAGACAGTGCCATACATCACTGAAGTGTCCATTAGGAATTTAGCGCCACAGGTCATATTGGTGCCCCCCCCCCCCCCCCCCCCCATGCTATCCTCCCTGGTATCCTCTGGCCTCAGCCGATCCATCTACGGGATGGCTGTGCTCCAGCGCAACCAGTGCCATCAGCGTGGCTGGGATGAGGGTCAGCATGCATGAGAATTGCGCCTGTTCTATGTGGCGCCTCTGCTGGCCCATTGATGGTACCTGAATCGCTCTGGTACCGGCACCGCTTTTGTCAACACAGAACACTTACGATTCAGTCACGGCGTCAGCGCTTAGTCTCCCAATGGGGAATCTCGCCCTAAAGGTTTGCCAAATATATTTTCATAGAAACAGTTCTCCGTTGATATCTTCACACCAATGATATCCACAGAATTGAGACAGCAAACTAAATGTGTTTATTAACAATGCCTTCACAGCCACAAAGTGAATTTGCTGGTGGCTGACTAATTATTAATATCAGCAAATCCACTGATAAATATGTGAAACTGTTTTGATTCAGACCCGAATTGATGCTTTTGGGATAATTATTTTAATATGAGATTTTTGAACTCAGGCGCTAATAGTTATGTTAAAATCCATGTTTCTGTGTCCACAGGTGCTGTATTAGTTACCAGTCTGTGGCAATTGTAATTTTAAAATACAGATGTTCCAAACTTATTACATTTTTCCTGCTGAGTAACAAGTGCTGGGCCATCTTGCAGTGTTTTGACTAATCACTTAGATCAGTTCAAGGGTCAGTGTAGAGCAGTTGAAGGGAGAGTCAGATAGAGTCGGTCAGGTAGAGTTAGTCAGGTACAGTTAGTCAGGTACAGTTAGTCAGGTACAACTAGTCAGGTACAGTTAGTCAGGTACAGTTAGTCAGGTAGAGTTAGTCAGGTAGAGTTAGTCAGGTACAATTAGTCAGGTATAGTTAGTCAGATAGAGTCGGTCAGGTAGAGTTAGTCAGGTACAGTTAGTCAGGTACAGTTAGTCAGGTACAATTAGTCAGGTACAGTTAGTCAGGTAGAGTTAGTCAGGTAGAGTTAGTCAGGTACAATTAGTCAGGTATAGTTAGTCAGGTACAGTTAGTCAGGTACAGTTAGTCAGGTAGAGTTAGTCAGGTACAGTTAGTCAGGTACAGTTAGTCAGGTACAGTTAGTCAGGTAGAGTTAATCAGGTACAGTTAGTCAGGTACAGTTAGTCAGGTATAGTTAGTCAGGTACAGTTAGTCAGGTACAGTTAGTCAGGTAGAGTTAATCAGGTACAGTTAGTCAGGTATAGTTAGTCAGGTACAGTTAGTCAGGTACAGTTAGTCAGGTACAATTAGTCAGGTACAGTTAGTCAGGTATAGTTAGTCAGGTAGAGTTAGTCAGGTACAATTAGTCAGGTACAGTTAGTCAGGTATAGTTAGTCAGGTAGAGTTAGTCAGGCCCAGTTAGTCAGGCCCAGTTAGTCAGGTCCAGTTAGTCAGACCCAGTTAGTCAGGTAGAGTTAGTCAGGTCCAGTTAGTCAGGTCCAGTTAGTCAGGTCCAGTTAGTCAGGTACGGCTAGTCAGGGACAGTTAGTCAGGTCCAGTTAGTCAGACCCAGTTAGTCAGGTAGAGTTAGTCCCGCCCAGTTAGTCAGGTAGAGTTAGTCAGGTAGAGTTAGTCAGGTCCAGTTAGTCAGACCCAGTTAGTCAGGTAGAGTTAGTCCCGCCCAGTTAGTCAGGTAGAGTTAGTCATGTAGAGTCGGTCAGGTGCAGTTGGAAACGAAGGTGGCTGGCTCCATACAGCTGAAGTTCTGTTGATAGCTCTGAAGAGCTGAGTTGATAGACGTCTGGTCAAGAGGGCTCTGGGGAAGCCTTGGAGAGCTGAAGTTATGCCAATAATTAACGTCTGGAGCGCAGGCATGGGAAACCAGGACAACATTAGTCTCGCGAGACAGGATTGAAACCCTGGGAAGTCAGCAGCAGTTGAGTCAGTCCGTGTTTGAGCAGCTTTGAGGGAGTTCCAAGGTGCGATCTTCAAAAGTTTTAATGAGATTTTATGACTCTCATGACCCTCATGTTTGGGTAGGTGCTGAGAAATCCATGGAATCCGTCTTCACCGCATCTACCATTTGATGTGCACCAGGGAATATTTAACCATAGTTTGCTGTTAATTCATATGTACCTCATATTGATTCTGAATGTTAGAGTATAATCTATTAACATATTACAGGTTGTTTTACTTTTCTAACCTGGTGTAGTAAAGTTTATTTTATTTGTTCAAAACCTGTGGAATTTTACTTTATTCTCTGAGCCAGTGGCTTGAATCTCAAAATTTGCCTGTTTAATCAAAGGTTACCAAAATCCTGGGGGTGTGGCCAAGGATCAGAACGTAATCCAGTTGTTACTTGATCAAAACAGCAGAAGGAAGAGTTGTCCATAACAGGAATGTATCTTTTGAAACAATTGTTGTCATCAATTGTCAACAACAATTGTTGTTCTCCGTTTAGGAATTCAATTATCAGACAAACCCTGTCCATATATGTCAACAAATATATCCTGTAATTGTAACTCTGTGTCCCCTGAACAACATATCAGAGTGCCAAATGTTCAATAATTATCAATAAAGCATGAACACATTAAAACCTAATTAGAACAAAGAAAAGTACAGCACAGGAACAGGCCCTTTGGCCCTCCCAGCACGTGCTGACCATGCTGCCCGTCTAAACTAAACACTTCTACACTTCCGGGCTCTGTATCCCTCTATTCCCATCCTATTCATGTATTTGCCAAGATGCCCCTTAAAACGTCACTATCGTCCCTGCTTCCACCACCTCCTCCGGCAGCGAGTTCCAGGCACCCACTACCCTCTGTGCAAAAACTTGCCTCGTACATCTCCTCTAAACCGTGCCCCTCACACCTTAAACCTATGCCCCCTAGTAATTGACCCCTCTACCCTGGGAAAAAGCCTCTGACTATCCACTCTGTCAATGACCCTCATAATTTTGTAGACCTCTATCAGGTCGCCCCTCAACCTCCGTCGTTCCAGTGAGAACAAACCGAGTTTATTCAACCTCCCCTCATAGCGAATGCCCTCCATACCAAGCTAGGATTGGTGGTCCCTTACTTATCTCCTCAGCTTTGCATCCATCAGCGAAGTTTGACCATAACCCTTGTCCGATTTGTTACCATAAGAACCTGAGTGAGGATTGTGCTAAGTTGTGATATAAAGATCACAAATCACTTGTCCATTGAAGGATATCTAACCAGGGTAACTCCACCTTTTATTTCCACTGATGCCATGGGAGGAGTGGCTCATTGTTAGGTTTACCTCGTGGAACAGTCTATTCTATATCATTCACACTGGTGGCACATATGTCATTCATCAAGCGTATGGGGAAGTGTTGGTGTAGTGGTAATGTCACTGGGCTAAATATCTAGAGGGACAGACAAATGCACAAACTCTAGAGACATGTGTTCAAAGCCTACCGCAGCAGATGGAGAAATTTAAGTTCAATTTATAAAATCTGGAATTGAGAGCTAGTCACAGTAACAGTGACCATCACAACTATTGACTGTTGTAAAAATCCATGATGTGGAGATGCCGGCGTTGGACTGGGGTGAGCACAGTACGAAGTCTTACAACACCAGGTTAAAGTCCAACATGTTTGTTTCGTACCAGCCTTCCCGAACAGGCGCCGGAATGTGGCGACTAGGGGCTTTTCACAGTAACTTCATTTGAAGCCTACTTGTGACAATAAGCGATTTTCATTTTCATTTCAAACACTAGCTTTCGGAGCACTGTTCCTTCCTCACCTGAGGAAGGAGCAGTGCTCCGAAAGCTAGTGTTTGAAACAAACATGTCTGACTTTAACCTGGTGTTGTCAGACTTCTTACTGTAAAAATCCATCGGCATTCTCTCATGCCCATTGGGGAAGGAAATCTGTCGTCCTTAATCCGTCCAGTCTGCATGTGACTGCAGATCTGCAGCAATATGATTGACTTTTAATTGCCCTCTGAAATGGCCGAGCAAACCATTCAGTTCAAGCGCAATTAGGGATGGGCAACAAATTCTAACCTTGCCAGGCATGCCAGCATCCTGAAAAACATTTAAGAACAGCCTCTGCACTTTAGTTTAATATCACCGGGCAGCACAATGCTTTACTTAAACTGAAGGGTTTTCAGATGATTTCAATCATCAGCCCATTTCCAACCTACTCTAACAGCCTGTTTCTTGTTAAATTATTTATTCGTGTCTCAAAATGACTAATTGTTTTCACTGTGCAGGTCCTGTAACCTCCCCCAATAACAAAAACACATGCAAACAAAACATAGACAAACGGAAAATCTGGCAGAATTAGCTCGGCATCAAATAAAATTATTTTAAATCAATCCGGACCTAAACAACAGGCACTTTTCAACTCAAACAATATTTTGACCCATGATTCCAATCTTCAATTGCAGTTCCAGTGTCCAACCCAGCCGCTCCCCACTCTCGGCCAACGCTGTCCTGATGTCCTGGATGGGACAATCAGTGCTTCCGCTGGACGTCTTTATTCATTTACACAACTATTTCCACTTTCCAAAAAACATAATCTGTTCACTTGAATTTGTTATTAAAGTGCGGTGTTTTTATTGTTTATGTTTATTTTTTTTAAAACTCCCAAAAAATTCATGGGAATTCATGTATATTCCCATAACAGGCAATATATATGCCACTTGTACGTCCAGCATTGAACCTCCTGTTACATTATAAATATGGGTGGAGGAATTTGACATACAAAATAGATAGAACTTCAAAATCAGGACTAGTTTTCTTGACCCAGTTATCCTCAGAACTCCAACCTGTTTCATTCGATGCCAAATTCCAAACATTCAGTGACCATCGTAAAGAAAACCCTGATGATCGCCAATTTCCCAGGAACTAAAAACATCCGCCCACTGTCTGCCTCTCATGGACGCCGACGACACTTTCATCTCCATAGCTTTTCCAAAAGTGGGGGTATCAATTACAAGGGGTCACAATTTCAAGATGAGAGGGGGAAAGTTTAAGGAAGATGTGTGTGGAAGGTTTCTTACGCAGACGGTGGTGGGTGCCTGGAATGCTTTGCCAGCGGAGGTGGTAGAGGCGGGTACGATAGCATCATTTAAGATGCATTTAGACAGATATATGAATGGGCGGGGAACAGAGGGAAGTAGATCCTTGGAAAATAGGCGGCAGGTTTAGATAAAGGATCTGGATCGGCGCAGGCTGGCAGGGCCAAAGGGCCCATTCCTGTGCTGTAATTTTTTATGTTCTGTTCTTCTTTGTATAGATAAATCATAGATGCTGCACCAGCTTTAAATTACAATTATGAAGAATACTGGCCGGATTTCTCCATTATTGCGATTCAAGATTCCCACCAGCAGAGCAACCAGACCAGTAGGTTTCCCATCAGCGTAGAGTAGTCACAAAGGGAAATCCCACTGATACTCAGCGGGAAAATAGAATCCCAGCACCAGGGAACGGCGCACAGCCGAGAAACACACGGCTGGCGAACATGAGCAGCCAGGCCATCGTTCTTTAGATTTTGCTCTTTCTTCCCTGTTTTATATTGCAATGACCCTTCTCCACAGTCTATTTCTATCAAAATTTGATTACGTTTGCGGCAATAGAAATGAGATTCCTTTACTTCTTTTTTTCAAAGTAACCTGGGAGAGAGCATGTGGAATCATTTACAGCATGGAATTGTACAATAGTAGACCTTCATTCCCTTTTCCAAATCCCCAAATAATTGCCGAGCTGATTCAGTCCCTTCCAACCACATCAGTCTGGAAATTTGTATTAGAATGAATGTTTTTCTACTCCATCATTATTGTGGCATCCGCCATGGTGAGTAGGAAAATTTAATAAGATCACATCAAACGCACCAACATTAATAGCATAATATCTTGGATTCAAGTAGTCAATCTTCTGCTAGTTACAGGCTTGATTCAGGAATGTTTCAGATTAAAATTAAGTCATGTAACAATCCTCAGCAGGGTGTAAAACATATCAAGGAGGAGACTGTGGCTGGCTGGACTTTCAAACTATTAGTGATGATGTCGGGAAATAATTAAAGCCTTTGCCCTCACTGTCCATTAAGAGTGTGCTTTTGAAAAGGAATATATATATATGTGTGTGTTTTAGAACCCAGTGAACACAATTTAATTAACAGCAGCAAGCTTTCATGTGTTTAACTAAGAAAGGTTGTTTATTCACACATTCCCCTAAAAGTCTAAACGCTACCGGCGAGATTCTCTATTTCTGAGACTAAGTATTGACGCCAATGCAGAATTCTTGGACTTTCACAACAGCAAAACAGGCACCACACCTGGACTGACTCGGCTATTATTATGGTGCTGGCACCGGCACCACGTGGAACACAATCAATTCTAATGAGAAATGGTGCCTGTTTCATGATTGATACTCAGGCTGACATGCTGCAGCTGTGTAGCACATAGGTTAGCACTGTTGCTTCACAGGCCAGAGTCCCAGGTTCGATTCCCGGCTTGGGTCACTGTCTGTGCGGAGTCTTCACGTTCTCCCCGTGTCTGCGTGGGTTTCCTCCGGGTGCTCCGGTTTCCCTTCACAAGTCCCGAAAGACGTGCCTGTTAGGTGAATTGGACATTCTGAATTCTCCCTCTGTGTACCCAACAGGCGCCAGATTGTGGCGACTAGGGGTTTTTCACAGTAACTTCATAGCAGTGTTAATGGAAGCCTACTTGTGACAATAAAGATTATTATTATTATACACAGTGCGGTAAAAAAAACTGCACAACCTCCTCAGGGCGAGCAGGGTGAGTAGGCCACTTGCACTAACCCATGTCCCACACACCATAACCCTACGCCCTCCAAACCCATAGGGTGGCCGAACCCCCACCCTGCCCCACATGCTGGCGCCCATACCTGCCGCCATAGTCGGGTGTCCTGGCCACCAAGCCCACCAGCTATTCACCCCATGGGCTGCAAGAGTCAGACTGTCTAACACTGTCTGCTCCTCCCCAGGGAAACAACCACCAGGAGCGGGAGAACACAGGAGGGGGACTGCCGGACCTGTGGCCCCTCACCTTGATTGAGCAGAGGGCACTGGACGTGACCGGTGGCCCGAAGGAACGGGGGGTTGCTGAGTTGTAGCTCGGCCGTGGGTGAGGAAGTGAGACCCCGCTTAGTTGCGGTTCCCCATGACACGTGTGTCAACCCTCCCCCACACCCTCGCCCCAACACCACCTTCACCCCCACCCCACCCTCACCCCCACACCACCCTCACCCCCATACCACCCTCATCCCCACACCACCCTACGCCCCACACCACCCCCACACCACCCACACCCCACACCACCCTCACCCCCATACCACCCTCACCCCCACACCACCCTACGCCCCACACCACCCCCACACCACCCTCACCCCACACCACCCTCACCCCCGCACCACCCTCACCCCAACACCATCCTTAACCCCATATCACCCTCACCCCCACACCACCCTCACCCCCACACCCTCACTCCCACCCCCACACCCCCACCCCCACACCACCCTCACCCCCACACCACCCTCACCCCCACACCCCCTCACCCCCACACCACCCTCACCCCCACACCACCCTCACCCCACACCACCCTATGCCCCACACCACCCTCAGCCCCACAGCACTCTCACACCCACACCACCCTCACCCCCACCCCCACACCCTCACCCCCACACCCCCACCCCCACAACACCCTCACCCTCCATACCGCCCTCACCCCCATACCGCCCTCACCCCCACCCTCACCCCCACACCCACACCACCCTCACCCCCACACCACCCTCCGCCCCACACCACCCTCAGCCCCACAGCACTCTCACACCCACACCACCCTCACCCCCACCCCATCACCCTCACCCCCACTCCACCATCACCCCAAAACCACCCTCAGCCCCACACCACCCTCACCCCCACACCACCCCCACAACACCCCCACACCACCCTCATCCCCACACCACCCTCGCCCCCACACCACCCTCACCCCCACCCCCACCCCACTCTCGCCCCCACCCCACCCTCACCCCCACCCCACCCTCACCCCCACCCCACCCTCGCCCCCATACCACCCTCACCCCAACACCACCCTCAGACCCATACCATCCTCACCCCCACCCTCACTCTCCCCCGTGCTCCCCCCCCCCCCCCCGGGTCTGCGATCCAATGATGCATCTTGTCTTGTGTCTTACAGGACCTGCTGGGCTGGGGTTGGTCCATCAGGCTTCCCATGGACCCTGGGACTGGGAAACTTTTAAGATGCAACAGTCTCCACATTTAAAAAAGGCATAGATGGTACTGCCTTGTCCTACAATTTGTATTGTAGAATTGGTGTTCTTTTAGACTGACCAATGTTACTTCTGGTTCTTGGGATAGAAGATTTTTTTATCTTCAGCCAGTTTCAGTCATATGATGGTCAGTTTCAGTGCCTTCCATTGTTCACATATTGGGTTGGAGTCAGGATGATCAATAAAACTATAATATTTTGTACTATACGTACTTGGTGCAGTAAAGGTTACAAGCCTGGCTTAGTGTGTGTGTGACTACTGCAGTCAAGTTTTAATGGAATCCTGGTTCAACGGCAAGTGTGTTTTAGGAGCCAGGGATGCATAGGGCATCATAAAAAGCTTTGGCCAATGCCGTGTTGTTTGGATTAAGGAGGGTTTCCCTGTCAGCTTGGCAAGATGATGTTAATGGTTGTCAGGCATTTTGCAGGAAAGCAGAGTTTCAGTTGAGAGTTAGATGCAGCTGTGAATGGAAGTCAAACATTTTGCTTTCACTGCAGTTCAGTTAAAGATATGTCGGTAGCTAGATAAGCTGTTTCTTTCCAAGCAATTCAGACTTGTCTGATTAAGAGATGAGCTGAAACGAGTTGAGAAGCCTCTTCTGGTTAAATGCAGCCAGAGTTACTGCATGGTTCAGGCAGGACTCAGCTCGTTTCTATGAAGCAGTCTCAAAAGATTACTTTTTTGCAAAGGACATCTTTGTGAAATAGATATTCCTGAGTGATCAACGTACTTTAGCAGTGGATTGGAAGCTAACAGGCGAGATTCTTCGATTGCCAAAATCACGTTCAAAAGCGTTCAAATCACCCCCTCAAAAACGTCATACACAAGGGGTACACCCCACGCCATTGGGACGGCCTCAGGAAGTCACCTGAGGCCCTCTCCCGATGCTCTGCCGCCGATGGGCCGACTTCCTGACGGCGTGGGACAAGTGTCCTCTCAACTTTCGTAAACATGTGTCTAGTGCTGCCAAAGTCGGTGGGGGGGGGGGGGGGGGGATGTTTGGCTTCGGTGGGGGCTGGGGGGACTGCTGGTGGATGGTCCAGGGATGGCGAGGAATGTTACAGAGGAGCAGTTTTTGGCAGACCGGGTTCACATGCGGCCGGTGCCATGTTCATATAAATATAGAATTTACAATGCACAAGGAGGCCATTTGTGCCATCAAGTCTGCACCGGCCCTTGGAAAGAGCAGCCTACCTAAGCCTGCACCTCCACCCTATTCCTGCAACCCACTAACCCCACTTAACCTTTTTGGATGCTGAGGACAATTTATCATGGCCAATCCACCTAACCCGCACATCTTTGGGCTGTGGGAGGAAACCGGAGCACCCGGAGGAAACCCACGCACACACGGGGAGGACGTGCAGACTCCACACAGACAGTGACCCAGCCGGGAATCAAACCTGGGACCCTGGAGCTGTGAAGCCACAGTGCTAACCACTGTGCTACCGTGCTGCCTTGTTGTACTGTGAGGCCGTGTCGCGCGCATGCACAGCCACGGACCTGGCCATTCTGGGTTCGTATCTGCTGGTAAAGCTGGGGGCTTTAACTGGCGTGGCGGCCAACCCCCCCCCCCCCCCCCCCCCCCCCCCCCCCCACCGGGCGGAGCATCAGTGCGGAGGCGACCCGATGTTTTGATCATAAGATCAGACACATCCTCCGGACATAGCCGCAGAATCAGCAAATGCAGCCCAAGATGTTTTGTTGTGGTTTGAGTGGAAATGAATATCGCAGCTAAGAGTTACTGCGCCACTTCATTGGTTAACATTGGTTAAGGGGTAATTGTAAATTATTTTATGGTGTAATGTTAAAGATATTCTCATACTGTGTTAGTGATAAAGTTTGTTTTAATATATCATATCCCTATTTCTTCATGAAATTGGCAGCAGGGTAGCACAGTGGTTAGCACTGTGGCTTCACAGTTCCAGGGACCCGGGTTCGATTCCTGACTTGGGTCACTGTCTGTGTGGAGTCTGCATGTTCTCCCCGTGTCTACGTGGGTTTCCTCCGGGTGCTCCGGTTTCCTCCCACAAGTCCCCGAAAGACGTGCTGTTAGGTGAATTGGATATTCTGAATTCTCCCTCTGTGTACCCGAACAGGCGCCGGAATGTGGCGACTAGGGGCTTTTCACAGTAACTTCATTGCAGTGTTAATGTAAGCCTACTTGTGACAATAAAGATTATTAATTGCTCCTGGAGTGAGGTATCCTTTCTTCACAGGCTTAGAAAATTAAAATAAAATATTGGGGCTTATGTCCAGTATCCAAGCCGCTGTTGTGGGCTGGTCTGGGATTGCAATACCCACAAGCATTGCCATCTAGAAGGACATGGGCAGCAGATATATGCGAGCAGCACCACGTGGGAGCTCCCCTCCAAACCACTCACCACCCTGACTTGGAAATAGATCATCATTCCTTCACTGTCACTGAGTCTAATTCCTGCACCTCCCTCCCTAATAGCACAGGATATAACAGCAATGAGCCTGGAGAAATGCAGTTAAAATTCCAGACCCAAATGTTAATATTTTAAAAGGATGGAATGTTCTGAAGTGACTTGCAGCCAGGTAACTACATGCTGCTGACAGACTGCACGATTGGAGTCCGTATGATGTTTTTCTGGGAGGTGATGTGTGATACAAAATGTGTGAAATGTAAAAAAGCCACCGTTATGGAACCATAGAAAAGTTACAGCACCGAAGGAGGCCATTCGGCCCAACTTGTCCATGCCAGCCCAAGGACACCCAGGTGTATTTTCTAACGCCACCTTCCTGCACCCGGCCCATAGCCCTGGATAGAACATAGAACAGTACAGCACAGAACAGGCCCTTCGGCCCTCGATATTGTGCCGAGCAATGATCACCCTACTCAAACCCACATATCCACCCTATACCCGTAACCCAACACCCCCCCCCCCCCCCTTAACCTTACTTTTTAGGACACTACGGGCAATTTAGCATGGCCAATCCACCTAACCCGCACATCTTTGGACTGTGCGAGGAAACCGGAGCACCTGGAGGAAACCCACGCACACACGGGGAGGACGTGCAGACTCCACACAGACAGTGACCCAGCCGGGAACCGAACCTGGGACCCTGGAGCTGTGAAGCATTGACGCTAACCACCATGCTACCGTGCTGCCCATTGCATGTTATTATGTGGTGCTGTTATTAAGTTGTCTTCCCTTGACTTCGGCATCCATTCAAAGTTTGGAACAGATCGCTCCCTCTGGAACAGATTTGAGGATTATGATATTGTCACTGATATTTTCATGATTTTGAAGAGCTGGATGCTGTTATGATGTAAATAGCTACACTTAACTTCAATGCAAATTGTTTTCAGGCTTGATTATAATGTGTGTATGTGTAAGGATATTGACACAAAGATTAAAATACTAATTTTAAAACTTTCTAATCTTTTTCAGAGCCTCTGGGACATTTAAGACCGATTCTGTTACCCATTTACTGAACTATTTTGCTCATTCTCACTTACGTTTTCCAGAATCTGGTCGCAAATTAACCCTGGTTGCAAATCCCCCCAGCCACGGGGAAACATCCTGTCACGTCCTGTCAGAATTTTATACACTTCAATCAGATCACCTCTCGTTCTTCTAAACTTTAGAGAACAGAGGCCATTTCCTCAAACTTTCCTCAAAGGATAATTCAGCATAAGCCTGATGAATTTTGTTGTACCTCCTCTGTGGATAGTATATCCTTACTCAGGTAAGGAAACCAAAACTGCGCACAATACTCCAGGTATGGTCTCACTGAGGGTCTATACCATTGCAACAATACCTCTTTACTCCTGTACTCAAGTCCTCTTGCAATGAAGGTGAACATATCATTAGACTTCATAATTGCTTGCTGTACCTGCATGGCAGCTTTCAGTGACTTGTGAACAAGAACACCCAGGTCTCTTCATCAAGGATGACACGGTAACACAGTAGTTAGCACTGTTGCTTCACAGTGCCAGGGACCCGGGTTCGATTCCTGGCTTGGGTGACTGTGCAGAGTCTGCACGTTCTCCCTGTGTCTGCGTGGGTTTCTTCCGGGTGCTCCGGTTTCCTCCCACAGTCCAAAGATGTGCGAGTCAGGTGGATTGGTCACATTAAATTGCCCCGTAGTGTCCAAACGTTAGGTGGTGTTGTTGGGTTACGGGGATAGGATGGAGTTATGGGCTTAGGTAGGGCGCTCTTTCAGGGGCCAGTGCAGACTCGATGGGCTGAGTGACCTCCTTCTGCACTGTAAATTCTATGATCTATGATCAACACTTCCCAATCTCTCACCATTTAAGAAATACTCTTCATTTCTGTTTTTCCTACCTTGGGGAAAACTTCACATTTTTCTCTAATACATACCATCTGCCACATTCGTGCCTATTGACTTAGCCTGTCCAAATCACCTTGAAGCCACTTTGTTTCCTCCTCACAATTCACCAAGTTTTGTGCTGTCAATAAACATGGGAATATTACATTTCATCCCCATATCCAAATCATTGATCCAGATTATGAACAGCTGAGGCCCAAGTGCTGATCCTTGTGATACCACACTTGTTGCAGCCTGCCACCCTGAGAATGTTTTCTGTTTGTTAACTAATCCTCAATCCATTCCAGGATCTTTCCTGATCCCATAAAGTCTATTTTTTCTTCCTAACCTCCTGTGTGAGACTTATTAAAAGCCTTTGGAAATACCAATGCACCACATCCACTGGTTCTCCCTTATCTATTCTCCGAGGAACATCCTAAAGAAACTTCAACATGTTTGTCAAAGTTGCCTCACCTCAATTTCACCATTATTTTCTTTTTTTTAAATTTTAGAGTACCCAATTAATTTTTTTCCAATTAAGGGGCAATTTAGCGTGGCCAATCCACCTACCCTACACATGTGTGGGTTGTGGGGGGTGAAACCCATGCAAACACGGGGAGAATGTGCAAACTCCACACGGACAGTGACCCAGAGCCGGGATCAAACTTGGGGCCTCGGTGGCGTGAGGCAGCAGTGCTAACCACTGTTCCACCGTGCTACCCTGAGAATATTCTCAATGACATCCAAGAAACAAGGAAAAGATTTCCGATAAATGACACACGTTACGAATTGACAATTACATGTTAACTCAAAATGGAAACCATTTCCTTCAGAGGAACGTCACAACCAAGGAGCAGGTTATTCATTTAATGAGACTGAAAGGTTGGGTAATGCTGTAAACTGCAGCACAATGTGATATTTCACAGAATAGATTCCATTCTCAAGTCACAATTGTGTGGGGAATGGAGGAGAGGCATGGAAATGAGGAAATCCAGGTGATTCATCCCTAGATTGTTCTGCCACATCAATTTGCAGCTAGTTTAGCATTGAATTAGAGAAGACCAGGCGAATATTGCCCGCTCACTCCTTTTATCATGGTGACAGATGAACCAGTGTTTATTCAAGAGTAAGAAAAGCAGCCAAATAATGGCTCTCATTAATCCTCAGAAAAATAAAAAATTACACAAGAGCATTGATTGTTTCTCATTTTTATTCTGGAATGTTTAATTAATCATCTTTCCAATATAAAAGATAACAATAATATACTCTTCACACAAATCGATGACCATTGTCTTTTTTAATTAAACATAATATCATTTTCAATGATATGGATGCGGGGACATTTCAAACAAATTAAAAAATGAAGAGGGCTGTAGAATTCAGTCTCAAGGTTACACCATGGATAATGGTTGTTCAGTTGCAGCAGGAGCAATCGGCAAAGAGGCCTCTGCGTCCAATAGGAAACTCTAACGTTCAGCTAAATTTTAACCATTAATCAGATAGTGTGGTAATCATGTGCTGTGCCACAGGACTGATTTACCCCACAGTGTCCAAATGGCAAACCCCAGTATATAATTTGCACTGTTAAAAATGAAGAAAGGCTTGAAGCTATGGAAGATCACAGATCTGAAAACGTTAACCCTGTTTCTGTGGTCACAAGTAGTGCCAGACCTTCTGAGCATTTCCAACAGTTTCTGATTATATTTCAGATTTACAGCATCCTCTCTATTTTGTTGTTTGCATTTATATAGCAACTGGCAGGACATTAGGACACTCCAAAGTGTTTTACAGCCAATTAAGTAATTTTTGAATTGTTGGAAAGTAGGAAACATGGCAGACAAAGTACGCACAGCAGAGACCCCTCAAACAGCCATGGAACATTGACCAGATAATAGGTTGAAGTGATGATGTATGAGAGATAAATATTAGGCAGGGCACTGGGGATAACTCCCCTGATCTTTGAAACAATGTTCTTGGAGCTTTTTAACCTTTACTTGAGAGAGTAGATAGGACTGCAGTTTAATATCTAATCTGATAGACAGCACTTTGTCCATCCATGTCTCACTCAGTGCTGCAGTGGAGTGTTAGCTTAGATTTTCCTGCTCGAACCCTGGTCTGAAACTTGCATCCTTCGAATTTTGAGATGAGAGTGCTGTTCACGGAGCCACATCCATAATGGATTTGGGTAGGAAAATATTTTTCCTGTGTTCCTTTTTAATATCCAGTTGCAAAATAGCAATGGATGTGAACCTTCCCATAATTGGTTCATTTTAAAGAAGTAGTGAGATCACAAATAAAGATCAAAATGTTCTAAACCAAGGGTTTTATAGACAGCAGAGATAATTAAACAATGACACCAGACAGTTCACCACCTGTATGACAATCAAACGTGCCGAGATTCCTATACGAATTGAAAAGAAATTCCCTCTTTTCCTAGAAATGTTATTCAGCGTGAGGATTGTCCTGTTCATCAACGCGGTGATGTGGTATTCAGAATGAACATGTTCACAATTTTCAGCACCGAGTGACCACGGTTACCTAGAGCAGTCACTAATATACTTGAATAGAAAAACTGCATTGAGAGGTCAGCCTTTCTTCCTTCCCTATGTATGGTATGCATTGTCTGTATGGCATGCAAGAAACAACACTTTCAATGTATGCTAATACATTTGACAATAATAAATAAAATAAAATAAATCGTATGAAATAAAAAAATGTTTGGAAATGTCTGGAGGGTGATTGCAATAAACAAACATATGAATAAACACTGGACAATTCCAAAGACTTTAAAATTTTTCACAACCCCTGATTGATGCATAATTCATGAAGCCTCAAATATATTGTGAAATAAATTAACTTGGGAGTGTGACTGGGTGTTTCTGCTTTTTGATTGATTTGTAATGTTGTAGTCTTCACTGTGTGAATACCTTCAGTCAAGGCAGCGGCGATTGGCAATTTTGAATACAAGTCACACATGCTTTATAATTTCAGCTGGTGCCAATATTTAGGTTACAGTTCATGTAAAAAATAAAAAGTTGATTAAACGTGACGAAGGAGCATTTAGACTTAAAACCTAACTTTTAATTGCCATTTGACACATTGTTCTTGTGCTTATTTGGGAGACGGAGCGAGGTGTGCAGTCTTGTTAATCTTGATAATTGTCTTTAATTCATAAAACAAATGGTCAGACGCGAGGTCAAGTCCCACAGGAAGTCCAGCACCAGTGTCTCCGACAGTCAATTTCAAATGGTGCAGGTGCTGGAAATCTGAAATGAAAGCAGAAAATGCAGAAATCTTCAGGAAGCCTGCTCGCATTTACGATGTGGAGATGCCGGCATTGGACTGGGGTGGGCACAGTAAGAAGTCTTACACCAGGTTAAAGTCCAAATTTATGGTGAGAGAAAGAGAGTCAATGGGTGGAATTTTCCCATTTGCGACTAGGTTCCACGGCAGGGACAGGAACGGGCATAGGGAGTGTTTTACTCTGCAGAGGCTGAATGGAAACCACTCCATATCATTCAACCACAACATCATTCATTATTAATCTGGGTATTTTCATCATCTTCATGGAAGAGCAGGATTTAGGGGTGCATCCTGTCATCATATCCAGAGGGGCATATATTTAAATGGTCCCCAGAATCCTTACTGTCAGCACTTTTCTTTTGCGGGAAGTCAGGGAGAGGAGGTGAACCTCCTGCGCCCAAGTTTAGCGACACCTCTCTGCACATCCTCCCCAACCATGGCGAGGTCAGGGGAAAGCGACACAGTATGGGCGCAGGGGGCGGATGATGTAAGTGCCCCAGAGGAGAGGAGGGGGGGGGGTGCACAGGACGCCGGAAGCCCTCTCCCACAGGTGGGTGACTGATCTTATTGGCTCCACCAGGGTAACTCTCATCGATGGTCACAGATCCACAAAACACATGGAAACAAAGGACCAGGAGTGGTCGATTCAGCCCCTCGAGCTTTCTCCACCATTCTCTATGATCATGACTAACCTCGATCTCAGTGCCATACTCCAGCACTTACCCATTCCCCTTGACACCTTTAGAGTCCAGAAATCTATCTATTTCCTTCTTAAATACATTCAGTGATTTGGCCTCCGCGCTGCGGTAGAGAATTCCACCGGTTCACCACCATCTGAGTGAAAAGATTTCTCCTCATCTCAGTCTTCAATTGGTGACCGTATCCTGACACCGTGAGCCCTTGTTCAGACCCTCCAGCCAGAGGAAGCAACTCCAGTCTGTCCAGCTCTGTCAGAATGTTACACGTTTCAATTAGCTCCCCTCTCATTCTTCTATATTCTAGTGAATACTGGCCCAGTCGACCCAATCTCCCCTCATGGAGAATGGGTGGTCAAGGGGACAGGAGGAGGTTGATGATGGTCCAGTGAATGGAAATGCTGAGGATAAATATCAGTGAGGGGTGAAGAAGGAGCAGTAGGCTTGTGGTGGATGCTACGTTCTTCAAAAGGCTTTTTGGAGAATACTAAGATAGGAGTTAAAAGTAGCTGTCCAGTTAGTTCAATTTGATGTATACCTGTGGTGTGATAGTAGAATGTTAAAAGAGAACTGATAGATTAGAATATGGACCTGGGGAATACAGTACCTCAGAGAAATAAAGGTCAGATAATTACTGCAGAAGTTTGTTGGGTAGTGTCAGAGAATCCACAGAATCCCTACAGTGCAGAAGGAGGTGATTTAGTCCGTCAAGTCTACACTGCCCCTACCAAGAGCCCTGTGACCCCACCTAACCTGCACCTCTTTGGACTGTGGGAGGAAACCGGAGCACCAGGATGAAACCCACGCAGTCACGTGGAGAAAGTGAAAACGCCACACAGTCACTGAAAATTAGAATCGAACCTGGGTCCCTGGTGTTGTGAGGCAGCAGTGCTAACCACGGAGCCACCATGCTGCCCTAGGCCCAACCATCTTCAGCTGCTTCATAAATGACATTCCTCCTTCTTCAAGGCTATGTCCAAAGTGGTGGGGGTGAGGGTGGAGCCACGCCCGATAGTGGCGGTCTACGGGGTTTCAGACCAGCCAGATCTATTCCTGGGGAGGAGGGCGGACGCCCTTACCTTTGCCTCCCTGATCGCCCGCCGTAGAATCCTGTTTGGCTGGCGGTCAGCAGCACCGCCCAGAGCTGCAGACTGGCTGTCCGACCTCTCGGAATCTCTCCAAATGGAGAAAATCAAATTCGCCATCAGAGGGTCAGACGACGGCTTCCACAGAACGTGGGAGCCATTCATGCAATTGTTCAGGGACCTGTTTGTGGCCAACGAACAAGAGGAAGAATAGTCGGGTGGCCAAGAATCAGGGGAAAATGGATGGGAATCGGGGGAAGGTAGCCGGGGGGGGGGGGGGGGGGGGGGGGGGTCGTTATGGGGGTTTGATGGCAAGCTAAGGCCCAAAACCAAACTATAAATAAATGCCTATAAACATGTGCCTCGGCCATATTGGGGAATGTAAAATATGTATGCCGGCTAAAGGGGGCGGCCACAGTTGTTATTATGAAGATGCTTACCTGTAAATATACATGTTAATTTTTGCGTGTTTTTTTTCTCTAATAATTTGTAATATGTTGTATATAAAATATGAAAACTCAATAAAAAAAACATTAAAAAAAATAAATGACATTCCTTCCATCATGAGGTCAGAATGGGGATGTTTGATGATGATTGCACAATGTTCAGCACATATTACGACTCCTCAGATACTGAAGCAGTCCATGGTATTCAGCATAAACAGCTGAACAACATTCTTTGGATGGTAAGTGGAAAACAGCGTTTACACCAATGTGGGGGCCGGCGCCAGGCCGGAGAATCACCGTAACCGCGCCACGATGTCCTGACGCTGGCGCGCGATTCTCCGAGGTGCGGAAAATCAGCACCATTTGCATCGCCGCGGTTGGTGCGGCGCCGGCCAGGGGGCACTGGAATCGGCGGGGCCGCCGACTCTCCGGATATGACAGAGTCCCGCCGACGCCGCTCACCCCTGGTCGCTACTGGCAGGAACTCTGCGCGAACGGTCGGTGGGGGGGGGGGCGGCCTTTAGGGGGGGTGGGCGAGGGGGGCTCCATCCCTGGGGTGGGCCTCCGATGGGGTCTGGCCCGCGATTGGGGTCCACCGATCGGCGGGCCAGCCTCTCCCACCCGCCGGGCCTACGTTTCTGTGTGGCCGGCCCCTGAACACTGACGCCATGTTGAGCCGGGGCCGGCGCATGGAAGATGTCCCACGCGCATGCGCGGGTTGGCGCGGAACCCATTTTGACGCTGGGAAGGGAGGCTGGAGTGCCGTGCTGGCCCCTTGTGGGGGACAGAATCGGTCGTCCCCCTGCCCGTTTCACACCGTCGTGAATCGCGATGGCACTCACGGCGGAGCGGACACTTGGGCTCCATTTGGGAGAATCGTTCCCAAGGTGTTTACTTCACACAAATGCAAGGCAATGGCCATCTCCAAAAAGAGAGAATCTAACCATCTCCCCTTGAAATTTAATTGCATTTCCATTGCTCAATCTCTCACCACCAACATTCTGGGGCTTACCATTGGCCAGAAACTTAACTGGACCAGTCGTACAAATACTGTGGCCACAAAAGTAGATCAGAGGCTGGGAATTCTGCGGCCAGTAACTCATCATGTGACTCCCCAAAACCAGGTCATGGTTGCGGTGAAATTGTCTCAGTTGTCTGGTGAGTGCAGTTCCAACAACTGGCAGAAGGCTCAACATTATGCAGGACAAAGCAGCCTGCTTGGCACCCCATCCACCAACCTTAAATATTCCCCCCATCCATCATCGTACAGTGCCAGAAGTGTGTACCATCTACAAGATCATAGAATGTACAGTGCAGAAGGAGGCCATTCGACCCATCAAGTCTGCACCGGCTCTTGGAAAGAGCACCCTACCCAAGTTCAACACCTCCACCCTATCCCAATAACCCAGTAACCCCACCCAACACCAAGGGCAATTTTGGACACTAAGGGCAATTTATCATGGCCAATCCACCTAACCTGCACATCTTTGGACTGTGGGAGGAAACCAGAGCACCCGGAGGAAACCCACGCACACACGGGAAGGATGTGCAGACTCCGCACAGACAGTGACCCATGTCGGAATCGATCCTGGGACCCTGGAGCAGTGAAGCGATTGTGCTATCCACAATGCTACCGTGCTGCCCATAAAGAGATGCACTGCAGCAACATTAGCCTCCAACAACAGTACCTTCCAATAACCTCACAATCTCTACCACCTAATGGGAATACCACCACCTGAAAGTTCCCCTCCAAGTCATGTACCATTGTCACTTGGAACCGTATCACTGCTCCTTCACTGTCACTGAGTCAAAATCTTGGAATCCCTTCGAACAGCATTGTGGATGCACCCAGGTAACCTGCCTCAATGACTACCATCTGGTGGCCCTAACAAAGTGGTAATGAAGTGCTTGGAGAGGTTGGTCATGAAAGGCATCAGCTCCATACTCCCAGATCGCCGGGACACACCAATTGGCATACTGCTGCAACTGGTCCACAGCAGACAACATCTCCCTGGCCCTACACTCATCCCTAGAGCATCTCGACAACAAGGACTCCAATATCAGACTTCTATTTATTGACTACAGCTCCGCCTTCAACACCATAATCCCAGCCAGGCTCATATCAAAGTTCCAAAACCTAGGACTTGGCTCCTCACTCTGCAACTGGATCCTCAACTTTCTGACCCACAGGCCACATCAGTGAAAATAAACAACACCTCCTCCACAATAGTTCTCAATACCGGGGCCCCGCAAGGCCGCGTACATAGCCCTCTACTATACCCCTGTACACATACAACTGGGTGACAACATTTGGTTCAACTCCATCTACAAGTTTGCTGATGACACGACCATTGTGGGTGAGATTTCTAATAACGATGAGTCAGAACACAGGAGGGAGATAGAGAACCTAGTGGAGTGATGCAGCGACAACAATCTCTCCCTCAATGCCAGCAAAACTAAAGAGCTGGTCATTGACTTCAGGAAGCAAAGTACTGTACACACCCCGGTCTGCACGACGAGGCCAAGGTGGAGATGGTTAACAGTTTCAAATTCCGAGGGGTGCACATCACCAGAAATCTGTCCAGGTCCACCCATGTTGACGCTACCACCAAGAAAGCAGAACAGCGCCTATACTTCCTCAGGAAACTAAGGAAATTCGGCATGTCCACATTAACCCTTACCAACTTTTACAGATGCACCATAGAAAGCATCCTATCTGGCTGCATCACAGCCTGGTATGGCAACTGCTCGGCCCAAGACTGTAAGAAACTTCAGAGAGTCGTGAACACAGCCCAGTCCATCACACGAACCTGCCTCCCATCCATTGACTCCATCTACAACTCCTGCTGTCTGGGAAAAGCAGGCAGCATAATCAAAGACCCCTCCCACCCGGCTTACTCACTCTTCCAACTTCTTCCATCGGGCAGGAGATACAAAATTCTGAGAACACGCACGAACAGACTCAAAAACAACTTCTTCCCCGCTGTTACCAGACTCCTAAACGACCCACTTATGGACTGAGTCACTGTCTGTACGGAGTCTGCACATTCTCACCGTGTCTGCGTGGGTTTTCTCCGGGTGCTCCGGTTTCCTCCCATAGTCCAAAGACGTGCAGGTTAGGTGGATTGGCCATGCTAAATTGCCCTTAGTGTCCAAAAGGTTAGGAGGGGTTATTGGGTTACGGAGATAAGGTGGAAGTGAGGGCTTAAGTGGGTCGGTGCGGACTCAATGGGCCTTCCTCTGCATTATATGTTCTATGTCTATGACCTGATTAACACTACACCCCTGTATGCTTCACCTGATGCCAGTGTTATGTATTTACACAGTTGCCGTATTATGTATTTTCTTTTTATTTTATTTTATTTTCATGTACTAAATGATTGGTTTGAGCTGCTCGCTGACAAATACTTTTCACTGTACCCCGGTACACGTGACAATAAATAAATCCAATCCAATCCAATCCAACCACCTGGAGTGCAGCCGTACAAGATTCTGCACCACCTTTTCAAAGCAATCAGGGGTTAGGAGTAAATGCCGCCCTGGCCACTGATGTCCACATCCCATAAACAAATAGAGTCATAGAGTTTAACAGCTCAGAAAAGGCCTTTCAGCCTATCATGTCTGTTCTAGCCTATGTATTCTAATCCCACTTAGCCCGTGGCCTTGTATACCATGGTGTTTCAAGTGTTCATCAAAATGATTCTTAGATGTTTTGAGAGTTCTCACCTCCACCATCCTTTCAGGCAGTGAATTACAGACTCTGGGTGAAAAGGCATTTCCTCAAATCTCCTCTAGATCTGCTGCCCCTTATCTTAAATCAATGCCCCCTGGTATTAACCTCTCTACTAAGGGCATCAGTTTATTTCTATCTACTTCATCTATGTCCCTCATAATTTTTATTTAAGATATAACTTTATATATTACACATAACCTATAAATAAAAAATAATCAAAGTGACACCAGGAACAGTTCACCTTATTCCAAGTTTCGCATACCAGATGGATCAAAGATTCTAGTCTATTGGCCAAAATTATGGAGTGAATTTATCCAAGTGTCTCTGATTCTTCAGCTACTCTCCACCTTCCTCTGTCTGTGACCTCTCATTGAGTTATTCCCCTGCCTACCCAGTTGTCAGTGAGACACTCCCTTGGTGTTTAATGGGTCTGTGTCACCTAGCTGTACCTCAGGACAATTTTATCCATTTCTGTTAGACCTTCGAGGGTGTGTGTGCTGTAGCCACCGAAGTTGGCCATTCCCTCAATACAAAATGGAGGAACGCAAAGCTTGCAGGTTAAAATGGACAAAGTTTGCAGCACAAGCAGGCTGCACCAAGCCAATGTGTATTCTGTCTGCTAAGAGAGCAGACAGCACCGAAACGAACATTCCGCATACTAATGAGGCAATCTCCGGGATAGTTAACATAGTAATGGAACGATCCCAGGGACAATGGACACAAATAGGGAAGTGATTGCAACAGTGTATGGGAAACCAGACACCCCGGCACCAGCGGGGTTCGAAGACAAAGCACCTGAAGGCCCGCCCAGTAGCCAAGGGACAGCCTCAGCATTGGGGGGGATTGAAACAAATCGATTGGGAAGAGACCCAATCGATTCCCAGCAGATAGAGGGTCCGCCCAAAAGGGCGCAAAGTCCTGGGACCTATAAAAGACAGGTCCCAAACTCAGTTCGTTCTTCTTGACCAGCCCTCCTCTCTTGACCAGCCCTCTCGACCAGCCTTTACCGAAGAAGACCTTGACCGAGAGAGAGGAGAGGTTCGGACAGCAGCCGCCAGCAAGTAAGTGTCTCACAACGATCGCTACCAGAGATAGACACTCCTGACCCCTTTTTAACCCGTACCAACCTGAAGTTTGCGGACCAGTGCAGAGGAAGAGGCCTTGTCCCCTGATCCTGCAGTTCCCTTTAAGATAAGTATTGGTTTATTTAGTGGTAGGAATAGTTTAGTTATCTTAGCGTGTGCATGGGTAGTATTATAATTGTATTATAATAAACTCATTTGTTTGAACCTACTAATTGGTGTATGGTTTTATTGCTTTGAACTTGACCTTGAAACTTGTGGCGGTATCTTAACGATACCTGGTGGCGACTCCAGAGCTAAGTAACGAAACAGAGCCAAATTGAGTGTTAAGCACACTCACCCAGAACGAGCAACAGTGCTATGAAAGTACAACAGGTTGCAGACTCATTTCACCATAGCCTCGTCTCTGCACTTGAGGATGATGTAACCATGATCCTGACAGTGGTACAATCCACCTGTTGAACTTGGTCTTTTCCAATTAAAGCTGTTAGTTTGATGTTTGCTGGGACTGTTTCATGTGTAATGTTCAGAGGTCAGAAAGGATCAGGCCACAAATGTGGAATGTGGTTCTGCCATCCTTGTTGTCAACCCCAGCGTGGCCTCCAGCATGATTTGTTACAGTCCAAATAAAACGATAGGCAATTCATCCTCGCTCTCAAAGCACACCTCTTAAAAGTTGGAATTTTTCATCTGGACTTTTAGGTATGTGGACTTTGTTTTGTCTTTGTTTGTTTTCTTTGCACTTAAGTGATTCCTACTGTACTGGCCTGCTGTTTAGACACTTTTTGATGCAAACCATTTCCTTTGAGGTAATAAATGAGGAGAATGAAATAAAGTTTATTTGATCAGGGATACAATTACCACTGAAGCTGCTTCAAGTTACTAATGGTGGCTCTTCATAATAAATCATTACATTGTTAACTTTGCCATAAAAAGTGAAACCCAATATATTTCATGTACATTTTTAAATCTGTGTCAATTGAAGGATTCTGGGTTTTGTTTAATTCAGCTCATTAATTTTTAAATTTATTTTGTTAAGAAGTTTCTTTTAAGTGGGTAATTCTCAAATGTTTAATTGTGAAGCTGCAGAATTGCAATTGAACCTTGGAATGTAGAATGCCATTTTGTTACTTAAAAACACTTTGAATTGAAATCAGAAACAATTGTCGGGGAAAAACGTACTGATGGAGTTTAGCCAACACAAAAATGCTTTTGAGTCCTGCATTTCTGTTTCTCAAATAAGCTACACAGCCCAAAACACTTTAATCACCTTTTATTTGTGAGTAACTTAATCAAGAGACCAACTGGCTGAATCATGCACAATGCACAGGCTTCACATTGGAATGCTGATTATAAGAGAACTGATTTAGCAGTGAAAATTAGACTTTGTTGTTGCAGTTTCACGACTTGCGTCTGCTGACTACTGTGCTTGTCTATCTGCCGAGACAGCACCCCTTACCTGGGCAGGTAGGGAAAAGGAGAAGTTAAATAGCACCTTGCCATGTTTCATCCAACGATGACACCAACAATGTAGCATGTCCCCCGTACAGTATTGGGAGTGTCAGTCTCTGGAGTTGGATTTAAAGCTCTAACCATCTGACTTACAAGCAGGGCTGCTATTCTCTGTGATAAATTCCACCCATTGTATCTTTAATAAGGTCACGGAGAGTCCACACCCAATAAAAATAAGAACCAAGTTTTATTTACAACTAATATATACACACTTCCCGGGAGACCCCTTTGGGTTCCCGTTTGGTCAAAGCTTTTCCTTTTGCACTCATCAGGACAAATTTGCAAGAATATCAAATCTCAAAAGGAACAGCACTTTATAGTGCATTAGAAGATGGTGCACATAGGTTGACAAGTGGGCTCTGATTGGTAGAGGCATTGCCGTGGGGAATGCACTGGGGAACAGTTAACTGCCAAACTTTTATTTAAATTCATACAAGGTATGCTGACTCGAATGGGTCAAGGCATCATTCATGGCAATTACCCCTATGTTCCGTCCTGCCAAAGCTCCATACCTGACCTCACATTCCCCTTGCCCAACTCCCTACGTTGCCTCGGGCTTACCTCACTTCAGACATCATTGCTCTTCCTCATGGACTTTGCTTGTAGTCCCTGCAGCTCCTCCTACTGGTTTCTGGCAAAGCTGGGGCTGCGTGAGCTCCCAGACAATCAGTTTGGCCAGCAGCTCTTGAGAGAGGGTCTTCCTACCTCTGACGGGTGAAAAACTGACCCTGCTTAAAGCCGCTGGCAACATATTATTGTTGTGGGCTGGGCTTGTTGAGTGCCTATCAGTACAGCAATGACTTTCCTTCTTGGGGGGGGGGGGGGGGGGGGGGCGGGGATGAGTGTTAAACCCCCCCCCCCTCTAAAATATAGCCCCTTTACTCATAACTAAACCTGAAAATGCCTCTCTCTGTACACATACAACACAATACTTGAAGACGGAATAACGGAAGCAGTTTAGGTTTTTTTCCTCCTCTGTTTCCTGTTCAAATCAAGAAGTAAAATCTCTCAGGACAATTATTTTGTCATTCTTGTTTCTTATTTCTCCCTCTATTCTATCTATAGATTTTCTTCTTCTCCATTTCCCGTCTCCCACAAGTAGGGAATGCAAATCCATTAATGAACCAGTTTGTTTTTGGCTTTGATCAAAACTCGCAATGACTACTTGAATCACTCTGTACATCAGTCCTCCCAAAAGTATTTCCTCCTTCCACCCTGAGTAAGACAGTGATGTGACTGGCAGAAGGCCAGCTCAAAGAACAAGGTGGCGGAAAAACGCCGTCTCCAAGGAGTCGGCTTCGCCATAGAAAACAAATTGGCCAGACGTCTGAACGAACCCCCTGCAGGGTGAGTGAGCAGTTCATGACCCTACAGCTTACCCTGGCCCAGGGTCACAGACGACAATCCCTACACCCTAAACTGAGATGCAACGGATGAGACAAAGGAGGCATTCTACTCCAACCTCGACCAATCGCTGGCCCGCATCGCAAAGTGAGAGAAGCTGATTCTCCTCGACGACTTCATTGCTAGAGTCAGGAGGGACACAAACCTTTGGAAAGGCGTGGTAGGCAGGGAAGATGTGGGGGAAACAAACAACAACAGAGCCCTCCTCCTGACAAAATGCCTTGAACATGACCTGGTCAGAACAAGCACCCTGTTCCGCTAGAGGGACAAGCAGAAGACCTCATGGCAACATCCCCCCCTCTCCACAAGTACTGGGATGGTATCGACTGTATCATCGTCCGAGCAAGGGACCACAAAGATGTCCATATCACCCACACCACTACCAGAACCATGACTGCTGGACTGACACTGACTAATCCACTCCACCATCTCCATCACCCTGATCCCAAAGTGGCACAGGCAGAAGGAACTCTGCCGCAGGAGACTCAATGTCGCTGGACTCAGAGATCCCGAGAAGAAAGGGCGACTCAGCGTTTCACAGCTAACCAGACCACAACCATGACCCAGAGCTGCAGAACACTCACAGCGCCTGGTCCACCATAGTCAGCACCTGCGGGGAGACGCTTGGGCTCTAGATCGGGAAACACCAAGACTAGTTTGATGAGAATGATCGAGAGACCCAGGATCCTCTAGACTCCAAACGCAAGGTGTTCCTGAACTGGCAGCTCCACCAAAACTTGAGTGAGAGGAAACGAGCCGACAGGCAACTGAGGGCCAATGTGCAACAAATAAATCACGACCTAAAGAACAAATCATAGAATTTATTGTGCAGAAGGAGGCCATTCGGCCCATTGAGTCTGCACTGGCCTTGGAAAGAGAGCCCTACTTAAGCCCACACCTCCACCCTATCCCCGTAACCCAGCAACCCCAGCTAACTTTTGGACATGGAAGGGTAATTTATCACGGCCAATCCACCTAACCTGCACACCTTTGGTCTGCGGGAGGAAACCGGAGCACCCGGAGGAAACCCACGCAGAAACGGGGAGAACGTGGAGACGCCGCACAGACAATCACCCAAAGCCAGAATTGAACCCGGGTCCCTGGAGTTGTGAGACAGCAGTGCTAACCACGATGCCAATGGTGGGTGGAAAGAATGCAGGAGACTTAGCAACTCGCCGACAACCACGATGTGACCAGCTTCTTCAGCACAATCAAAACCATCTACGGTCAGAGTAGCCACAGGCCCACCCCACTGAGAGGCAAGAAACGGAGAGGCACTCATCAAATCAGAGAAGCAGTCAACAGCCGCTGGAGAGAGCACTTCGAGATCCTCCTCAACCAAGACACAGACTTCACCGCAAGTGCCCTCGACACCATCCCGCAACACGCTACCCGCCACCATTCCAGCACAATCCCAGCTCTCCAAGAGGCCGAAAAATAAATCCAACTGCTGAAAAACAACAGGGCATCTCACACAGATAAAATCCTCACAGAAATACTAAAATACGGCAGAGATGCACTCTTTTATTATAAATAATTTTATCCTCCTTTTTTCACCTTCTCATCTAATTTACAACAACAAATAATTAACAATAACAACAAATACAATGGCAAACCCCTCACCAACATTCCCCTTCTCCCACCCACCATCAAACAGCTCCCAACATCTTGAATTCCATACACCAATGAAAAAAATCATCAATAATTTATATATTCCAACCCCCCCACGTTAGAATTTATTGTGCAGAAGGAGGCCATTCGGCCCATCGAGTCTGCACCGGCCTTGGAAAGAGAACCCTACTTAAGCCCACACGACGTTATCCAATTGATGAAAATGCATGATGAAGATTTGTAGAGTTGTAGAACCCTTCCATCCTCCCTCTCAACTCGAACTTTACCTTCTTGAGTGTTAGGAACTCCAGCAGATTCCCCCCGACACACCGAGGCACAGGGTGGAGAAGCCGACCTCCACCCCAACAGAATCTGCCTTCGGGCAATCAGCGAGGCGAAGACATCGGACTCCGCACCCGCTTCCAATCCTGGATGATCCGACACCCCGAATTCGAGGGGACCTGATTTGAATCTCACATGCACCACCTAACAATAATCCACAAACTCATCATCCTTGTTTGGAAGAAGAGATCATGCTGGGTGATCTCAGAGATGCCTTAATTGTGACTATTTTCAAGAAAGGCTACAGGTCCGACTGCGGAAATTACAGAAGGGTCTCTGTCATGGCCGAAGAGCTCCTCCCTGTGTTTCAGTGTGATTCTGCCCATCAAGAGGTTCAATGGATATGATCTTCAGCGGGTGGCAAATCCAAGAACAGTGCAGGGAACAGCATCAACCTCTGTTCACGGCCTTCATCGATCTCGCTAAGGCCTTTGACTCTGTCAACTGTGGACAAGCCCTCTGTATACACAGGATCTGCTCAGACGAGGAGGAGTGTAACAGACATCTACAGACGCTGAAAGATACCCTCGTATGAATGGGATATGGTGCTCGACCTATCGATCGACAGTTCCAATGCGCCACAGCAAAAAACCGCACCGTTCTCCTCAGAAGACAAACACGGGACACAACCGACAGAGTACCCTTCATCGTCCAGTACTTTCCTGGAGCGGAGAAACTACGGCATCTTTTTCACAGCCTTCAACACATCATCGATGAAGACAAACATCTTCCCAAGGTCATCCCCACAACCTCACTACTTGTCTTCAAACAACCGCGCAACCTCAAACAAACCATTGTTTACAGAAAACTACCCAGCCTTCAGAACAGTGACCACGACACCATACAACCCTGCCATGGCAATCTCTGCAAGACGTGCCAGATCATTGACATGGGTATCACCATTATATGTGAGAACACCACCTATCAGGTACGCGGTACATACTCGTGCGACTCGGCCAACGTTGTCGACCTCATACGCTGCAGGGAAGGATGTTCCGATGCGTGGTACATTGGCGAGACCATGCAGACGCTGTAACAATGGATGAACGGACATCGCACGATAATCACCAGGCAGGAATGTTCCTTTCCAGTCGGGGAACACTTCAGTAGTCAAGGACATTCAGCCTCTGATCTCCGGGTAAGCGTTCTCCAAGGCAGCCTTCAGGACACGCGACAACGCAGAATCGCTGAGCAGAAACTTATAGCCAAGTTCCGCACACATGAGTACGGCCTCAACCGGGACCTTGGATTCATGTTGCATTACATTCACCCTCCCACCATCTGGCTGAGGCTTGCAAAATCCTACCAACTGTCCTGGCTTGAGACAATTCACACCTCTTTAACCTGGGGTTACCCCTCTCTCTGGACATGTAAAGACCTAATTACCTGCAAATGTTCACATTCAAAGTATCATCTTGCATCTTTGACTTTGTTGATATATATGTTTCTGGAACCTACCTCGTCATTCACCTGAGGAAGGAGCTGTGCTACGAAAACTAGTGATTTGAAACAAACCTGTTGGACTTTTACCTGGTGTTGTAGGTATGCAGCCTTGCGGGGCCCCGGTATTGAGGACTATTGTGGAGGAGGTGTTGTTGTTTACTCTAACTGATTGTGGTCTGTGGGTCAGAAAGCCGAGGATCCAGTTGCAGAGGGAGGAGCCAAGTCCCAGGTTTTGGAGCTTTGACATGAGCTTGGCTGAGATTATGGTGTTGAATCTTTGATTTATTTGATACTGCTTCATTAACATTCTTCCAGATCATTTATTACTCATATTTACGGAATAGCTCCCATCTTTCCACAATGACAATTATGATTGGTTGCCCTCCCTTCCTCTTTCCCTTCCATTGTCTTTCCCAGTGTTTGGGAAGTGTCCTTTACCCAAACACCTGGGAGGCAACAAATAATTCAGAACTTTCAGTTTGGACTGCAGGTGGTGAATATCATGTCTACCTCTTTTGGAAGGTAAATATTAAATGTATGAAAAGTACCCAAGGAGAAGTGGTTATATTAAGTACATCAGTACTCAGGGCAGCAAGGCGGCACAGTGGTTAGCACTGCTGCCTCACAGCGCCAGGGAGCTGGGTTCAATTCCAGCCTCGGGTGACTGTCCGTGCGGAGTTTCCACGTTCCCCCAGTGTCTGCGTGGGTTTCCTCCGGGTGCTCCGGTTTCCTCCCATCGTTCAAAGATGTTCAGGTTAGGTGGATTGGCCGTGCTAAATTGACTCTTAGAGTCCAAGGATGCGCGGGTTAGGTGGGGTTACGGGGATAGGGCCTGGGTAGGATGCTCTTTCAGAGGGTTGGTGCAGAGTCAATGGGCTGAATGGCCTCCTTCTGCACTTTAGGGAATCTATGAATAATTTGAGTAAGTTCCCTCCTTAACTTCAATATTTCTATGATGTTCTTCCATTTGTTTTCTTACTCCTACTGTTATTGCGAAACATAATCTCTGCATTTCCGTGTTTAACTTGGGTCATGATACTAAACACTGCATGACATGGGGCAGGCTGAAAAACAAGAACAATGACATTTATTACTCAGTTCCTGTGAGCTGATTGAAAAGCAGCATAATATCAATGACCTATGGCCTGACGTGGCAGACATTTGTTCACTCAACAGAATGAAAGCTGACATTTTGGTCATTGTTTATGCATGTTTGACATTTGTTTCTGTTGAAAGCGCAGAGCACGTCATTTATTCCTTTACTGGTGAAGGATGGTGGTATACAATATATGGCCACATTGAAAACTATGATGTCCTTTTGAATTTATAAAGTTTTCTATCTTTTGTTCAATTTTCTGCAGATGCTGAAGTTTGCATTCGGCTTGGAGTTTCTTCCAACCCATCGATTTATCCCTCCACAACAGGACTACTAATATACCCATGGAAATTTTACAAGCATGGTTATTACCTTACCACATGAGCCTTTGGGATTTGCAACCAGGAATCCCACCATTTAAACAAAGTAATTATAATATAATTTGCTTTATCATTACTGCAATGAATAAATCTTCTATAGACCTATTTCTTCACATTTTCTGTCACAGTTGCATTTAATGGAAGGAGGCTGGTGTATGTGTGTGTGTGTGTGTGGGGGGGGGGGGGGGGGTATGCAATTCACATATGTGGAGACATCCCTGGTGCACAGGAGTCAGGATTGCTTAAACTGGCTCTGATTATTATGGTAAAATCGCTCAAATGGGCCTGTATTTATGAGCGTTTAGAAGGACGAGAGGAGATCTGATAAAAATGTAGAAAATTCTAACAGCGCTGCACCGACTGGATTCAGGGAGGATGTTTTCCCTGATTGGGGAATCGAGAAGCAGGGGATGCAGTCTCAGGATACAGGGTAGACCATGCAGGACTGGGATGAGGGAATGTCTTCACTCAGAAGGGAGTGAATCAATGGAATTCTCGACCACAGAATCACTAATCTCCATTGTATACTATATTGCTCATCTCAACTGAAAATGAAAATCATTACACATTTCAATAGTTTTTAAAGAGAAGCGCATTCTGTGCTACGAGATGACTGGAATGCAGTCTGATTTTTAATATCAGTCCCCACCTTCTGAAGTTTGTTCACTGTGGCTGGGTCAAAATCCTGGAACTCCCTGCCTAACAGCACAGTGGGTGCACCTACACCACATGGACTGCAAAGGTTCAAGAAGGCAGCTAACCGCCTCCTTCTCAAGGGCAATTAGGGATGGGCAATAAATGCTGGACTAGCGACTCCCATATCCGATTAAAGAAGTTAAAGAACATATTGGGATGTGTCAATTCATCCATAAACAGGCCAATATTCCTTATATCCAAGTACAAAAATAAAATTCCAAGCATGGGAATATGTTTGCGTTAAGTAAAACTAACCCCCTTTTCTTTATCTTTTTCTTTTGAATTCTTCCATTTTACTTGGTGTCACCACAATGCTGATTGGATCACCTTTCTCCATCTCCTCCTGTTGGTCACCCATTCCTCCTCCAATCCCACTGCGTTAAAGCCTCTGGTTGCTGCATCTTTCCACCTGGTCTTCAGTCTGCCTTTTGCCCTTCTCCCTCACAGTCTGACCTTCATCACACGTGTCACCACGTTTCCTCTCTCTGCAACCGTTGACCATAGCACAACCATCTCCTCTCAGCTAATGCCTTTGACAATCCCACAATCTTCACTCACCCCTTGATGTGCTGGTTCCTGATTCTTGACCTTTCCTTGTTCCTCCACTCGTCCACCTCCACATCCACATTCCATTAGTATCCATCATTGTTCTTCTCTTCCTGAAGTTGCCAACTTTCTGCATTACATAACAAAGCCGGCCTCACAACTGACTTGTAGATTGAAACCTATCCTTGCTTCAACCTCATTTATTTTGTAAATTCCATGGTTTGGAACTAAAAGTTTATGACTGGGATGAAGCCAGTTATGTATTCACTACATGGAAGATCATCTTTAAACTTGAAACCAGGTCATTTCAGCCAGTCTTGCAGGGCCCTCAAAAAGTAAAATCTGGGTAGAAATCAGAAAGTTCCTTTATGAGGACAATAAATTAATTCTAAATATGTTGTTGAATAGCTCATAAATATGCTTGTAAATATGGCATCCAAAAACGATTCACTCATCTTAGAAATGTTCATGCCTTTAATTTGTGTACAAGCAATAGTACGAGAGAGTAATTTGTGGTCCTTCACACACCAGTCCCTTCCTCAGGCTGATCCAATCGGTACTGACCGGCCCAGCCCCCACACACTGGCTGATGCTGATTAGCATCGTTACCAGTGGAAAAATCAGATGATTGTTACGAAGCATCAACAAGCTGACTGTCAGTTTAAAACATTGGCTATCGGCATGTAAACATCTTCAATTTGTGTTACTAACAGTTGGCCAGCACTAAAAACCCTACAGCTGGAGTTTATTAGTTTCATTTTAATTTGACTTTAATTTATGTCAGCTTGCTTTTTAGAAATGATGTTTAGGCCACGTTGTCTTGTCGACATTTTGTGTGTCAATAAAGTCATGTGACAGAAATGCCACATTGCACATTATGATTGCAGATGACCAGGGTATGATTATAACTCATTTAATCTTTGAAAGTTGGCACACAGTAAATGTGCCTGTAGATATATTGCAAGAATATCTACCAGTGCAGCTGCTACTTGCAGCAATATATTGCATCTATGTGTGTGAAATTCAAAAAGCATTTGATACACAACACAGTGGTGAGAAAGGTTACAGTTCATGCAATACAACAGCAGCAATGTGGATACAAAATTAGTGAAGAATAGTAAGCCGCGTGTACCAGTCAATGGATATTTTTCAGGCTGGAGGAAGGTTTGTAGTGGTGTCCTGTCGGGTCAGCATTGGCACCATCGTTTTTCCTGATATATATTATTGTTCTAAATCTTGGAGTACATGGGACAATTTCAAGGTTTGCAATGAATCAAAGCTTGGGAGTACTGTAAACTGTGAAGAGGACAATTCAGAACTTCAAAAGCACACAGACAAGTTGGTGGAGTGGGCAGGTGGCAGAAGTGAGAGGTGATGCATTTTGGCAGGAAGGATATTGAGAGACAATACAAAAGAAGGGGTAAATTTCTTAAGGGTGCAGGAGCAGATAGAACATAGAACAGTACAGTACAGGCCCTTCGGCACTCGATGTTGTGCCGAGCAATGATCACCCTACTCAAACCCACGTATCCACCCTATACCCGTAACCCAACAACCCCCCCCTTAACCTTACTTTTTAGGACACTAAGGGCAATTTAGCATGGCCAATCCACCTAACCCGCACATCTTTGGACTGTGGGAGGAAACCGGAGCACCCGGAGGAAACCCACGCACACACGGGGAGGACGTGCAGACTGGGTCACAGACAGTGACCCAGCTGGGAATCGAACCTGGGACCCTGGAGCTGTGAAGCATTTATGCTAACCACCATGCTACCCTGCTGCCCCCATGCTCTGGGTGTATCGGTGCAAAGATCATTGAAGGTGGAAGGACAGGTGGAGAGAGCAGTTAATAAAGCAGATAGTATTCTGGGTGTTATTAGCAGGGGCACAGAGTACAAGAGTGAGGCGGTTATGCTCAATTTGTACAAGACACTAGTTAAACCTCAGCTGGAATATTGGGCACAGTTCTGGGCTCCACACTATAGGAAAGATGTGAACACATTGGAGAGAATGGCGAAGAGGTTTACAAGAATGGTTCCAGAGATGAGAAACTTCAGTGATGAGGATAGATTGGAGAGGTTCACTGTTTTCCTTGGAGACAAGAAGGCAGAGGGGAGATTTGATTGAGATGTTCAAAATCATGAGGATGCTGGACAGAGTAGACAGGGAGAAACTGCCCCTGCTTGTTAAAGGATCAAGAACGCCAGGGCACAGATTTAAGGTAATTTGCAAAAGAAACAAATTTGATGTGAGAAAAAACCTTTTTTACACAGCGAGTGGTTGGGGTCTGGAATGCGTGGCCTGGAAGTGTGGTGGAGGTAGGTTCAGCCGAAGCTTTACATGATTGTTGTTTCTATTCAAATGTGCATGGGTACAAGGAAAGTGCAGGGGGAATGGCACTAACCCCTAACACTGGTTTGAAAAGTAGGTGATGACACAATGGGCTGAATGGTCTGCTTCTGTGCTGGAACCACACGTTGATTCAGTGAATTATTAGATTGCTGTGGTCTCAATGGTTTCACATTGCCAGTAACTCAGTGAACCGTTCTGTTTGTTAATCAGAGCATGGGCCTGATTCTCCGGTTCCCCAGCTGCGTCTTCCTCGGCAGCACGCCGCTCCTCGCTGGTGACAGAGTTCTCTCGTCCCAGTGTCAGAAGGGGCTGGTTTAGCTCACTCGGCTAAATCGCTGGCTTTTACAGCAGACCAAGCAGGCCAGCAGCACGGTTCGATTCCCGTACCAGCCTCCCCGGACAGGCGCCGGAATGTGGCGACTAGGGGCTTTTCACAGTAACTTCATTGAAGCCTACTCGTGACAATAAGCGATTTTCATTTTCATTCATTCATTTCCCGCCGCTTGTCAATGGGATTTCCCATTGAAGCCATCCCACGTCGCCAGGAATCCTATGCTGCTGGTGGGACCCGAGAATCTCAACGGATGGCCAATTCCGACCCATATATGACTCTGTATAAAGGGCTAAGAGTCATCCGATTGTCACCATTACAGCAGCAGTCAGTGGATATCCATGCTTCATGTCTGCCTCAATAGAAAGAGGGATATCACTTTCAGTGTCTGCCACCCAGAACATTGTTCGATCTTGTTTTGTGCTTTTCACTGGGATTCATTTTAATAGAATTTTTCCACTGTTGTCCAGGCTACAGATTTAAAGTGAATAAATCAAATGCAATTTTTATTGGTCAGGATTATACGGCTTTGATTGGGTATGTCAGAAATTTTGATAAGAACTGAGTTTCACAATTCTCTCCACATTAACAGTAAAACAAAAGGCAGTGGCCTTGCTAATGACTGTAAACCTGGCCACATCCCTTCATGTCATTCATCACGGCCTTCTTCCTGTGCTGACATTTTGTACCACAAACTGTGCCTGGACCTGACCTGAACAAGAAGTAGTTTGTAAATTATCGTCGATTATTGAACCAAACACTGGAGAAATACACCAGCTGGATGGTTCTCAATGTTGTCTTGCAGGGGTCAGGGAATATTCCTGTAGAACATTTAGTCCGAACATTGTGTGGATCAGAATCGTGGATAGAATAGGTTGTGCTTGGGCAGTAGATGGAGAGGACTTGATGACCTTTATTATGTTGTGTAACTCTTTTGTTCTTAATTTCTGAAAGATACTTTGTGAAGTTGGAACAACATTACAGGGTGTGATAAACCGATAACGCCTCGGGAGCCATTGTGATGACAAGAGAAGCTAACTGGGGACTGTGCGCACTCACAAACTTTTATGATAGCTCCATAAAAAGACCATTGTCAAACTTTCTAAATGATACCTGTATCAAAGGCTTTTCTTTCTGGATACTAAGGGCGCGATTCTCCGCCCCCCACGACGGGTCGGAGAATAGCGGGAGGGCCTTCCCGACATTTTTCCCGCCCTCCCGTTATTCTCCCCCCGCCCAACTCCCGACACGAATCGCTGCCGCCGTTGTTTTACGGCCGGCAGCGATTCACAGCTGATAGATGGGCCGAAGTCCCAGCCCTTTACGCTGTTTTTACGAACGGCAAACAGACCTGGTCTGGCAGTTCGTAAAAACGGCGGGAACAACTCGCTTTTTATAACCATGGCACCGATTGGCACGGCAGTACCACGGCCGTGCCAAGGGTGCCATGGGCCCGCGATTGGTGGGCACCGATCGCGGGCAGCGGGCCCGATGCCCGCGCACTATTTCTCCTTCCGCCGCCCCGCAGTATCCATTCGCGGGGCGGCTGAGGGGCATCCCGGCCCGCGCATGTGCGGGTTTCGCGCAAATACGCGATGACGTCATCCGCGCATGCGCGGGTTGGAGTCTTCCAATCCGCGCATGCGCGGCTGACGTCATATGACGCGTCAGCCGGCGCTAACTCCGGCAAGCGGGCTTAACGAAATTCGTTAAGCCCGTGATGCCGGAGCTTACGGCGTCGGGCTGCTAGCCCCGACCGGGGACCAGAATCGGTTCCCGGTCGGGAAGGGGCGCGCTGGCGTCAAACCCGCCCGGGTTTGACGCCAGCCTTACGATTTCTCCCGTTTTGGGAGAATCGCGCCCTATGTTTTCAGATGGATCAGAATTCAAAGCCTTGTGATTTTAACATTGAATTGCAAGCTTGTTTTAGTTGGCAAACTGCACTTCAAACTCTGATGCATAACAAATACACGTTTAGCAAAATGTTGAAGACATTTCTGGGCTAAACAAAGGGAAGGAAAGAACGACAAAGCATTCAATAACTATCATTAATCTCCTGTTGCTCTGTTGGTAACATACTTACCTCTCAGTCTGAAGATTCACAGAAACACAGCAACACAGAAAGTAATAGCAGGATGAGGCCATTCGGCCCTTCGAGCCTTCTCCGCCATTCATTATGATCATGGCTGATCATCCAATTCAATAGCCTGATCCTGCCTTCGCCCATATCCTGGGATCCATTTCGTTCCAAGTACTCTATCTAACGGCTTCTTGAAAACATACAGGGTGGGATTCTCTGTCAGCTGACGCCAAAATCGGGAAACACATTTGTATACCATTTTGGATGCTGTTGGGAGGGATGACCTACCAGGGGAAGGCCCTAGCGGCCAGGTCTCTGGCACTGAGTCTGGCTCTGGGACTCAGAAGGGAAGGGGGGAGAATAGAAAAGCAATAGTGATAGGAGACTAAATGGTTAGGGGAATAGATAGGAGATTCTGTGGTCACGAGCGAGACTCCCGGAAGGTGTTGCCTCCCGGGTGCCAGAGCCAGGGATGTCTTGGATCGTGTCTTCAGGATCCTTAAGGAGGAGGGTGAGCAGCCAGAATTCGTGGTGCAAATTGGTACCAACGACGTAGGTAGGAAAAGGGGTGTGGAGGTAATAAACAGCATCCAAAATGGTATACTTGTTTTGAAGGGGAATGGCCACGAGCGATCCCTGCACTGTCTGCCCGTTTTCTTTCTTTCCCCTGACTGTAACCCAGCTACTCTTGTCCAGTACCTTGGGTATGGCTACCTCCCTGTAACTCTTGTCTATTACCCCCTCTGCCTCCCGGATGATCCAAAGTTCATCCAGCTCCAGCTCCAGTTCCCTAACACGGTCTCGGAGGACCTGGAGTTGGGTGCACTTCTCGCAGGTATAGTCAACGGGGACACCGGTGGTATCCCTCACCACCCACATCCTACAGAAGGAGCACGCAACTACCCTAGCCTCCACGCCCTCTTACCTTACAGAATACAGCTGCCCTGTGGACCAACTGGAACTCTGCCCTCCGACTCTGCTCCCAGTCAGCTGTACTCTTTGTAAACTCTGGGCTCCCTTCACGCTCTTTGAGGAAATGTAGGAAATGAAATGAAAGGAGCACCTTACTCCCTCCTCACCGAACTCCCTCAGTCACCAAACTCTCACTATCGCACTCAAATGCACCCAAATTCAGCACTCTCTCAGTTATAGGGGCTGGTTTAGCTCACTGGACTAAATTGCTGGCTTTTAAAGCAGACCAAGCAGGCCAGCAGCATGGTTCGATTCCTGTACCAGCCTCCCCGGACAGGCGCCGAAATGTGATGACTAGGGGCTTTTCACAGTAACTTCATTGAAGCCTACTCGTGACAATAAGTGATTTTCATTTTCATTTTTCATTTCACCAAACTCTCACTATAGCACTCAAATGTACCCAAATTCAGCACTCAGTGCAAACAAAATATTCATTGGAGTTAAGAAGAGTGAGAGGGGATCTCATAGAAACTTACAAAATTCTAACAGGATTAGATGTGGTAGATTCAGAAAGAATGTTCCCGATGGTGTGGGAGTCCAGAACGAGGGGGTCATAGTTTGAGGATAAGGGGTAAACCTTGTAGGACTGAGGTGAGGAGAAATGTCTTCACACAGAGAGCGGGGAATCTGTGGAATTCGCTACCACAGAAAGTAGTTGGGGCCAAAACATTGTGGAATTTCAAGAAGGAATTAGATATAGATCTTGGGGCTAAAGGGATATGGGGGGAAGACAGGATCAGGATATTGAACTTGATGATCAGCTAGCATCACAATGAAAGAGAGAGCAGACCCGAAGGGCTGAATGGCCTCTTCCTGCTTCTAGTTTCTATGTTTCCTGTCTGCCAACCAGTTTTCTATCCATCTCACTTTAAATTTACATGCTAATCTCTTCATAAAAGTTATAGTGCAGAAAGAGGTCAGTCGGCCCTTCGACTCTTCACCAGCCCTTGAAAGAACACCCTATCAAGCCAGTAACTCCACCTAACCTTTAGACACTAAGGGGCAATTTAGCACGGACAACCTAACCTGTACATCTTTGGACTGTGGGAAGAAGCCGGAGCACTTGGAGGAAACCCACACAGACACAGAGAGAAAGTACAAACTTCACAAAGAGTGTCACTTGAGGCTGGAATTGAACCCGGGTCCCTGGAGCTGTGAGGCAGCAGTGCTAACCACTGTGTCACTGTGCCCCCCCTCTTATGTAGGGCTTTGTCGAAAGCCACCTGAAAGTCCAAATAAACCACATCTACTGGTTCTCCCTTTTCAACTCCACCAGTTATATCCTCGAAGAATTCCAGTAGATTTGTCAAGCATGATTTCCCCTTCAGAAATCCAAGCCGACCCTGTCCGATCCTGCCACTGTTTTGTAAGTGCTCTGCTATAGAATCTTTGATTATGGATTCTAAAATGTTCCCATGACTGATGTCAGATTTCTGGTCACTAACTCCCTGTTTTCTCTCGACCTCTCGTTTTAAATAGTGGGGTTACATCAGCTACCCTTCAATCTGTAGGAACTGTTCCAGAGTCTATGGAATCTTGAAAGATGACCACCAATGCATCCACTAATTCTAGGGCCACTTCCTTAAGTACACTGGGATGTAGATTATTAGGCCTGGGTTATCGGCCTTCGATCCAATCAATTTCCCCAACACCATTTCTCTACTAATATTGATCTCCTTCAGTTCCTCCTCTCACTGAACTCTGCGTTCCCCAACATTTCTGGTTTGTGATTTGTGACCTCCCTTGTAAAGACAGAACCAAGGTATGTATTTAGTTGGTCAACCATTTCTTTGTCCACAAGTATAAATTCCCCTGTTTCTATCTAAAGACATTTGGCTTCACCAATCTTTTTCTCTTTGTATACCTCCAGAAACTTTTACAATGTTTATGTTCCCCACAAGCTTTCTCTCATACTCTATTTTCTTAATCAATCCCTTGGTCCTCCTTTGCTGAATTCTAAACTGTTCCCAATCCTCAGGTCTGTTGTTTTTTTGGCCAATTTGTTTGCTTCTTCCATGGATCTAATACTATCCTTAATTTCCGTTGTAAGCGATGGGTTGGCCACCTTTCCTGTTTTACTTCTGTGCCAGACAGGAATAAACAGTTGTTGCAGTTCCCCCATGGGTTGCTTGAATGTTTGCCATTGTCTATCCACTGTCATCCCTTTAATTACAGGGAGGTGGTGGTATAGTGGCATTGTCACTAGGACTAGTAATCCAGAGGCCCAGGATAATGATCTGGAGGCCTGGGTCTAAATCCCACTGTGACAGATGATGGAATTTGAAATTCAATGAACTATCTGGAATTAAATGTCTAACAATGACCATAAAACCATTGTTGATCATTGTAAAAACCTATCTGGGTCACTAATGTCCTTTAGGGAAAGAAATCTGTTTTCCTTACTCAGTCTGACCTACATGTGACTCCAGACCCACAGCAATGTGGTTGACATTTAACTGCCCCCTCAAGGACAATTATGATTGGACAATAAATGCTGGCATAGCCTGCGATGCCCATGACCCATGAACGAATAAAAAAAATGTAACATTTCCCAATCTATCAGAACCAATTCGTGCCATATATCATTGTTGTTTCCTTTATTAAGATTCAGGACCTTAGTATCAGAATGAACAATGTCACTCTCCATCTTGATGAACAATTATATCATGTTATGGTCACTTATTTCCCATGCGGGTGTCGCACAACTAGATTGTCAATGATTCCTTTCTGAATACACAGTACCCAGTCTAGGATGGCCTGTTCTCTAGTTGGTTCCCATACTTATTTGTCTAGAAAACAATTCCGTATACACTCCAGGAATTCCGAATCTATGGTATTGCGGCTAATTTGATTTGCCCAATCAATATGCAGATTAAAATCACTGATAATTACAGATGTTGCTATTCTTGGGAAGTTTGGAAGAATGATCACGCTCAGCATGGCATGCAGACAACAAAACTTTTGAACACTCTGACAAGCTGTCTGAAAAAGACCCGGAGAGCAGGTCAGAACTGCTGTGGTCGGTACAAGGGACAGATGCCATTAGAGCTGATTAAATAGAAAGATTTCCCATTGGTCAAAGAGAAGGAGTCCACAGTAAGAATGCTGGTGAATTTTTCCTGGTGGCCCACTGACCCACTTTATCCCCGTAACCCCACCTAACCTGTACATCATTGGACTGCAGGAGGAAACCCACGCAGACACGGGGAGAACGTGGAAAGTCGACACAGTCACCAAGGCTAGAATTGAACCCAGGTCATTTGCGCTGTGAGGCAACAGTGCGAACCATTGTTCCACCATGCCCCTGGGACAAGATATTAATAGGCTTTACTCAGAATTCTTAAAGACTGTGGAAGAGGACTTTCGGTCTCTGAATGTTCCGACTGAGTGAAAAGGAGAGATTTGAACCAATTTGAAGCTGGAAGTGAATAGTGGTCTATTTCATGTAATGACTGTAATGTGGAAAATGTAAATTAGAGATGTGGCTACTGGTGGCAATAAGACATTAATGAGGGTTAACGTATCTATAGTTATGAGCAGACGCAACCTTTTCAATGGAGACCAGCCACATTTCAAATGTTTTAATACTGAAGGGGCCAATGAGCGAATTTTGAAAAGATTAAGGGCATGAACTATCGGCCTTGCGCCCCACACTTGGGACAGAAAGAGGCCGGTAAATTGTGCAGAGGCTTCTCATGAGATTTACCAGCTTTGTTATACCTCACGAGTTCTAACGAGCTCTTGCAAGGCATCACGATCTGATCTAACGCATTGAGGTCGGGATCCAGATTTACATATTTAACGGAGGTGCCCACCCAGGTGGCCTCTTTCCCATGTCAGGGATCGGCCCAAGTGAGCCCTGCCTTTGTGAGGTGGGGTGCAAGGGGCTCGATGACCCCCTAATTGGTGAGTTGGGGTGTAGCAGGGGTCCGGAGTCTGTGGTGGGGGGAGGGGGGGGGGCTCTCTTGCTCTCCCTTCTTTCCTTTCCTTTCCATTCTTGCTTTCTATCCCCTCACAAAGACACTGTGGACTGCAGCTCCTGGTGCCTCCTGCTTTATTCTGGCCTGCCAGTGTCCTGCTCTGGATACCAGATCCAGACGCCCAGGCCCCACTCCCAGGCAGCTCTCCATTCTGGGCCCTTGGATACCTGGTCTTGGCTCCCAGCCCCATCCTTGGCTCCAAGCCCTAAGCTCACTGGGTTCTGAACTCACCACTGAAGGTATTTGTTTCCCTTCCAATCACAGATTGTTTTTCGCACATTTGCTGCTGATAGGCTCCTGCGCATGAAACATGAGAAAGATACAGCCTGTGATTGGAGGAGCTGACTCTTCCATTCAAACCTACCTGTCTGACCAGCATCTTGCAAACTGACTCTGGGGGCCTCACAGAGGGGCATTGCGGGCTGTATCTGGCCCTGGACAGCACATTGGACAAGCCTGGTTTATAATATTTGTTGCCTACTAAGTAATGTTTAGTCAATGTCAAATTTAGTTTGTTGCAGTAAAAGTCTTGAAACCTTGTTGTGTGATTCCTTTAAGTTGGTCACTGGGAATTCTATGGAGGTCATAACATAGGGGGATTCTGGGTGTCCTGCCAAATATTTATCCCTCAGTCTATAAAATAATTATCATTGACACATCTTTGCGTGAGAGAGTTTTACTGGATGAAACTAGGCTGTATTTCATATATAAAATATAAAAATATAGATATGATCACAATATATATATACACATCTATCACTGTGTTTCATGAAGTATATTTGAAGTGTAAAACACTTTGGGATGTCCTGAGGTTATGGAAGTCCTTATTTTCTTCTATATCTCTCCACCCCCACCCCTCCCACTCCCAACAGGACCACCTCCCCGAGCTTGGAAAGGAATCTCAAAAACCGCCTGCTGAACTTAAATAACTGAGCCCAGGGTCATTTCCAGTAAAACTCACCCAACCTAGCCCAATTGGGATTCCACCAAAAAGCAAAATCCAGGATGAAAAATCAGCCCTGTGTGGTGTTTCTGTGGATGCGACTCGTAAAGACACTTTTAGAAACATAATCCACGTGGGGGACTACGAACAACCAGCAAAGCAGAGTCAGTGAATTGTTAGATGAATTACTCCGAATAGGAGGAAGCTGACAGGTGGTGAGTAATTAGAGATGGATGATGCACAACACTGCAGTGAAGCAGAGTAATACCATCCCATATTACTGCTGCTCCAAAAGATTATAAATTTAAGCAGTTCATAGACATAGTTTTGCATTGCGAAGACACTCAAACTGCACTGTTCCTTTCCATTAGTTAGTCGGTCAATTCTCTGATGTACAGTGGGTGCAATATCTGAGTTACAGAGTGTTGCCTGAAGACCGAATGAGCAGCAAATTACAGGACCCAGCTGTCAGGTGACCTGCCCCTTCTATGCTCAAAAAACCCAGAGGGATGGATATGTACAAATGGTTGAGAAGGTAACCATGCACAGCCAATATTAGAAAAGGAGCACCTTTTCCAACCTGAATTCCAGTTTATCTCCCCCTGTCGCTACTTTAATCTTCATTCCGATCAAAAGCAGCCATCAGCACACAAATTGTTATAAATGTGCTGTATCTCCGAGTGGGGTATTTGCATATCTTGGTTAACAGGCTGGCTGAAACGTGCGCCAGACCTCTGCTACCACATAAAAACAAGGTGCAAACACTGAGACAATGTGATGTATTACCCTTCTTGCATGTGGCAGCATCCAGAGCTGCCGCAAGTTTTATTTAAAATGGAGCCCAACTAAAGGTTATCATTCACAGCAAATCTAATGGATCACCACAGGGTTTGAGCATGTGACCCAGCTGTTAGTCTTTAAAAATTGATAGATCACAAGTAGATCATCAAGGCTGACTTGTAATTCATTTCCATTTGGCTGGGAAGTCATTAACATTTGCTAGAGGGGCAATAAACAGTAAGTGCAATGAATTAGAATGACTTTGGTTATTTTCACATGAAAGGGCAAGTTAATTCAGCTTATTTTTTAACTCCACGGATGCTGGTGTAAATATTCAGTTTTGTTCCTTTCCATTTCGACAGTGAAGTATGTTTGTACATTTGACCATCTTTACGTACGCAACATTTACAGGACACGAAGCAGCCATTTACCTGCTCTGGGATGGTGTTTTTATTCCACACAGGCTCCTCCCACCCAGTTTCATCTCCCTTCATCAACATACCCTTCTATTCCTCTCTCTATTTGTCCAGTCTCCCCTTAAAGGCAGCTATGCAGTTAGCTGAAACCACTCCCCTGGGTTGGAAGTTCCACAGTCCCATCACTCTCTGCGTACAGCGTTTCTCCAGAATTCCTCAATGGATTGAACAGAACATATTTTACATTTACCACCCTCAGTTTTGGTCCTGGACTCTACTCTGTCATACCTCAATCAGATCTCCATCAGGTCACTTCTCAGTCTTGTCTTTTCTTTTTTTTTTAAACACACTTTATTCAAACTTGTATCAAAGTAGGTTACAGCAAATAAACACCCCGGGAAACATTCTTCCCAACTACACAGTTTGTACATATTTTTCTCCTTTTTCACACCCCCTCCCCATCACTCCCCCCCCTCCCCCCCCATCACCCCCCCCCCCCATCACCCCCCCATCACCCCCCCATCACCCCCCCATCACCCCCCCATCACCACCCCCCCATCACCCCCCCATCACCTCCCCCATCACCAGCACCCCCCCCCATCATAACCCCCCCCCACCCCCCATCACCCCCCCCCCCCCCCCCCCCCCCCCCCGCGACAAACAGCTCCTCAAACACGGTCACAAACATCCCCCACCTTTTCTCAAACCCCCCTGCAGAGCCCCTTAACCCAGACTTTATCTTCTCTAACCGCAGGAAGTCGTACAGGTCACCCAACCATGCTGCTAACCCCAGTGGCGATGCCGACCGCCACTCCAGCAAAATTCACCGCCGTGCAATCAGAGAGGCGAAGGGCAAGACATCGGCCTTCCTCCTCTCCATGAGCTCCGGCTTCTCTGAAACCCCAAATATCACCACCAAAGGGTCCGGGTCCACTCCCTCCTCCACTATCCAGGCTAAGACCGCGAACACTCCCACCCAGAATCTTCCCAATTTTTCACAACCCCAAAACATGTGTGCGTGATTCGCTGGCCCCCGCCCACACCCCTCACACTCATCTGCTACCCCTGAAAGAACCCACTCATTCTCGCCCATGTCATATGCACCCTGTGCACCACCTTAAACTGTATCAGGCTCATCCTTGCACAAGAGGAGGTCCCGTTTACCCTTCGCAGTGCCTCACTCCATACTCCCCAATTGATCTCCATTCCCAACTCCGCTTCCCATTTCTCCTTGGTCTTCACCACCTGCTCGCCTCCCTGCTCCCCCAGCCACTTATATATATCCCCAATTCTTCCCTCCCCTTCCACATCTGGAAGCAGCAGTCGCTCCAGTAGGGTGTATCCCGGCAACCTAGGGAACCCCTTCCAGACCTTTCGTGCAAAGTCCCTAACCTGTAGATACCTGAACTCACTATCCCTCGGCAGCTCTACCCTCTCCCTTAGCTCCTCCAGACTGGCGGACCCTTCCTCCAAATTCAAATCCCTCACCTTGACCAGCCCCACTTCCCTCCACCTCCTGTACACACTATCCCCCCCCCCCCCCCCCCCCCCCCCCCGGGGCTCAAACCCATGATTTCCACACAGCAGCGTTAGTATCGACATCCCTTCCACCCTAAAATGCCTCCTCAGCTGATTCCACATCTTCACCGTGGACTGCACCACTGGGCTCCCTGAATACCTACTCGGAGCCATTGGCAATGCTGCCGTCACCATAGCCCTCAAACTAGACCCCTTACAAGATTCCTCCTCCATCCTCACCCACTCTACCCCTTCTCCTTCCCACCACCGCCGCACCTTGTCCACATTCGCCGCCCAATAATAATGAAGCAAGTTTGGGAACGGCAACTCCCCCCCACCCCTTCTGCCTCTGTAGCAGGGTCCTCCCCACCCTCGGCACCTTCCCCCCCCTGCTGCCTCTGCCTCTGTAGCAGGGTCCTCCCCACCCTCGGCACCTTCCCCGCCAATACAAAGTCAGAAATGATCGTGTCCACTTTCCGAAAAAAGGCCTTTTGTATAAAGATCGGGAGAACTTGAAAGATAAACAAGAGCCTCGGCAGAATATTCATTTTCATCACGTGGACCCTCCCCGCCAACTTTAAGTGCAGTGTATCCCACCTCTTAAGATCCTCCCTGACCTCCTCCACCAGCTTCGTTAAGTTCCACTTATGGAGCCCCGTCCATTCCCTCGCTACCTGAATCCCCAAGTACCTAAACCTATCCCTCGCTACCGTAAATGGCATCCCCCCTAAATTAGCCCGCTGTGCCAGCTCATTCACCGGGAATACCTTGCTTTTCCCTACATTCAGCTTGTATCCCAAGAACCCGCCAAACCTCCCCAACAGGCCCATAATCCTTCCCATACTCTCCAATGGATCCGAAACATACAGCAAGAGATCATCGGCATAGGGTGACACCCGATGCTTCCTTTGTCCCCTCATTATCCCCCTGCCACTCTGCCGACCCCCTGAGAGCCATTGCCAATGGCTCTATGGCCAGCGCAAACAGCAGCGGTGACAGCAGGCACCCCTGCCTCGTACCCCTGTGTCAGTCAAAGCTTTGTGAGCTCATATCATTCGCCCTCATCTTCGCTCTTGGCGCCATATACAGCAACCGCACCCATACCACAAATCTCAGCCCAAACCCAAACCTTCCCAAAACTTCGAACAAGTACCGCCGCTCCACCCGATCAAATGATTTCTCCTCATCGGGGGACGCGAATCCTGCGATGCCAGCGACTGGAGAATCGGCACCAATGACCCCAATAGATGTGGTGCCAGGTCCGCCGCAAATTCCTCATAAAATTCTGCCGGGTACCCATCCGGACTAGGGGTCTTCCCCGACTTCACACCCCTGATACTATCCAGCACCTCCCTCAGCCCCAGGGGTTTCTCCAATGCCTGCCTACTTGCTTCCTTCACCTGGGGAAATTCCAGCTCATCCAGAAACCACCCCATGTCCCCCTCCTCTCCTCCTGGGTCTGCCCATAAAGTCCCTGATAATACTCTCTAAATGCCTCATTTATCTTCCCTGGCTCTGACACCACCTCCCCAGCTCAGTCTGGATCTTCAATATTTCCCTGGATGCAGCCTGCCTCCGCAGCTAGTGTGCAAGCATGCGACTCGCCTTTGCCCGATACTCGTATTGCACCCTTCTTGCCTGACACAGTTGTCCTTTCTCCCTCCCCGTTGTCAGCCTGTCAAATTGCCCCTGCAACCTTTTCCTCCTCGCCAATCCCTCCACGGTGGGCACCCTTGAATATTCCCTGTCCACCTCCACTATCTCGTTCACTAGACGGTCATGTTCCGCCCTCCTTTCCTTATTCGCACGAACCGTAAATGAGATCATTTCTCCCCAGACCGCTGCCTTCAGTGCTTCCCAAAAAATGCCCGCCAATACCTCCCCATTCTGATTGAACTCCACATAACCGCTAATCGCCAACCGCACCTTATCACAAAAACCTCACCCGCCAACCCTGAGTCAAATCTCCACCCCGGCCTCTTGTCATGTGAGAGAACCATTAAGAAATGGGTGTTTATCACTGATGTCAGAGTGTGGGTGGGACTGGGCTGTCTGTCAGCTTTTTACTTTCGTTTTAGGCTGTTTGCTGCAGGGTGTGTTTTCGTTTCATTTTCAGTGTTGGAGCTGAAGCCAGACAAAGCAGGTGTGCTGTTGATCTCTCTGCCATGAAAAGACTATCTCTTGATCATTTGGTGAATTCGGAATTATAAATGTTCTCAGTAGTGAATGTAAACCTGATGTGCTTCTGTTAAAAGGTGTTTCTTTTGTGTTCTGGATGTTGTTTGGGAAGTTATTAAGGATTACTTAGTGTTGTATTCTTTGGGGGTTGTATTTGAATTGATGGTTGCTATGATGTTCACTGTATGTTTTAAAAAGGTTAACTTGAGTTCATAGAATAAACATTATTTTGCTTTAAAAAATACTTTTCGATTTCTGTTGTACCACACCTGTAGAGTGGGCCATGTGCTCCCCATACCTCAATCTATTCAAAGTTGTGGGTTAGGTGAACTCCATGCTACACTTTGAGGTTCTCTAAACCCTGGCCCATAACCCTCTGCTCTCGTCCCGTGCTGAACCGAATATCCAGCCAGTGGGGTGCATGGTCCGAGATAACTATCCCCACATACTCTGCCCCCTCCACCCCAACCAAAATCTCCCTCTCACTAAAAGTAATCAATCCTCGAATACACCTTATAGACGTGTGAAAAGAAAGAATACTCCCTTCCCCCTGGGTTCTGAAAGTGCCATGGATCCACCATACCCATCCTCTCCATAAACCCCCCCCCCCCCCCCAGCTCCCTTGCCATTCGTACCCTACCCATCGACCTGGGGCTCGATCTATCCACCCTCGGCTCCAGGACACAGTTAGAATCTCCTCCCATGATCAACTGGTGCGTGGCCAAATCTGGGATTGCTGCCAGCAACCCCCTCATAAAACCCACATTATCCCAATTTGGGGCATACACATTTACCAACACTACCGGTGCCCCTTCCAATACCCCACTCACAATCACATATCTCCCACCTGGATCCCTCACCTCCTTCACACTCACAAATCCCATTTTTTTGCTCATTATAATCGCCACACCCCTCAATTTCAAATCAAACCCCGAGTGAAAATCCTGCCCGACCCACCCCTTCCTTAACCTAACCTGGTCCTTCACACGGAGGTGTGTCTCCTGCAAAATGACCATCCCCCGCTTTCAAGCTCCTGAGGTGCGCGAACACCCGTGAACTTTTAACCGGCCCATTCAGTCTCCGGACGTTCCACGTTACCAACCTTACCGGAGGCTTGCACCTCCAATCCCCTCTACCGTCCATCATCTTCCCCACTTACCTCCTGCCCCTTTAATTCCACTCTGTACCTAGCCCATCCCAGATGGCCCCTTTCTTCGCCCTTGTCCATGTCATATCTCACCCCCTGCCGCGTCGCAGAACCCCCCCCCCAGCTTTTACCTTTCCCCTTCTTCCCGCCCCACTTCCCCTTTCCCCCCTCCCCCCGGCCTTCTCCCCTATCCACCTCACTTCCGTTCACCAGCATAACCTGCTAGCGCGGCTGGCCCTGCCCAAAGGAACATTCTAATGACCCCCCCCCCCCCACTTCAGCTCAAAGAAGGTGGCCTCCTGCTGGCCTCACCCTCCCCCACCCAAACAAGGACTTCTCCTGAACTCCAGGTAGCCTTCTCCAAAAGCAAACAAATAGATGTCAAACACAAACAGCCCCATAAAACACGAGGGGGGAGGGGGGGTGGGAACATCCATCCCCACATAAACTTTTCATCCCTATAACTCCTTACAATCTCAACATTGAACAAAACCCATCCCCCCCCCCCCCACACAAACAAAGGCGAAAATCCCCGAATCCCTACACCTACTTCAAACATGCTCCCGACCATTACATAATGCCAGCACCCCGGTTCCCAAGCATTGTCCACTCAGTTCTCCCCCAGTTTATGCTCCTTGATGAAGTCTTTGGCCGCTTCTGAGGTCTCAAAATAATACTCCCGGCCTCTGAACGTCACCCAGAATTTTGCCGGGTAGAGTACCCCAAACCTGATCTGCCGCTGGTACAGCACCGCCTTGGCCTTGTTGAAACCTGCCCGCCGTTTTGCAAACTCGGCCCCGATGCCCTGATAATTCTGGACATTATTTCCCTCCCAGTCGCAGCTACGCTTCTCCCTGGCCCACCGTAGAATTTTCTCTTTCTCCACAAATTTATGGAATCTCACGATCACCGCTCGCGGCGGCTCCCCAGCTCTAGGCTTTTGCCTCAGGGATCTATGCGCTCGGCCCACTTCAGGTGCCTTATCCAGCACCACTTCTGCCACCAGTCCCGCCAGCATCCTCGAGACGTACCTCGTGGCACTCACACCTTCCACTCCTTTGGGCAGGCCCACTATTCACAGGTTCTGTCTTCTCGAGGTATTCTCCTGCTCCTCCACCTTTGCCCTCAGCGTTTTGCAAAGGTCTCCTAGGAGCCCCACCTCCACCTCCATCTCCAGAGCCACCACGCGATCGCTGTGGTCCGAGATCACTCCTTCAATCTCCCGAATCTGTGACCCCTGCATCTCCAAACGCCTCTCCATCCGCTCCAAAGTACTCTTCAGGGGTACCACAGCTTCTGCAATGGCCTTTGCATGATCCTCATGCATTACTTTCCTCTGTTTATGGAATTCCTCCTTAATACAAGTCATCAGTTCCTGTATCTGGGGCCTTGCAGCTTGCCCCTCCCCCGCCTGCATGCTGGAAGAGACTGTCTGTGAAGCACAAGACTGTTTCAACTTTCCAGCCAAACTTCTCAGTTTTCTGCCGGGTCCGGTGATCAGAAGTCATACCATTCCAGGGGTAAACTACTCCTCTAACATTCACATACGCCTTTTCATCAAAATTCCACCTGGATCTGGGTAAAAAGAGCCCTTTTCTGTGACTTTGAACTCGAACAGCCCTTTATGTGACCAATCACTCCATGGGCACAAGCGGAAGTGAGCCTTGTCTTTTCTAGAGAAAAGGCCCCAAGCCTATTTGTTCTTCCCTGATAGGAATAGGCCGGGACTCTCCATCCCTTCTCGCTGGTGGTATTCTCTGGCTTTGCTGCAGTGAGTGGAGGTTTAGTTGAGCACTAGATTCTCCATTCTCGCTGGCAGGGGTGGCGAGGCTGGACTCAGATCAGAGAATCCAGGACATAACTTCTTGGTTCTGGAAACAGCCATGGATGTTCCAGATCAAAGGTGTTGAACTAACATCAAAAACAATGATTGTTAGTTGCTGGGGAGTGCAGGACTTGATTGTTGCTGAAAAAATGCATGCTGTCAAAGTTTATCATCTTACATTCATCAGAACAGTGGTAAAAATAGCAAGTTTCAGAGGGAACAGCAATGTTTTACTACATGAGAGGAGGGTGCTGATTGGTTGGAAAGTAGATTCTAATTGGTAGGCGCATTGCCATGGAGAATGCATCAGAGAGCAGTTAACTGCCAAGCTTTTGTTTCAATTAAAACCAGACAGATTGACTCTAACTGGTCAGGGCATTATCTTGGGGAATGAACCAGGGAATGGCTGTCCCCTGAAGCTTTTGTTGAGCTGAAAAAGGAGCAATTTGTGGACATGTTCTGTTTGCAAAGGGCAGCACCTTGTGTTTAAATATACTTAGTTTCTAACACATGTGAATGAGCCACACAGCCTGCCTCACTGCTAAACTTCAATTTGAGTAATTCTCAGGACAAAAAGGATTTTAGTAAGTGGTGTCCAATCCTGGAATCACATCATGATGTGCGTACTCATGCTAGATACTACATATATTCACAAACAGAGCTTTTCAAAACAGAGAATGTCCATTTATTGCACATTTTTAACTAAATTATGCCTTGATCAATCAGAGTTGATCTGTCGCGTTGTAATTTAAAATCCTTTCCCAGGTCAACATGCCCGGAATCAAGGTTCCAGTCACTCAAATGCAACTCCGCTGGGCAGCACATTTCATTTGATACAAGAGTAAAATTCTCCACATCTGTTCTTCAGCTGATCTTTGTGACCTGAACAGAGACAACTCAGTGAACTGTGATGAGAAATATCTTTATGAGGTTAACTGTATCCTGAAATGCAGAGGGTGAAATTCTCCCATCCTGAGGCTAAATCCCACGGTGGTGTGGGAACGTGGGGCGTTTCCTGCTGTGGGGATCAGCGGGATCATGCCAAATCTTCCGGCACCCACCTCATTCTCCCAGGGGTGATGCACCCTATTCCGTGGCGAGGGCGGCCTGAAGCCGTCCGGTCTGTCATTGTACCCGGGCACCATATTGAAAAGGCGCCAACATCACTGACTCATTACTCAACCAGGAAGAGGGACCTTCAGAAAATGAAGCTAGCTCTCCTGAGAACGAATATGGACCTCCCGAGAAAGCAGGAAATGCAGCAATATTCTGAGGCTGGAAGATCCACCTCCCCCCAGCCATGCTGTGCTGTTGCAGGATTCAGCATTGCCGGAAGCATCCATCCTTAAATCCAGAGGCAGCCCAGGTGTTGCTCAGGTGAATCCCAACATCAGCACGCCACGTTGTTCCAAATGTGTTTCATGCCAATGTGGTTTGCTGCCGGCATCGTGAGGAATCTGCGCAGGGCCTTCATTTGCATCCCATCAGTAGTATACAAATCAGTTTCACGGCCTCCTGCCAACCTCAACAAGCAGATCATTGCACAGCAAAGAATACTTGGAGGGAACATTGATGCTTGAACCCTTGTTGTTTCCACATAACCCTGCATTTTAAAAAAAATTCAAGAATATATATCCAATTCCCATCTGAAAGTTATTATTCAATCTGCTTCCAGCACCTTCCAGACAGGGCATTCCAGATCATAACAACTCACTGAATAAAAATAATTCTCAGCTTTACATTATTTTTTTTGCCAAGTTGGCTCAGAATACACAAATAATCACATTTTTGGACCTTTGAGAGTGATTTTGTTTGAATTGGTTTGTTGTATCTGTGCATGTTTTTTTGGGCATTCCAATAATCTGCAATATGTTTCTCTGTTCCAGTGCGTGCTGCTCTCTGTTAGTCACACTAAAAATCCCATTTGCACAAAAGTGAATGTTCAGTAAACCCCCATGAATTGGTTTGAGCCTAATTTCACTTCCACTTTCCTCAAATCGTTCCGGAAAAGTTCATACTTGAGGTGAAGTGGAAAAAAAGACTTACAAAGAGATAATATGAGAATAGAATGACGGTTTACATAGAGAGATTTAGGGTTTCCTTCTACAGGCATGTAAATAAAAGATGATAAAAGGTGGAGTGGGTCCCATTGAGGACAAAGTGAGTTGTATATGTTCAGAGGTACAGGGTATGGCTGGACTATTTTTATCAGTGATTACTCAGTGTTGACAAAGTAACGTGAGACGCATGGGGCGGGATTCTCCCCTACCCGGCGGGGCGAGGGTCCCGGCGTAGCGGAGTGGCGCCAACCATTCCGGCGTCGAGCCTCCCCAAAGGTGCGGAATTCTCCGCACCTTTAGGCGCCAAGCCCTCACATTGAGGGGCTAGGCCCGCGCCAGAGCGGTTGGCACCACACCAACTGGCGGCCAAACCGGCTCCAGCGGCCTTTGACGCCCGCCGCCCGCCGCCGGAGCTGGCCGCCGGTGCGTCAGCTGCTGCTGACGTCACCACCGGCACATGCGCGCTGGGGGATTCTCTTCCGCCTCCGCCATGGTGGAGGCCGTGGTGGCGGCTGAAGAAAAAAAGTGCCCCCACAGCACTGGCCCGCCCTCCGATCGGTGGGCCCCGATCGCGGGCCTGGCCACCGTGGGGGCACCCCCCGGGGTCCGATCGCCCCGCGCCCCCCCACGATCCCGGGGGCCCGGGGGCCCGCTCGTGCCGCCGATCCCGCCGCCACCAGAGGTGGTTCAAACCACGGTGGTGGGAGAGGCCTCCCAGCGGCGGGACTTCGGCCCATCGCGGGCCGGAGAATCGCCGCAGGGGGTTCGCCGATCGGCGGATGGTGTTTCCCGCCCCCGCCAATTCCCGGGTGGCAGAGAATTTCTGCCACGGCGGAGGCAGGATTTACGGCGACCCCGGGCGATTCTCCGACCCTGCGTGGGGGTCGGAGAATTTCGCCCCATTATGATGTGAACATAGAACACAGAACATAGAACAGTACAGCTCAGTACAGGCCCTTCGGCCCTCAATCTTGTGCCGACCATTTATCCTAATCTAAGATCAACCTAACCTACACCCATTTAATTTATTGCTGACCATGTGCCTGTTCAAGAGTCGCTTAAATGTCCTTAATGACTGACTCCACCACCTCTGCTGGCAGTGCATTCCACGCACCCACCATCTCTGACATCTCCCCTATACCTTCCTCCAATCACCTTAAAATTATGTCCCCCTCATGACAGCCATTTCCACTCTGGGGAAAAAGTCCTTGGCTATCCACTCTATCCATGCCTCTCATCACCTTGTACACCTTTATCAAGTCACCTCTCTATCTTCTCTGTTCCAGTGAGAAAAGCCCCAGCTCCCTCAACCTTGCTTCATAAGACATGCCCTCCAGTCTAGGCAGCATCCTGGTAAATCTCCTCTGCACCCTCTTCAAAGCATCCACATCCTTCCTATAATGAGGTGACCAGAACTGGACACAATATTTCAAGTGTAGTATAACCAAGGGTTTATAAAGCTGCAGCAAAACCTCACGGCTCTTAAACTGATTCCCCCTGTTAATGAAAGCCAACAGACCATTTTCCTTCTTAACAGTCCTGTCAACCTGGGTGGCAACCTATGTACATAGACTCCAAGATCCCTCTGTTCCTCCACACTTCCAAGAATCCTGCCTTTAACCCTGTATTCAGCATTCAAATTTGACCTTCCAAAATGAATCACTTCACATTTATCTAGGTTGAACTCCATCTGCCATTTCTCAGCCCAGCTCTGCATCCTGTCAATGTCCAGTTATAACCTGCAACAGCCCTCAACACTATCTACAACTCCACCAACCTTTGTGTCATTGGCAAACTTACTAACCCATCCTTCCACTTCCTCATCCAAGTCATTCATAAAAACCACAAAGAGCAGAGGTCCCAGAACAGCATGGTAACATAGGGGCAGCACAGTAGCATAGTGGGTAGCACAATTGCTTCACAGCTCCAGGGTCCCAGGTTGAATTCCTGGCTGGGTCACTGTCTGTGCGAAGTCTGCACGTCCTCCCCGTGTCTGCATGGGTTTCCTCCGGGAGCTCCAGTTTCCTCCTACAGTCCAAAGATGTGCGGGTTAGGTGGATTGGCCATGCTAAATTGCCCTTAGTGTCCCAAAAAGGCTAAGTGGGGGTTGCTGGGTTGCGGGGATAGGGTAGATACGTGGGCTTGAGTTGGTTGCTCTTTGTAAGGGCCGGTGCAGACTCGATAGGCCGAATGGCCTCCTTCTGCACTGCAAATTCTATGAAAACAGATCTCTGTGGGACACCACTGGGCACGGACCTCCAGGCTTCAAAGGCTGGCTCTGCTTGGAGTGGATAAGTCACCAGATCTGGATGTCTTGCATCCCAGGTTGCTGAACAGAGTGGGGTTGGAGATAACGGGAGGCCTTTCCATAATCCTCCAATCTTCCCTAGATTCCAGGGGAGGTGCCTGATGATTGGAGGGTGGAAATTGTGACACACCTGTTCAAGGAAGGGTGTGAGGACAAAGGGCAATCTGACAGGTTTTAGAAAAAATAATCTAATGAAAGATCAGCAGACACTTGGAGAGATTTGAATCTATTAAGGGCATTCAGCATAGTTGGTAAAAGGAGGATTGTACTTGGCTAATCAAATTGAATTCTTTGAAGTGACAGAGAACACTACAGAAGGTAAAACAATGTTGTCTCTATGGGTTTTAAGAAAGCATTTGACAAAGTACCAGATGAAAGGCTGGTTAACAAAACTCACAAGAGATATTGAAGCTTTGATTTAAAAAATTGGGACAGAAAACAGCAAGGCAGAGTAAATGGATGTTTCTCAGGCTGGTAGATGATCGGATTTGGCTGGGGTCAGTGGAGAGAGAGGGGCACACAGACACACGACGATGCCTGAGTAAGACATTGCCGAGTGAATAGTTGTGAATTTGGTTCAGGTGGGAATTTGATGCAGAGGGGCAGAGTGGCAGCACGGTAGCACAGTGGTTAGCACTGTTGCTTCACATCACCAGGATTCCAGGTACGATTCCCGGCTTGGGTCACTGTCTGTGCAGAATCTGCACGTTCTCCCTGTGTCTGCGTGGGTTTCCTCCGGGTGCTCCAGTTTCATCCCACAAGACCCGAAAGACATGCTGTCAGGTCATTTAGACATTCTGAATTCTCCCTCTGTGTACCCGAACAGGAGCCGGAATGTGGCGACTAGGGGCTTTTCACACTAACATCATCGCACAATCTTCATTGTGACAATAAAGGTTATTATTATTATTAAGAGGGGCTCCTTCTTCTACTTTTTCTCAGCCTCCAGTTGTTGGAGAGTTTTCTTCCTTGGCTCAATGCTAGGTGAGTGCAACTTTCAATTACTCGATCTGTGTAAATTATTAACTAATTAAATAAATGAGGTTGGGCTGAAATGGCAGGGCTGGTGATGTGCTAGGAAATGTGGGAATCTGTGGAAATCCCTGCAATCCTGGACAACCATATCTGCATAAAGTGGCTGCAATGTAGGCAGATTTGCTGGGGTGGGGTCTGAGTTGTGGACATGTAGAGCATCAGGAAGGGGGACACTTTCTGTCAGGAGACAGCCTCTCACTCCCCTTGGGTTATACGGAACTTTAGAGTTGGTCAGTGATGAGGGACAGGAGGATGTGACTGTGAGTCAGGTAGGTGGGGAACCAGCCTGCAGTAATGGAGGAGACTCAGCTCTTGACTTTCTTCAGTAGGTATGATGTGTTGTCATTGAGTATGTTCAAAGTAGAGGTTGATAGATTTCCAGGTACCAATGACGTCAAGGGATACGGGGAAAGTGCGGGAAGATTGAGTTATGATGTAATCAAATGGTGGAGCGGTCTCGATGGACAGAATGGCCTACCCCTCATCCTATATTCCTCTGTTGCTGTGTTCAGATCACTGCTTCTTCTGATGCATACAAGTGACGTGGTTATTAGAATATAAAGTAACATTTCAACATTTGCTCTGGATTTTGAACTTGGAGTTTCTTTTATTCAGTAGTGCGCCAACATCTATCACCACTTGTTGCCCTTGAACTGAGTGAATTGCTAGGCAATTCCAGAGGGCGTGTAAGAGTCAACCACATTATTGTTGATCTGGAGTCACCTGGAGGCCAGACTAGGTGAGGGCGGCAGATGTCCTTCCCCAAAGGACATTAGTAAATCTTTGCTTGCCTTTGAACTTCTTATGGATCAGTCGGATGTTCTCTAATTGCCTTTCTCAAAGGCAGTTCAGGATGGTCAATAAATGTTAGCCTACCCAGTGATGTTCACACCCCCTGAATGAATAAATATTTAAACATAGTTTTTACACATCCTCAATTCCCTTTACTCCAACATGAGTAGCAATGCCTTCAGCTACCTATGCTCTATGACTTGGAATTCTGTCTGTAATACTCTCCACCTCACTATCTACACGTCCTCTTTATGACATTCCTCAAGGTTTAGCCACCTGTATTACATGTTTTTGATAATGCTCCTGTGAAGTGTTTTGGGATTCTTAACGATATTAAAGGCACTATGTAATTGCAAATTGTTGTTGTTTCTGATCTTTGTGTTTGTCATGTTTGAAAATTTAGTTGAGCAGTGGTGGAAGGAAAAAGCTTGACCCCAGTGACCCTGACGAGGGAGAGAAAACTGCCCCGTGGTTCCCCCAGTTGACTGCTGACTAATGATCCTTACTGGAATATTTTTAAAAAAAATTTAGATTACCCAATTATTTTTTCCAATTAAGGGGCAATTTAGCGTGGCCAATCCACCTACTCTGCACATTTTTGGGTTGTGGGGGCGAAACTCACGCAGACACGGGGAGAACGTGCAAACTCCACACGGACAGTGACCCAGGGCCGGGATTGAACCTGGGACCTCAGCGCCGTGAGGCGGTTGTGCTAACCACTAGGCCACCATGCTGCCCATCCTTACTGGAATATGATTGTGTTGGGAAGCTGGCTGAGGACAGGTTCAAGCTGGCCTGGACTCTGATACCCCACATGGTTGAATAGCGGCTGATACTCCCACATGGAGAATGGCCATTTGAGTATTGGATCAAAAATCAAGCAGTGTCGGTAGAACCTTACCCCAGCACATGTAAGTACCTTGAATAAGAAGGAAACTGGATGAAATGAACTATAAAACTATTTAAAAATGGCATTTATGTTGATACGTGGGAAATAGAGACACCATCTTGGAATTATTGCTGGTTGATGGTGAGTAAAATATTTTTCAATATTCACTTGAGTCAAATCAGGAGGAATGTATGTGGTCTTTTATTTCAGCTTATTACTTCACAGATGGATCTACTCAAGGGTTCCATATAAATAGGATTTAGGAGGCTGTACATTTTTACCACATGTGTGGGATAAAATCAGTGGGGGGTTGGCATAACATTGGTGAGAAAACAACATCCCAACTAATTCTACAAAGCACATGGCAATTAAAACAGCAGTGACCTCTCGATTTCCTGAAGTGTGTCATGTCACACATCAGAAGCGCAGCACCTGCTGCTGTCCACTTCATTAATTCCCATGTGAAAATGAAGAAAACTTCAGCTTGAAAAAAACCCCTTAGAGAGTAAAGAGAGAGGCACAGTGGCTCTGGACCTGGAACGCCCTGACTTGTCAGTAACGTTCTGATAACCCATTCATAGTTTTGAGGTCACCATTATGTCTTTACTGAACTGCAGGAAAAGCTCTGTGACACTGCAGCTTAACAATTATCCCCTGTACACACTGCTAGTTTATCTATTAAGCGCTTTATCTAATAGTAATCAGAATTGTAGCAAATGTTCAAGTCAAAAAACTTGAACAAAACCGATTACAGGTTGCTGGTCAAGGGGTGAAGGTATTTAAATCTGAGGGCGTTTGGTAACATAGGAACTGACCTAGAATAGTTAAAGGTTAGTTTTTGCCCCAAATCCTTCTTTAATTTTCATCATGTGGTTAAATTCCCATTTACTCAGTGTGATCTGAAAGATAGTGGGCGAAATTCTCCCAAAACGGGAAAAATCGTCAAACCGCCGTAAAACCCGGGCGGGTTTTACGGCATCGCGCCCCTTCCCGACGGGGGACCGATTCTGGTCCCCCGTCGGGGCTAGCAGCCCGACGTCGGAGGCTCCGACAAGTCGGGCTTAACGAAAATCGTTAAACCCGCTTGTCGGACTTAGCGCCGGCTGACGCGTCATATGACGTCAGCCGCGCATGCGCAGGTGGGAAGACGCCACCCGCGCATGCGCGGGTGACGTCATCGCGTTTTTGCGCGAAACCCGCGCATGCGCGGTCCGGGTTGCCCCTCAGCCGCCCCGCGTATTGATACTGCGGGGCGGCGGAAGGACAAATAGTGCGCGGGCATCGGGCCCGCTGCCCGCGATCGGTGGGCACCGATCGCGGGCCCATGGCACCCTTGGCACGGCCGTGGTACTGCCGTGCCAATCGGTGCCATGGTTATTTTTTTCCAGGTGGTCACGACGTTTTACGAACGGCAGGACCAGGTGTGTTTGCCGTTCGTAAAAAGGTCGTAAAGGGCTGGGACTTCGGCCCTTCTAACAGCTGTGAATCGCTGCCGGCCGTAAAAAAACGGCGGCAGCGATTCGTGTCGGGATTTCGGCGGGGGGGTGGGAGAATAGCGGGAGGGCGTCAAAAAAGTCGGGAAGGCCCTCCCGCTATTCTCCCACCCGTCGTGGGGGGCGGAGAATTTCGCCCAGTGTGAGTGAAAGTCCCTTGGTCGTATCGGAGAAAATTCTTTAAAAAGCACAATCTAAAGCCGAACACAGTCAATGCAAATTCCAGTGGGCTGGAAAAGCCAATGGGGACGGAGAACTTAGCGGGAGCCCTCAATGGCTTTCACGTTGGTGGGACATTATCCCTGCCTCCCGTCAATGACGGGAATCCCTTTAACATGCATTTCTGGGCTTGCCCACTGTATTGTCGCCCCCTACACCGGTGTAACGTTATGCTGGCAGGGTCTATAATAATAATCTTTATTAGTGTCACAAGTCAGCTTATGTTAACACTGCAATGAAGTTGCTGTGAAGATCCCCTAGTCGCCACACTCTGGCTCATGGTTAATCTGTCTTGATGCAGGACACGATCTCCCACAACAAAATGGAGAGAGTGAAGATGGCTGGGGAATCTTGGAGTTGAGGAAACTCTCCCCCATCGAGGAACAGGCTGCAGATTTCACAGGATTGTATAGGGCTTGTTAGACAATCAGAAGGGAGACTCGATCAGCCTCTCCTGACAACCCATTCAGATATCATGCAGGGCACATTGGCCATATGGGGACAATGACTGTAATGTTGGTGTCTGCCTCGTCAATCACAAATATTTCTTCCCTCTATTCCAGATACCATCAAGTAAAGATGAAGGACATCCTTAAGCAAATGGCTCAGTCCCAGATCAGCTCAGATGAGGAGACAGAACACCCATCTGATGAGGACTGATCACTGCGATCACCTGCACCCACTACCAGAACAGATACACTTAAGTTGGTGAGTCCGAGTTCCCGAGTAGGCTTGGATTCGCAATTTCGTGATCTCCTCACCGGCACCTGTCCACAGGCGACAGAGGCAATGACAGCCGAGGACTCGGATTCTCGGAGGACGGCTGGAGAGCAGGCTCCTGCTGAGTCTGAGTCTGATAATGAGCCTCTGCAATCATCCCAGAGAGAAATGTCCAAATTACCTAACAGCACGTCTTTTGGGACTTATGGGAGGAAACCGGAGCATCCAGAGGAAACCCACGGATACACGGGGAGAACGTGCAGTCTCCACACAGACAGTGACCCAAGCCGGGAATCGAACCTGGGACCCTGGCGCTGTGAAGCAACAGTGCTAACCACTGTGCTACCATGCCGCCAAAGGTGCACCTGTATCAGGTGTGAGTTGCTAAAGAGGCTGTAAGGGTGTCCTACTAAATGCAGAAAACTTGTCTGCTTTAAGTGGCCGTTCCTGTTGCTGTGCTAAAATGTTGTAGCTGCTCTCTCGACGATTCAGATAAATCAGCAACTCCTTTGCAAATTGCTGCTGGAAATCAAACGATGATCACAAATGATTGGATGTATGATGAATGTAGAGACTGTTATACAATATATTTTATATCTGTTGCAGTAATGTTTTTAAAAACCTGGGTTAAGGTATATATTTGTTGTAATAACATTATTAAAGAACCTAGGTTAAGGTACCCAGACTGTGTGTCTAATAAAACTGTAATTATAAAGTCCTAAACCACTTGGTTACAGATAAAGGGGTAATGGAATAATGTTTTGATTGCTGGAGATTCCCTGGAGTGGAGATAATTTATGGCGGGAGTGGTGTTTAGTCCTAGTTAAGCAGGTCATGGAACTTAGTGGGATACAGATGGGGGAATTAATGGGAGGAACCAAGTCTGTCGGTAGCTTTGCAGTTTGCCATAGAATTTGAGTCTGACAAGACAGACATGTATTGAATCTGCTCTTGAAAGGAACTCTCTCCAAAAGCCTCGACACAGTCAAGAAAGTAAACCTGTTTTGTTAACTCTATTTATAAGTGGCATTTGAACTGTATTGGGTTGCTTAATTGGAATTAGCGGCAGTTATAGATCATAAGTTCAAGTTTTTCCCTTCAATTTAAAAACTGTTTAACTGATCATTTTAAAGCTATTTATTTGATAATGTGGTTAATTGTGTTTAAATTAAAGTTTGTTTGAACATAAAAGATAACCATCGGTCAGAGTCATCTCTCCTGGGATGAAGCATCCTTTCCTCGCAGGTTTACAACTTAAAAAAATTGAGGTTCTTGTCTGATATCCGAACAAAAATAGGAGTCTGTTCCGAAATGTCAGTGCAAATATCATCGACCAATCAATCTAAATAATACTATTCAGCAAACCTTTACCAACCCAAATGGGAAATGCACAGGTAACTGACACTTGTTATTTCACTTGCTAATGTCAGGAAGTGCAGGAGTTGGTCAGCATTATGGGCCCCGAAAGTCGCATTTTGTTTTGTCCTTTTGTTGCACTGTCCCTTTAAGAGGCTTTCACTTTCATTTAATTTGTTAACTCAATCCACTTGTCCACTTTATTTTACCTGTATAATCAAAAGGGTATAAAAGAGACATGTCGCCCGACCAGATTATCTTCCCCTCTTCCGTGGCTGTGTTTCCAGGACTGGGAGCACGCGTGTTTGCCGGACTGGTTGAAGCTTCCCAGGCACGGTGAACACTGCAGTAGCTGGCGTGCATCGTCAGCCCCAGGAATTCCATTTTAATTTGATTTGCTAAGTTTCCTTTGAAAGTTTTGTCTTGATGGTGCAGTGCCCATTAAGGGGCAGCCACTTTGTGAATTTGTTTTATTATTAGGCCTAAATGAGTTCAAAGGGAGGTTCCTAGGATACTGGGCATTGGATAAGAGGAAAGCAGACATTTGTAATACTTTATTTATCTAAATAAATCTAATATTAAATAAGTGGCATTAAGTAAATGATTAGCATCTGGTTTGCTACTTGACCATCTGGCTTCAGAATTAATGAACACCTAGTTTGGGTAATGATTTGATCGCCTGCTGAGTGCAGGAACAAGGTGCCTCCGACACCTCACTAGTGGGCAGGTTGATGGAATGTGTTTCAAGGTCTGGGATTCATGGCTAAAATTGTGCTTCAGACTGACCCACCTTCCACTTTGGAGAGCAGATTTCCACATCGTTCAGCTGCAATTATGGCAGCACGGTAGCCTTGTGGATAGCACAATTGCTTCACAGATCCAGGGTCCCAGGTTCGATTCCGGCTTGGGTCACTGTCTGTGTCAAGTCTGCACATCCTCCCCATGTGTGCGTGGGTTTCCTCCGGGTGCTCCGGTTTCCTCCCACAGTCCAAAGATGTGAAGGTTAGGTGGATTGGCCATGATAAATTGCCCTTAGTGTCCAAACTTGCCCTTAGTGTTTGGTGGGGTTACTGGGTTATGGGGATAGGGTGGAGGTGTTGACCTTGAGTATGGTGCTCTTTCCAAGAGCCAGTGCAGATTCGATGGACCGAATGGCCTCCTTCTGCACTGTACATTCTATGATATCTATGAATGTGGATTCAGTTGAGCACTGTCCCACCGACAGTGAGGAGTGGGCCGGCCAACGACAGGCTGCCTCCTGCCATAGAGGAAGACGGAATATTCCCCCTACCCTCTGTAAATATAGTAAATGATGTACACAGTTTATTAATCAAGTTGCGATGAAAGTCATTTGATTGAGGTAATGATATCAAGGCAATACATATTCAGTTATTTTTTATATATGTCCCTGTGGACAATATATCAATTGTGCCTCAAAATATATAAATGGTATCAGATGAATTGATGGATATTGGCAGCAGAATAAAAGAGCGAATGGACTACATTAAATTGAACATCAAAGATGAAATTTGAAACCGCAATTGGCTATTGCTTGCTCCCTGGCATGAACAAGTTTTGATTAAGTGTGTGATGGGACAACGCTGTAATGTTTCTTCTTTTGTGTAGTCTTTGGTTCCCATCCACTGCAGAGTGGCTGAAGAATGTCCTCACTGTCTTTTAGGCTCTTTTGTGAAAAAATCCAGATCCCCTACACCCAACAAAATGTCCTAAACCAGCAGAAATTTGTTCTAATCAGAAACTCTATCAGTATCTGACTATCAAAGATGACTGAGATAAAATGTATTCAGCTCTGAAGTAACAGTGAATGTCTTGGCTAAAGAGAATTTCATCTGCCTTGTGTTACCCTGCCCAAGGTGTATGGTGATGTCACATTAATAGCGCAGAAGTTGTGTCTTCTGGTTCCAATAAGTTTGATATAATCACATTTTCACTCTATGAAGCTCCAACATTTTGAGTCCATTTCTTACTGTTCTCCATGTGACTGGTGAACTCGGTTTCAATCTTGAGATGGAATGGGTTTCTGCTTAGTAACCACAGAAATGGTCCCCACCGAGGTACATGGAATCGGTTGGGGAGGATTAGCAAAGTTGGCGATGAACGGGAGAGGGAAAGTTCATGACAGATGGAGGGCAATGGGATGTGTGGTTGACGAGTTGGTTCTGGCAAAGACAAATTGGAATTATGCTCTTAATGGTAAGAATCATGGAGCTGTGGAGAACAAAGGGGTTTGGATGTCCAGATGTACAAGTCACTCAAAGCTTGTACACAAATAGAAAAAAGTAGTCAATAAATCTGATGGAATGTTGGTCAGTGCCTCAAATTATTTTGGAATACAATAATGAACAAATGGTGCTTTAAATGTACAAAGTGGTGGCCAGACCCTATCTGGAGTATTGTATTTAGTTTTAGACACTCTTGTGGGGATATCACGCAGTTTTAGCGAAAAGATAACAGAGCTTTAAGTTTTAAATCATGAGGATAGTTTGCAAGAACTTGATTTGCATTTCTTTCAGTTTTGAAGAGTCTGTGAAATAACCGAGACTTGATAAGATAGTTAGTGAGGGGAATGAAAATAAAGTATCATCTTAAATTTGAGCTTGACCAATCAGGATTGAAAGGATACAAAGGAGAGTAGAAATCTGCACCCTGTTCCCTACAAAGACCCTGGTTGTTGAGATTTAACTTTTTGTTGCTCAGGCTAACAAGGGATATGGAGCTAAGGTGGATAAATGAGTCAGGGTTCAAATTAGACATGATCTAATTAAATAACAGTACAAGCTCGAGGGCTGAATGGCCTACTTCTATTTATATATCCTCATGTATCCTAGCACGGTGGCGTAGTGGATTAGCCCGAATGCCTCATGGCTCTGAAGTCCCAGGTTCGATCCCGGCTCTGGGTCACTGTCCGTGTGGAGTTTGCACATTCTCCCCGTGTTTGCATGGGTTTTGCCCCCACAACCCAAAGATGTGTAGGCTAGGGGGATTGGCCACGCTAAAGTGCCCCTTGATTGGAAAAAATGAATTGGGTACTCTAAATTTATTTAAAAAAAATATATATATTCTCATGTATTTGGCCTCAAATTGTTGCCATTCATGAATCCAGAACCTGTTTTCATTGAACTGTTTGTCCTGATGCTTATTTATATATTCAAGCCCAAAAATAGTTTGTCCAGTGACCTTCCAAAAATTCAGAGCATGCTTTCCATACGATTACATAGCAGAAACATTGCTGACTTTGTGTTATCACCACATGTGTAACAAAAAAATTATACTCAAAGATTTCATTTTTCATTGTTAAGCCAGACAAACCCCAGTGCAGCATTTATTTTCTACCTTTTAATGGACTATTTCTGCGACAGTTTATTTTGTTCTCTTGTCCCCATATCCTGCTACACCCTGAGGACCCAGCTTGTATAGAAGTAGAAGTTTACATGTAGCTATCAACACACTTGTTGAATGAGTATTCCTTATGTATTGTCCTGGATATAGTTAGTGCTGGTTTGCTTGGCAATGGGGAAATTAACTGTGACCATCCTCTGCTTATTTGATGCCTGTGCAAGTAACTGGTAAACAGTGAGCAGAGTAAGAACTCTGAAGGAATTCTTCCCAGCCTGGAGATACTGAGGCTGGTTGTAATATCCACGCCACTGTTCTTTTTTAAAATATATGTTTTTTTATTGGTTTTTTCAGCAAATTATATTTACCGTTATGGACACAGAATAAGATATATACATATATATAGAGAGAGCGAGGAGAAGAGCACATACAAACATACCACAAAAAGAACAAACATAAAATAAACTAAAATAACTGGGAAGGTATTAGACACCAGCTCAACAGCAGGAACTCTGTACAATTGGCAAGATTGTTTTTGACATATAAGTAGTCATCTGTTTGTGTGTGTGTGTGGGGGGGTAGGTTGGGAGGGGGGGTTGCGGGAAGTGGGGGGGGGGGTGGGGACTGGGAGGTAGATATACATTTGGATGCTGGAGAAACAATTACAGCGGGCAACACGCGAGTGGGTCTGGTGATGGTGTTGTCACTTGCTTCTCACGCCACTGTTCTAAACGGGCCAAGTAAACTCGATACAAACTATAGAACAACCCTAAAAACCCCCCTGATTCTTTCTGGCTCCACGCCACAGCACATTGTTACCAAGACCGACTCTGCCATCAGGGGTGCTGCTGTGTGCCCTACCTGTTAAAACCTCAACTGGTTTCCACTCTCAACTGAACGTCCAGCCTATTCACAACACTTTCAACTGCACACTTTTTCAGATTTATAGTTCTACGCAAGCAGGATCATGTTGACCAGTGGACTGCCCTCGAAGCTCTGATACATTCCAATGGATCTTGTGGTGTCCATTCCTTGAAATGTAATGCTTTCTCCAGTCCACTGCATTGAATGGGTCAGTAAACTTGGATTACTTTCTCACGTTCTTGCACTTTTCGTAGATTGAAAACTGAAATGATGCTTGTAAGTTACCCAGACACAGGGGCAAAGTGAAAATCCGAGCATCACTCTCACAGTTTTATCTAATAATTGCATTCTGACAAGATCATTCAGGGAGAACATTCTGCAGATCAATTTGATTGCTTGGGTATTTTTTTCAACAAATTTGGAATCTCTGTCTGTCCTGTGATGTTTACTCAGAGGGAGAACGCTTATGGAAATTTCATGTCATATAAATGCACAGGGAAAGGGTTATCAATGTAGTCTGCCGGGCTGGATAATCTCTTGACAAACAGGGCGGCACGGTGGCACAGTGGTTAGCACTGCCACCTCACAGCACCAGGAACCCAGGTTCGCTCCCAACCTCAGGTGACCGTCTGTGTGGAGTTTGCATCTCCCCGTGTCTGCGTGGGGTTCCTCCGGGTGCTCTAGTTTCCTCTCGCAGTCCAAAGATGTGCAGGTTCGGTGGATTGGCCATGCTAAATTGCCCCTTAGTATTCACAGTTAAGTGGGGGCTGCGGGGCTACAGGAATAGGGCATGGGATTGGGCCCAGGTACAGTGCTCTTTCGGAGGGTCAGTGCAGACCGAATGGGCCGAATGGCCTCCTTCTGCACTGTCGCCATTCTATAATTCTATGATTTCATTTTAAATATACGAAAGCATAATTTTACTTTTCTCTTTTAACCCCAATTTTTCAGCAGAGGCAACTCCAGCTGTGTTCTTAAAGTTAACATCTGAATAATACTATCAAAATTACTCAGAACAGTGTTGCAGTTCTTAAACACACCACTACCAATTTCCCTATTCAGGTAAAAAAACAGAAAACCCTGGGAACCTCAGCAAGTCCGGCAGCATCTGTGGAGAAACAGAGAAAACCTTTTGAACCTAATTTGACTCCTCTTGCAAGAGTCCATTCTGAAGAAGTGTCGGAAACATTGAGCAGGATTTGCCAGCCTCGTCACGCCCGACTTAGTGATGCAACAAGGCCGCTGAATCTCGTGAGGGGCCTCTCACAAAATACTCAATGCTTGAGACGTCTCGCGAGGTTCGAACAAACCTGGTGAGATGTTGCAATCTGGATCTCGCCCATGCTGGATGTGATCCAAATCAACATGTTTAGATGAGCCTTTAGGCAAACATGGACCAGTCACAATAGCCCCTGGGGGGAGGTCTCTCAGGCCATTGGAGACCCCCGGGTGCCCGGCCCCTGGGAAGGATGGTACCCTGGCACTCTCACTAGAACCTGTGCTTCTTGGCTTTGCCACCTTGGCACATTGGTGCTGCCACTTGGGCACCTTGGCAGTGCCACCCTGGAACTTCCAGGGTGCCCAGATGAAACTGCCAGGCTGACACATGTACTGATATGGTGCCAGGATGGCAGTGCCAACGTGTCATAGAACATAAAACATAGAACATAGAACGATACAGCGCAGTACAGGCCCTTCGGCCCTCGATGTTGCACCGACATGGAAAAAAACTAAAGGCCATCTAACCTACACTATGCCCTTATCATCCATATGCTTATCCAATAAACTTTTAAATGCCCTCAATGTTGACGAGTTCACTACTGTTGCAGGTAGGGCATTCCACGGCCTCACCACTCTTTGCGTAAAAAACCCACCTCTGACCTCTGTCCTATATCTATTACCCCTCAATTTAAGGCTATGTCCCTCGTGCTAGCCACCTCCATCCGCAGGAGAAGGCTCTCGCTGTCCACCCTATCTAACCCTCTGATCATTTTGTATGCCTCTATTAAGTCACCTCTTAACCTTCTTCTCTCTAACGAAAACAACCTCAAGTCCATCAGCCTTTCCTCATAAGATTTTCCCTCCATACCAGGCAACATCCTGGTAAATCTCCTCTGCACCCTTTCCAAAGCTTCCACGTCCTTCCTATAATGAGGCGACCAGAACTGTACGCAATACTCCAAATGCGGCCGTACTAGAGTTTTGTACAACTGCAACATGACCTCATGGCTCCGGAACTCAATCCCTCTACCAATAAAGGCCAACACACCATAGGCCTTCTTCACAACCCTATCAACCTGGGTGGCAACTTTCAGGGATCTATGTACATGGACACCGAGATCCCTCTGCTCATCCACACTACCAAGAATTTTACCATTAGCCAAATATTCCGCATTCCTGTTATTCTTTCCAAAGTGAATCACCTCACACTTCTCCACATTAAACTCCATTTGCCACCTTTCAGCCCAGCTCTGCAGCTTATCTATGTCCCTCTGTAACCTGCAACATCCTTCCGCACTGTCTACAACTCCACCGACTTTAGTGTCGTCTGCAAATTTACTCACCCATCCTTCTGCGCCCTCCTCTAGGTCATTTATAAAAATGACAAACAGCAACGGCCCCAGAACAGATCCTTGTGGTACGCCACTCGTAACTGAACTCCATTCTGAACATTTGCCATCAACTACCACTCTCTGTCTTCTTTCAACTAGCCAATTTCTGATCCACATCTCTAAATCACCCTCAATCCCCAGCCTCCGTATTTTCTGCAATAGCCGACCGTGGGGAACCTTTTCAAACGCTTTACTGAAATTCATATACACCACATCAACTGCCCTACCCTCGTCTACCTGTTCAGTCACCTTCTCAAAGAACTCGATAAGGTTTGTGAGGCATGACCTACCCGTCACAAAACCATGCTGGCTATCCCTAATCATATTATTCCTATCTAGATGATTATAAATCGTATCTTTTATAATCCTCTCCAAGACTTTACCCACCACAGACGTTAGGCTCACCGGCCTATAGTTACCGGGGTTATCTCTACTCCCCTTCTTGAACAAAGGGACCACATTTGCTATCCTCCAGTCCTCTGGCACTATTCCTGTAGCCAATGATGACCTAAAAATCAAAGCCAAAGGCTCAGCAATCTCTTCCCTGGCTTCCCAGAGAATCCTAGGATAAATCCCATCAGGCCCCGAGGACTTATCTATTTTCACCTTGTCCAGAATTGCCAACACTTCTTTCCTACGCACCTCAATGCCATTTATTCTAATAGTAAGAAGTCTTACAACACCAGGTTAAAGTCCAACAGGTTTGTTTCAAACACGAGCTTTCGGAGCACGGCTCCTTCTTCAGGTGAATGGAAAGGCTTGTTCCAGAAATGTTTATATAGACACAGTCAGAGATGCCCGGAATGCGAGCACCTGCAGGCAATCAAATCATCAAAGATGCAGAGAGAGAGGTAACTCCAGGTTAAAGAGGTGTGAATTGTCCCAAGCCAGTTCAGTCGGTAGGCCTCTGCAAGTCCAGGCTTGTTGGTGGGGGCCGAATGTAATGCGACATGAATCCCAGATCCCGGTTGAGTCCGCATTCATGCGTGCGGAACTTAGCTATAAGTTTTTGCTCAGCAATTTTGCGTTGTCGCGTCTCCTGAAGGCCTCCTTGTAGAATGCTGACCCGGAGATCAGAGGCTGAATGTCCTTGACTGCTGAAGTGTTCCCCAACTGGAAGGGAACAGTCCTGCCTGTTGATAGTCGCACGATGCCCGTTTATTCGTTGTCGCAGTGTCTGCATGGTCTCGCCAATGTACCACGCTTCGGGACATCCTTTCCTGCAGCGTATGAGGTAGACTACATTGGTCGAGTCGCACGAGTATGCGCCGCGTACCTGGTGGGTGGTGTTTCCACGTGTAATGGTGGTGTCCATGTCGATGATCTGACATGTCTTGCAGAGATTACCCTGGCAGGGTTTTGTGGTGTTGTGGTTGCTGACCACAACACCACAAAACCCTGCCAGGGTAATCTCTGCAAGACATGTCAGATCATCGACATGGACACCACCATTACACGTGGAAACACCACCCACCAGGTACGCGGCGCATACTCGTGCGACTCGACCAATGTAGTCTACCTCATACGCTGCAGGAAAGGATGTCCCGAAGCGTGGTACATTGGCGAGACCATGCAGACACTGCGACAACGAATAAACGGGCATCGTGCGACTATCAACAGGCAGGACTGTTCCCTTCCAGTTGGGGAACACTTCAGCAGTCAAGGACATTCAGCCTCTGATCTCCGGGTCAGCATTCTACAAGGAGGCCTTCAGGAGACGCGACAACGCAAAATTGCTGAGCAAAAACTTATAGCTAAGTTCCGCACGCATGAATGCGGACTCAACCGGGATCTGGGATTCATGTCGCATTACATTCGGCCCCCACCAACAAGCCTGGACTTGCAGAGGCCTACCGACTGAACTGGCTTGGGACAATTCACACCTCTTTAACCTGGAGTTACCTCTCTCTCTGCATCTTTGATGATTTGATTGCCTGCAGGTGCTCGCATTCCGGGCATCTCTGACTGTGTCTATATAAACATTTCTGGAACAAGCCTTTCCATTCACCTGAAGAAGGAGCCGTGCTCCGAAAGCTCGTGTTTGAAACAAACCTGTTGGACTTTAACCTGGTGTTGTAAGACTTCTTACTGTGCTCACCCCAGTCCAACGCCGGCATCTCCACATCATTTATTCTAATAGCCTGGGTCTCAGCATTCTCCTCCACAATATTATCTTTTTCTTGAGTGAATACTGACGAAAAGTATTCATTTAGTATCTCGCTTATCTCCTCAGCCTCCACACACAACTTCCCACCACTGTCCTTGACTGGCCCTACTCTTACCCTAGTCATTCTTTTATTCCTGACATACCTATAGAAAGCTTTTGGGTTTTCCTTGATCCTACCTGCCAAAGACTTCTCATGTCCCCTCCTTGCTCGTCTTAGCTCTCTCTTTAGATCCTTCCCCGCTTCCCTGTAACTATCAAGCGCCCCAACTGAAACTTCACGCCTCATCTTCACATAGGCCTCCTTCTTCCTCTTAACAAGAGATTCCACTTCTTTGGTAAACCACGGTTCCCTCGCTCGATCCCTTCCTCCCTGCCTGACTGATACGTACTTATCAAGAACATGCAATAGCTGTTCCTTGAACAAGCTCCACATATCCAGTGTGCCCAACCCTTGCAGCCTACTTCTCCAACCTACACATCCTAAGTCATGTCTAATGGCATCATAATTGCCCTTCCCCCAGCTATAACTCTTGCCCTGCGGGGTATACTTATCCCTTTCCATCACTAACGTAAAGGTCACCGAATTGTGGTCACTGTTTCCAAAGTGCTCACCTACCTCCAGATCTAACACCTGGCCTGGTTCATTACCCAAAACCAAATCCAATGTGGCCTCGCCTCTTGTTGGCCTGTCAACATATTGTGTCAGGAAACCCTCCTGCACACATTGTACAAAGAACGACCCATCTAATGTACTCGAACTATATATTTTCCAGTCAATATTTGGAAAGTTAAAGTCTCCCATAACAACTACCCTGTTACTTTCGCTCTTTTCCAGAATCATCTTCGCCATCCTTTCCTCTACATCCCTAGAACTATTAGGTGGCCTATAGAAAACTCCCAACAGGGTGACCTCTCCTTTCCTGTTTCTAACCTCAGCCCATACTACCTCAGAAGAAGAGTCCCCATCTAGCATCCTTTCCGCCACCGTAATACTGTCCTTGACTAGCAGCGCCACACCTCCCCCTCTTTTGCCCCCTTCTCTGAGCTTACTAAAACACCTAAACCCCGGAACCTGCAACAACCATTCCTGTCCCTGCTCTATCCATGTCTCTGAAATGGCCACAACATCGAAGTCCCAGGTACCAACCCATGCTGCCAGTTCCCCTACCTTATTTCGTATACTCCTGGCATTGAAGTAGACACACTTCAAACCACCTACCTGAACACTGGCACCCTCCTGCGAAGTCAAATCTGTGCTCCTGACCTCTATACTCTCAATCTCCCGTACCCCAAAACTACAATCCAGGTTCCCATGCCCCTGCTGAATTAGTTTAAACCCGCCCAAAGAGCACTAACAAATCTCCCCCCTAGGATATTGGTGCCCCTCAGGTTCAGATGTAGACCATCCTGTCTATAGAGGTCCCACCTTCCCTAGAAAGAGCCCCAGTTATCCAGAAATCTGAATTCCTCCTGCCTGCACCATCCCTGTAGCCACGTGTTTAATTGCTCTCTCTCCCTATTCCTCATCTCACTATCACGTGGCACGGGCAACAACCCAGAGATAACAACTCTGTTTGTTCTCGCTCTGAGCTTCCATCCTAGCTCCCTAAAGGCCTGCCTGACATCCTTGTCCCCTTTCCTACCTATGTCGTTAGTGCCAATGTGGACTACGACTTGGGGCTGCTCCCCCTCCCCCTTAAGGACCCGGAAAACACGATCCGAGACATCACGTACCCTTGCACCTGGGAGGCAACATACCAAACGTGAGTCTCTCTCGCTCCCACAAACTCTCCTATCTGTGCCCCTGACTATTGAGTCCCCAATTACTAATGTTCTACTCCTTTCTCCCCCTTCCCTTCTGAGCAACAGGGACAGACTCCGTGCCAGAGGCCCGTACCCCATGGCTTACCCCTGGTAAGTCGTCCCCCCCACAAGTATCCAAAATGGTATACTTGTTACTCAGGGGAATGACCGCAGGGGGTCCCTGCACTGACTGCTTCTTCCCAGTCCCTCTTACAGTTACCCATCTATCTCCAGTCTTTGGTGGAACTACTTCCCTGAAGTGTCCAGGTGCCAGGTCGCCCATGTCAGGGATCGGGCCCGTGGGTACCTTGCCCTTACGAGGCGGGTGCGAGTAGACTCGAGGACCCTGTAACAGATAGGTTGGATGGAGTGGGGGTGTCTGGAGGCTGCTGTGGCGTTGCTGAGGGGGCGCAAAAGATTGGGGCGGCATTTAAAAGTGAAGACGGCTGCTATTTATTCCATTGCCAGAATGTTTTGATGCAGCAATATAGGGAGGGAATTCCCAGCCCTGATGCTAGTGGGCATCGTCACAGTCGGACTGGGAATATTTGGAGAGATGAAAATCTTCCTGCCCGCAACGATGTCAGGGCCAGAATGTATCGGCCATAAGTGGGGCTTTCTGCTCCCGCCAAAAGCAATGAACTTTTGAGTGGCTTGCTGCATTTTGCAGTCACAGTTAGGGAGCCATAAAGTTCAACCCATAGTGGCAGATAGATCTATCGCAAATAGAATAACGTTGCAATACATGGCATTTCTTTATCCTGGTATACACTACGTCGATAGAAAAATCTAAGACAACTTGAAAACAAACTTAATCAACAATTCCACAACATCCAGATATTGTGAAAATCAATATGCTTTGTTATAGAAACATAGGAACAGGAGTAGGTCATTCAGCCCATCTAGCCTGTCCCAACATTCAATGAGATCATAGCTGATCTGTGACCTAACTCCATCTACCTGCCTTTGGCCCATATCCCTTCATATCTTTGTTTAAGAAAAATTTAGCTATCTCAGATTTAACATTAACCACTGTTCCAGCTTCAACGTCTGTGTGTGGGGGAGAGTTCCAAATCTCTACAAAATCTCTACATTATACGCTTTAATTACAAATCATCGCGGCTATTTATTGCGGCTAATCAGAATGACAAACAAGTTCACCGGCTTAAAAAGGTGTTGTTTCAAAAAGAGTGAAAAAAGTTGGGGTCCATAAGCACCCCCGCCGCATATCGCGAACCGCGGTATTGCGGAGCGCGGTATAACGGGGGACTACTGTACCACCCTTCGAGTGAAGAAGCTCTTCCCAACATCTCTTCCCAATGGTCTAGCTCTAATCTTTAAGCAATGCCCCCTTGTTTTCGAATCTCCAACCAGTGGAAATAGTTTATCTTTATCTACCCTGTTAAATTGTTCAATTGTCCACCACCATTCAAAGCTGCATTTGGCAGAACTACAGAGCTCAGATCTGATCCATTGATGTGGAGTTGCTTAACTGTTTCCATTATTTGTTGCTTATGCTGTTTGGCACATAGGTAGTTCTGTGCTGTAGCTTCACCGTCAACACCTCATTTATCGGTATGTCGTTCCTGGCATGCTCTCCTGCACTCTTCATTGAGCCAGGGTTGATCCCCTGGCTGGGTAGTAATGGTAGAGTGGGGGATATGCTGGGCCATGAGGTTGCAGATTGTGGTTGAATACAATTCTGCTGCTGCTGATGGCCCATAGCGTCTCATGGATGCCCAGTCTTGAGTTTCTGAATCTATTCGAAGTCTATCCAATTTAGCACAGTGGTAGAGCCACACAACACGCTGGAGGGTATTCTCAATGTGAAGGCCGAATTTTGTCTCTACAATAATCAATAATAATCTTTATTATTGTCACAATTAGACTTACGTTAACACTGCAATGAAGTTACTGTAAAAAGCCCCGAGTCGCCACATTCCGGCGCCTGTTTGGCTACACAGAAGAAGAATTCAGAATGTCCAAATGACCTAACAGCATGTCTTTAGGGACTTGTGGGAGGAAACTGGAGCACCCGGAGGAAACCCACGCAGACACGGGGAGAACGTGCAGACTCCACACAGGCAGTGACCCAAGCCGTAAATCAAATCCAGGACCATGGAGCTGTGAAGCGACAGTGCTAATCACTGTGCTACCTTGCTGCCCTGCAGCGGTCACTCCTACCAATACTGTCATGGAAAATTCATCTGAAGCAGGCAGGCTAGTGAGGATGGAATCAAGAATGTTTTTCCCTCTTGTTGGTTCCCTCGTGACCTGATGCAGTCCCAGTTGAGCAGCCACGTCCTTTAGGACCAAAAGACTATAAGGCGTAGGAGCAGAATTAGGCCACTCGGCCCATTGAGTCTGCTCCGCCAATTCAATCATGGCTGATATTTTTCTTATCCCCATTCTCCTGCCTTCTCCCCATGATCCTTGATCCCTTATTAATCAAGAACCTATCTATCTCTGTCTTAAAGACACTCAGTAATTTGGCCTCCACATCCTTCTGCGGCAAAGAGTTCCACAGATTCACCACCCTCTGGCTGAAGAAATTCCTCCACATCTCTGTTTTAAAGGATTGACCCTTTAGTCTGAGATGGTGTCCTCAGGTTCTAGTTTATCCTACAAGTGGAAACATCCTCTCCACTCTATCCAGGCCTCGCAGTATTTTGCAAGTTTCAATGAGATCCCCCCTCATCCTTCTAAACTCCAAAGAGTACAGACCCAGAGTCCTCAACCGTTTGGGGCAGCACGGTAGCATGGTGGTTAGCATAAATGTTTCACAGCTCCAGGGTCCCAGGTTCAATTCCCGGCTGGGTCACTGTCTGTGCGGAGTCTGCACGTCCTCCCCGTGTGTGCGTGGGTTTCCTCCGGGTGCTCCAGTTTCCTCCCACAGTCCAAAGATGTGCGGGTTAGGTGGATTGGCCATGCTAAATTGCCCGTAGTGTCCTAAAAAGTAAGGTTAAGGGGGGGGGGGGGTTGTTGGGTTACGGGTACAGGGTGGATATGTGGGTTTGAGTAGGGTGATTATTGCTCGGCACAACATCGAGGGCCGAAGGGCCTGTTCTGTGGTACTGTTCTATGTTCTATGTTCTATGTTCCTGTATGACAAGCTCTTCATTACAGGGATCATTCTTGTGAACCTCCTCTGGACCCTTTCCAAGGCCAGTACATCCTTCCTTAGATACGGGCCCCAAAACTGCTCACAATACTCCAAATGAGGTCTGACCAGAGCCTTATACAGCCTCAGAAGTACATCCCTGCTCTTGTATTCTAGCCCTCTCGACATGAACGCTAACATTGCATTTGTCTTCCTAACTGCCAATTGAACCTGCAAATTAACTTTAATAGAATCCTGAACAAGGACTCCCAAGTTCCTTTTTGTTTCAAATTCCCAAAGCCTTTCCCCATTTAGAAAATAGTGTATGCCTCCATTCCTCCTTCCAAAGTGCATAACCTCACACTTTACCACATTGTATTCCATCTGCCACTTCATTGCCCACTCTCCTAGCCAAGTCCTTCTGCAGCCCCCCTGCTTCCTCAATACTACCTGTCCCTCTCCAGATCTTTGTATCATCTGAAAAATTAGCAACAATGCCTTCAGTTCCTTCTTCCAGATCATGAAAAGTTGTGGTCCCAACACTGATCGCTGTAGAACACCACGAGTCACTGTCTGTCATTCTGAAAAACACCCCTTTACCCCCACTCTCTGCCTTCTGTTATTCAGCCAATCCTCTATCCATGCCAGTATCTTAAGAGCTCAATTCAGGGCTCTTATCTTACTTAGCAGCCTCCTGTACAGAACTTTGGCAAAGACCTTCTGGAAATCCAAATCGATCACGTCCACTGACTCTCCTTTGTCTAACTTCCTCATTACCTTCTCAAATACCTCTAACAGATTTGTCAAGCGTGACCTCCCCATGATGAAGCCGTGCTGACTCAGTCCTATTTTATTATGCACTTCCAAGTACTCCGCAATCTCATCCTTAATAATGCACTCTAAAATCTTACCAATGACTAAAGTCAGACTAACCGGCCTATAATTTCCCGTCTTCGACCTCCCCCTTTCTTAAACAGCCGTGTTACATTAACCACTTTCCAGTCCTCTGGGACCCTTCCTGCCTCCAGTGATTCCTGAAAGATCACCACCAATGCCCTGTCAACAACTGTAGGTGGGAAATCATGGTTGAGGAAGAAGGAACACATTTTCGAAGCACCATTTCTTTCTTCCTCAACCGTGATTTCCCACCGGCAGTTGTTGACAGGGCCCTCAACATTGTACGGTCCATCTGCCGCGCCACTACCCTTGTCCCCCTCCCCTCCCTCCCAGAACAAGGATAGAGTTCTCCTCGTTCTTACATTTCATCCCACCAGCCTCCGTATGCAAAGCATAATCCTCCGCCATTTTCGCCAACTCCAGCGTGATGCCACCACCAAACACATCTTCCCTTCACTCCCTCTGTCAGCATTCCGCAGAGACCGTTTCCTCTGTGATCTAGTCCACTCCTCCACCATACCCAGTACCTCTCCCATCACCCATGGCACCTTCCCATGCAATCGCAGAAGGTGTAACACCTGCCCCTTTACCTCTTCCATACTTAACATCCCAGGCCCAAAACACTCATTCCAGGTTAAGCAGCGTTTCACTTGTATCGCTTCCAATCTGGTCTACTGCATTCGCTGCTCCCAATGTGGTCTCCTCTATATCGGAGAGACCAAACGCAGACTGGGTGATCGCTTTGCTGAGCATCTTCAGTCTGTGCGCATTCAGGATCCTGACCTTCCTGTTGCTTGCCATTTTAATAAAAGACCCGGCTCCCATGTCCACATGTCTGTTCTTGGCCTGCTGCAATGTTCCAGTGAAGCTCAACGCAAACTGGAGGAACAACATATCATCTTCCGGTTAGGCAGGCTACAGCCTTCCGGCCTGAACATCGAATTCAACAACTTCAGATGATCAGCTCTACCCCACCTCGACCCATTTGTTTTCATCCCATTTCATTTGAACTGTTTCTTTCTCTCTTGTCTTTCTTCATATATATTTAACCCCCCCCCCCCCCCCCCCCCCCCACTATTTGAACCACCTTTCCTTACCCTTTCTCCCCTTTGAAATTAAAAAATGAAAATCGCTTATTGTCACGAGTAGGCTTCAATGAAGTTACTGTGAAAAGCCCCTAGTCGCCACATTCCGGTGCATGTCCGGGGAGGCTGGTACGGTAATCGAACCGTGCTGCTGGCCAGCTTGGTCTACTTTAAAAGCCAGCGATTTAGCCCAGTGAGCTAAACCAGCCCCTTTGCTTCCCCCTTCCACTCCCTCCATCCACATCTACATCTGTCACAATTTACCCTCTGTTAGTTTCTCTGCTGTTTGGCCTCTCACACCTTTTATCCACTCTGGGGACTGCCATTAACACTCTTTCCCCTTGGTATCTGTGGCCATTAGCTCCCGGTTTCCCTGGGTTTCTGTGGCTATGACTCATCTTTCATTCTCAATCCACAGTATAAACATTTCTCACTTTCTCTCTCTGTTAGCTTTGACAAAGAGTCATGGGACTCGAAACGTTAGCTCTTTTCTCTCCCTACAGATGCTGCCAGACCTGCTGAGATTTTCCAGCATTTTCTCTTTGGTTTCAGATTCCAGCATCCGCAGTAATTTGCTTTTGACCAAAAAACCATCTTTTAAACATCCACAAATTCCTCTTCTTGGGATCCGCTGCCAACCTGATTTTCCCAGTCCACCTGCATATTGAAGTCCCCCATGATTATTGTAATATTGCCTTTTTTACATGCCTTTTCTATCTCCTGATTTATTTTCTGCCCCACATCCTGACTACTGCTAGCGGACCTGTACATAACTCCCATCAGGGTCTTTTTTCGTTTGCTATTCCTCAACTCTACCCACACAGATTGTCCCCTTGTTGCTTCTTACGATACCCATACCCAGCCAGCTTGGTGTGTGGTGGGACTATGGAGCCACCCTTGATAATGGACATTGAAGTCCCCCACCAAGGGTGCATTCTGCACCCTTACCACCCTCAATGCTTCCTCCAATTGGTGTTCAACATGGAGGAGTACAGATTAATCAGCTGAGGGGGTACGATACGTGGTAATCAGGAGGAGGAATCCTTGTGTATCTTTGACCTAGTGCCAGGAGACTCCATGAGGTCCAGAGTCGATGTTGAGGACTCCCAGGGCAACTCCCACTGTGCTGCCACCTCTGCTGGATCTGTCCTGCTGGTGAGACAGGACATACACAGGAACGGTGATAGTGGGTGTCTGGGACATTGTCTGTAAGGTATGATTCTGTAAGTATGTCTATGTCAGGCTGTTACTTAACTAGTCTGTGAGACCGCTGTTTTGGTTCAAGCCGACAGATGTTAGTAAGGAGGGATTTTCAGGGTTGACAGGCCTAGTTTTGCCCTTGTCGTTTCCATTGCCTGGGTCGATGCCGGATGATCCGTCTGGTTTCATTTCTTTTTCTTTACTTTGTAGAGGTTGGATACAAGTGAGTGGCTTGCTCGGCCTTTACAGAGTCAATCGCATTGCTGTGCGTTTGGAGTCACACATAGGCCAGACCAGGAAAGCGGAAGCTTCCTTCCTCAAAGAACATTAATAAACCAGATGAATTTTTACAACAATGTTTTCATGGTCATCGTGAGACTTTTAATTCCAGATGTTTTATTGAGGTTAAATTCCACCATCTGCCACGATGGGATTCGAACCGGGGTCCTTGGGGCATTACCCTGGGTCTGTGGATTACTAATGCATCGATAATACCATTGCCCCACCACAGCACTCAGAGGGGAGAGGTACCAGATCAGTCGTGAGCTCATTGAATGGCAGAACAGACTCGATGGGGCAAATGGCCGGACTTCTGCTTCTATATTTTATGGTCTTAGACTAAAGGGGCAATTCTCCGGCCTCGTTGCGCTCTCGCTCAGGCATTACGAGGCCGGTTAAGAGCGAGGGAGACCAAAAACAAGATCCAGGCCGTGCGCCAAACAGTTTGCAATGCAACCGGCCCGCCCCCGTAGGCAAAACCGCGATGTCGCCGTAGCGAGGTGAGAAACCAATAATCAGCACATAAGCTCGGTTTCCACACAATTAACAGGAGCCACCCCATATCCAACAGCCTACCATTATCCATCGGCCTCCCCAGCACGTGCTCCCGCTGGTGCCGATCAGTACTGCTTTTGAAAAACATGAACTTGGCGGAAGGGATTCTGTGGAAGGCCGAGGAGATCAGTAGCCACCTTTGCTCACAGGCAGAGTCCGGGGACTCTGGGCTCGCTGCCCCTGTGCTCGGCAGGGGGTGGAGGATCCTCAGCAGGGGTGGGCTGCCATGGGAGAGTGGGGGGTGTACGCTGGGGAGGGGGGCAACCAGGGGGAAACTGCTCATGGCACCACATGCCAACTCCTGAATCCCAAATCCATTCCGGGCAATCCCCGTCTCTGCCCATCTGCTCCACCCATCACCCATAACCCCACCTACTGCCGAGCCGTGCGGCTGAAGGCAATCGCTGATTGGGAATTGGCAATGGTGGTTAAGTGAGCACTTCACACAACCCAAGTGTATCCCTGTGGGTGGGCGGGCCATGCAGCTTGTGGGAGTCATTGCCTAACATCCCAATCACACCATGATTGTTGGACACTGTGCCTGAACACTGCAGGAGGCAACACCACACACGCAACATCTGAACACCCAGGGGATGGGTCACAGCTCCACGTACATCAGGGGGGTGGAACTCAGGGGAGCATGTGCCCACTGTAGCTACTTCATTGGACCGGGTGACACACAGCGACCCCTCCTCCCGATCGGTGCCCTTCGGGTCCTGGGGTTCCCCTTGGGATGGAGGGCCAGCTGGTTCGAGCATGGCTGTCGCTGCATCATCTGGCTCTGCCTGCCCTGGCGGTTCCCCATTGTCCGCACCATTGCATCAACGCCTTCGCGATGCTCCTCAGCGACCAGGCCATACTCTGCAGCGCCTCGGCCATGCGCAGCTGAGAGGGGGACAAGCTCAGCAGAACCTCATCAAGGTCAGCCTGTTACGTCACATCCCCCAGCGAGTTGGCCATTCTTCCGAGAGTCTCAGCCGTGGCCATCACCGACTGCACGACAACTTTGACACCTTGATTCATGGTGCCGACGTCAGACACCAGCCTCACCACTGCGGTCAACATCCTAGTAGTGTCGGCCTTGGGACCAAGCATTGGTTGCGCCTGTAGCCATGGTTGCGCCTGTAGCCTTCGGGACTCCTTCAAGTGGCTATGGACCTGCTGGAGTGACGCTGACATTCCCTCTGAATGTCCTCTGAGCCGCAATTGCAGCTTACATGCTGTTTGATCTTGTCAGCGGGGGGGCTAGTGAGCACCGTCCTGGCAAATCAATTGGCAAGCCAATGCGGCGAGAAGCCTGTGAGACCTCGTTAAGTGGCCCAATTTATGCTGAATTGCGTTGCCGGCCTCGCTGGGCTGAGCGCCGGGAATCTCACGGCTATTCCTGCTCACTGCTACACTGAGAAACCTTTCCGGAGAATTGCACCATAGCTTGTAATTGCAACTTTGGAGAGTTCAAACTCTTCTTATTGGACTTTAGCAGCTCGTGCAGTAAAAAGCAAGTGCGGATTCTGCGAGGAATTTCTGTCTCTTCCCGTGAGGTCAGCTGCACTGGATCAGATATGAAGGACTCTCCATCAGAAAACTGCCCAAAATAGGCACAGATCTGAGTCACAGATAACGTGTCCAATGCTGATTGGAAGATCTGGGTCCGTTATGCATTGCTTCACATTTCTAAATACTGGCTGTTGAAAGAAAGGAAGCCATTTTGACTGTAGCTCATTTTTTACGTGACCCTGATCAGATGAAAGTGAGAGATGACATTAATTAGCTCCTTAAATGGATTTGGACCCTGTTCTCAAGAGGTTAAAGCATTTTTGGGCAGCACCTGGATCTCATGAATGTTCGATACATCATCATTTAATTCATTCCTAAATGGGGGACTGTTGCTCACAACAATCAGCGTGATCAATGCCAGAAACCTTTCCTTGCGTTAAGGTCAAATGCTCTGGCCACGAAGCTGCTAAATTTTAAAGCCACTTTTGGAAAAGAGCTGCAATTTCAATTCAAAGGGTTTTCTTGTGTGCACTGCCATATCTGTCTTTCTGCTCTTGTTGAGACAGCCGAATTTATCTGGAGCCAGAAGGATCAGAATGATAGGACCACTTCTGTCAACTTCTAAATTTTGGAGAACCTCAAGGCCAAAGTTTTGTCAGCACATTCATTTCTCATTATCAAGTAGCAATTTTTCATTTGGAAGTATTTTAACCTGGTCATCCCAATTAACCTTGAAAGGTTGTTGTAGTGGATCCTGCCATGAATGTTAGATACAAAGTCAGCTGCCTGGTTATGGTAGAGAAGCGATAGAAGAGGCTTAACTTACCCAACGGCTGAAGCCTCTTCGGGGAGACAATCACTTTCTTTGCCGATTTAAACAAAAATTGTCCAAATTAATTTTCATACATTGCATAATGGAATACATTTGTGTCTTTCTAACACTTTTGTCCTTGTGTGTTTGTGAACTTATTGGTGTCACTTTTATACACACTCAAATATTATGGGCGTGGTCACAATGGGAAATCCCACTGGAACGCTTCCGGAATGGAGCACAGCCTCAAAATAAGGGGAAGTAGATTTAGGCTGAGTTTAGGAGGAACTTCTTCACCCAAAGGGTTGTGAATCTATGGAATTCCTTGCCCAGTGAAGCAGTTGAGGCTCCTTCATTAAATGTTTTTAAGATAAAGGTAGATAGTTTTTTGAAGAATAAAGGGATTAAGGGTTATGGTGTTCAGGCCGGAAAGTGGAGCTGAGTCCACAAAAGATCAGCCATGGTCTCATTGAATGGCGGAGCAGGCTCGAGGGGCCAGATGGCCTACTCCTGCTCCAAGTTCTTATGTTCTTATCCCATGCCGGTGAGGGCACACCGCACAAGAAAACGCAGCTGATGGATTGGAAAATCCCGCCTCTTCTGCCACCAAAGAAGATCAGCCATAGTCTCGTTGAATTGTGGAGCAAGCTCGAGGAGCAGAATGGCCGATTTCTGCTCCTATGTTCCTGTTCAAATGAGAGCAAGGCTGCTCTGTCTCCTAACTTTATTCATCCACCTTGGTTCTCCATCCCACAATGTCATTGGTTAACAAAAATCTAACGGTCCTAACTTTAAACATATTAATTGAATTAACATCAATTGCTTTTAAAGAAGACCTTCTGCTTTTTACTGCTTGTGCATCAGATTAACCATTGTATTATGATCTCAAAGATGCAATTGTTTTTTAAGGCATTACCTAATGTCACTTGTGCAAGGCAATGTGATGGCATCAAACCACAGTTAACATGGGTGCCAATTAGTTATCGTTATGTTACTCTCTGCTTGCCTTTGTTGAAGGACATTCCTCAGCATAGACACTGATCCAGCCACAGAAAATTATCATCTACAGTCTGCACCATTTGGCCAATCATCTCCCACATGGTCACCAATAACTATTCCCCTAATGAGTTAAAATTGGGCGTGTTGGATTGAGATCCTGAAGTCTCTACATCAGGAATGGGAGGATAATGAGAGTGGATCCGATGGGTATGGGAGAGCTCTCTGCAGAACTTACTGGTGTTGCCAAAGGTAAATGCCGTTCCACAAGGCAGTTACTAATTTTGCCAAGACATGTGGTGGGTGGAATACACATTTCCTGATTTGGTAAACTGCTGTACTGAGGTGAGGTAAGGTAAGATGAGGTAAACTGTGCTGAGGTGAATAACATTTAAAGAGCCCATTAATAACAGAACTTGTGAAATTTTGAAGGTAATTGTTCAATTTGACCCAGACCATTGGGCAGGATGATCCACCCCCCCCCCCCCCCCCCCCCCCCCCTCACCCGGCAGCAGGTACTGCAGCAGTGCAGGCAACCCACCATTGGCTGGGATCTCTTGGACCTGCTTTCCTGTTGTTCGGATTTTCTGCTGCTGGGGAACCCGCAGAGGGAATCGATGCCGGAGAAGACGGGAATATCTCACCAGTGGGATCAGCTGGAAAATCCCCACCATTATTTTCGAGATGCAAAGAAAACAGCGAGAATTAAAGCAAACTCTGAATTTAGGCTGAAATATTTCACACTAATAAACTAATTTATCAGGTAAAGCCAATTATACAATTGAATCCGCAGCTGGATTATTTAAAAAGGGTGGGGCATTGAAAAGACAGGAATCTAGAGTTCCGCTGAAAAGGATAAGCGAGGTTTTCTGGCCGCCCCTGGTGTGTTTCCCGGCAGTGGGAGGCAGCGCGCTGTTGGTTGGTAGCGGGATCCTCTATCACACCGCTGTTAGTGAGATTTCCCACTGAATTAACCCAGATCGCCGGAAATCCCATGGTGGAGGAGCACGTTTCACGGGACCAGAAAATCCGCTGGCGGGAACAGCTGGAAGATCTCGCCCGATGTATTTTTTGGGCCAAATGGTCTTTTCCTAGTTCCAATGATTGAAGTGCACGTCAATGGTAATATCCCAAAAATGCCCCCAATCTATGGAGTAAATTAACAGTCTAAATGAGTTGTGTATTTGCCTTATTGTCAATCCTGGTGCACACATTAAACCCTAAAAATCACTGATCTCTGACGACTAATCTCTCTCTCCATACACACTTCCTGACCTGCTCTCTGTTTGCAACATTTTCAGTTCTGTTTCAAATCCCAGTACGTAGGAACACAGGAATGTGTGTGGCTGTGGGGAAAGCGGTTAAGGAGACTAATTGGAGAGCTCTTCCACATAGCCAAAATAAGCAGAGCAGTCACCTCCTGTTTCTCTATTTCTATGATAACAGGTTTTTTTTAGAAGAAGTAAGGCGTGTTTTTATTTCAGTGAAATGTAAACCCCATTTAAGAGTTAACAGTTTTAGGCAATAGGAGAATAGACAACAAATATACTGACAGCTTTGTACAACAATGATCTCGATCAGGAGGGGAGCTGAGCTGGGCTGTTGAGTGATGCTATTCAAAGAATGCCTCCTGGCATTCACAAGTCAGCGGTTATTGATCTGTGGATGGTGTGAGCAAATCCTTGGCCAAGAATGGACCAATCTTCTGCCTCACAGAAGGGATTGGATGGCAGGTGGTAGGCATTGAAACTCTGAAAAAAGAAAGGAGACGATTTCATCGAGAGAATCCCCGGAGAAAATGGATGTGATACATTTGAATGTTTCTGTGACCTTGAGGATGAAAATGAACTGTATTGCACACGTCCAGACACTGCCTTACAGCTTTGGCTACACTGCAGATACTACTTTATTTCAGCAATTTACGGCGTTTCAATTTGCTTTGCCTTTTTGTGCACATTCAAAATAATAGTTTAATCTTTGTTTCCATCGTGTTACTGATGCAATTGTGACAACAGAGAATTTCCATGTGATTTTGTCATGATTACCATGGAAAATATGTATTTTTTATTCAGTATTTTCATCCATGATGTGCAGTTTTATCATCAGCCAGCTTTTGTTCCTCTGTTTCACATCTGCAGTTTTGTACTCAATAACCCGAACCCTCATCCAGACTTTACTGCCTCATTTTTTCCAGATATTTTAACATTATTATATAAGAAGTTTCTTCTCATTTTTGAATTTATATTGTGCTCCATTTAGAAACCGCCAACCTTTCGAGGAACCTGAATAACCAACAATTGACCATCTATCTCAAATCTAAATTTAACAACTGTTCCAGCTTCAGCTGCTGTTTGTGGGAGAGATTTCCAAATCTCTACCAGCCTTTGAGTGAAGAAGTTCTTCCCAACATCTCTCCTGAACGGTCTGGCCCTAACTTTTAGACTCTGTCCCCTAGTTTTGGAATCTCCAACCAGTGGAAATAGTTTATCTTTATCCACCCTGTTTTGCCCTGATAATATCTTGAATACTTCGATCAGATCACTCCTTAACCTTCTGAATTTTAGGGAAAATAGGCCTAATTTGTGTAATCTCTCCTCGTAACCCGACACCTCTATACCAGGTATCAACCCACGATGCTCTCCCTCCAAGGCCAAAACCTTCCGAAGGTGTGGTGCCCAGAGCTGCTGACAGCGACTCCAAGTGGAGTCTAAAAGGAGTTTTGTAAAACTGCAGCATAAGCCCTGTGTCTTTATGGGCGGTATTCCCCCCCATGCTGCATGGGATAATTGCTGGGGTGCCGGAGTCGTGCCACGCCGCCCCAACACCCGCACGCGATTCTCCCAACCCCCGAAATCCAGCGCCGCAAGAATCACGCCGGGCCGCTCGGAGAATCGCCGCAAATGGCGTGCCCCCCCCCCCCCCCACCCCGTCCTACCACCTTCCGCGGCCAGCCCCAGAAAACCTGCGCCATGTTGGTGAGGATGGCACGGCCCAAATGCGCATGCGCAGGATTGAGCTGCCCCAACTGCGCATGCGTGGGTTGGTGCGGCGCCCATTTGGCACCACGTAAGGAGGCTGGAGCGGCGTGAACCACTCCAGCGCTGTGCTGGCCCCCTGTGGGGGCCAGAATAGTTTGTGCCCGGGACCTGTTAGCGCCGTTGTGAAATGCAACGGCGTTCACGATGGCGTGGGCACTTAGTCCCGGGAGCAGAGAATACCGCCCTATATTCCAATCCTCTAGATATAAAGGCTAACATTCCATGAGCCCTTTTGATTATTTTCTGTGCTTGTTTCTGGCATTTTAACGACCTATACACCTGAGCCGCCCCCCCCCCCCCCCCCCCCCCCCCCCAAGTCTCTTTGGACACCCACTGTACCCAATCCCTTTCCATTTAGAAAGTGCTCTGCTCTCTCCCTTTTTGGTCCGAAATGGATAACCTCACTTGCTTACATTGAATTCCATCTTCCACAACTTTGCCCACTCACCTAGTCTGTCAATATCTCCTTGAAGTTTGATGTTATCTAAACTGTCTCTAATTTGTATCATCAGCGAATTTGGATAGATGATTTTCTGTGCCATCATCCAAGTCATTAATGAATAATGTGAATAATTGAGGCCCCAACACAGATGATGTGGTACATCATCAGTCCCCTCCTGCCAATTGAAGTACCATAGAACCACAGAATCCCTAAAGTGCTGAAGGAGACCACTCAGCCCATCAAATCTGTACCAACCCTCTGTAAGAGCACCATACCTCGGCCCACTCCCTCACAACCCCATAACCCCACCTAACCTTTGGACACTAAGGGGAAATTTATCATGACCAATCCACCTAACCTGTACCTCTTTGGACTGTGGGAGGAAACTGGAGCACCCGGAGGAAACCCACGCAGACACAGGAAGAATGAGCAAACTCCACACAGACAGTCACCCAAGGCCGGAATTGAACCCGGGAACCTGGTGCTGTGAGGTAGCAGTGCTAACCACTGTGTCACCATGCTACTCTAAGCTTACCAATTATCTTACCCATTATCCCTACTCTCTGTCACCTGCCACTCAACCAGTTTCCTAACCATGTCAATAATTTGCCCTCAATCCGTGGCTTCAGAGTTAACAGTCTCTTGTGTGGAACTTTATCCGGAAGTTTATATAAATAACATCCGTAGACATTCCCCTTTCCACTATCTTAGTCACCTCTTCAAAAAATTCAGTAAGATCAGTCAGACACGATCTCCTCTTCACGAATCCATGCTGGCTCTCCCTGATAGACCAACAGTTTTCAAGGTGTTCAGTTACCCCATCCCTGATTATAGACTCAGCAATTTCCCCATCACAGATGTTAAGCTAACCGGTCTGTAATTCCCTGGTTTCCTCCTTCCACCCTTCTTAAAAAGTGGAGTGACATGCGTAGTTTTCCAATCCAGAGGGATTACTCCTGAATCCAGGGAACTCTGGAAGATTGTAGTTTAGGGCATCTACAATGTGCTCCCCCACTTTCTTTAACCCCCTCGGGTAGAAACCGTCAGGTCCTGGGGATTTGTCACTCTTTAGTTCCATTAATTTCCTAGTTACTGATGCTGAATTTACGATAATTTTATTAAGTCCATGTACTCTATCGACTTAATTTTTTCGGAACTTCCAGCGAGTTATCCCCCTTATCAACAGTAAATACAGAGGCAAAGTAATTGTTCAACATGTCTGCCATTTGCCCAATATCAGAAGGTGTTGCTGAGCTGCCTTTTTGAACCAGAGGTCCCTGAGGTGTAGGTACTCCCATTGTGCTGTTAGTGAGGGAGTTCCAGATTATGACATGACAGAAGTGTTCGAACCCTGCATGTCACTCATGCAGCTGGGGATGATTATTCCCTCCTGCTGATTGGGTTGTGAGTTAACCAGCACTAATGTAACAGGTCAGTTACTATAGCAGCTGAGTGAAAGAAGTGAGGACCTTGAGATGTGTAACCAGGTCCTGTGTAAATCCTGCTGGAAGCTAAATAAACTTTTGCTGATGAACCCTTCAGACTCTCCCTTTGCCGTTTACTTCAAAAAGTGAAGGAACGGAAATTAATTTCCAAGTCAGAATTGTGTGTAACTCGGAGTGAAAGCTCCAGGTGATGGTGTTTTCAGGTATCTTGTCCTTCTGGATAGTAGTGGCTTTAGATTAGGAAGATGCTGTCTGAGGAGCCTTGGTGAGTTACTGCAGTGCATCTTGTAGATGGGACACACGGCTGCCACTGTTCGTCGGTGGTGGAGGGTTTGAATGTTTGTGGCAGGGGAGCAATCAAGCGGGCTGTGTTGTCCTGGATGGTGTCGAGCTTCTTGAGCGTTGTTGGAGCTGCTCTCATCCAGGCAAGTGGGAAGTATTCCATCACATTCCTGACTTGTGCCCTGTAGATGGTAGACAGGCTTTGGGAGTCAGGAGGTGAGTTACTTGCCACAGGATTCATAGCCTCTGACCTTCTCTGAGAGATGCAGCTAGCCTCACTCTAATGTGCAGATTCCTGAGGTACCTGAGATTCACCCCTTCATCTCGGAGACCTCAGGCGAGCGCCATTCACCACTGGTCCCTAAAACGGGAGGACCCTCCCATATTGCTTTCGGGCTGGGCGGGAGGTCTGGGAATGTTTCGGGGGCCACGGAGCCATTTAAAAATGTCATTCCGATCTCCTGCTACAATGAGAGCAGAGCTTCCCACGGTACAAAATGGGGCAATGTGCAGCAACAGCCACACGTTCCCCATTCAGGCCCCTTATTCAGCAAAGGTCCTGTTTCTCGGCACTGCGAGTGTGGGGAAATACGCGGCTAAATGCGCTCGCTCGGAGACTTTGTCCCCTTGTGTGAGAATCGCGTCCATGGTATTTATATGGCTAGTCCAGTTCAGTTTCTGATCAATGGTAACCCTGAGGATGTTTATTGTGGGGAATTCAGTCATGGTAATGGGCAATAGTCAGGTCCTCTCTTATTGGAGATGGTCATTGCCTGGCACTTGTGTGGCACGAATGTTACTTGCCACTTGTCAGCCCAAGTCTGGATATTGTCCAGGTCTTTTTTCACTTGAACATGGATTCATTATCTGAGGAGTCAGGAATGGTGCTGAACATTGTACATTAATTATAAGTGAACATTTCCACTTCTGACCTTATGAGGTCATTGATGAAGCCGCTGATGATGGCTACCGTGAGGACCTTCTGCAGCCATGTCCTGGAACTGAGGTGATTGTGTATCAAAAAGAATGAAATAAAGTGAGGTTATTAACTTAGCACTTTAGCTTATAAAACCCTATATAAACTCAGCTCTACAACTTACTTTCTCCCCCCAGAGCTCCCTATCTTATGAAATATTGAAGGTTCATTCATTTTTCCTGTAATCAATCCCCTCCGGGATTTACTGACATTTCTCTTCAATGTCCCAGCTAGTCACTAATGTATAAGATTCTTGGTGGACCCTTCCATTAGCTATTGGCTGAGTGACCTTTCAACTTTCCTTCTAAACTTAATGACTGAATTGCACAGCTCAAGCACAAGACTCCCTTTGACTCCTGCACTGTGGCTTCAAACATCAGAAAACACCTTTGCTTTCCGATAGTCCACGACTCTGCTTTCAAACTGCCATCAAGATGATTACCTCCAGAACTCCAACTGTAACAAGGTGAACTGTAGTTCACTGACAGGAGATCTGCAGATATTTTCTTTAGCTTCCAGCTTCATAAATCTTCCAGTGGTTTTCCCATGACCAACGTTTTCTAATGCAGAGTTCTGTTCCCAATCACAGGCTCTATTTGGACAATCTGTCTCATGTTTACTCTACAAAGGGTGTCCGGCTGATTTGATTTCTTTATTTCAAAGGCATTACAAGCTACAGGAGACCCAAAGCTGACAATCTCTCAGGTACATTTCCAAACATCAACCAGTTTTGCCTGCTGGCTAACTGAGATAGACTCAAAACAAAGAATGTCATTAAGTCCTACCCATCTCCATAGCAACGGGGCAGGCTAGGCTTGTTGCCAGATAATGGAAATTAATTCCCTTTTGAATTTTTGTGGATTGTCCGTAACCTCGGATGAATAAGAGCTTCCCCGTTAAGGGGGCGGGACTTACCCTCAACCAGGGAAGCCAACCGGACATAAAAACCCCAACCCGGGCAGATGGGCCGGGGTGGGAGACCCTTCAGGGAGTGGAGTTGTGTTTTGTAATTATTTGTGTAATTAAAGCTTTTATTGCGTTTTCATCATCGCTTCCTTGCGGTCGCTCTATCTGGATCTGTTGCTCTGTTTATCTGGTTCTAAATATGGTCGCCTTCCTTAATCCTAATTATGTTTTGCTCTGGAGTCGCCAGGTATCTTTTGATAAAGCCACAAGGTTCAAACCCGAATGCTGATCAAAGAATCAATACACCAGTTAGTTAGTTCAAAGTCAATACTACTTATTTACACACACAGTAATATCTACTCATGCACAAATACCACAAACTAAACTATCTCTAACGCTAACGCCTAAACTTAACTTCGGGTGCCCACTCAGTCAGAGGAACAACGGCCGTTGTTCGGATCTGAGGCTGTTGGGTTCGAAGGTGGAACAGGAGAACAGCTAAGGTCGTCCATCTGATAGCGAGCATTGACCTTGGACTTACTGCTTCTGGTGCAGCTGATGGACGGGTCTCTCCGCTTCGAGAGCCGAATCCAAGAGAGCGATTCTCTCTCGGGGGCTTCTTCTTATCCCCAAAGGGGCTTTGCGCGCTTTTGGGCGAGCCTTGAACTTGGCCCTGATTAATTGGACCGCACCTTGATCATCGGTATCGATCTCGACCAATAAAGGGGTGGGTGCCCTGATGGCTGGGCGTGTCCCAGGTGGCTGTTGGCCTTGATTTGTTTGTGTCTTTCTGGAGCCGGGCTGTCTGCAATAGTATCGGTTACTTGAATGTCATTCCTTTGTTCCCGGAGATGGGCCATCAATATGCTAATTGACCTACAGTTTTAGTCTCGTCTGGGAGTTGCCTTCTCAATACGCATCCAGGCTCTGTGCCTGCCTGCTTTCTTAGCATTGTCCATCTTTCCCTATAGTCTTTGCAAACATCCATTTTGTATTCTGGAAGTGGCCATCCCAGATGGCTACATCTGAGGGCTACAAAGCTCTATCGAGCTTTTAACCACTTAAATTAACATAGCCCAACCTTTTAACTATAGTAAACTTGAAACTTGTTTGAGTTGCATCTACTTCAGTGTGGTTTTCATTAGCTTCTTACCCCCAATGTCCCCATTTTCTACAGTTTAAACTTTAATTCCTAAACTACATCCCAAAATGTATGAATTATGAACTTGATATTCCCCACTCCACTCCTGATTTCAGCCCTTCTCTGGCAGGAAGCTAATTCAGGGAGACCACTGTGGTATCTTCATTCCAACTGGGAGAAAACTCAGAAGAATTTCTGCAAGGTCACTATTATGAGATCCTTGGCACCTGACCAAAGTGGGGCAATGATATAAACAGAATATACTGAAAATACTCAGCAGGTCAGGCATTTTGTGTTCATGGTGGGTGCCAAGAAAAGGCTGTTCACCTCCTCAATCACAAAGGATGCATAGACCACACCAAAAAGACAAAACAACTCGATGGGAAGAAAATCATCCAAAATATCATTTGAGAGAAAAAATAACCAAATGTAATAAGTAGATAGGAAAAGTCCTGCATACAGTACAGTCGTAAAACGCTCTAACGACCAAATAAGCAATATAATTTCACACGTACAAAACTGAATGTGACAATGGGAACCCCGGGACTGCCAAAATCAAAATTATTTAGATCAGATAAAACAGCAAGACATGAAAAGCTACAAGAATTAACACACAATTATCAGCAAGAAGGAGGAACTCATGTGGAGCGGGACAATCGAGCCACTCGCTTAAAATGCACACGCATGGAGTAAAATGATATCCGCACCATCAATAAGTTTGCAAACCCTTTTCACAGGCAAGGCATCAACAGATAGATGAGCACCTAATACACTGATAAACAATAGAATCATAGCATGCTACAACTCAGGGGAATGCCATTCAACGAATCAGCCTGATACTGGCTCTCTGAAAGGTCCATTCATTAAATAAAACCTTTTGCTTTTTCCCACATGTATCTTACAGGGTGGGAACAGTTAACTTCCCCGTGAACCTTGCAGAATACGAGCTCCCCCATTAAGGAGGCAATGTCTAACTGTGGGTATATAATGCCGGCAAGTTAGATACCAGCAAGGCAGTCGCCTTGGGAGCTCATGGGATCTATACCATGTGATGTATATAATAGTTATTGCAAATAAAGTTTCTTTGAACTACTTGTTCAAGGTGTGAACTCCTTCATGGTCATTTAAAACCCATACTCTGATCTTTTTTATTTTTCGAACATTTATTTCTTTACATTTTAAAAGTTACTATTGTGTTTCCAGAAGTGCACTCCATCTCGTAATAACTCTCTGCGTATCATTATCTTAACTTTCCTTTTAGTCCTTTGGTGACGATCTTAGATTTTTGGGAGTCGAGATTATGCTGGGCTATTTGTAAAATGGAGATAATTAATGCCAAAAGCTCCCATTGTGAACATAGTGTGCTCTGTCCTCATTATGATCCCGAAAAATGGGTACAATGCATCTCAAATTCTACTGCAGGATTTCGAACTGTTGACTCCCTAATCAATGGAAATAGTAAATGTGTTCTAATGGAAACATTTTGGGCTTGATTGGTCGTGTTGGAGAAATAAAAACACGAGGACAAAGGAACAGAAGGATATGCTGATATTTCAGATGAAAGTTGGGAAGAGGCTCATTTGGAGCAAACTGGAAGCATAGAACAATTGACAAAGATGCCCTATTTCTTTGTTGTAAGTTCTATGTCACTGAACACCTTGGCATGTATAGAGGCCTGTCTTTCGTTGCTAGCTTATTACAGACTGCAGCATCAATTTTTGGAATAGCCAATCAGTTTTTGCCAGTTTTATGAAATGTTCTGGCAATCTCCATTCTGGAATCTCACTCTGTGCTATCAGGGGAAATCCTTGATCAATCCGGAATTCTAACTGTGGCAAGAATCCATTCCGAGAAAGAAGCAGAATTGTATTGCTACAGGTCAAGCCAGCAGCAAAGAACAGCTCAAGGGAGTAGCAGGAAGTGAAGGTTAGAGAGAGATGTCGAACTTGGGTAGAGTGTGGGATGTGGGGAACAGGCAAGAGGTGAGGTTCTGATAGTCTTCAGGGGAATAATGTACTGGATTATTTATTTAATATGATTAATTCAAACTGTCACTTAATTTTCTCATGCAGTTTACTTCTGTTAATGTAAAGATTTTTAAAGCTAATACATTTAAATTATCAAATAGTTTAAATAACCAATGTAACTAATGTATTAAAGGTAGGGAAAAGATCCTAGAAAATTGAATTATCAGAATTAAAATTGTTATTTTGAATTAAAAATAAACTGATTTTTTAAATTAAGTTCAACTGCAGTTTTTAACAAAGCATTTGTTACCCCTAACCAATCCCTCGCCATCACCCACCATGGAGTCTCATACCTCTTATGCCAACCCATTCCCCCAGCCTACACTCTTTGCACCCCCCCCCCCCCCCTCCATGCCAACTCACCTAATATCCTTGAAAGGTCCTTGAAAGCTTTGACAGTTCCTTGGCAGTTTCTTGACAGCTGGACAGTTTTTTGGCAGTTCTTTGACAGCTGGACAACTCTTTGACAGCTTGACAGTTCAAATGTATTTGTGCATAAAAATGTATAATCACATTTAATTTTAACAATCCCAAAGGGCCTTACTGCTCCCATAGGTGTCCCAGGACTCTAGCCAAAAGAGAACCTTGCCTCTCCAAAGAGTAAGCATAGAATCATAGAATTTACTGTGCAGAAGGAGGCCATTTGGCCCATCGAGTCTGCACCGGCCCTTACAAAGAGCACCCCACTGAAGCCCACGTATCTCCGCTATCCACGTAACTCAATAAACCCCACTTAATATGTTTTGGACACTAAGAGCAATTTAGCACGGCCAATCGACCTAACCCGCACACCTTTGGGCTGTGGGAGGAAACCGGAGCACCCGGAGGAAACCCACGCAGACATGGGGAGAACATTCAGACTCCACACAGACAGTGACCCAGCCAGGACCCTGGAGCTGTGAAGCAACTGTGCTAACCACTATGCTACCGTGCTGCCCAAATCCCTGGCTATCCAAATGAAGCCACCAAATTCTTTCCCCCTCTTGCCTGTTCTACTTGCACACTCAAGGTTTCACACTCCTAGACTACCAAAATACCCCTTTGATGGCGGCAACTGGTGATTGGAATGGCTGTTGTCACAAATACGTGAATACTATCCTGATGCTTTTACGTTCATTTTAATAATGATTAGCTCTCCGTCACACAACCCCCCCCTCCCTGAAAATGCAAACCTTGCTGACGTTGACGAGGTTTACAACAGTTATTTAAAAACATGAATCAGTCAAGTGGATACCCTGAGGATACAAAGGTAAGTGTAGCTCCTGAGGAAGAGAGGCATGCCAGGGCAGAGCCACGACTTTCCCTTGGCACAGGTTGGCACTGCCAGGTTGGTACTGCTTCAGCTATACGAAAAGTAACTGTGAACCGTTCTGGGCTCCAGGCACTCGGAAGGACGTATTGGTCTTGGAGGAAGTAAATTTATTAGAATGAAACTCTAGACACCAGGGGCGAGATTCTCCGCATTTGGGACAGGCCGTGACCCACGGTAGCATTCACGCCCACTTCCGGGGTGGATTCTCCCCCCCAGGCGGGTCTAGGAGTGCGGCCCCGTGCGTCACGGCGGCGCGGCCTTGACGATGGTCGCCAAGGCCGCACGCCTAGCGTCACGCCGGCTGACGCGGCCGATGACGTCAGCCGTGCATGCGCAGGTTGGACAACGCCAAGCCACGAATGCGCAGTTGGCGTCTTTTACCTCAGCCGCCCCGTAAGTGGCAGCTTGATCTTGCGGGGCGGTGGAGGGAAAAGAGTGCGGCCCGCGATCGGTGCCCACCGATCGCGGGCCTATGCCCCCCTTGGCATGGCCGTGGTACTGCCGTGCCAATCGGGCCCGCAGTTGCCCCAAACGGGCATCTGGCGCCCGTTTCATGACGGCAGCGAGCAGGTATGTTTGCTGCCATGTTGAAACGGGCCCGAAGGCCCGGCCGCTCGGCCCATCGGCCTCGGAGAATCGCCGCTCGCCGTAAAAAATGGCGAGTGCCGATTTGTGGCGTGGGTCGGGGGGGGGGGGGGGAGAATAGTGGGAGGGCGTGAAAAATGTCGGGAGGCCCTCCCGCTATTCTCCCACCTGGCGTGGGGGGCAGAGAATCGCTCCTTTCCAAAGAGGATGGTGAATGTGTGAATTGCTCTGTCTGAAGAGGCAAATAATGTAAAAAAAAAGATTTAGGGAAAAATCAATCAATATTTGAGGAAGTGGCTTACTTAGGAGTTGATAGTTTTTTGAATTGTTCAGAGAGATTGGGGGGCAGCACGGTAGCATGGTGGTTAGCATAAATGCTTCACAGCTCCAGGTCCCAGGTTCGATTCCCGGCTGGGTCACTGTCTGTGTGGAGTCTGCACGTTCTCCCCGTGTGTGCGTGGGTTTCCTCTGGGTGCTCCGGTTTCCTCCCACAGTCCAAAGATGTGTGGGTTAGGTGGATTGGCCATGCTAAATTGCCCGTAGTGTTCTAAAAAGTAAGGTTGGGGGGGGGTTGTTGGGTTACGGGTATAGGGTGGATACGTGGGTTTGAGTAGGGTGATCATTGCTCGGCACAACATCGAGGGCCGAAGGGCCTGTTCTGTGCTGTACTGTTCTATGCTCTATTGTGTTATCATCTGGTCATATACTTAGAGATGTAATATCTATTTAACAAAGGTGAGCAATGAAATAAAGTGTCTCTAGAGGGTTTATGAACTCCACTGACATTTATTTCCTTTATGAGGTTATACCTATCTGTTTATTGACTTGGTGGATTTTTTTTTCCTTTGTGAAACTTTGATAATTTTCTGGGTTCATGACTTCCACATGTGATTAACGCATTACAGAGCCACACAGAACCTTCGTCAAACACATAAAAATATGTGACTGATAGGAAATATCTATTAATGTATTGGAATACTAATCAGGAGTCATATTCAACCCGATGTATTGCATGTTGGCTGCACAGTGGGAGAATTTCCTTGGTTTATTTGCTAATCCATGTGTGGTCATCAGTATTAGGGGTATTACGGTACCGAGGTTGGAGGTACCCAATGCTGTAAGACCTTTGCTGTTGGAGGTACCTGATACTGTAAGATCATTGGTGAAGCCTGCCTGCTGGTTCCGCACAGTAAGGCGGAGTATAAGAGTATGTGTCTCCCTAGCTGCTTCATTCTGTACCTGCGCTGCTGGGGGAAATATCTAGTCCAATAAGACCTTCAACTGTTCTCCAATCTTGCTTCGTGAGTTATTGATCGTGCATCACCATGTTTCTGAGGAAAACAATCATAGAATTAGAATTTACAGTGCAGAAGGAGGCATTCAGCCCATCGAGTCTGCACCGGCTCTTGAAAAGAGGACCCCACTTAAACCCACACCTCCACCCTATCCCCGTAAACCAGTAACCCCACCTTAGCTAAGGGCAATTTTAGCGTGGCCAATCCATCTAACCCACACATCTTTGGACTGTGGGAGGAAACCGGAGCACCCGGAGGAAATCCACGCAGACACGGGTAGAATGTGCAGACTCCGCACAGCGAGTGACCCGAGCCGGGACTCGAAACTGGGATCCTGGAGCTGTGAAGCAACTGTGCTAACCACTATGCTACTGTGCTGCCCCTGTTCCAATACACTATTGAAACATAAATCTTTGCCCATAACACTTTACTGGTAAGTATACCTTTAAAGCATTACATTAATGCATGCATTGAATAATGTATTTTTTGCTTTTCTGATTTTTTTTGTATGGCATTTACCATTTGATTAACATGAGGAAGGTTTGAATGTGTTTCGAGATTTTATACTTTTCACTGCCCCCAAGAACAATATTCCACATGATTTCTAATCAAAAATGATCAGTCTTACTGGTGAGATACACCAACACTTTGTGGTCAGTGTTAACTCAGCTACTTCACAATTCATTTAAAGGTGCTCTTACAGTTTTTCTGCAACCAAAATGCACTACCGGAGTGGCTCCTTAAATCATCATAGCAATGCTGATGGTGTATTAGCGCTCCACACTCACAGCTCCTGCTCAGTGTAACGGGAATTGAGTGTAAAACTCCCAAGTGGCTCTGAAGGGAAGCGAAATGCAATTGCCTCTTTGTGTTGGGATGAGTTCAGTACTGGATGCAGTTGCCATTCACATTGGCCCCTCTGCTGCTCACTATGGCTGGCCAGCAAATGGCACCCTCTCTTAGAATTTCCCTCTGTTGATTTGGTCATTTAATGTCGGCAATATTTTGCCCTGCTGGAGTGTAAGATGGAAACATCACTGACAGCAACTAGATCATCACCTGAACAAAAGACATGAAATCTGGGCAGCACGGTAGCATGGTGGTTAGCATAAATGCTTCACAGCTCCAGGGTCCCAGGTTCGATTCCCGGCTGGGTCACTGTCTGTGCGGAGTCTGCACGTCCTCCCCCTGTGTGCGTGGGTTTCCTCCGGGTGCTCCGGTTTCCTCCCACAGTCCAAAGATGTGCGGGTTAGGTGGATTGGCCATGCTAAATTGCCCGTAGTGTCCTAAAAAGTAAGGTTAAGGGGGGGGGGGGGGGGTTGTTGGGTTACGGGTATAGGGTGGATATGTGGGTTTGAGTAGGGTGATCATTGCTCAGCACAACATCGAGGGCCGAAGGGCCTGTTCTGTGCTGTACTGTTCTATGTTCTATGTTCTAAATTCAGTGTGCAGATAATGAGAAAGAAGATTAAACTAGAAGGTGGATTCAATATCAAATTAGGGACAGAAAGATAAATAAAAATAAATAAAGAGAGAGAATCAAAGATTAAGTTAAGAGAGAGAAAAAAGAGACAAAGAAAATGTAAAAATTAATTTTTAATTTTTAATTTTGCATTTTTAAAATCACCAACAACAATTAACACCTGAAAGAATGGAACTTTCCCCTTATATCTGGATAATTTCCAGTGTCACAAAGAATAACTGAAAGTGTCATATATCATAGTGTTTAGTCTTGAAATAATTTGCCTTAACTCCCTATGACAGGGTATTCTTGTATAGGAACTTGCCACCACTCGATACGATGGAATGAGGAGCCAGACAGTGAGGTGCCAAGTTTGAAAAGATAATGGAAGAACTGTGCAACTCTGATGCCACCTTTTGCATTTTCACCTTTAATCGCATACCTGACCTCACCTGAGTTGCTACTTGCACAAAATAATGGCCAATAATATTAGTTTTGCTATGATTTTGACAGCAACATTTGGTCCACTATATTGATGTTCCACAGAATCAAAGTAAAGTAAAACTGTTTTATTGCTGTTATACTCCAAGCACATCCTGAAAGCATTTTGTTTTCATTCCCCTATCATCATTTTGGTATATTAATGTATAAGAATGAATCCTCTGTCCTTGAACAGAGCAATTAATATTTGTTTTGTGCAGATTTGCTGCCATGGTTTCTTATAATATAACATCAATTATACTTCAAAATTACAGTGTTAATAAAGACATTTACTCATCAGAATACGGAAGTTCAAATGCAGCATGTGTTGTGTTTGTTGTGTCTGTCTCTTTAAGACAGTACAGTCAAAAAGTGTCACCTGACTTGAGGGACCAGTGGGAACTGAGAGTGAGTGATCACCTCAGAGGGGGGAGTCCTCTCTTGGGAAGAATACATTTAACAGTTATGTAGTAAGCATGTAAGGACTTGGAGTTGTGCTCCAAGGAAGCCTAGAGTTGCAAACCTCCAGCACCAAATTACTCTTTGTTAATTAACACCTTCTTGTTCTTAACAAAGTCTGGAGTCTCTTAAGAATGCCAATCATGTGCTGTAACGCATATCAGCGTCTGAAATATTATTCAAAGTAAATACTAAAGAGTAAGAAGTTATGAAAGCATTGTGTGTTTCAATAGGATATATTCAATAGGGCAGCACGGTAGCACAGTGCTTAGAACAGTTGCTTCACAGCTCCAGGGTTCCAGGTTCGATTCCCAGCTTGGGTCACTGTCTGTGCGGAGTCTGCACATTCTCCCCGTGTCTGAATGGGTTTCCTCCGGGTGCTCCGATTTCCTCCCACAGTCCAAAGACGTGCAGGTTAGATGGATCGGCCATGCTAAATTGCCGTTAGTGACCAAAAAGGTTAGGTTGGGTTACTGGGTTATGGGGATAGGGTGGAAGTGTGGGCTTAGGTAGGGTTCTCTTTCCAAGGGCTGGTGTAGACTCAATGGGCCGAATAGCCTCTTTCTGCACTGTGAATTCTATGATAATCTGTGAAGGAATTGAAGGAAATTGTGAGCAGTTTTGGGCCCCGTATCTAAGGAAGGATGTGCTGGCCTTGGAAAGGGTCCAGAGGAGGTTCACAAAAATGATCCCTGGAATGAAGAACTTGTCGTATGAGGAACGGTTGAGGACTCTGGGTCTGTACGCATTGGAGTTTAGAAGGATGAGAGGGGATCTTATTGAAACGTACAGGATACTGCGAGGCCTGGATAGAGTGGACGTGGAGAGGATGTTTCCACTTGTAGGAAAAACTAGAAGCAGAGGACACCATCTCAGACTAAAGGGACGATCCTTTAAAACAGAGATGAGGAGGAATTTCTTCGGCCAGAGGGTGGTGAATCTGTGGAACTCTTTGCCGCTGAAGGCTGTGGAGGCCAATTCACTGAATATCTTTAAGACAGAGATAGATAGGTTCTTGATTAATAAGGGGATCAGGGGTTATGGGGGGAAGGCAGGAGAATGGGAATGAGAAAATATAGCCATGATTGAATGGCGAAGCAGACTCGATGGGCTGAGTGGCCTAATTCTGTTCCTGTCTCATGGAAATGGACAGTAATTCTTCTCGTGGTTGGATTTCCAGTAGCTTGTTTTCCCAATTCCAGTTATTGACAAATAGTTCCAGCTACTAACAGAGTAGAGAGGTATCATGATAAGGAAAGTGTCCAGTTAGAGTTTTCAAACAGCATTTTAGGCATCCCGTGCTGACAGCATGTATTCCAAATTGCAACTGACCTGAAGAAATCAGAGGCTTATTATTGTAACGGTTGTGGTGATCTCATGTTGAAATCTCTCATGCAACGTTCACTGTGTAAAGGAGAACACAATTAATAGTCTAGAAACATGGCATTACTAATTTTAAAAACATTTCCCCTTTAATTTCCGAATTCACCCTGCTCCTTCCCTCCTCTCTCTTCATGTTTATTCCAGTTCAACCTCCAACTATTACATTTTAAAATACCAAGTTTCAATTAGCAGCATCAAAACTCCTGCACCACCACTGACTCAGACATTTGGTAGAATGTTTTTTCTGGTTAACTGTGTGAATCTGCAGCAACTTTAGGGATAGTATTTGAGGTGCAGATTGTAAATTCCTGAGCAGAATGAAAAAATGAAAATGAAAATCGCTTATTGTCACGAGTAGGCTTCAATGAAGTTACTGTGAAAAGCCCCTAGTCACCACATTCCGGCACCTGTCCAGGGAGGCTGGTACGGGAATCGAACCGTGCTGCTGGTCTGCTTGGTCTGCTTTAAAAGCCAGCGATTTAGCCGAGTGAGCTAAACCAGCCCCTATGAATGACCAGGTATTGAAGACGTTTAGTTTTTATTGTGATTTGTTGACCAAAGGGAGACTGAAATGAAATGAAATTAAAATCACTTATTGTCACAAGTAGGCTTCAAATGAAGTTACTGTCAAAAGTCCCCAGTCACCACATTCCGGCGCCTGTTCGGGGAGGCTGGTACGGGAATTGAACGGTGCTGCTGGCCTGTCTTGGTCTGCTTTCAAAGCAGCGATTTAGCCCTTTGCTAAACCAGTCCTACACCAGCCATGAGTGCACTTTCAAGAACAATGCCATATATTGTGCACAGCACCCCTTCCATTATCTTCACTCTGAACCTTTCTTTGATTCCCTCCCCGTCTGTGTCCCTGCATCTGACCACTCCTGCTCCCATTATTTCATGGTGAATCCTTTTGCATCTCTCTCTCTCTCCCAGTAAGCATTGGATTATTGTTGTCGGTCGCCATTACAGCATGCCGTGTGAAATAGACCAGCCATTTAACAAAGTCATTGACAATTGTTTAAAGGAACTTATTGCATGAGTTGATCTCCGTTGTCTCTTTGTGTTGTTATGGGTTAGAGATTGCTGCCACTATCGATCTGGACGTTCATATTTTTCAAGTTTGTCTGGGACATTCCATTTTAAATCAATTACATTGATTAAAAAAACAGAAATTTTTATCAGTTCTTCAGTCTTTTGCTGAAAGTATGTGGTTTGTTGACACAAAACGGGGTCAGTAATCGAGCAGTTTCACAGAAAGTCCCAGAGTGACAGATTTTGCTCATGACATTAACTTGACTCTGGAAGTGGCCCAAGAAGGTTAGATGTATGTTTATGCTGTGCCAACACTCAATATTCATTCTACTTGTTGAGAAGTGCAGCTCAGACAGAATTTCAGTGCCGTGCGTAAATATTTGTCTTGTGCAGTTGGAAGATATGTGCCGAATAATTCTATCTCTAAATAAAATTTATTGGAATTTAGGTCTACAGACAGCTGAGTTGGCTAATACTATTCCTGCGGATTCCAGAGGGAATATACTGTGTAATGTATCACTCAGCACAATAACATGCAAGGACATCAGCTGCAGTGTTACAAATGGGTTAATTTCCTGAGGACCAGTGTGAAGAAGAAGGTATTTTAAAACATATTTTGTGGCTGTGGGTCTGTGTCTGTTTGTGCCTCATTTAATGTTAGGTAATTTGGACATTCTGAATTTTCCCTCAGTGTACCCGAACAGGTGCCAGAATGTGGCGACTAGGGGCTTTTCACAGTAACTTCATTGTAGTGTTAATGTTAGCCAACTTGTGAAACTAATAAAGATTATTATTATTATTATTATTAATGAAGCTGGAGACTGGGTTTCTGCAAAGTTGAGGGCATCAAAGGGGCTCGATGTAAAAGGCAGGCATTTAATGTGAATGGAGCTGAGTTGGACGTTTTCCAAATAATTAAAACATGGGAAAAAATTTGCGTTAGGAGATAAAGATTGTTGTGTTCAGTAAATTTCAAAGGGAAGTAAAAAGAGTTGAGAACTTGGAAAGGGTTAGAAATGAATAAAGTGAGGCTATAAAATGTTATTTTACTCAAATGTGATGGCCTTTAGGATTTTAAGATGGCGGGATTTTCCGTTGCAATTGACCCCATACCCTATCAATAACGTAACGGGAATCGCGACTAAGTGTTGGGATCCCCATTTGCATGAATCTAACTATCAGTATCGGGCGTATTCCGCCCATGTTAAACTGGCCATTCACTTCAGCGAGAGTTATAACACATCCCCAATGATGTTTACCTGGCAGCGGAACCTGCTGGAGGTGCACAGGTGAGAGGGGAAGAGGGCCATGCCAGGACAGTACCCTGGCACCTGCTCCAGCACTGCCCCCTGGTATGACCCCCTGACACTGCCCCTTGGTGGGGGCGTCCATGCTAGTGGTGGGGGTGGAGTTCTGTGAGGGAACTGCTGGTTAACATCCATGGGCGGGGTGGGGGGGTTCCATGAGGTCGGGGGATCCATGGGGTGGAGTCGGGGTTCAGGGATGTCCTGAGAATTTAAACGTCCAAGCTTCTGGTGGGCAGGCTTTAATCAGAGCCCCCCCCCCCACCACACCCCCTTCAGCATGAGGTCACAGGACTCAGACTTCTCATTGAATTATTCTTGCCAAAGTGTCTAAAAATATGGTGGGATAAGGGGAGTTAGCGGCTTATTGTCATTGGACGAGTGATCTGGAAATGAAGGGTCTGCTCTGCGGTCCCGGGGTCAAACCCTGCCACTGCAGATGGTGAAATTTGAATCCAATATAAACCTGGAATTAAAAGGCTCATGGTGACCATGAAACAATTACTGTTCTAAAAACCCATCTTTAGGAAAGGAAATCTGCCGTCCTTACCTGGCCTGGCCTACATGTGACTCCAGACCCACAGCAATGTGGCTGACTCTTCAATGCTCTCAGGGAGGGGCAGCGACACAGCCAGTGACACCCACATCCAATAAATGAATTAAAAGTAAAGCTGGCAGAGTAGTCATGCCCTCTACTTTACCTGCCCAAGTAGAAAAGGGCTGTGATAGATTGCCATGTTTCCCTCTGAGGTTTGGTTTGCGTGGCATTTACCATCTGCCAGATTATACCACCAGTGTTCAGGCAAAATCTGTCAGGCCAATTATCAAAAGAAAATGCATATTTTAAACCAAAACACTTTCTATGCTTTCTATTTTGGGCAGCATGGTAGCATGGTGGTTAGCATAAATGCTTCACAGCTCCAGGGTCCCAGGTTCGATCCCCGGCTGGGTCACTGTCTGTGCGGAGTCTGCACGTTCTCCCCGTGTCTGCGTGGGTTTCCTCCGGGTGCTCCGGTTTCCTCCCACAGTCCAAAGATGTGCGGGTTAGGTGGATTGGCCATGCTAAATTGCCCGTAGTGTCCTAAAAAGTAAGGTTAAGGGGGGGGTTGTTGGGTTACAGGTATAGGGTGGATACGTGGGTTTGAGTAGGGTGATCATGGCTCGGCACAACATCGAGGGCCGAAGGGCCTGTTCTGTGCTGTACTGTTCTATGTTCTATGTTCTATGCTGAATTACAATCTTAGATTATTAGCTCAAGTGTTTTCCCTATCTGTGTACCTCCTGATTCCTTCCCCTCTACTTCAGCCAGCGGGAGCCAGATTCAAAAATCCAGGCCATTCTTGTAAGCTGCCTTTAAGAGATAATAGCATGGCAACACTAGAAAGGAGAGTGTCATGTGATCCAGTCTTAGTTTCACTTTTACATTCAGCAGAGCACACACACACAGCTCTGATACTGATCTCTTCAAACCTAATTTCTCACATGCCTAAACTTAACAAATAAACCCACAATGTGTTTACACAATCCCTTCTGAGTGCTGGGTGCCTTTCTGTTTACAGACTGTTGTCTGTAAATTATCAGGCCCTTCAGCCAGTTTATTTTCAAAACATTTTACCCAGGCATCTTTACTTTTGAGATGAACTAATACAAAAGAGGTTTGCAGTTTAACTCAATTTTATTCACAATTCTCCGATTTTTTTATTGTACCTCTATTTTATTTGGGGATTACAATCGTCAGCATCACTGGCACAAAGTGCAATTCAGATTCGCAGCTGAGCTCTAGGTCTTACCCACATTTAGTAAAGGGCGATGGCCAGGCGATGATCACTCGATGTGGATATCTTCTCTGGGCTCAGAGGCCAGGGTCCCTTCTGTTTTGTTATGCTCTTGACGTAGCATAAGCTGCTTCCTTGATGTGCACTCTGACAAAGGGAGGTTCAGACTTGGAGATAGCTTTAACACATTTATTAAACTATTAACAATTCTCCTACTTGGATTCAACTCTTCTGTTAATGCTGCTATAGCTACTCACACTAACTAACCAGCCTGCTACAATCCACGTGGTGGGTGTGATGTGTTTCAATCAACCCTATCTGTACTCACTAAGTGTCTGCACTGGAAAGAGGAAGATCATGTGTGCTGTGTCCTTATATATGGGTTGGTGTAATGCCCCCCTGTGGTAGTGTCACCTCTGTGTGTATCATGAATGCCCATTGGTCATGTCCTATCTTACTGACCTATTGGTTGACTGTCTGTGTGTGTCATGATTTCCCTGGTGCTCCCTCTAGTGTCTAGCTAGGTGTAGTTTGTTCACATTAACCCCTTGTGTATTTACAGTGATGCATATCACCACACCTTCTTCTCACGATGGTTGTACGTGGGGGACTCCCAGGTTGTCACTGAAGATCTGTTTCTTCATTTATACCGGTTCTGCTAGCACTGAGTCATAGGTATACGCCCACACCTGGCCTGAGATCTATTGTCCTATCCAGGCTTAAACTGATTAATGTGAATAAACAAAATACTCCTGTTCAGCCAGGGTGATTCAAACAAGATCCATTGTCCTCTGAAACACTCCTATCTGACCGACTAGTAGCCCTTTATGGAGTCAGATGGCCTCTTTACAGTTTCTGTTTCCTGCCTTTGTATGTTTCCCCTTGTCAGCCTGTCCCCCTGCCACACAACCTAACATGACAGCCACAATCTCAGAACACGGACTTGTTCATTTCACAATGAAATGTGGAGAGAGTTCTTCACTCAGAGGATTGTGAACTTCCGGAATTCTCCGCCACAGAATTTTGTGAATACTCCCTTGTTGAATATATAATTAAGGCTGAGGCAGACCTTTGGTCTCTCAGTGAATCAGAGGATATGGAGAGTGGGCCGGAAAGTGGAGTGAAGGCAAAGTATCAGCCATGAATGTATTGAATAATGGAGCAGGCACAGGGGTACACACAGGCCGAAATCTTCCAGCCTTGTTTGTGCCTGGGATTTTCCAGTGCCACTGAAAGTGAATGGAGTTCTGAGTGGAATGCTAAATTTTCCATTCCCGCTCGCAACAGGCCCCACAATGGATGAGACCTGGGGCGGGATTCTCCCCTACCCGGCGGGGCGGGGGGGGGGGGGGGGGGTCCCGGCGGGATGGAGTGGCGTGAACCACTCCGGCGTCGGGCCGCCCCAAAGGTGCAGAAGTCGCCACACCTTTAGGGGCCAAACCCTAACCTTGAGGGGCTAGGCCCGCGCCGGAGTGGTTGGCGCCCCGCCGGCCGGCGGGAACGGCCTTTAACGCCACGCCAGCCGGGGCCAAAGGGACTTCGCCGGCCGGCGGACGTCCGCGAATGTGCCGGAGCGTCAGCGGCTGCTGACGTCATCCCCGCGCATGCACACGGGAAGGGGTCACTTCCGCCTCCGACATCGTGAAGACTATGGCGAAGGCGGAAGGAAAAGAGTGCCCCTATGGCACATGCCCGCCCGCCGATCGGTGGGCCCCGATCACGGGCCAGGCCACCGTGGGGGCACCCCCGGGACCAGATCACCCCCCCCCCCCCCCCCCACAGGACCCCGGAGCCCGCCCACGCCACCTGGTCCCGCCGGTAATGTAGGTGGTTTGATTCCCACTGGCAGGACCGGCATGACAGCGGCAGGACTTCAGCCCATCGCGGGCTGGAGAATCACCGACAGGCGTGGCATGATTCCCGCCCCCGCCGAATCTCTGGTGCTGAAGACTTTAGGAGACGGTGGGGGCGGGATTCACGCCGGCCCCTGGCAATTCCCCAACCCGGCGGGGGTTCGGAGAATCCTGCCCCTGGATCTGGATTTTTTTATTGGCACGGGTACAGTCCAGACCAGTGTTCTTCAAACTTTTTTCCCGAGGACCCATTTTTACCAACCGGCCAACCTTCGCGACCCGCGCCGGCCGACCTGCGCGACCCACCATTATCTCTTACCTTGGGGCAGCAGGGTAGCATGGTGGTTAGCATAAATGCTTCACAGCTCCAGGGTCCCAGGTTCGGTTCCCGGCTGGGTCACTGTCTGTGCGGAGTCTGCACGTCCTCCCCCTGTGTGCGTGGGTTTCCTCCGGGTGCTCCGGTTTTCTCCCACAGTCCAAAGATGTGCGGGTTAGGTGGATTGGCCATGCTAAATTGCCCGTAGTGTCCTAATAAAAGTAAGGTTAAGGGGGGGTTATTGGGTTACGGGTATAGGGTGGATACGTGGGTTTGAGTAGGGTGATCATTGCTCGGCACAACATTGAGGGCCGAAGGGCCTGTTCTGTGCTGTACTGTTCTATGCTCTATTGTTTGCTGCTGACAAAAATGGAGGAAATGGTTTTGTGTCCCTTTGGCCCTCGTACGCCCTCCTCCAATGGAACCTGTTGGATGAAGTTGAAGCCTCCCCGTGTCGGAAAGTATGTCCAAAGTTCTGAATTTTTTTCCTGCAAAACTTTATCAAATAAACCCCCCCCCCCCCCGAACTTGTAAAAAAAAAGGGTAAAATAAATGAAAAAAAATTAAAAGCCGGCTGCTGTGCGGGGATTTGCGCAATCGGGAGCGCCGCCGCCAACGGCTCCGTGTCCCTCCCGACACCGGCCCGCGACCCACCTGCGGGTTGCGCCCCCGACTTTGAAGAACACTGGTCCAGGCAGATCATTCCACACATGAGAAAAATACATAGGGCAAACATAAAACACACAATGTAAATACATAGACACAGGTGAAGCATATGGAATGTAGCACTACTCAGTAGAAAAGATGTGTGAAGAGATCAATTCAATTCACTCCATTAGAATGGACACTGTGGAGATTTTGTGGAATCCCAATTCTGGGGAATGAAGCCGGACAGGTGGTTGATGTGTTGGTGGGGGAGTATTTTGGTGATAGTGACCACAACATGGTACAATTTAAGTTTGTTATGGATAAAGATATAGACAAGTTGCAATAAAAGGTTTGGGATTTGGGGAGAGTTGTTTTAGTAAAATAAGGCAAAGGTAGACTGGAAAGAGGTAGACTGTGGGAAACTCTATAAAAGAGCAGTTGCGGGGGGTGGTGGGGGAATTAAAAAAGGAAATGGGGAGGGTACAGGCCCAGCATATTCCCTCTAGGATGATGGGAAGGACTAACAGGAGCAGAGAACCATGGATGACCAGAGATATGCAGGATACAATGAGAAGGAAAAGAGTGGATTTTAACAAGTACAAGGGAAGCAAACCAAAAGAGGCATTAGTGAAGTACGGAAAGTGCAGGATGGAGCTTAAGAAAGCAATTAGGAGAGCAAAGAGGGGATATGAGAAATCTCTGGCTGGTAAAAGTAGGTAAAATCCCAAGATATTCTATTAGTATATCAATGGGAAGCTGATAACCAGGGAAAGAGTGGGGCCCATTAGGGTCCAAGGGGGAATCTGTGGGTGGAGCCAGAGAACCTATTTAGGTTGAATGAATACATCTCATCTGTCTTCACCCAAGAGAATGAGGAAAAAAACTCAGGGAGAGAGAGCAATGAAATGAAATGAAAAATCACTTATTGTCAGAAGTAGGCTTCGAATGAAGGTACTGTGAAAAGCCCCTAGTCGCCACATTCCGGCGCCTGTTCAGGGAGGCTGGTACGGGAATTGAACAGTGCTGCTGGCCTGCCTTGGTTTGCTTTCAAAGCCAGTGATTTAGCCCTGTGCTAAACCAGCCCCTAACTGTGAGGTTCTTGAGCAAATGCCATTGAGTGTGAGAAGGTATTGGAGGTGTTGGCAGGTTTAAACGTGGACAAATCTCCAAGTCCAGATGAATTGTGACCCAGGATGCTGTGGGAGGCGAGGGAGGAGATTGCAGGAGTTCTGAACCAAATTTTGAATTCCGCTCTGGCTACGAGGGAGGTGCCAGAGGATTGGAGGACGGCTAATGTGGTCCCACTATTTAAGAAGGGTTGTAGAGATAAGCCAGGGAACTACAGACCAGTGAGTCTCACGTCAGTAACAGGGAAACTATTGGAGAAAATTCTGAAGGAGAGAATCTATCTCCACTTGGAGAGGTAGGGTTTGATCAGGAATAGTCAGCATGGCTTTGTCAGAGGGAGGTCATGCCTGAAAAAACTTGATTAAATATTTTGAACATTTGATCAGGTGTGTAGATGAGGGTAGTGCAGTTGATGTAGTTTACATGGATTTCAGCAAAGCTTTCGATAAGGTCCCAAATGGGAGACATATAAAGAAAGCAAATGCACATAGATAATAGGATAACCTGATAAGGTGGATCAAAAATTGGCTTAGTTGTAGGAGACAGAGGGTGATGACAGAATGCTGCTTTAGTGACTGAAAGCCAGTGCCCCGTGGCGTATCACAGGGGTCTGTGTTGGGTCTCCTATTGTTTGTTATTTATATAAACAACGTAGATGACTACGTGGGGGGTAAGATCTGTAAGTTTGTGGATGACACAAAGATTGGCCGGGTGGTTAACAATGTGGTTGAGTGTCTTGGGTTACAGGAAGATAATGACGGGATGGTCAAATGGGCAGTAACGTAGCAGGTGGACAGATAACAAGCACGCCTTTCAGGACTTGTGGGAGGAAACCCACGCAGACACGGGGAGAACGTGCAGACTCCACACAGACAGTGACCCAAGGCCGGAATCAAACCTGGAACCCTGGCGCTGTGAAGCAACAGTGCTAAACACTGTAATTTGAGGAAATATAAGAGGATGAAGTGCCTTGAATTGTTTTGCCTGTTCCATTTACAGGTATCTTTATATGAATTTTTTAATTATATAATTTTGGGTATTTAACATGACATCATGAATATGTTAATGAAGATTTTGCCTCAATATTTCTCACAAAGTGAAGAATGAATTCATTCAGGCAGGAAGTAGGATTTTGTATTTTGGGGTTCGGACTCTGAGATTGGGATCAAAGGGAAGTTCCAACTGCAGATTGTGTCGGGAGCAGGCACCTGACCTCAATTTTTCCTGAATTGGCCAATTAGTGTCTCATTGTCCAATTAAGGATGAGGCCGTGCTCTCAAATTGAAGAGCCAATAAGTGGTTCTCCAACTTGGTCGGTGCCTCCTACCCCAGGTAAGGGAGAGAGAGAGAGAGAGAGAGAGAAAAGAGAGAGAGAAAGAAAGAAAAAGAGAGAAAAAAAAAACAGGGAGAAAAAAGAGAGAGAGAGATGTCTATATCCTGAAGAACTCTCAGCAAATTCTAAATCTTTTTCAGAAAATGGCCTGCGTATCCGCCTCCATTCCTATCACTATGGTGCGGTGAAACTTCTGCCCGATGTCTTTGCATTTACTAACAAGATGGATCCTTATCCCTGTGTGATTAATCAAATGAAGCAAAGAGTTGATACATTTGGTTCAATTTGGTTTGATCAGATATTGAATTAGATCCTGACAGAGTCACGTCTTGCCTGATTTGTCCTCCATCTCTACGAACATGGCTGTCATTTAAAGTAAGTTTTGCAATTTGACCAGATCAGTTGCGATAAGTGAAGCAATGGTGAATTATTGAAAAGGTCACTGCAGCAAGATGACACGCTGCTTCTCCGAAGCAATCCAATCAGCTGCAAAGGCTCTTCTCTTCAGCTCTTATTACACATAAACTTAAAGAATGCCTCAAGGTACAAATCCTCAGAGTCGTAAGTTCATCAAAACCATCTGTAAGGTAAGTCAAGGTTAATTAAAGTTTAAATGAGGCTACATAATTGTAACCCCATTTGTGGCCTTGACTGATATTGCAGAATCATTTAACAGGGATGACCTACGATTTCAAAAACTAAGTATTTGTCAGGCATCCTGGCAGCTATTGATTGTATTATACCAGCATTAGTGTCTGCAGTTTGTTCAGCTTTCAGTCAACATTCAGGATAATGCCACAAGGCTGATACTTGTCCTCATCACAAAGACAACAAAATTACACGTTTGGGCACAATCTCCAACTGACTATCAATTCATTTATTTGTCCTTCAGAAGATTCTTTTCTGCTTTGAAATATTTTACACATCAAAGATTGACCTGATCGCACCTTCAATGAAACAATGTCACCTTCACTCTTTGATCCAATCCATTGGCGGCAAATCAAACCTGTGAAGCCGGCTTTGTGTTTAGAAATGTCCCGAATTGTGAAAGTTGCTCCCACCTTATAGAGAACAGAAGTCCGGAATGTCAAGCACCAGATAAATACCACAACAGCAAAGCCGGCATCGCACCTGGACCGATTCAGCGACTGTAGAGGGGCTCGCACCGACGCCACGTGGAACACAATCCATTCCAATGAGAAACGGTGAGGGATTCGCTGGAGTCAGGATTGACACTCAGGAGGCTGACAAGCTGCAGTCACATATACACACTTCACTCCCTACACACACCAACCCAGCCAACAAGGTGGCAGTGAGGAGAGCGGCTCCACACTTCATTGACACCGAGCTGGAGACCCTCCTGGACGTGGTGGAGGAGAGGGTGGTTCAGACAATGGAGAATCCCGCCTGAGATGCTCGAGGCAGATTCTACCCCAAAAATCACCACTGCACTCGGGTGAAAAAAATATAGACCAATTTTAAAAATAATAGGATGGGGAAAAGTAAATAGGCTGTATAGGAGGTGTTGATATACAATGTTCAGAATGTTTTCATGATAATTACTATTATATATTGGATGATTATACTAATAGGTTGGGATTAACAAAATAAATCTGTTGAGATTTGACAATTCTGTGTTACTCGTGTTCAGTTTTGGATTGTGTGAGATACAGATTTACAGTCGGTTTCATATTCTGCTTTAACTGCTGCAATTTAGGGTTGCAGTTCTCGCTAACGTTTTTTGCAGCATCTACTTCTCTCTAAAAGACATTAAAGGTTCAGTAGCACCTTGTAATTCATGGCATTAATCAACAAACCAAACTGGATCAGACTGCAAAGATAAATTTACTTTTGTTCAGTATATTTCAAGTTGAAACACTGTCCCTCACATATTGCAGATTCCTGCTGGGATTTGGAATCTTATTTTTCCAAACAGCTGGTGGGAGTACGAAACTTTTGTAAATAATTTTCCCTCTGGGTGATTCAGATTCAACTTCAGCTGATCATGCAACTCCAAGCAGACAATGCTGTGAGGATAATAAATATTGCATGTGCCCCTGTAGAAAAATGAGGTCTCTCACATGTGGTTGTCATCCACACGCAGCACAAACAGTGTGTGGGAGCATTTCTCCCAGGCAATATTCAATATTTTAGTCTACCTGAGTTACGTTTACATGCACGCCGAACCTCTCATTGCACATTTTAGTTTTCATAACTGAGCTCTATTTTGAGGCTCGAAATGATGCAATATTAAACAGGATAAAATATTCTTTTGTCTTTTACTTGACTTCTGTTTTTTTTAGCAGATTATTGTTCGGTATTAACTTGTCATTAAGAAAAGTACAATGTGAATTAGGTATATTCAATCAAATAGCTTGACGTGGCTTTTTAATTCATTGGCTTTCCATTAAATAATGAGTTTTACACGTTTCTCAATAAATATTGGAGCACTTGCTCGAAATGAAGAAAGAAATCACCATGGCCGCACAGTCTTCATCTTCCATTCCCCCATGGGAAGCAGCAGAGCTCACTCTTGTTCAATCACACCCTGGACAGTACTTGTTTGAATATCACATCAGATTTCATTTACATTTTGATAAATTTCTCATACTTTTGAGGTGATTCATTTCGGCAGGAAGAATGTGGAGTGACCGTCAACCGTAAAGGGAGAAACTGGAAAGGCGAGGCAGGAACAGGGGAAGCTCAGTGCCTATGTACATAAGTCATTGAACGAAGCCGGGCGTGTTCAGAGAGCAGCCAACAAAATCGATTGTATGAACAGGGGCATTGAGTACAAGAGTAAGGAGGTCAATTTGAACTTGTATAAGACACGAGTTGGCCTCACCTGGAGATTACGCCCAGTTCTGGGCTCCGTACTCAAGGAAGGAGGGATTGGAGACAGTACAGAGGAGATTCACGAGAATGATCCCACGGATAATGAACTGTCACTATGAGAATACATTGGAGAGGTTGGGACTGTGCTCCTTGGGGAAAAGAAGGCTGAGAGGAGACTAGATGGAGGTATTCAAGATCCTGAGGGGTATGGACAGCACGGTAGCATTGTGGATAGCACAAATGCTTCACATCTCCAGGGTCCCAGGTTCGATTCCGGCTTGGGTCACTGTCTGTGCGGAGTCTGCACATCCTCCTCGTGTGTGCGTGGGTTTCCTCCGGGTGCTCCGGTTTCCTCCCACAGTCCAAAGATGTGCAGGTTGGGTGGATTGGCCATGATAAATTGCCCCTTAGTGTCCAAAATTGCCCTTGGTGTTGGGTGGGGTTACTGAGTTATGGGGATAGGGTGGGGGTGTTGACCTTGGGTAGGGTACTCTTTCCAAGAGCCGGTGCAGACTCGATGGGCCGAATGGCCTCCTTCTGCACTGTAAATTCTAGGATTCTATGACAGGATAATAGTGGGAAACTGTTCCAACTCGAGCATCAAGATCAAGAGGCACAGATTCAAAATAATGGGGAAAAGGATTGGAAACAGTCACCCAAGGCTGGAATTGAACCTGGGTCCCCTATGCTAAGCTGATTATAGATTTAAGTCAATGGTGGCTGTGATAATAAGTAGAATAATGGATGTCAAAATCGCATGAAATTTGTCATGATCTCGGCATGAAGTTTAAACTTTGAGTGTAAAACCTCAGTCTCTGGAAAAGGATTCCTTGCAACACAGCTCGTAGCAATCACTCACTCCGATCCCCTCTCCACTTGCTGTTTTGGATGACAGCAGCGTTTGTTTTACCCAATGTGGAGGAGCTGACAGTGGTACAAGGTGAAAACAGTTTAAAGGGTTACTGTAGCATTATCTGCCATTCTTTGAATGTTTTAATAGATATTACGGAATGTAAATAATTATAGTGTCATACTTCCATATGCACAGCTGTCAGCCATCATGGCCGGGATTCTCCCCTAACCGGAGGGGTGGGATGCACCAGCGGCGAGGAGTGGCATGAACCACTCCGGCGCCGGGCCACCCGGACGGTGCGGAGGAGGGGCTAGGCTGGTGCCGGCAGTGTTGGCGTCCCGCCAACCGGTGCCAAAGGGCCTCCGCCGGCCGGCGCGAGTTGGAGCATGCACGGGAGTGACTGCATGTTCTGGCGTGATTGCAGCGCAGGGAGGTTCTGCTCCACGCCAGCCATGGCGGACGTTTATAGCAGCCGGCACGGAAGGAAAGAGTGCCCCCACGACACAGGCCCGCCCGCGGATCGATGGGCCCCGATCGCGGGACAGGCCCCCACCAGGGCCAGATCCCCTTGTGCCCCCCCTCCCCCCGAGGACTCCGCAGGCCGTCAGCAGAGCCAGGCCCCACCGGTAAGGACCTTGTTAGATTTACGCCGAGGGGACTGACCGAAAACATGCGCCCACTTGGCCCATTGCGGAGCGGAGGATCACCGGGGTGGCTACTGCCAACGGCCCCCGACTGGCGCAGCGCGATCCCCGCCCCCATCGAAAAACGGGCGCCGGAGAATCCAGCAGCTGACACCAGGGCGGGATTCACGCCGCCCCCGGCGATTCTCCTGCCCAATGGGGGGGTCAGAGAATCCCGCCCCTTATGTTTAACAAAAGGTGTAATATTAAAACAGGAGGGAGGAGTAATGATATAAATATAGATCTTTAAAGAGATTAAATTATCAGCTCTCTCTGAGTCAAACCTTAAATAAATGGAGCATTTCAGAATGAGAAATAAAACACAGCGGATACTGTATTAGAATATATATCATTTACAGATGATACAGCTGTACACCTTCTTATTACAGGAATTCATTGAAGGAGACTTTCTATCTATCAGTGTAAGTATGTCCATGAGAGAGTAGATTCAGGGTCAGAGTGGATAGAGGGATAGATAAAAAGGTGTATGGGACACCTTCCGATGAAGGGAACTGTGACATGTTCAGCATCTCTGGTACGTGGACACCAGTTTCCACAGTTAGAAGATGTCATGTACATTGTGCATTGCCTGTTTATACAATGCGTAAGCTCCGTGTGTCATACTGGGACAACATCAACCAGATATTCATGTCCTTTGCATCTGTTCATACTTGCCTTACCATTGTCTTCCAATATACTAGGTAATAGGAGATCAGAAGTATAATGCTTCATTATACAACAAATATCCAGAGCAACTCAAATTTAATCAATAAAATGTGTTGGCACATAATCTTAGGACACTAATGAAAATGCTACACTTTCCCACATTAATGAATTAACTTCAATGAAATAACTTCTCAATGTTCTTGTTCTGAACATTGGCCAAAGTTTGCCAACATATTGTTCTGTTTACAACAATAAACAATCTGAAGGGCTTCTTAACCTTTGCTGACCTGGCTCCATTTCTCTCAGCCTCCATTCACAGTCAGGAGGAAAGACCTTCTCGACAAGCCTGCTCAATATTCTGGACCCAAAATATCCCAACACAATGGATATTACTCGTACAACAAGCAAAAAAAAACTTACTGGTTACAACAACTTCCAAAATAAAAGATCACTCCACAAAAGGGCAAAGGAAGGATGGAGCGAGAAAATGAAGAGGATTTGTGTGCGAGTTCAAGAGAAAATTACTAAATCAGCTGGAAGCAAATGGAAGAATGGGGGGAGTGGAGATACATGGCAGGCCAGGCTTGGCGGACGATGAGGCTGGATAAGATTACAGATGGGAGAGTTGTGGGTGGTGATTGGGGGGAGGGGGGCAGTCAGGGTGAAGGGGGGCATAGGGCAGGTTTGCAGGATGCTTTGAAAGGATTTCTAAGCAGTCTCAGGTTTATGTGATGGCTGGTATACAGAGTGGAAGTTTACCCTGGTGCTGTTGGAGGTTGTTTTCTGATTGTTGGATTGAAGAGGCATTGTAAGATGATATAACTTGACCCAGAATTACTTACCTTTATGCAAATTCTTATGAGTAAAAAGATGTTGTAAGTATCTCTGAGGATTTTATTCCTACAATCTGAATCAGTTATGGCCATGCCATCATCAATCATCATGTCCAATAGAGCCATTCATGGCCTTAATAACCATGGTCAGTCTGAGTGGATAATGCTCCCCCCTCAGGGTCAGAGGGTCACTGGGTGAAGTCCCACTCCAGAGATTTAGGACAAAATCTTGGCCTGCACTCCTGTTCAGAACGGAGGGTGTGCTGCACCAATGGAGGGCCACCTTCCAAATGAACATTAAACTAAGGCCATGCCTGCTCAATCTGATAGATGTAAAAATGTTATAATCAGTATTTTGAAGAAGAACTAAACACTAAAACAAATGATCTGATCATCATTACGTTACTGTTTGTGGGAGCTTGCTGTGCACAACTTGTCTGCCACATTTCCTACATTGCAATTGTGATGAAATTTCAGAAATACTTCATTGGCTGTAAAGTCTAAAGAGCTGGTCATTGACTTCAGGAAGCGAAGTATCGTACACACATGCCTGTCTGCATTAGTGATGCCGAGGTGGAGATGGGCAACAGCTTCAAATTCCAAGGTGTGTACATCACCAAAAATCTGTCATGGTCCACCCACGTCGATGCTACGACCAAGAAAGCACAACAGCACCTATACGTCCTCAGGCAACTAAGGAAATTCGGCAGCTCCACATTGACTCTTATGAACTTTTACAGGTACACCATAGAAAGTATCCTCATAGAAATCATCCTATCTGGCTGCACCACAACCTGGTATGGCAACTGCTCAGCCCAAGACCGTAAGAAACTACAGAGAGTCATAAACACAGTCAAAGCCACCAAGCAAAACTGCCTCCCATCCATTGACTCTATCTGAGAGCACATACGAACAGATTCAAAAACCGCATCTTCCCGCTGTAACCAGACTCCTAAAGACCCTCTTATGGACTGAACTGATTAATACTACACTCCTGAATGCTTCACCCGATGCCGGTGTCTATGTATTTACATTGTGTATTTTATGTTTGCCCTTTTATGTATTTTCTTTTCGTGTACGTAATGATCTATCTGAGCACGCAGAACAATACTTTTCACTGTACCTTGGTACACATGACAATAAACAAATCCATTCCAATCCAATCCAAGTGTTGTGTCATATTGAACAGTTCTGCATGAATACATGTCTTTCTGAACCAGTTTCTTGTGTTGTTCATCATACTTGTACCTGTCAGTTCTGCAATTTGTTTAGTGGTTATTAGGATCTGGAAGAAGTTCCACACCAGACATTAATGATTCTGACAGTGTCCACATTCTTCCCCTCAGTCACACATGGAAACTGCTGATGCTGTAAATACCGGCAGACTGTGAAACTGAAGACTTTCACTTTAAACATTCCCAGTGTCCAAATTTGCAGACACTATTGACAAGAAGGTATTTGAACAGTCAAGACTAACAAACTGAGGTTAACTGAAATAAAACCAAAATTGAAACAAAAGAGGGAGTATTCCGGTGAATCAGACTTCTTCAACTCTCACAGTTTTCTAAATGATCATCAAGCTAAGTTATTCACTGTATACTTGTCTGCCCACAATCACTTTCCCAACCATTAACATCAATTGGGGAGTGTGGAGTTATGGATGGATGAGTGATCAAGGGGAAACTTTGAGGTAGATTGATTGCTTCATAAGGTAGATTGGTGAGTTCAAATGGATGGTAAAGGTCATATTTCCCTGAAACAGGGAGAATTTCTGGCCTTTGACTGAACAAATGCAAAATCCAGTCAACTTCATTTACACCTGGCTTGGTTAGACACACTATTCCCAGGCTTGGTTCTGTGTTTTCTCTATTTCTGGTTATTTAAGAGTCTCAGGTTGTTTTATGTTGTCTGCTGCTTCATTTGCAATTTACACATTTTACTTAAAACAGCTAACTAGAGAAAACAAGTTAAAAATAGTTACACTTAGTGTAGAAAGAAAATGAGTGAAAGATTCAGATATCACAACTTGCAGCTTCTGCTTAGTTCCTCTATTTATTTCCCTCTTAAAATAAACACACAAATATTACAGACATCAATGGGGAAAACAGCACTGAACATGATACGGGCACAACGTTTTCCACAAGGCATCATTTTTTCTTGTTGGAAGACATGATGGGTGGGATTCTCCATTGGCCGACGGCAGAATCGGGAAAGGTGATTGGGCGGAGAATAGGTTCCGACACCAAAATCTCGGCAGGCGCCAATTTGACGGCAAATTGGAATTCTCCGTCACCTCAACACCAGCATCACTGTGATCCGGAACGTACGTACAGTAGACATCGTTTGCATATCATTAGTGGGCCCAATCCAGTACTCTCCGGGGTCTCCGTGATGCTCCGCCTCCAATGGGCCGAGTTCCCAACGGCACGGTTCACTTGTGTTTTAATAATCGGCACACCGCGTCATGGCTGCTGAGGGAGAGAGAGGGGGTACGGAAAGTGTCCAACATCGCCGGAGTTTGCTGCCCATTGTGCCGTTGGCCGGGGGGCTTCTACCAGGGCTCGGGGGAGTAGCGGGGGTGGCCAGGAGGTGGACTGTGCGGTCGGGGTAAAGGGGCACGAACACCATTGCCACAGCCGGCAAGGCAGCCATGCAGCTGCGCACACCACTGACTGCCCACTGTGAACTTAGGCCATGGGTTGTATGGGTGTCCCTCCAGGGACCCAGACATTAAACTAACTGATTTATAGTTTCCTACTTTTCGCCTTTATTTACATTAGACTTTTTCCAATCTCCTTGTGACCATGTCTCAGAAATTGCCACCAAATTATTCCCTGTTGCCTCTATTTGCACTGATAGCTCATTAATTTTCTTTCAAATGCTACATGCATTCAGATACAAAGCCTTTAGGTTTATCCTATTATTAATCTTACCAATTTGTGAACGCTTCCCTGATGTAATATGATATTCACACGCTTTGTCCCTTCCTTTCATTATCTGGTAACAATCAGCCTCATCATTATACTCCTTCCTTCTCCTTACACTTTGATTTTTTAAATTTCCATGCAACTGAACTCTTTCCCCATTATTTAGTTTAAAGCCCTATCTACAAACCCAGTCATTCGATTTGCCAGGACTCTGGTCCCAGCATAATTCAAGTGGAGCCAGTCCTATTCGAGCAGCTCCCTCTTTCCCCAATCCTGGTGCCAATGTCCCATGGACCCAAACCCATTTCTCCCACACCAATCTTGGTGCCAATTAGCTTGTTGCTCAGGTAGCAATCCAGAGATTATTACCTTTGTAGTCCTGCTTTTTAATTTAGCCTCTAGTTACTCACATTCCCTCCGCAGAACCTCTTTCTTAGTTCTGCCTATATCATTGATACCTATATGGACTTGACAACTGGATCTTTATCCTCCCACTGCCAGTTCCTCCGCAGCCTAGATGAGATATCCCTAGCACCGGGTAGGCATCACAGCCTTCGCGGCTCTCAATCCTGCCTGCAGAGAACAGTGTCCATTACCCTAACTGTACTATCAGAGACTACGATGATATTTCTCTTCCCTCCCACCCCGCACATGAATGGCTCCCCGAACCATGATGCTATGAGCAGTTTGCTCATCCTCCCAACAGTCCCCACTCTCGTCCACACAAGGAGTATGAATTTCGAACCTGTTGGACAAGGGCAGGGTTACCTCTTGTTGTCTCTATCACCCCCACTCTCAGCTCATCAACTCGGAGCTCAAGTTCCTCGAGCAACCAGCATTTGCTCCAGATGTGGTCATTATGAACCATAATGGGGTCCACCAGGCCCCGTGTACTGCAGCTTCAACACATTGCTTGGTCCTCTGTCCCTATTTCATTGAATTAGATTTTCAATTTGTTTTTAATTTTACAGATCTTTAGTTTTCACGCTGTAATTTTTCCTACTTGGCCTTCTACCTCAAAACAAGTCAAAAAAGGCAGAGGAGAGAGATACTGACCTTCCAGTCACATAGCTGTGATATCACACGAGCGTGTTCACTTGATGTTGAAGGACTGCTGTGGCTTATCTCCCAGCTCTTCGGCCTTGGCCTGTTCCTGCCCCACTGATCTGTGGAGGTCGTTAGGAAAACAAGACACAGCAACACCTCCCTCTCCACTTCCTCAAACTCCCTCACTTCCCCAAACTCCCTCCCACACTTCCCCAAACTCCCTCATTTCCCCAAACTCCCTCACAATCCCAAACTCCCTCATTTCCCCAAACTCCCTCACTACCCCAAACCCCCTCACTACCCCAAACCCCCTCACTACCCCAAACCCCCTCACTTCCCCAAAACCCTTCACTACCCCAAACCCCCTCACTATCCCAAACTCCCTCACTACCCCAAACTCCCTCACTACCCCAAACCCCCTCACTACCCCAAACCCCCTCACTTCCCCAAACCCCCTCACTACCCCAAACCCCTCACTATCCCAAACTCCCCCATTTCCCCAAACCCCCTCACTACCCCAAACCCCCTCACTACCCCAAACTCCCTCCCACACTTCCCCAAACTCCCTCATTTCCCCAAACTCCCTCACTACCCCAAACCCCCTCACTTCCCCAAACCCCTCACTACCCCAAACCCCCTCACTACCCCCAAACCCCCTCACTACCCCAAACCCCCTCACTACCCCAAACCCCCTCACTATCCCAAACTCCCTCACTACCCCAAACTCCCTCACTACCCCAAACCCCCTCACTACCCCAAACCCCCTCACTTCCCCAAACCCCCTCACTACCCCAAACCCCTCACTATCCCAAACTCCCCCATTTCCCCAAACCCCCTCACTACCCCAAACCCCCTCACTACCCCAAACTCCCTCCCACACTTCCCCAAACTCCCTCATTTCCCCAAACTCCCTCACTACCCCAAACCCCCTCACTTCCCCAAACCCCTCACTACCCCAAACCCCCTCACTACCCCCAAACCCCCTCACTACCCCAAACCCCCTCACTTCCCCAAACCCCTCACTATCCCAAACCCCCTCACTATCCCAAACTCCCTCATTTCCCCAAACCCCCTCACTTCCCCAAACCCCCTCACTACCCCAAACCCCCCCATTTCCCCAAACCCCCTCACTACCCCAAGCCCCCTCACTACCCCAAACCCCTCACTATACCAAACTCCATCACTTCCCCAAACCCCCTCACTATACCAAACTCCCCCATTACCCCAAACCCCCTCACTTCCCCAAACCCCCTCACTTCCCCAAACCCCCTCACTATCCCAAACTCCCCCATTTCCCCAAACCCCCTCACTACCCCAAGCCCCCTCACTACCCCAAACCCCCTCACTATACCAAACTACCCCATTTCCCCAAACCCCCTCACTTCCCCAAACCCCTCACTATCCCAATACCCCTCACTACCCCAAGCCCCCTCACTATCCCAAACTCCCTCATTTCCCCAAACTCCCTCACTTCCCCAAACCCCCTCACTACCCCAAACCCCCTCACTTACCTCAACTCCCCAGCTCCACTCTCTGCAGCTGGGCATTCCTCTTGTTGAGAATGTTTGTTGCCTGGAACTTGTGTGCCACTAATGTTACTTCTCAGCCCAAGACTGGATATTGTCCAGGCCTTGCTGCATTTGGACATGGACGGCTTCAGTATCTGAGGAGTCAGGAATGGTGTTGAACATTGTGCAGTCATCAGCGAACATCCCCATTTCTGACCTTATGAAGGAAGGGAGATCATTGATGAAGCAGCTGAAGATGTTTGGGCTGAGGACACTATCCTGCAAAATGTCTGGAGTGAAGATGATTGACCTCCAAAGACCCCAACCATTTTTTTTTGTTCTAGGTATGACTTCAACAAGTAGAGAGTTTCCCCCTGATTCATTCAGTTCAGTTTAACACGGGCTGCTTGATGTCACCCTCGGTCAAATGCTGCCTTGATGTCAAGGGCAATTGCCCTCATATCAGGAGTTCAGCTCTTTTGTCCATGTTTAAACTAAAGCTACAATGAGGTCAGGAGTTGAGTGGCCCTGGCAGAAACCAACTGAGCATCCGTGAGCAAATTATTGCAAAGCAAGTGCTGCTTGATGGCACTATCAACGGAGTTTGCACGTTCTCCTCGTGTCTGCGTGTGTTTCCTCCGGGTGCTCCGGTTTCCTCCCACATGTCCCAAAAGATGTGTTGTTAGGTGAATTAGACATTCTGAATTCTCCATCTGTGACCCGAACAGGCGCCGGAATATGGCGACTAGGAGATTTTCACAGTAACTTCATTGCAGTGTTAATGTAAGCCTACTTGTGACAATAAAGATTATTATTATAATTATGACCCCTTCCATCACTGGGATTGAGAGTAGACTGATGGGACAGGAATTCGCCAGGTTGGATTTGTCCTGTTTTTTGTGTTCAGAACATACGTTGCCACTTTTCCACATTGCTGAGTAGATGCCAGTGTTGAAGCTGTACTGGAACAGTTTGGCTAGGGTGTGGCAATTTCTGGTGCACAAGTCTTCAGTACTATTTCCAGAATATTGTCAGAGAGCCATAACCTTTGCAGTAACCAGTGCGTTCAGCCTTTTCTTGATATCACATAGAGTGAATCGAATCTGATGAAGACTGACATCCGTGATGCTGGGGACCTCTGGAGGAGACCGAGATGGATCATCTGCTTGGCACTTCTGGCTGCAGATTGTTGCGAATGCTTCAGCCTTGTCTTTTGCACAGATGTGTTGTCTTCCTCCATTATTGAGGATGGGGATATTTGTGGAGCCTCCTCCTCCAGTGAGTTTAATTGTCCAGCACCATTCACGACTGGATGTGGCAGGACTGCAGACACTAGATCTGATCAGATGGTTGTGGAATCGCTTACTTCTGTCTGTCACATGTTGTTTGTGCTGTTTGGCACACAATGTCCTGTGTTGTATCATCTCCTTGTTGACGCCTCATTTTTAGGTATGCCTGGTTGCTCCTGGAATGTGCTCCAGGATTGGTGGGAATGGTGAAGTGGAGGGATCTGCCAAGCCATGAGGTTACAGTTCCACTTCTTCTGTTGCTGATGGCTCACAGAACCTGATGGATATGCAGTCCTGACTTTCTAAATCTCTTCACAGCCCTTCCCAATTGGGAGAATGGTGCCATCAACACGTTGCTGAAGCTAAATCGCAGAACAGTGAAAAGGCAATGATTGCCAGTGGTCTAACCAGCCCCATTGGATATCTTTGTAAACAAGTCCTTCAGGGATTGCATGAGAAAAGTTTGGAATAACTGGATTATTGGAGGAGAAAATATATTTATCAAGGGAGGTAGCATAAGGGCGAAGACCCAGTGCGAATGTGTTGTTAAAGCTTGGGATGAAATCAGAATGGAGGTGATGTGAAGCCATTCAAGAAACGGAGTATCCAATATGCAGAGTATGATGATTTGTGGAATGATGCAGTCAATGATGACATATTGCTGATGAACATAATGCCCAGATCCACATGATGATACTATTTGGGAAGATTTGGACATATCATATAGTTTTGAAGACCAGGAGGAGAAGGATTTTAATGGACTTTAACATACGTTCAGTGCACACTTTGCTGCAAAGTAGTATTTTTTTCTGTGGTGTGAAAATAACTGAATGAACTTCTCTGGATGGATTTACCAGCTGGCGGGAGAGTCCGGACCCACGCCGGTGAACGGGTTTCTCCGCGGTGAGAGGTGCCTTCACCGTGACAACGGCGGGGTCAGTAGATCCTGCTGGCGGGCTGCCTCCACTGCTGAAAAGCACACGGCGGTGGTAAATCCCACCCCTTTAGCTAAAAATATACTTGTACTTTTGAGAAGTTGATAAATGTGATTAATTCAGTGTACACAAATTAATGCCAGCTGTCATGGCAGTTATTATTAATTTATAAATAAAAATTGAAAATGCTCGAATTATAGGGGAGGGGGTGGTGTAGAGGTACTGTCATTGGACTCGTAATCCAGGGACCCAGGGTATTGTCTGGGGACCTGGGTTCTAATCCCACCAGGGAAGATGGTGGGACATGAATTCAATAAAACAAAATCTGGAGATAAACATTTAATGACAACCATGAAACAAACCATTGTCAATTTTTGTAAAAAAAACATCTTGTTCACTAATGTCTTTGACTCCTGCATTGCCTCAGTACTAATCCTCTGACAGTGCGGCACTCCCTCAGTACTGACTCTCTGACAGTGCAGCACTCCCTCTGTACTGACCCTCTGACAGTGCAGCACTCCCTCAGTACTGACCCTCTGACAGTGCAGCACTCCCTCTGTACTGACCCTCTGACAGTGCAGCACTCCCTCAGTACTGATCCTCTGACAGTGCGGCACTCCCTCAGTACTGACCCTCTGACAGTGCAGCACTCCCTCTGTACTGACCCTCTGACAGTGCAGCACTCCCTCAGTACTGACCCTCTGACAGTGCAGCACTCCCTCAGGACTGACCCTCTGACAGTGCAGCACTCCCTCAGTACTGACTCTCTGACAGTGCAGCACTCCCTCTGTACTGACCCTCTGACAGTGCAGCACTCCCTCAGTACTGACCCTCTGACAGTGCAGCACTCCCTCAGTACTGACCCTCTGACAGTGCAGCACTCCCTCAGTACTGACCCTCTGACAGTGCGGCACTCCCTCAGTACTGACTCTCTGACAGTGCAGCACTCCCTCAGTACTGACCCTCTGACAGTGAGGCACTCCCTCAGTACTGACCCTCTGACAGTGCAGCACTCCCTCAGTACTAATCCTCTGACAGTGCGGCACTCCCTCTGTACTGACCCTCTGACAGTGCAGCACTCCCTCAGTACTGACCCTCTGACAGTGCAGCACTCCCTCAGTATTGACCATCTGACAGTGCAGCACTTCCTCAGTACTGACTCTCTGACAGTGCAGCACTCCCTCAGTATTGACCCTCTGACAGTGCAGCACTCCCTCAGTATTGACCATCTGACAGTGCAGCACTTCCTCAGTACTGACCCTCTGACAGTGCAGCACTCCCTCAGTACTGACCCTCTGACAGTGCGACACTCCCTCAGTATTGAACATCTGACAGTGCAACACTCCCTCAGTACTGACCCTCTGACAGTGCAGCACTCCCTCAGTACTGACCCTCTGACAGTGCGGCACTCCCTCAGTACTGACCCTCTGACAGTGCGGCACTCCCTCAGTACTGACCCTCTGACAGTGCAGCACTCCCTCTGTACTGACCCTCTGACAGTTCAGCACTCCCTCAGTACCGACCCTCTGACAGTGCAGCACTTCCTCAGTACTGACCCTCTGACAGTTCAGCACTCCCTCAGTACTGACCCTCTGACAGTGCAGCACTCCGTCAGGACTGACCCTCTGACAGTGTAGCACTCCCTCAGTACTGACCCTCTGACAGTGCAGAACTCCCTCAGCACTGACCCTCTGACAGTGCAGCACTCCCTTAGTAATGACTCTCAGACAGTGCTGCGCTCCCTCAGTACTGACCCTCTGACAGTGCAGCACTCCCTCCGCACAGACCCTCAGACCTGACCTTCTGACAGTGCAGCGTTCCCTCAGTACTGACCGTCTGACAGTGCTGAACTCCCTCAGTACTTACCCTCTGACAGTGCTGCACTCCCTCAGTACTGACCCTCTGTCAGTACAGCACTCCCTCAGTACTGACCCTCTGTCAGTACAGCACTCCCTCAGTACTGACCCTCTGACAGTGCAGCACTCCCTCAGTACTGACCCCCTGTCAGTGCGGCACTCCCTCAGTACGACCCTCTGACAGTGCAGCACTCCCTCAGTACTGACCCTCTGACAGTGCTGAACTCCCTCAGTACTGTCCCTCTGACAGTGCGGCACTCCCTCAGCACAGACCCTCAGACAGTGCAGCACTCCCTCAGTACTGACCCTCTGACAGTGCAGCACTCCCTCAGTACTGACCCTCTGACAGTGCAGCACTCCCTCAGTACTGACCCTCTGACAGTGCTGAACTCCCTCAGTACTGTCCCTCTGACAGTGCGGCACTCCCTCAGTACTGACCCTCTGACAGTGCAGCACTCCCTCAGTACTGACCCTCTGACAGTGTAGCACTCCCTCAGTACTGACCCTCTGACAGTGAGGCACTCCCTCAGTGAGTATACATACCGTAAGTTTGCATTCCAGTGCATTACTGACAAAGTTATGATGCCGGCGTTGGACTGGGGTGGGCACAGTAAGAAGTCTTACAGCACCACGTCAAAGTCCAACATGTTTGTTTGGAATCACTAGCTTTCGGAGCACAGCTCCTTCCTCAGGTGAATGAAGAGATGGGTTCCAGAAACATATGTAGACAAAGTGAAAACTTGCATATAGACGCTGATATTAAGTTTATACAAAGATGCAAGAAAGCAGACAAGATCAAAGTACCGTATTGCATCTTTGACTTTGTCGCGCCGGCTCGGAGAATCGGAGTTGATGCCGGGACTGCCGGCAACGCCACTCCGACGCCAGGATGTGATACTCTGGCAACCGGAGAATCACCGGCAGCTGCATGCGCGCGATTGACGCAACGGCAATCGGGGGCCTTTGAAAGAGGCCCCCGCGGCGATTCTCCACGGTCAACTGGCTGAGTTCCCGCCGGCGTGGTTCCCTATGGTTCCACCCGGCGGGAGCTCGGACTCGGTGGCTGTCTTGGTGGGGGGGGGGGGGGATCAGACTCCGGGGGACGGCCAGGCCCGTGATCGGGGGCCACCGATCAATGGGCCCACGTGATCCAGGGAGGGGGGGCCTACCTTCTTCCGCACCAGCCCACTCTGTGGCCCCGCCATGTTGTGCAGACCCGGCACTGCAGCCGATCGCCGTGAACATGGGCGGACCTGCGGCCGGCAGTGCAGGGTCGCGTATCGGCACTGGCGCTGCATGCAGCACTCCGGCGCCATGATTACGCCGCCGTCAACAATTAGCCGCAATTTCAGAGAATCCTGCCCATATTTGGGAGATTAGCCCCTGTTCTTGGAGGTAAACATGTGTACCTCGAGGTTAGCCAGTGCACACATAGGCTAGTGTGTATGCTCAGAGGCTAGTAAGTGTGCTGAGAGGCTAGTGAGTGTGCTCAGAGGCTAGTGAGTGTGCTCAGAGGGTAATGAATATGCTCAGAGGGTAATGAATGTGCTCAGAGGGTAGTGGGTGTGCTCAGAGGCTAGTGAATGTGCTCAGAGGCTAGTGAGTGTGCTCAGAGGGTAATGGGTGTGCTCAGAGGCTAGTGAATGTGCTGAGAGGCTAGTGAGTGTGCTCAGAGGCTAGTGAGTGTGCTCAGAGGGTAATGAATGTGCTCAGAGGGTAATGAATGTGCTCAGAGGGTAGTGGGTGTGCTCAGAGGCTAGTGAATGTGCTCAGAGGCTAGTGAGTGTGCTCAGAGGGTAATGAGTGTGCTCAGAGGCTAGTGAGTGTGCTCAGAGGCTAGTCAGTATGGTTGGAAGCTAACCAATGCATTCAAAGGTTAGCCAGTGGACTGGGAGATTAGCCACTGTATTGAAGCCATATGTTGTAGAATTACATGAAATTTAGAACAGCAGAACATGTTAACATGTCCATCAGCAATGTCAACATTTGTACTCCACAGGACCCTCCTCAGGATGTTGTCCTGCACAGATTTGGGTTCAAGGTAAGTGCAACATGATTTGACCTAATCACAAGAGATCAGGATGAGGGTTTGGAGAGCTGATCAGGACCTGCTGAAATATTTTGCATTCTATTTATCTTGTCTGTTAAACTAAATAACTGTGAGGAAAGAAGTTGTCTGCCTAACAAATGAAGGTGAAAGATACGCTATTTAGATAGTCCTGCTTCATTTGCACCAAAATCTATCTTGGTAAAAAGGATGAAGACTGAACCACAATTCTTCATGGCCTTGTGCATTCAAACGTCACCTGATTAGCTGCTATTTTATTTCTGGTCAAAACAGGTGCAAGTATTATTTTGATTTTGCGTCATGCCTGAATCTTCAAACTGCATGCACACCTAATAAAGAACAATGGCAGTCATTACTTCTGAAGCAACATTCAGCCGACTGGTAAAGATTCCATTCCTTCTCGAAACAAAGATAAATGGAAGGAATGGAAGGAGGAAAATCAATCAGAAGCTGTTGGAATTTGTACTTTGGAGATTGGCAGCTGTTCATGAATACAAATTTTGTGAAAAGGCACAGAACAATCACCCGAAACATTGAACCTGGAGATAAGTTATAGTGGCTAACTTACAGAACTTATGCAGCAAATTGCAATGACTATGTGACTTATGACATGCTGTGCATTTGGGTTTACGCAAGCAGAGCCTAGCTCGGTTATTTAAATTTATATCATTTACTCCTTATAATCATCGTGGAGTTTTGTTCCACCATTTCAAATAGGCTGTAGTGTTTTAACGCTTGAGTACCAAGTTTTTTCTGTGTTGCAGTAAAATACTGTGGCTTTACCTTAATGGAGCAAGGAGCAAACAAACTCCTGTCATTCTAAATATAATCATGTGCTGTGAAAACCAACAGCTGTACAGGGAACGTGACTTGCAATGAGTTGTCCAGCCTGTGCTATACACCTTTACTGACCTGACCTTCCCACTCAGTCAATCCCCAGCTGGCAAGTTCAAGATCACAGCTGGATGTTCAGAGTGTAGCATCAAGAACAATGCCTTTCCACCGGGGGAAATATCTAAAGGTCACAAACTAGCCATGTGGCAGTAAGCAGGGCGGACTGTGAATATTTCTGCAGTGATCTGTCTTTCCCCTCAAACAGAAATTAAAATGCGTGGTCAAGGAAAAGGTAAAAATGCCAAGCAAACAGTGAGCATCGATAGTTAATCAATACTCAGGTTAGGTGGATTGGCTATGCTAAAATTGGCCGTTCGTGTCCAGGGTTTTGTGCCTGTTTGGAGTGCTCTTCCAGAGTGGTTGGTACGGACTCAGTGGGCCGAACGGCCTCCTTCTGCACGCTAGAGATTCTACTTTCAATTCCAGGTTGAGTTTTAGCGTTCAGATCAGCATTGTATTGTCTGGAATGTTTTGATGCACAAAGTCAACCCTTGTATTCAAATATCAGAATTGTGAGTGTGCATTTCAAGATCATAATGGATTTTAATTAGAACAGGGTCAGAACCATGGTGACGAGCATGAGTGTGAAGTCCCAAAGGGCATTAATCTATCAGAGGAATCTCCGACATCTCTGTCGGAACCCATTAGACAGGTGGACGTACCACTGCCAGAATGTTACTCACTATCCTGCCCACAACATTGACAAAGAGAAATTGACTGCATCTTGAGGCTATGGTTACCTCACCAGGTTATCCAGAGAATGATGTATTGTGAAACACTGGCATGTGCCATCAGCCCAGTAATCTAGTAGCTTCTTGATAAGACTGGTTTTGGTTGTAAATTCATTTAAAATGCCACCTTTGAATCGCAGATTATTGTTGATTACCAACTATCAGACAGTGACAAACGAGCAAAGCAGATTTGTAGAGTTAACAAAAATCTGGAAAGACAGTTGGATCCTGTTGCCTTTCGTTTTATCCAGGAGATATCAAAGGCTCTCACCTGAAGCTGGAGGGGTCCTTTGTTAAAGGTGCAGACAGGGGTCTGATGATGTAACCCGGGGTCTGATCGCAATTTAAAATCCAATCTAACCCAGGAACCCAGCCCAAATTTCCTGCCAGCGAAATCAATTGAGAAGCGGATTGGAAATTCAGATGCTTCTCTCAATCTTACCCGGAATGTTTCTACCTTTCCTGCAGACGGATGCCAGCATCCCCCCAGCCCCCTCCTTCATACCGCAAGAGCCCCACCAGAATCCCAGACCTGAGTGTTGGCAGGAAACTCTTGACCATTGAATTTTCACAGGCTGCCAGAAATCCCCCGGGCATTCCATGCTGGGATTCCATGTACAGTAGGTTCGTCTGTCCAGTGATTAACATTGCTGTGGGTAGACAGAAATCCAACTGAAAGTCACTTTTCACACCAGAATGAACATGTGCCTTCCTTGCCCTTGGGAGGGTGACTGGTGAATGTATATTGTACTCTCTCTGGACCACATAATGATTCTGTAAATTTTGTTCTTTTGACCTTTTCCTTTGTTAATAAATGAAAATGTATAAAGAAAAATATTGTAAATGTTTCAAAATATATTTTTAGCCCTGACATTGAAATAGCCAATACATACATGTATTCTTTCAGTCTTTAATGAATTGTATCTAGTTATTTAAGGCATGTGGCACTACTCACGTTAGTAATTATAGTAAACCCCGTGCATGAGTTCAGTCTGACAGCTGACCTTGGGGTGCTCATGCCAATCTCGCCGGCTCAGTTGGAAAGCTGAAAGCACGCGTGGGATAGTAAATGTTGCCGTGGATTTCCTTAACTCCTCGGGAGGAAAAAACATTGAACTGAATTGAAGGGTTCAAATTCTGAATTGAATCTGCAGTTAAAAGAAAATATCTCTTCTTCTTTAGGATCACATTGATTTTTATTGAGGGGACTTGTATAGACGCTAGCCTTCGGTGACTACATCATTAATCACTGAAACTTGTTCCTGCCATCGAAGTAATGCACATGGCAGTGTGATACCGTGATGTCATTCCATTCCTGTCTGCTCCCAGCGCCTGTCTGACTATTCTTCAATTCCGACTGTGCTTTGACTGGAATACCAGGACACTTGACATGATGCAAAGTGGCATAATGTAAAATGAAGTAATACACATTGACAGTGTCCCTGCATAACTGTAATTTAATACTCGTTTGCTGATTCCCCTTATATCTTTAGTAAACAAAAATCAGCATCAATCATGGGTCATGTTGCTGCTCAGTTTTTTCTCCAGAACAGTTCCATGACATTTGCTCCCTCAAACTAGATTGAATAAGATCAAGTTGTAAATTGGTAGAAGGAAAAGACATGGGGATTTTAATTAATTTCTAACAGCTTGTTTTGAACCAATTTGTTTTCCATGTGATACAGGAAGGTGACCTGATCGTGTAGATATAAGCACACAGCAGAAGCCCATCGTGAACGTGCATTCTCGTCACAACCGCTCAGCTTTCCAGTCAAGTTCACAGAACAATGATTCAAATTATTTTCAGAGTTTAATTTCCTTGTCTCACTTTCACTTTGATGTCATTGGAAATTGAAAGTCTTCAGTGTTTTTTTAAATGGAGAATCAGAAACCTGGGGCAATGCCCAATCAGCTGCTGATTTTCAAGCCTCTCCCTCACTGCTGACATCCATCAATTTCAACCCCTGATATTTTTCATTTGGATCAAATCCTAATTCACACTCCCTCTGCAAACAATTGTGCTCATTTATCTGGTGTTATCATCAAGCTATCAGCTAATAGAGGCGAAAGGGTTGGCTTCACTCTTTGACTTCAAGCAATCAATTATAAATAAACAGTAGCTGGCTCATCAAAGGGCGAAGCTGCTCCGTCACACTTTCCCTGAGCTGTCAAAGGTGTCCTTGGGAAATGCACTCCCATTTTACTCACCAGGGTTAAAGACTCTAACATGTGTAACGATTTTGTTTTATTATCCATGGGCTCATTTCCATTCCCCTTTTCCCATTTACGGTTTTTGCCCCTGCAGTTTAGTCATTAATTGGCCCAGTTTGATAACTGTTTGTTCAAGGGAATCGCACACGGGGGAATCTGCTCAAAGTGAGAGAAACCCATCAATCTCCTTCCAGACGCTCGCAAGTGGATTGGAAATTGTATTTGCACCTTCGGAACAGACTTCAGCAGCCGGTTCTGTGAGAGTTTCATTTTGCTCCTGACGACTTCAGTGTCATTTTGAGAGATCAACGTGTTACTGAGATTTCCTATTGCATCTATCAAATCTATTCTTTGACTTTGATTTTGAATCACTTTGTGGAAGATTTATCCATATTTTGGAGGTTGGATTAAAATTGTGCTAAGTTAATATGAAAATAATTGATAGTTTATCCTTAACCATCATGTCCATGTACTATCTTGCCTGTCAGATTCTCAATGCTTTGATAGCTGCTTTCTATCAAAAACATGTCTATTGGCAGAACATCCAGTGGCAACTTGTTATTCTTCACTTACTCATCCTCCTGCATTAAAGATTCAACTTTCCAAATATGGGTAGGCACAAAACCGGAAATAGAAATCTGCCAAAAGTTAACATTGGGGCTGGTTTAGCACAGTGGGCTAAATCGCTGGCTTGCAATGCAGAACAATGCCAGCAGCATGGGTTCAATTCCCATACCAGCCTCCCTGAACAGGCACGGGAATGTGACGACTAGGGGCTTTTCACAGTAACTTCATTGAAGCCTACTTGTGACAATAAGTGATTATTATTATAGATTACAATATAAGTAATTGTATCTTGAATAAGCTGAGGCAGTAAAAGAGACATTATTGTGGGTTCAGTGAGATATTTAAACGGCAGGAATGTTGGTCCTAATGGAAGAGAGCTTCTCTGCCTTGGGGTGCATTAAGACATTAATGGGGCTATGTAAATGCAGGTTGTTATCTTGCTGTAGAGTTCAGAAAGAGCCTTACTCAAGAGGAGCATGAGGTGGTGATGGTGCCTTTGTGGGGATTCCCTGCCTGCAGGTCTGAGATAATGTGAGTGCACATTATTGAAGAGAGGAGTGTCATGGAATACCGAAATGTCTTGCCAGTGGAGAGGTTAATGATAATATTTTGTGGTTACCACCAATGGTTACCGGCAATGAAAGAGGGAACATCTGGGGCTGGATTCTCCGTTCCTGAGTCTACGTGCTGACGCCAATGGAGAATCCGTAGACTTTCACGTGAGAAGAATTGGTGCCACACCTACACCGATTCCGCTACCGGTCGCGCTGCGTGGAACACCTTCTAAACCCACAAAAGATGTTGTGGGAATCGCTGGGTCCATGATGGACACTCATAAGGCTGACAAACTGCAGTTGAGCTTAAACTATACACCCCTTCCCCATCTCCTCGACACACACACACACAGATCGCGGTGAAAAGATGGGGTAGGTTGTGCTGGAGCACCCATACAGCTGATGGGTCAGCTGGGGCCAGTGAGCACCCAGAGGGGTGCCCCTGGGGTCACCTATCCGACCCAGTGCACCAGGGTTATAGTGGGCTGTCAGCTGCATGGCTGTCTTGCCAGCTGTGGTGATGGTGTTGTGTACCCATCCACCCCAACCCCACAGCCCACCTCCTGATGACCCCCGACTACTCCCCCCAGCCCTGGCAGAAGCCTCTCAGCCCTGGCAGAAGCCCCCCAGCCAGCGGCGAAGTATGGCGGTGCTGGACACTGTCTGTACACCCTCTCTCTCTGTCTCTCTCTCTCTCAGCAGCCACCACGCCAGGCTCATGATTTGTGAGGGCATGTGTGGACCGTGCCATCGAGCTCTCAGCCCATCGGAGGCAGAGCATCGCGGATGGGCACACTAATGATATTGGTATCAAACACATCTGGATGGTGCCTTACCATCCAGCATCCAACAGACTGGCTAAACGAGCAGTGCAAACCCTGAAGGTGGGCTCAAAGAAGCAGTTGGGGCGAGGGCAGAATTTCGCAATTCCTTCTGGGCTATAGAACCACAGCATGTTCTACACCAGGAGTACAGCAGCAGAGTGGTTGATGGGCTGGCGTCCCCGGACCAGACTAATCCTGGTGTTTCTGAATTTGACGGGGAGGTTAAAGGTCAGTCAGTGCAGTCAGAAGAAAAATCAGGATTCCAACAAATCAAAAAGGTAGTTTTCAGTGAAGGAAGCCGTGCATATCAGAAATTTGGAAGTGACTCAAGTTGGGTCCCAGGAGTTGTTGTCAAAAACAGAACCTCTGTCTTATGAAGTGGGTGTACAAGGAAAAATCAATCGGAAGCATGTGGACCATTTACTCGGACAAGAGTTGTCCCAGCAGCCAGTACTGCCACCCAAAACTATGTTGCCCGCAAGACCATAAGATATAGGAGTGAGATTAGGCCATTCAGCCCATCGAGTCTGCTCGGCCATTCAGTCATGGCTTTTTTGTAATATAAATTTAGAGTATCCAATTCTTTTTTTCCCAATTAAGGGGCAATTTAGCGTGGCCTATCCACCTACCCTGCACAACATTTTTTTTTGGATTGTGGAGGTGAGACCCATGCAGACACGGGGAGAATCTGCAAATTCCACACGGGCAGTGACCCGGGGCTGCGATTGAATCCAGGTCCTCAGCGCCGTGAGGCAGCAGTGCTAACCACTGCACCGCCATGCTGTTCTGTTCATGGCTGATATGTTCCTCATCCTCCTGTCTTCTCCCCATAGCCCCTGATCCCCTTATTAGTCAAGAACACCAGATTTGTGCTTGAGGTGCTGTTACCCACAAGCGAGCCTGTTGTCCCCATGGAGACAGATGAAGCTGTGTTACCCATACCTCAGGAGATGTCGGGGATGGTGGTTTCTGCAGAAAGCTCCCCAGTGGAGGGACATCCGGCGAGGAGTTACACCGCTCTACTAGAAATCAGAAATCACCTGAAAGACTTAATTTTTGATTAACTGATTGCATGTGTTTAATGTTCTAATTACTGGGGACTAAGTAGTTTAATTATTATCGATGTATAAAATAACTTAGAGTGGGAGGGAAGTGGTGTTTTTCCCCTTTAAGGGGTGACCTGCCGAGTAGCCCATTGCGACCAGTTTGAGGGATCACCCTGGCCAACATTTAAATGCAATAAAGTATTTGTTATAATCATAAATTAATAAAAAATTTAAACGTTAACAATTTAAAACTTTGTAATCAAGTTTTTGGTTTCTGTTTGGTTTACCTTGGGTGTTTTATTTATATAGGATAATAGTTTTGAGGATAATAGTTTTGAGGGGCAGCAGGGTAGCATGGTGGTTAGCATAAATGCTTCACAGCTCCAGGGTCCCAGGTTCGATTCCCGGCTGGGTCACTGTCTGTGTGGAGTCTGCACGTCCTCCCCCTGTGTGCGTGGGTTTCCTCCGGGTGCTCCGGTTTCCTCCCACAGTCCAAAGATGAGCGGGTTAGGTGGATTGGCCATGCTAAATTGCCCGTAGTGTCCTAATAAAAGTAAGGTTAAGGGGGGGGGGGTTGTTGGGTTACGGGTATAGGGTGGATACGTGGGTTTGAGTAGGGTGATCATGGCTCGGCACAACATAGAGGGCCGAAGGGCCTGTTCTGTGCTATACTGTTCTATGTTCTATGTTCTATGTTCTATGAATGGACACTTCTTTGTTCAGATTTTGTTACCGGGTCAGATGTGCCTTCTTGAGAAAAGCCGGACCTACAGAAACAATATAAAATGTTAAACCTCTTGAACGAGGCCCCTGTTCTGAACTGCTGAGCGGGATTGTCAGTTTCTGCCCTTTTTCAAGCTGCTCACATCTATCAAGAGAACTGTGTTTATCCTCCTTTTCCACAGGATCTTTGGAGCCAGCAAAGATGAGACCATTTCATCCCATCTGTCTCAGTTGGATTTCAGCCTGACTGTCTCTCGTTTCAAACTGTCCCTCAGTCAATGTTACCACAAAATCAGGAATCCCGATCAAAGAGCTGACGGGTCAGGTGAATGTTTAAACACGGCATTTACACAGGTCTAATACAGGCATGATGTAAATGATTAAATGATTACCGAGAGAGCTATAATTAGCATCTTAACCATGTTACATTTGGCCCTGAATAGTCTGATGCTGACACTGACTGAATTGGAAGTGTTTCAATGAGGGCAGAAAATAAAACCAGGAGGTTTGAATAACATTGTAAACCGCAGAAGATATTTCAGGTATTATTTTGAAGCAAGTGAAAAATACAAGGCAACATTGAAATAATTGCTGAATTGATATTGAAGAACAGGTGTGACATTGTGGAGGATTCGTGACTCCACTTGTGGCATTTAGTGGAAACAAATGTTATATTTTAAATAAAATTAAATAGATATATTGAAAAAGGTTCCTTTCCCCCCCTCTATTGGACTGTAGATCTAATTGCAGGGCATTATGTTACAAACTAATGTCTCTTTGATCTTTCTGAGTGGTGTAAAGACAAGCTTTAGGAATCAAATATTCATCAGACAAAGTGACACATTGCTCAGTGATGGAACATTTCTTCTTGTGTGTTCTTGTGTTCCCTGTTCTCCCTTGATTTTCAATCAACAAAAATCTGTTAGCTCTTAAATATGAGATCTCATTCTGGAGACACACAGAACAAGAGAATTCACTTGGGAAGTTTCAGAATTTCAGCAGATTCCTAAGTGTTTTACGTATTCAGTTTCTCGAGTCTTGGTTCACCACAAGGCATCTATACGAGCAGTTTGTACCAATTGTAAATACCCCGTTGTTAGTGTGTTGGGGTTTCATTGGTGTGATTTTATTTTTGTTTTAAGCGAAGCGGCTCAGGTGTTGCTATGGTGCATCGGAACATTCCGGGCTTGATTTTCAATCATCCACTCGGGGTGAGGTTAGAGGTGGGCTTGCATTAAACGCAGTGCTGTCAGATGGTGTGTCAGTATCCTGACATTTCCGAGCCACCCTCCTATTTTCACAGTGAGGATGAGGGGGCCGGATGTTGTCGGAAATAATAAGATTCTAATTAACTGCCTGCTAATATCCCTGAAGAGCCTGTAACTGGGCCATGGAGGATTGGGAGGTGATTTTCAAAGTGAAATCAGTCTAGTAGACATTCATGCCCAGCTGCTGGGTGCAGTACGAAAGCTACTAAGCCTTGTATCTGCTGGACAAATATTTTTGGGAACAGAGGTTATTTTCCGAGCAAGTTTTGTATCTACTCCCTTACGGTGACTTACCCAGGCCAGGAAGCCCTCTGATCTCCAACATCCTCTATTCTGTAAGGCTACAGCAGGTTAAATGATGCCAGTGTCTGACTTTGAAGATTGGATTATGCAGTCAGGTTCCATCTCTGAGGGAGTGCCCCACACCACCTCTGGCCCAACAATGGGATGTGCGTTTAGAGATAGCAGGAACGATGCTGACACACAAGGTCGGGACCAAGGATTGATCCGGCCATCAGGCCCCTGACCCCAGATTGAAAATCAAGCCTTGTATGGCAGCAGCAACAGGTTGTGACCCTCCAGCAGTGCTGTAAAAAAGAGCTTTTAAGTCAGTCTTTCTACCCAGCTATCTTTACTCCACAAGCAGCACCAGTTAGAAACAGACGATGGCAGAATGTGGAAAAAAGTGGCAGGACAATCTTCCTCTTTCTACCAAAATAATGTGGAGATGCCGGCGTTGGACTGGGGTGAGCACAGTAAGAAGTCTTACAACACCAGGTTAAAGTCCAACAGGTTTGTTTCAAACACGAGCTTTCGGAGCACGGCTCCTTCTTCCTCCTGAAGAAGGAGCCGTGCTCCGAAAGCTCGTGTTTGAAACAAACCTGTTGGACTTTAACCTGGTGTTGTAAGACTTCTTACTGTACCAAAATAATGTCATTTTTAAATATGATTATGATTTTGTTGCAAGTAGTGCAGTGAATTCCTAATGAATCTGTGTAGTTTTCTGCTTTGTTATGAACGCAATTACCAAAAATGTGCCGGTTAGGAGGATTGGCCATGCTAAATTCTTCCTTACTGTACTAAGATAAGCAGGTTACACAGGGTTGGGGGATAGGGTGGGGAATTGGGCCCAGGTAAGATGTTCTTTCAGAGGGTCGGTGCAGACTCGATGGGCTGAATGACCTCCTTGTGCACTGTAGGGATTTTTGGATTGTATGATAAATCTATTGACATCTAAAATCAAAGCTGGACTTCTCTTTAATTTAATTTATTTAAATTCCATGGTTATGTGATATTTGTATTCTTGTTTTTCGTGATTCTTATACTTGAAGCTTCCGGTGCCAATTCCTGTTCCCAGTGGCTGCTTGTAACATTTGGTTCTTGCAGGAAGTGATGACCTCCAGGTTGCGGTGATGCTGAGAGCTTCTTGGATTAGCAACATCCTTTCAATTGAACCAAAGTCAATTCCTCTCCGGTGCTCTCACCGTGATTTGCTATGTTTTCACCTCCTGCACAGAAATCTCAATCAGGTGATGAGGCATCTGATAGAGATTCTGGCAAATCTTTCCATGTCATTCATTCTCTCCAGTTTTTTTTTGGGAATATTTTCATTACAAATGAGGAAAATGCTTTCAAGTGACATTAAGGTGGAAATATAATATCACGTGATTTAGAAAAAGAATTTACAATCATTTTAGCATTTTTCTATTGGTGCCACTTATTACTAAAACCTTCTTGTCAATAGATGATATAAAAACAATAACAATTCGGCTTTTCACATATTTAAGGAAATATAACCCACTTTCCTGTCATGCCATCAGGAAACTAGCAATTAGAAATAGGTTTTTCAACATTTAGTAATGGCTTGTCCATAGAGATCAGACTGAATAATTGTTAAAGGGATGGGATGTCATGGTCATGGCTGGAGAATGAATGCAATTGATGAATCATTGTTGAACATTAATTCCTTTCAGATTCTGTGTTGATATGGGGGTAAGTAGGGGGGATTTAGTGAGAGCTGTCAGGGGATTTGAGTTCAGGAAAGCATATTTTGACATTCAATGTTACAGTTCAATGAATCAGGGAGACGTGAATCCATTGGAAGCATGGAGTGATGTTGGACTGATTCCTGTAACAACTTCAACTTCAATTCTGTGGAGAGCAGGTTATAAACTGAGGGTGGGATTTACTGACCAACCCGCCGCTTCATTGCCAGCGGGATTTACCCACCCCGACGTTGTCAATAGGATTTCCCGGTGACTGGCATCCCTCACCGCCGGGAATCCCATGCATCGGCGTGGGACTGGGAAATCCCACCAGGGTGAACAGCCGGTAGATCGAGCACTGTAACTGTGGTGTGGAGGGTTTTGGTTGTGTTAAAATCAAAGTGGCTACCTTTTACTGTGATTTGTAGTATTGAGCTCCTGATTAAGTCGTATTTAGCCGATGTTACTTTCAGTTTGTTTGTTACCTATTTTTTTTAATTCATTCATTGGGCATGGCCGTTCCCGGCTGTGCAAGCATTTATTGCCCATCCCTAATTGCCCTTGAGGGGGTAGTTAAGAGTCAACCACATTGCTGTGGTCTGGAGTCACATGGAGGTCCGACCAGGTAAGGACGGCAGATTTCCTTCCCCGATGTACATGAGTGAACCAGATGGGTTTTTCCGACAATCGACAATGGTTTCATGGTCATCATTAGACTCTTAATTCCAGATTTTTAATTGAGTTTAAATTCCATTAGCTGCCATGGTGGGTTTGGAACCCATGTTGCCAGATCACTATCCTGGGTCTCTGGATTACTCTCCCAATGACGGTACCATGACACCTCTGCCTCCCCAAGTCTTCAAACTTGAAATCCCGTCAGGCAACTCCTTTAAGTTGGTCAAATGTCTATTTAAAAGTTATTAATGGAGCTATGGAGTTTGCAACACCGTACTAGTTGATATGCACACTTTGTGTTTCTGAAAACTTGGTATTCAGTGCCAACTGTTGTGTAGGAGTATCCTTAGTTCTCTATCAGGGTACATTACCGCACATTTCATGTAAGTAGTTTGAATTTCAGGGAAAGAACCAACGAACTATAATATTAGCTGATCCTGCAGAAACAATTCATGAAATTGTCTTTAGTAAGTTGTGCTGCCCATTAATTCGCCTTATAATAAAAAGCCAAGGACCATGAACAAGATAATTGGAAGAGAAACATTTATCAGGAAAAATATAAACAACGTTCCCCCATCATCACATGATGAAAGTGTGACAGAAAAAGGCTTCAACAGAAAAGCCAACAGCTAACAAACATTTAACCTTAAAGCAATCATTTTGTACAATGTGTGGCAATTTCTACTGTCAGGAAAATCCTTTACTGTCCTTTAACCATTCTGAAGGTTAATGTTTCAATCTGCTTGAGAAATCAGACACCTGCCGCTTTCTAAAGTGGCTGCATCAATTTGAGCACTTTTGGAATTTATCATTCTTCTTCATTGATCGATAGCCAATTGTGTTGAAATTCCTTCTATAGGGGATTACTGAGGATTAAGGGACAATAGAAGTGAATGGGCCAAAGAAAAAAGCTCCATGAGGAGCGATGCGTACATTCTGACCAAGCTTGGTCTGATTTTACCAAGAGGATTGAGGGAGTTTATTAAACTGCAGACACAAAGAGCCCGCATATATTTCTTGGATTTGTTTCATGATGACAGCAGGGTTATGTTGGCATGAAAAATTACCACTGGATGTGAGAGGCAGCATTAATTAATCAATTAAACTACATTAATTAAAGACATTATTTATGTCTACTTAAGTGAAACACATTTATTAGCAATCAAACATTATTAATTTACCGAGTCAGAGAGAAAAAACCAAAGAACACTTTACGGAAATGTTATCGTCTGCACTGAATTTGATATACTCTCAGTGAGACCTGCAGCTGTATTGAATTATTCTTGCTTTGAAAAGCGCCACACATTTCAGTATAAAATGAATACATTCAAAGTACAGCTAAATTCTTGTCACTAAAAATTAAACTCCAGCAAGTTTAGTGATTTACTGCAATCTTCTGAGTGCAATAAATTAGTTTTACTCAAATGCAAACCGTTGCCAAACTATCTCCTGCTCTGCTGATGGAGAAAACCCCACATTATGTACAGACATACTGAACTCTGAAATAAGGGGCGGGATTCTGTGATCCTGAGGCTAAGTGTTGACGATTTCAGAAACGCCGTCGCGTTTCTCGACGGCGTCAACATGGACGGTGTCAACACGGCCTCAGGATCAGCAATTCTGGCCCCTACAGAGGGCCAGATTGACACTGGAGCGACCCACGCCACTCCCGCTGCTGATCCTGGCATGAACTGGGTGTCGCAGGGTCCACGCATGCGCAGTGGCTCCCTTCAATGCGCCGGCCCCGATGCAACATGGCGCAGGGCTACAGGGGCCGGCGCGGAAGAAAGGAGGCCCCAGCGAGAGAGCCAGCTCGCCGATTGGTGGGCCCTAGCTGCTGACAAGGCCACATCGATGGCTCCCCCCACCCCTCCCCGCAGGCCACCCCCGGACCCTTAAACGCCGCGGTCCGGCTGGCTGAGAGCAGGTGTGAACGGCGCCGGCGGGACTCCAAGTTTATTTACGGTGGCTGCTCGGCCCATTCCGTGCCGTGAATCAGCAGGGGAGCCACGCAGAGAAGCCGCCCACCGGCGCTGCGCCAACCATGCCGGCGCCAATGCTGCTGATTCTCCATTATGCGGAGAATCTTGTCCCCGGTGTCGGGGCAGCGTGGCACGATTCGCGCCAGTCGCGGGGATTGCCCGGCCCCAGGCTGAGAGAATCCCGCCCAAGGTCTGCAGTTTTAAAAATGGACACACAAAGATGACCATTAATGTAGATTGGGTTAGTTACTGAGAGAGACAATGGAACCGCACCCTGGGGGGATTATTCCGTGTCTGCTAGCCAATGGCGGGAATTTCAATTGGCCAATCGGGTGGGAGGCTGAAAATGGGTTTCATGCCAGGCATCAAATCCTTTGTGAGCTGCCTGGCCTTACCCACCGGCCCCAATGAGGTTCCTGCCCAGGCCCACTGGGAAACTGCAAATACTTCATTGAACCTATTTCTAATATTATTATTTGGCAGGACTCCCGATTCACCAGTCTCCCGGGGTGCTCCAGCCCCCACAGCTAGTGGTTTCGCCAGTGTGAATTGTTGCAAGTCTCGAGAAACGGGGACCTGGCGATTTGCACTCGGGGTGGGGTGGGGGGGGCAAGTATCGTCTCTACACTTGCCTCCAGGGTGTCAGAAGGAGTCTTCCAGGGGAGGTGGGGACTTGGGGGCTGTGCCGGAGGGGTTCAAGTCGGGGGTCTTTCCTGAAATGGGCTTGTTTGGCTGGTCTTTGCATCTTCCACCTTTTAAACCATCTCTCATCATGTCAAGATGAAAGATCTCAGAGAATAAAGTGAGAGTATTCCTATCTACAGCCTTAAAACCTTTAAACTGTCTCCCACTATTATTTTAAAAAAGATCTGTGGATGAAGGTAAAAGTCTTCCTTTTAATGTGGTGGAAACAATTGAAGTGTTTTTTTCACAGTCAATTTCATTTCCCTTTATCTTTTTTAAGCCGGTGTGCATGCCTAGAAACCTAAAAGCTTTGAACTGCATTGTTTACATTTAATTTCACAGACCCTCGCCTTTTAAAATTCTCTTGATTGACAGGGTCAGGCAGTTTCAAAGGAAGGATTATGATTTTTTTCAGCATGTATTGTTTAAGCATGCCTGTAGCTTGTCAGCCCTGTTGAGGGTCCATCACAGACCCAGCAATTCCCACACCATTTTTCATGGGATTCAATGGTGTTCCATGCGACACCGGTACTAGCCCCTCACCAGTAGCAGAGTCGGTGCAGATGTGGCTCCGATTTTTATGACGTGAAAGTCCACGGATTCTCCATTGGCTTCAACACTTAGACTCAGAAACAGAGAATCTGGCCCATTGTTTTTTCTTATTAATTTGCATTTTTTTCCCTTTTGAATCTAATGCCATCTGCTATCTCTAATTTCCCTTGTAAGCCATTGTTTGGCCACAGTTCCCTTTCTACTCTTATGCCAAATAGGAATAAACAACTTTGGGAGTTCACCTATTCATTCCTTGAATGCCTGTCCACTTTCAGTAATGTTTCCCAGTCCGTCATTGCCAGCTCATTGCCTCATATCATCATAGTTACCTTTATTGAGGTTCAGGACCCTGGTCTCAGAATCAACTACCTCACTATCCACCTTGATAAAGAATTCTATCATATTGTGGTCACTCCTCCCCAAGGGTTCTCTTACAACTAAATTGCCAACTAATCCTTTCTCATTGCACAATACCAAGTCCAAGATGGTCTGTGCCCTTCTTGGTTCCTCAACATACTGGTGCAGAAAACCATCTCGTACACACTCCAGAAATTCCTCCTCTATTGTACTGTGACTAATTTGTCTCACCCAATCTGTGCAGATTAAAGTCACCCATAATCACGGATGTTCCTTTATCACATGTATCTCTGATTTCCTGTCTAATGCTATTCCCAACATTACCACTGGGGTCTGTATACAACTCCTACAAATATTTTATGCCCCTTGGTGTTTCTTAACTCAACCCATAGAGATTCCACATCATCTGTGCTAATATCTTTCCTCAATATTGTCTCAATATCTTCTTTAATCAACAATACAACTCCACCACCTTTTCCTTTCTGTCTGTCATTCCTTCAATATTTAGTTCCCATCCTTGGTCACCTTGGAGCCATGTCTCCATAATCCCAACTATATCATATCCCTTTACATCTATCTGCGCAACTAATTCATCCATTTAATTTCATCTTTGGAATCAATCTAATGAACTTCCTCTGAACTGCATCTAATGTGACTACATCCCTCCTCAAATAAGGGAACCAAAACAAAGTAGAGAATTGTCAGCAACAATTGTCTACATTTATACTCTATTCCTTTATCTGTAAAGGCCAAAATTCCATTTGCCTTCCTTGTTACCTGCTAGACATGCATGCTAGCTTTCTGTGATTTATGTATGAGGCGACCCAAATCCCTCTATACCAAAGCACTCTAACGTTTCTCTCCATTTAGTTTAAAAGTTGACTTTCCATTTTTTCAACCAAAATGGTATATAGTCACATTAAACTGCATCTGCCTGGAAGACTCTGCACTTACTGCTGTACCGCATGATGACCCACCTACTATCCTGAACTCTCACTGCCTGAGCCCGGAGGGATTGTGGGTCTGGCAAAGAAAGGGTTCATATGGGACAGCTCATGGTGTGATGTAAAGGAACATCTGACCCAAGTCTAGCTGGCAGTCTTGCACTGATAGAGACATGTGTAGAGGCAAGCATGAAGACAATTCCTAACTTAGATCTTGTGTTGTAAATATGTACATAGTTATGAATAGTTAATAAACACTTACTGTTGAACTGTGGCATTCATGTCAAGGTTTTTGTATTGGCCTTGGAGATTTTACAGCGTAAATCCACCAGAATAATACCAGGGTTTGAAGTGTTAAATTATAAGACCATAAGACCACAAGACATAGGAGCAGAATTAGGCCACTCACCCCATCGGGTCTGCTCCGCCATTCAATGATGGCTGAAACTTTTCTCATCTCCATTCTCCTGCCTTCACCCCGTAACCCCTGATCCCCTTATTGATCAAAAACCTATCTGTCTCTGTCTTAAAGACACTCAGTGATTTGGCCTCCACAGCCTTCAGCGGCAAAGAGTTCCACAGATTAACCGGCATGCCGCATGCCTTCTTGACTTTCTTCACCACCTTCAGTGACCTGTGGACCTGTACACCCGGATCCCTCTGCCTGCCAATACTCTTGAGGGTTCTGCTATTTACTGTATATTTCCCATCTGTATTAAACCTTCCAAAATGCAGTCCCTCACATTTGTCCAGATTAAACTCCATCTACCATCTCTTAGTCCAAATCTCCAACCGATCTATATCCTGCTGTATGCTCTTACAGTCCTCATCACTACCCTCGATTCCATCAACCCTCGTCCACAAATTGACTAATCAGACCAGTTACATTTTCCTCCAAATCATTTATATATACTATGAACAGCAAAGATTCCAGCAATGATCCCTGCAGAACACAACTAGTCACAGCCCTCCATTCAGGAAAGCACCCTTCCATTGCTACCCTCTGTCTTCTGATCCCGTGCGACTTCACCTTCTGTACCAGTCTGTCATGAGGGACTTTGTCAAAGGCTTTACTGAAGTCCATATAGACAACATCCACTGCTCTATCCTCATCAATTATCTCTACCATTTCCTCAAAACACCCGATCAATTTAGTGAGACATGACCTCCCCTTCACAAAACCATGCTGCCTCTCGCTAATACACCATTTGCATCCAAATGGGAGCAAATCCTGTCTCAAAGAATTCTCTCCAATAATTTGCCTACCACTGATGTAAGGCTAACCCACCTGTAATTTCCTGGGTTATCCTTGCTACCGTTTTTGAACAAGGAAAACTTTATCTCCAGTCCTCTGGGACTGTAGCCAGTGATGATACAAAGATTTCTGTCAAGGCCTCAGCCATTTCCTTCCTTGTCTCCCTCAGTATTCTGGAGTAGATCCCCTCAGTATTCTGGAGTAGATCCCATCAGGTCCTGTAGACTTATCTACCATATGTTTTCCAAGATGCCCAACACCTCGTCCTTTCTGACCCAGAATATCTACACACAACTGGTACAATTGAGTGACTTACACAGTCACCTCTGACAGTACTTAACTGTTAACCATCTCGTGTGAGACAGGGGTTGCAGAAGCAAGCGGAGGCTCCTCAATCTCAAATCCTGACTCCGAGCAGTGTCACCAGTTTAAGCATTAAGGTGTTCCTTCACACTGTGGTTAAGGGATTTTCACACATTGTTAAGTATCAATCTACATGTTTGCAATTTTCAAATATCATTTTTTAACTCTTGTTTTTTTTCACAGCTGCTGGGTTTGTTCAATAAAGGTCAATGTATTGGATTAATTTTCCTCCGTTGACTAACCTACATTCATGACCTTTTAAGAATAAATGTGTAGAATGTTCAGTGACATGTCCTCAGTTGCGCTGAATTCAGTGTGTGCTGAATTATTCACGGATTAAACTCCATTAGCATTTGATCAAAACTTTCTTTGGCACATGTCACCAGGGAAGAATATGATGCAACCAATATCACCTCTTCCTATATTGTCACAGGATGAATGGACTGCATCACCTTAAGTAAAGTAAATTCAAATAAACTCTGCCAATATTAACAAAACATAGACGCTTAATAATTCCGTGTTAAAATCCCAGCTGAGGTTACCAGTAGGGATTCTGTCTCATTTGTGTTTGCGGTATTTTCTGTTTATTTTGGCTCCAATATGAATCAGGTGTTATTCGGTTTCCAGCTTGGTGTATCCCTATGTTTTTCTTCAGCTTGACAAAATGACTGCAATTTGCATTAACTGTTTACATTAAGCTGATGTAAACCCACTGATATATAGCCGAGCTCACAACAAGTGAGCAGAGGTGGCAGGTTTCAAGCCACACTCATAATGAGACACTTCATTCTGCTATTTAGTGACGTGAACCAGTTTTCATGTACACAAGACATAGATTTGCAGATGGATGGAGATTAAAGATTTCTAAATTGTTACGAGCTTGACACAATATTTATATTATAGCATTAGTACTTCTCATAATGCTCAGACTATTAAATGAAGCCTACTGTCGTCAGAATGAATGAGCCCATTGTAAATTGACCTTATTCATGAGTGTATTTTGAAAGGTATAGATAAACTGATTCAATAACAACTTTGTGATGTTCTCTGTTTTCTTTGTCTGGATGTCTTGAATGTGTGGTGTTGAACAAAGAACATCAAGCTAAGTAAATTAACAAAGCTGATTTATTAACACTATTTAAATAAGATTCAAACGTATTCATAAAGTATAAGATTGCTAAAATAAACAACACTAACTCTAACTGCAGAACTCTCAAATGTACAACTACTCTATCTCATGCCTAAACATCTCTCCGAATGAAAGATCATCACATGATATATATGTGACTGCTCTTGATCACCATCTGGTGGTAAGAAGTATTTACATTAAATTGTTAACCCTTCATCTTCCATACAATATACATATTGTATACCGTGCAGGGCAGCACGGTAGCACAGTGGTTATCACGGTTGTTTCACAGCTCCAGGGTCCCAGGTTCGATTCCGGCTTGGGTCACTGTATGTGCGGAGTCTGCACGTTCTCCCCTTGTCTGCGTGGGTTTCCTCCGGGTGCTCCGGTTTCCTCCCACAGTCCAAAGACGTGCAGGTTAGGTGCATTGGCCATGATAAATTGCCCTTAGTGTCGAAAAAGGTTAGGTGCAGTTACTAGGTTACGGGGCTAGGGTGGAGGCGTGGACCGAAGTAGTGGCTCTTTTCACCTTCTTCTGCACGGTAAATTCTATAAAATGTTATATTGTTACAAGTTTATATGGATATAAAGTAAAGTAAAGCTGCCATAGTCCCAGGTCACCGTAGGCTGCTTTTTCCTTTTGTGGGAGAGAGCTAACTAGTGATGATTTAATCTGAGGGTCAGCACCTCTCAGGTGAAAGGCAGGGTTGAGAAGGCGGAGCCATCATGAATGACCTGTATTGATAAAGAACCTTCAACACAGTGGAACATTCCAAGATGCTTCTCCGGAGAGAACGTTCAACACTGAAATACAGAAGTAGATACAGGAATTTTACAGGAACGCTTTGGATAATATTGAGGGAGATGGCTCACCAGGGAAAGGCAGCAGTAGCCAGGATCATGGCACTGTGGCTGGTTCTGCTGCACAGCAGGGCAGGAAGAAGAATGGCAGGGCTATAGTGATAGGGGACTCGATCGTCAGGGCAATAGACAGGCGGTTCTGCGGACACAATCGAGACTCCAGGATGGTATGTTGCCTGGTGCAAGGGTCAAGGATGTCTCGGAGCGGCTGCAGGACATTCTGGGGGGGGGGGGGGGGGGGAAGGGTGAACAGCCAGCTGTCATGGTACACATAGGCACCAACGATATAGGTACAAAATGGGACAAGGTCCTATAAACTGAATTCAGGGAGTTGGGAGTTAAACTAAAAAGTAGGACCTCAAAGGTAGTAATCTCAGGATTGCTACCAGTGCCACGAGCTAGTCAGAGTAGGAATGACAGGATAGATAGGATGAATGCGTGGCTCGAGAGATGGTGCAAGAGGGAGGGATTCAAATTTCTGGGGCATTGGAACCGGTTCTGGGAGAGGTGGGACCAGTACAAACCGGATGGTCTGCACCTGGGCAGGACTGGAATCGATGTCCTGGGGGGGGGGGGGGGGGGGGGGGGTGTTTGCTAGAGCTGTTGGGGAGGGTATAAACTAATGTGGCAGGGGGGTGGGAACTGACGCAGGAAGTCATAAGGTAGTAAAACAGGGACAGAAACAAAAGACAGAAAGGGGGAAAGTGTAAGGCAGAGAAGACATAGTCAAAAATCAAAAATGGAGACAGTACAAGGTACAGTGACTGAAGGGAGCTCAGTGAATAGGCCCAGTAATACTAAAAGGAATGAAACGGGAAGTAGAAACGTAAATGGTAAGCGATGCAGCAGGTTGTTACTTGAAGATATGGGTTCAATGAAGAGGAAAATTAGGAGAAAAGTTGAGAGGAAATATCACTTGAGGAGAGGCTACTGATCGAAGTGTTAAGATTCAAAACAGAGGTAGAAAAGCCAACATAAGTGCACTTTACCTGAATGCTCATAGTATTCAGAATGAAGTAAATGAGTTGATGGCGCAAATCATCGTGAATGACTATGATTTAGTGGCCATTACTGAAACATGGTTAAAGGATGGTTACAACTGGGAGTTAAATATCCGAGGTTATCAAACTATTCGGAAGGACAGAGTGGATGGTAAGGGAGGTGGTGTTGCTCTGTTATTTAAGCATGAAATCCGGGCAAAAGTAAGGGATGACATCGGTGCTATGGAGGATAAGGTTGAATCCATTTGGGTGGAAAGCAGGAATAGTAAAGCAATAAAGTCACTGATAGGAGTAGTCTATGCAATCCTATATGAGAAATCCAGGTACGACCTCCGCAAAGCCATCCGAGATGCCAAGAAAGAATATCAAACCAAGCTAGAGTCACAGACAGTGAGCTTAACTTGGTAGTAGGGAAGATGCTGGAATCTATCATCAAGGAAGAAATAGCGAGGCATCTGGATGGAAATTGTCCCATTGGGCAGACGCAGCATGGGTTCATAAAGGGCAGGTCATGCCTAACTAATTTAGTGGAATTTTTTGAGGACATTACCAGTGCAGTAGATAACGGGGAGCCAATGGATGTGGTATATCTGGATTTCCAGAAAGCCTTTGACAAGGTGCCACACAAAAGGTTGCTGCATCAGATAAAGATGCATGGCATTAAGGGTAAAGTAGTGCATGGCTAGAGGATTGGTTAATTAATAGAAAGTAAAGAGTGGGAATTAATGGGTGTTACTCTGGTTGGCAATAGCTAGTGGTGTCCCTCAGGGATCAGTGTTGGGCCCAAAATTGTTCACAATTTACATAGATAATTTGGAGGTGGGACCAAGTGCAATGTGTCCAAGTTTGCAGATGACACTAAGATGAGTGGTAAAGCAAAAAGTGCAGAGGATACCGGGAGTCTGCAGATGGAGTTGGATAGGTTAAGTGAATGGGCTAGGGTCTGGCAGATGGAATACAATGTTGACAAATATGAGGTTCTCCATTTTGGTCAGAATAACAGCAAAAGGTATTATTATTTAAATGGGAAATTATTAAAACATGTTGCTGTGTAGAGAGACCTGGGTGTGCTAGTACATGAGTCGCAAAAAGTTGGTTTACAGGTGATTAAGAAGGCAAATGGAATTTTGTCCTTCATTGCGAGAGGGATGGAGTTTAAGACTAGGGAGGTTACGCTGCAATTGTATAAAGTGTTAGTGAGGCCACACCTGGAGTATTGTATTCAGTTTTGGTCTCCTTACCTGAGAAAGGATGTACTGGCGCTGGAGGGTGTGCAAAGGAGATTCACTAGGTTAATCCCAGAGTTGAAGGGGTTGGATTACGAGGAGAGGTTGAGTAGACTGGGATTGTACTTGTTGGAATATAGAAGGATGAGGGGGGGATCTTATAGAAACATTTAAAACTATGAAGGGAATAGATAGGATAGATGCGGGCAGGTTGCTTCCACTGGCGGGCGAAAGCAGAACTAGGGGACATAGCCTCAAAATAAGGGGAAGTAGATTTAGGACTGAGTTTAGGAGGAACCTCTTCACCCAAAGGGTTGTGAATCTATGGAATTCCTTGCCCAGTGAAGCAGTTGAGGCTCCTTCATTAAATGTTTTTAAGATAAAGTTAGTTTTTTGAAGAATAAAGGGATTAAGGGTTATGGTGTTCGGGCCGGAAAGTGGAATTGAGTCCATAAAAGATCAGCCATGACCTCATTGAATGGCGGAGCAGGCTCGAGGGGCCAGATGGCCTACTCCTGCTCCTAGTTCTTATGTTCTAAGTGAGGAGAAGAATTGATTAAGGTAGTACAGTGGATGTAATTTACATGGATCTTGCCAAGGTGTTTGACAATGTTTCACATGGCAGATTGGTCAAGAAGGTGAAAGCCCAATGGATACAGGGCAATGTTGCAAACTGGATAAAAAGTTGGCTTAGTGAGAGGAAATAAAGGGTAATGGTTGATGCCTGGCTTTGCAATTGGAAAGTTTTTTCCAGTGGTGTTCCATAGGGCTCGGTGTTGGGACCTTTACTGCTTGCGTTATACATTAATGATTTGGTCGTGAACGTGGGGAGCATGATTGGGAAATTTGCAGATGACACAAAAATTGGCCTAGTGGTGGACAGTGTAGAGGATAGCTAATGGGCAGCACAATGGTATAGTGGTGAGCACTGCTGCTTCACGGCGCCGAGGTCCCAGATTCAATCCCAGCCCTGGGTCACTGACCATGTGGAGTTTGCACATTCTCCCCATGTCTGCATGGGTCTCATGACCACAACCCAAAAGATGTGCAGGGCAGGTGGATTGGCCAAACTAAATTGCCCCCTAATTGGAAAAAAATAATTGGATACTATGATCGTCAAAATGGGTTGGTGGAGTAGGCAATAAAGTGGCAGATTTAACACAGAGGTCATGCATTTAGAAAGATTAAAAAGTTGTAGGGAGTACACAATACATGGGAATATATTAAAGAGAGGTCGATAAAGTGAGAGATCTTGGCGGACAGTTACACAGGTCTATAAAGGCAGCAGTTCAAGTAGACAATGTTGTAAAGAAACCATATGGAATGGTCTCCTTCATTGGCAGAGGTGTAGAATATAAAAGTAAGGATATAATGTTGGAATTGTATAAAACACTGGTGAGGCCACAACTGGACTATTGTGTGTAGTTCTGGTCACCACTTTATAGGAAGGGCATTATTGCTCTGGAGAGAGGGCAGAGGAGGTTTACAGAATGTGGCCAGGGCTGGAAAAGTGTAGCTCCGAGGAGAGATTGGATAGGTTGGGGATATTTTCCTTGGAACAAAGAAGGTTGAGGGGTGACTTAATTGAGATTCACAAAATTATGAGGGGAAGCGATAGAGTGGACAGGATAAAACTGTTTCCCTTGGTGGAGAATTCTAGAACCAGGGACATAGATTCAAGAGAAGTGGCAGAAGGTGTCGGGAGGACATGAGGAGGAATGTTTTTCCACAGAGGGTAGTGGGAGTCTGTAATTTGCTGCCTGAGTTGGTGGTGGAGGCAGAGACCCTAAATTCTTTTTAAAAGTCCCTGGATCTGCACCGTAAGCACTGTAAGATACAGGGCTATTGACCGAGTGCAGGAAGGTGGGATTAGAAAGGGCATCTTTGTGTCCTTGGGCTGTGATGGATCTGTGTCTATTCGGAACCCTGGATATACGTTATCCCTTTTTAGTTCAGAATGTCCAATTCACCTCACAGCACGTCTTTCGGGACTTGTGGGAGGAAACTGGAGCACCCGGAGGAAACCCACACAGCGGGGAGAACATGCAAACTCCGCACAGAAAGTCACCCAAGCCAGGAATCGAACTTGGGACCCTGGACCTGTGAAGCAACAGCGCTAACCACTGTGCTACCGTGCTGCCCCATGGTCTTCGCACCTAGAATGATGTGGAAAGGAAATATTCCCAGATTAAGAAAGAAAGTCTGGCGGTCATTTATTCCATTGAAAGATTTCATCGATATGTTTATGGCCGGCACTTTACTATCATCTCACACCATAAACTATAGTAAGAAGTCTTACAACACCAGGTTAAAGTCCAACAGGTTTGTTTCAAACACGAGCTTTCGGAGCACTGATCCTTCCTCAGGTGAATGGAGAGGTATGTTCCAGAAACATTTATATAGACAAAGTCAGAGATGCCAGACAATGCTTAGAATGAACTATTACTCGGCATTTTCCTGTGAAGATAAAATCTTCCCATCAATAGCTTCAGCTCGAGTGCAAAGATGGACACTGCTCTGCGCCGTCTATTCATAAACCTATAGACCAGAAGTCCAGATATCAAATGCAGGTGCGTTGAGCAGCTTCCACTGCCACAAACAGTATCCGTGCTCCCTCTCCACAGGAGAACATCCTGGCTCGAGATTTTCTTGATGCTCTGGCTGGGATTCTCTGGCCGGGATTCTCTGGCCGTGTCCGCCCGGCGACCGGAGAATTGCGCTTGAGGTCAATGACGTTCTCCATTGTCGGCCTCTCACCCGTGGCATTCTTGTAGTGGGCTGGGCGGATGAATCCAGCCCTCTTTCTATTTCATCCATCGACGTTAAGACTTGGACCAACAGAGACCCTGTGTTTTTGGGTTTAAAGGATGGTTCTCACGGACTGGCATCTTGAGAAGTCAGAACAGATGAGGCCTTAAATGCAATGTTGGGACAAAATCACCTGTGGAGAGGGGTTTTTTCAGTGGGGTTGCCGAGTGCCAGTGCCACCCCCGGGGCGGCAGCACCTTCTCCAAGAATTGCACAGCCATAATCTTGGTCAGTTCAAGATGAAGCTGCTGGCCAGGTGTTGCGTTTGGCGCCTGGCAATCGACAAGGGGATGACAAATACGGCCAAGCAAGGCAAACAATATCAGGCTCAGCACAACCTTCTGCCTGAAGCGGGTTTGCAAACTTTGGAGTGACCGGGGCGACCATTAATGAGGCGCCACATCGACTTTGCAGGTCCCTTTTTGAGTATGAAGTTTTTGATTGTGGTAGACGCCCACACAAAGTGGCTCGATGTTCAGCTGATGAGTTAAAGCTATCGTGATACAGGCAAGAGGACAGGTAATTTCAAACAGAATATTTAGCGTCTGGAACTCTGGTGGAGGATCAGAATGGTTACCTGGGAGAGTTGTTGCCATGGTGGCCAATCTCCTGTATCATAGACCGACAGGGACGAGAAGGAAGAAATCGGCTTGAGAGTCGACGGAACAAGGCCTGTGTAATAGTTATGCTGTTCTGTGTTTAAAGTTATTCTCAGTTAAATAAATCGCTGCTGTGATTTAACACTGCCACATAGAATCATAGACTCCCTACAGTGCAGAAGGAGGTCATTCGGCCCAGCATGTCTGTACTTACCCTCCGAAGGAGCACCCTCCCTAGGCCCAATCCCAGTCCTATTCCTGCAACACCACCTTAAGGGGCAATTTATCATGGCCAATCCACATAATCTGCACATCTTTGGACTGTGGGAGGAAACCCACGCAGATACAGAGACTCAGGGCCTTGCTCCTGGGGTCTCAGGTTTGAATCCCACCATGACAGATGGTAAAGAGAGAGAGGCAGTGAGACAGACAGAGAGAGAGGGAGAGAGAGAGAGACTGGGTAACGCGTGCAGTGACATCTCCACTATGCCACCAATTCAGTTTACTGGTATCTCAAACTCAAATGTCCCATTTGTAACTCGGGATGGGAGTGCAGCATTGTTGGCAGTGAGGTGAGCAACCTGCCTTGTAACATCTCAACTCACCAGAATCATGACCATATCCAAAATGTTTTTTGGTCTGTACACAGTGAGAATAATGAGAAGGTCAGTGGTTGGGATTTTGAGAAATGAACGATTTTTGGTGGAGGCCCAGGTTAACAGCTTACAGCAATCAAGTATGTGGTTTCAGTAGGAATCTAGGGTGGGGGGTGTTTGAAGTGAGGGTGTTTGGCGAGGGGGGTATATGTGGGGTGGGGTGTTTGAAGTGGGAGTGTTTGGAGAGAGGGTTTATCTGGGGTGGGGTGTTTGAAGTTGGAGTGTTTGGCGAGGGGGGATATGTGGGGTGGGGTGTTTGAAGTGGGAGTGTTTGGCGAGGGGGTTTATCTGGGGTGGGGTGTTTGAAGTGGGAGTGTTTGGCGAGGGGGTTTATCTGGGGTGGGGTGTTTGAAGTGGGAGTGTTTGCCGAGGGGGTTTATCTGGGGTGGGGTGTTTGAAGTTGGAGTGTTTGGCGAGGGGGGTATATGTGGGGTGGGGTGTTTGAAGTGGGAGTGTTTGGAGAGAGGGTTTATCTGGGGTGGGGTGTTTGAAGTTGGAGTGTTTGGCGAGGGGGGTATATGTGGGGTGGGGTGTTTGAAGTGGGAGTGTTTGGCGAGGGGGTATATGTGGGGTGGGGTGTTTGAAGTGGGAGTGTTTGCCGAGGGGGTTTATCTGGGGTGGGGTGTTTGAAGTTGGAGTGTTTGCCGAGGGGGTTTATCTGGGGTGGGGTGTTTGAAGTGGGAGTGTTTGGCGAGGGGGGATATGTGGGGTGGGGTGTTTGAAGTGGGAGTGTTTGGAGAGAGGGTTTATCTGGGATAGGGGTGTTCGGAGAGGGTTTTGTTTGGAGTGTGGAGGTGTCTGGGTGTGGGGGTGTATTGGAGTGGGAGGGGGTGTATCTGGGGTAATTGTAGTCAGACTAGGGGGCATAGCCTGGAGGAGGGAACATCCACAGTTTTCTTGTAGACCCCAAAGAGAATTTTACTTTGTCCAGATCATAAGGAAACCATTTTAAAAAATTATTTCTTGCCGAGGATCCTTCTGGAGGTGCACCAAGATTGCAGCAACTTTCTCATGAACAATTTGCCCACCTGCCATTCACATTTTCTGTCGTTACACTGACATTGTGTCCAAAGTATAACATTCGACACCAACCTTTAAATATTTATGAGGCCCACACGTTACCTAATTCTTGGTAGTTATTGTGGCAGGTGTGCCCTATTTTAACTCTCCCTTAAGTCTCATTCTTGTCAAGTGTTAGCAGTTCAAATCTGTCTTAAACCTTGCCTTTTATCTTTGTTGAGATGAATGACCATCAGACTGACTGACCTTGAGTGTTGAAAGTAAATTGAATGTTTTGTAAACTGACCGACTAAGTTGAGTCCAAGACCAGAAGTAATTTTCTGTAGACAATTTCACTGATAGACTTAATCAGGTTAATGTAATAAGAAATTAATTTTAATGATGGAAAAATGATGCATCTTCAAGCATCATACATGATCATTGAAATGTTCCTATGTTGGCATAGGGCAGGCATATAAATTCCTGGGAAGCTAAATCAGCTCAAAAGATAGATTTAGTTAAGGTTGTTGGATGTTGGTCAAAACCACTCAGTTCCAGTTCTGCATGGATGGGATAACTGAATGAAGCAGCATCTACGATGTTGTGAGGAGACGGTGTACAAGATAACAACAAGAAAACAGGATGTGTGAAGGAATAGACTCCTTCTTTATCCAGTGCTTCAACTTTTCTATATGAGTTTGAAACCCTCCACCAGCCCCGTGCCAGCCTCTCCGAACAGGCGGCGGAATGTGGCGACTAGGGGCTTTTCACAGTAACTTCATTGAAGCCTACTCGTGACAATAAGAGATTATTATTATTTTTCTATTTTCTATTCAGATCTTTTAGCCAGTTGTTATTTGGAGCCTTGAATGTTTCCTCACTTCCAGCACTGAATTTCTGAGGCAATCTCCGATTACTTGGTGGCCTTTCTCTCTCTTCGATTTTCCCTCCACTTTCAGAGAAGTTGGGTTCCCAAAGCTTTGCAACTGGGGTGAGGAGCTAAGTGTTGTGTTAAATTAAAGCAGCATGTCGAACTTCTCCAATAAGCTGTGTCATTGTTCATTTTGCTCTTCTTTGTTGGGCCTGAACTTGGCCCTTTGATGGAATAGTCAACAGCACAGAAACTAATGTATCACGAAAGGACTTAACAGGGCTTCTTCTACCAGAACTACACTGGCTGTCAGCAGCGCCGGCCCTAGGGTTGCTGGCACCCCGGGCAAGTTGAACTTCGGCGCCCTTTGGGGGGGGGGGGGGCCGGGGCCAGGGGGGGGGGGGGGGGGGGGGGGGGGAGGAGGCGGGGGGGGCGAAGGGGGCCCGAGGGGCTGGGCCGGAGTGACCACCGGCGAGCCTGGATCCATCCGCCATGTTTGTGCGGGGCGGCCTGAGGGAGGGCGGCCACCGCGCATGCGCTGGTTGGCACCGGCGCAACTGCGCATGCGCGGGACCCGCACTCCTTGATGGCGCCCCCTAGCACATGGCGCCCCGTGCGACTGCCCGAGTTGCCGGTACCTTGAGCCGGCCCTGGCTGTCAGACAAAATAGCCGTTTCCCTCTGTTGAATGGAGAAAAAGTGGGTCTCTCCCTATTCTGCTTACGTTGGACTCCATGTTAGTTGTCCTGGTGGGGTTACCATGGAAACCCGTTTCCTTGGTGATAAGATGCAGGACAACTTCATTTGTGTCACCAACTTTCCAGCCGGTAGTTAAAGTTCTGTTGGCAGCAAATCCAAAACGTTCCAGCTGTATTAAAATATATAGTAGCGGGTGTCACGGTAATGGAGAGAAGGAAACATGTATGTGATGGATGTGGGAGTTTCAGATATATTGCATTGTATGTTTTTGGTGCAGCAAGGGTTAAAAGCCTGGGTTAGTGTGTGTTTGACTGCTGCAGTCACGTTATTAAAAGTCCTGGTATAATCTTTATTATTGTCACAAGTAGGCTTGCATTAACACTGCAATGAAGTTACTGTGAAAAGCCCCTAATTGCCACATTCCAGCGCCTGTTTGGGTACACGGAGGGAGAATTCAGAATGTCCAATTCACCTCACAGCACACCTTTCAGGAGGTGCATACAGCTAAGCTTTTTTGGGACCAGGGATGCAATTAAAGCATCATAAAAGCTTGGGCCAATGGACATTTGGGTCCCCTGTGGAGTAGTTAATTAGAGACCTCTATGTTCAGTTAGTAAGATGATGTAACTAATGGAAGGAGGTAGAAGACCAGACATTTTAGTAGAGAAGCAGAGATTGTTTGGTTGGTTCCTGGAAGTAAAAACATGACGACAGTTTCTGAAGATGCCAGAGATCTTGCATTGTTCTGGCGGGGTTTAGGGTTCAGGTCTATCTCCAAAAACAGTCTCAAAGTACATCTGCTAACTGCATTTAAAAGTGGATTAAGAGCTGAGATGGTTCTGGTGTTTGAGTAGAAGTAATGATAGCAATTAAGGGTTAATGTGTCACTGTATTGATTAGCATTGTTTAAGGGGTAATTGTCAGCTATCATCTTGTGTGATGTTAAAGATATTTTAATCCTGCGTTAGTAATAAAGCTTGTTTTAAAATACCCTGTCCCTACTTCTTCATGCAATCTCTCGTGGAGTGAAGTATCCTTTCGTCACAGGGTTACAAAATTAAAATCAAATAGTGAAGTTTCTGACCAGTATCCCAGCTGCTGGTGTTGGGTCTTGTCCGGGATCATAATAATGGGAATAATGGGAATATTGTCCACAAAGCCCAAAGGTGAGTGAGAAGGTGCAGTTAGCCACCGACAGGAATGGCTGCAGCAGTTTCTCTGAGGGACAATGGACCCCCCCCCCCCTGTTTCCAGACAAGGTACTTCTAAAATAATCCAAAGACTGATTACCATCTCCAGTGAAGACAAAGGGACATCAACTGTTGGGGTGTCTCACCTGGAGCTGGTTCTAACACAGGGCGTGGAAAGAAAGGGAACGTTTGGATTGATCCCTCCACCCACACAACCCCCAGGTAGGTTTCTGTGGACTGATCGTGGTGAGAATGAAGGGAGAAGAATGGTTCTCCAGTATCATCATGCTGCTGAACCATTTTAAGGAAGCCTGGTTTAGGGCAAGAATGGCTACCTGCCTTCAAGAGATGGTAAAGCAGTTCACAGACCTGCACAGGCCGTGGATCAGAGGCTGACTATGATTGTCCAGTGGACATTTTCCCACCACAATGCTGGCCTGGCACCTGTGTCTATCTTTTAATTCAAACATGTAAAAATGTGTTGAGAGGTTGCCTCAGTATGGACGTGCCCTCTCTCTTCCTTACCTGCAATGGCAGGTTGCAGCTACTCATGCGCTGGAGGACTCCTATTGGCATTCAAACCTCGAGAGTCCATCCTTAATTGGATAGTCAGCCATGCCCTCTAGTTGCTAATTGCCAAAAGGCAAAACTGAGGTCAGGTGACTGCTCCTGCCAAAGTCAGCTGTCAGAGCTCGTATTTGACCGAAACATTAGGGTCCCGACACAAAACATAAATTCCTGCCTCAATTACAATTGCACTCGTACATAAAGCATTGCTGGGACTAATCTGCGAGCAGTAACGCCTCTTCCTAAATGGCTTCCTGGCTTTGTTGCAAATAGCTCTTAAAGTACATTTTCTGTTGCTTTACTTTACCTGGGAAATATTCTGCACAACACAGATCACAAACAGATGGAGAATTGAGGCTAATAGAATTGATTAATTGCATGAGAAAGGAATAGCTCTTTTTGCTCCCTACAGATGCTGCCAGACCTGCTGAGATTTTCCAGCATTTTCTCTTTGGTTTCAGATTCCAGCATCTGCAGCAATTTGCTTTTATTGCAGAAGAATATATTGATCGGTTCAAGTGAAGTGGGAGGAGGTGTGGTATATCATAACTGGTACAGACCTCGAGGACTGAATGGTCCGTTTCTGTGCTGTAAAATTCTAGCAAAGTCTATGTACCAGAAACCGCTTCACATGAGCTCAAATTAAAAGAAAGAAAAATTCTAAATACTGGAAATGTTAAATAAAAACAGAAAATGCTGGAATTATCTACCAGGAGAACAGGCAAGTCAATATTTTCTTAGTCCTTCATTGAAAATGTTAAAGGACCCACACCTGATACACAGATATGTCTTTTCTCTTGCTCCAAGTTATTCCAAAATTGTCTCTTTTTTTATTTCACTGTAGTTGTACAAAAGGGTCAAGAAATTAAAATTGGCTGATCTTTTTAACACCCTCTGGGACTATTGTGGTGTCAGTTTGGACATTACTGATATTTTTTACCGAAATCTCCTCCATCTCCAGCTGTTTTCTGTGTGATGAAAATTAAAGTGTTTATCCAAGGTAATCTTTTCTCATCCCCCTCATGTAAATTACTTTTCCAATTGTTTCCTCGGGCTACCTCAGCTTGGAAGCAGCGATTAGACCCCTGCAGATTCTCCTAATTTCACTTCTTATTTTGTTCATATCCCAAATTTGAACACTTTTAAAATCATAATCCATGAATTATATGTTATCATCACAAACCATTCTGGCATCTTTTAGCCCAGGATTAGCAGGCAGAGTATATCACCATAACACCAAAGAAGGACATTCATCAGAGCACAAGGAACAACAAAAATGTACTTGTCTCTGATATAATTAAACACTGTTAGCTCTTGCTATTTCTAATTGCTTCCAGACACTTTAATTCACTGCCAAAATGCTTTGTCTCTGTATACATACCAGAAGAAAAATATCATCTGTGGATAGTCAATGCTATTGTGAACCAGATCAGCTTTCAAAGCATGTACTGTTGACTTTTGCAATAATAAACATATCGCATATTTAAAATGAAATTTGGACTTTAATTTATACTTTTTACAGAAAGCTGAGATCTTGCCATAATGGCTGTCAGATGTAGTGTGCATACAGAGACAAATAGTCTGTCCTATCTAGCATTCTGCTATCTCGAGAACAAGCTTCCATGAAAAAGATTTCAAACTGGATACTCTTTGTGGCTTCAGACGGTCAAAGCCATTTTCCCCCAAAAAAGCTGGTTTTGTTCTTAAGATTTTAAAATCAATATAAAAACCTGTTAAGGGATATAACACATAGCCAGAAGATTACTCCTGCATGATGACATTTTTGAAAATAGCTTTATGATTTTTGAAATAAGGACAGGGAAAATCTTCCCCTGTGGAATAATTCCACATGGCCCATCGGCACATGATCAGTCAAAGGTCATCACACATTGAAGAATGACGAAGAAGCTACAGTATTTCTTCGCGTGTTGTATATTTTCATTCCATGTTTAATTCAAAGAAAACGCTTAAGACAATCTCATTTTAACGAGAAGCCATCACGTCCTTTGTACAGGAACATTTCCGAGAATGTGAATTTCAATGGTAGAGGCTTGTGTGCTATCTGTCAAGGGTGGGGTTAAGGTTGGCGGGGGTCTTGCCCTAACCTTCCCCTGTACGCAATTCAATTGCATTTTCTGACTGGACAGTGATCAAAGCCAGGAGACTTGGCTAATCTGTCCCCCTGCCCCAGTGTTAAGTTGATTGAGATTGATATTACTGTCCGAGTTGAGATCAGACCTATGATGCTCTTGCTTTGTGTTGTTTCATTGCTAGGCACCAGACCTGTCATCCAAGTTTTTAATGTGTTATGGAAGACACAAAGCGCAAGATATATCATAATGGAATTATTGGAGTTAATCATGAAACAGAGTGATTTGAATGAGAGGATGTGTTACACTTGCCTTGATGGAACCTGTTTATTTCTGTTGAACTGAGCACACTATATAGGTTGTTGAAATAATTTTCCACATGGCAGGGATTGAAATTGACAATCACCATGGCTGTCAGACAGTCACATGGCTGTGTGTGCACTGGAATCTCAAACAAGCACAAGACCAGTAATGTTTGTTTCCGGCAATGTGCTGAAAAGGCAGCACACGCAAGAAACACTCATATCAATGCTGAAAATACAGCTTCTCGTTCAGAGAGCCAGAGCAGACATGATTGGGTGAAAGGCCTCCTTTTGCACTGCAACAACTGAGTGTTTCTGCGAAAATATGAACATCTGACTTGGGATCAGGAGGAGGCTATTCTGCTCCTCGAACCTGCTCCGCCATTCAAAATGATCATGGCTGATCTGAGTGTAACCTCAACCCCACATTCCGACCGACCCCCAATAACATTTCACCCCTTTTGTTAATCAACAATCTATCTCACTCTGCCTTAAAAATATTCAGAGACTGCCTCTTGAGGAAGAGAGTTCCAGAAACATGGATAGAACAGGGGCAGGAATGGTTGTTGGAGGTTCCGGGGTTTAGATGTTTCAGTAAGATTAGGGAAGGTGGTAAAAGAGGTGGAGGAGTAGCATTGTTAATCAAGGATAGTTTAACGGCTGCAGAAAGGCAGTTCGGGGTGGATCTGCCTACTGAGGTAATATGGGCCGAAGTTAGAAATAGGAAAGGAGCGGTCAGGTTGTTAGGAGTTTTCTACAGGCCCCCAACCAATAACAGAGATGTGGAGGAAAATATTGCAATGCAGATTTTGGATAGGTGCGGTAGTCAGAGGGTAGTTGCCATGGGTGACTTTAACTTTCTAAATATTGACTGAAACAACGATAATTCAAATAGTTTGGACGGGGCTGTTTTTATCCGTGTGTGCAGGAGGGTTTCCTCACACAATATGTGGATAGACCGACAATAGGCGGGGCCACATTGGATTTGGTACTGGGTAATGAACCGGGGCAAGTGTTAGATTTGGTTGTGGAGAGCACTTTGGAGATAGTGACCACAATTCGGTGACTTTCACTACAGCAATGGAGAGGGATAGGAACATACGGCAGGGCAAGGTTTATAACTGGGGGAAGGGTAATTAAGATGCGATTAGGCAAGAATTGGGGAGCATAAGATGGAAACAGGAACTGTCAGGGATAGGCATAATTGAGATGTGGAGCTTGTCCAAGGAGCAAATACTGCATGTCCTTGATATGTATGTCCCTATCAGGCAGGGAGGAATTGGTCGAGTGAGGGAACCATGGTTTACAAAAAAGGTTGAATGTCTTGTCAAGAGGAAGAAGGGGGCTTATGTAAGGATGAGAAAACAAGGTTCAGTTAGGGCACTTGAGGGACACAAGATAGCTAGGAAGGAGCTCAAGAAAGAGCTTAGGAGAGCTAGGAGGGGGCATGAGGAGTCCTTGGCCGGTCGGATCAAGGAAAACCCTAAGGCTTTTTTCACTTATGTGAGGAATAAAATAATGACCAAGGTGAAGTTAGGGCCGGTCAAGGACAGTAGTGGGAACATGTGCATGGAGTCTGAAGATATAGGAGAGGCCCCAAATGAAAACTTTTCTTCAATGTTCACAAAGGAGAGGGGCCATGTTATTGAGGAGGATAGTGCAATACCGGCTGGTAGGCTAAAGGAGGTAGATATTCGGAAGGAAGATGTGTTAGAAATTTTAAGAAGCCTGAGGATAGATAAGTCCCCTGGGCCTGATGGGATATATCCTAGGATTCATTTGGAGGTGAGGGATGAGATTGCAGAGCGTTTGGCTTTGATCTTTCTGTCCTTACTGTCTACAGGAAAAGTGCCAGAAGACTGGAGAGAGGCCAATGTTGTCCCCTTGTTCAAGAAAGGGAATAGGTATAACCCTGGGAATTTAGGCCGGTTAGTCTCACTTCGGTCATCGGCAAATTGTTGGAAAGGGTCCTGGGGGATAGGATTTATGATCATTTGGAAAGATACAGCTTAATCCAGGATAGTCAGCACAGATTTGTGAGGGTTAAGTCTTGCCTCACAAGTTTGATTGTATTCTTTGAGGAGGTAACTAAGTACATAGATGAAGGTAGAGCAGTTGATGTCGTATACATAGATTTTAGTAAGGCGTTTGATAAGGTTCCCCATTAATCGGCTCATGCAGAAAGTAAGGAGGTGTGGGATAGAGGGAAATTTGGCCAATTGGATCAGTAACTGGCTATCACATAGAAGACAGAGGGTGGTGGGAGATGGTAAATTTTCATCCTGGAGCCCAGTTACCAGCGGTGTACCACAAGGATCAGTGCTGGGTCTTCTGCTATTTGTGATGTTTATTAATGACTCGGATGATGGAGTTGAAGGGTGGGTCAGTAAATTTGCTGATGACACCAAGATTGGTGGAGTAGTGGATGAGGTGGAGGGCTGTTGTAGGCTGCAAAGAGACATTGATAGGATGCAGAGCTGGGCTGAAAAATGGCGGATGGAGTTTAACCCTGATAAGTGTGAGGTGATTCATTTTGGTCGGACAAATTTGAATGCGGATTACAGGTCAACGGCAGGGTATGCTAGGAGGTTGAGGGGCGACCTGATAGAGGTCTACAAAATTATGAGGGGCATAGATGGAGTGGATCGTCAGAGGCTTTTCCACAGGGTAGAGGGGTCAATTACTGGAGGGCATAGGTTTAAGGTGCGAGGGGCAAGGTTTAGAGGAGCTGTACGAGGTAAGTTTTTTACACAGAGGGTAGTGGGTGCCTGGAACTCGCTGCCGGAGGAGGTGGTGGAAGCAGGGACGATAGTGACATTTAAGGGGCATCTTGATAAATACATGAATAGGATGGGAATAGAGGGATACGGACCCAGAAAGTGCAGAAGGTTGTAGTTTTGTCGGGCAGCATGGTCAGCACGGGCTTAGAGGGCTGAAGGGCCTGTTCCTGTGCTGTACTTATCTTTGTTCTTTTGTTCTTGAATGTGGAGGAGCAAAGAGATCTCGGAGTTCATGTCCATAGATCCCTGGAAGCTGCCACACAAGCGGATAGAGCCGTTAGCATTTATTAACAGGGGGATTGAGTTTAAGAGCCGCGAGGTTGTGCTGCAACTGTACAAGATCTTGGTTCGACCACATTTGAAGTATTGTGTGCAGTTCTGGTCACCTCACTATAGGAAGGATGTGGAAGCATTGGAAAGGGTGCAAAGGAGATTTACCAGGATGCTGCCTGGTTTGGAGGGTAGGTCGTATGAGGAAAGGTTGAGGGAGCTAGGGCTTTTCTCATTGTAGCGAAGGAGGATGAGAGTTGACTTAATTGAGATGTATAAGATGATGAGAGGGATAGATAGAGTGGACGTTCAGAGACTTTTTCCTTGGGTGGATGTAGCTGTTACAAGGGGACATAACTATAAGGTTCATGGTGGAAGATATAGAAGGGATGGTAGGTTCTTTACTCTGAGAGTGGTTGAGGCGTGGAATGCACTCCCAGCTATGGTAGTGGAGTCGGACACTTTAGGAACTTTCAAGCGGTTATTGGATAGGCACATGGAGTGCACTAGAATGATTGGGAGTAGGTTGATTTGATCTTAGTTTCAGACTAGTTCAGCACAACATCGTGGGCTGAAGGCCTGTACTGTGCTGTACAGTTCTATGTTCTAAACATATGACCCTCAGAGAAACAATAATTCTCCACATCGCCATCTTAAATAAGTGACCCCTTATTTTTAAACAGTGACCCCCTAGTTCTAGATTCTCCAACAAGAGGAAACATCCTCTCCGCACCCACCCTGTCACCCACCCACCTCTCCGCACCCACCCTGTCACCACCCCTCAGGATCTTAAATCGATCAAATTGCCTCTTACTCTACTGAACTCCATTGGATACAAACTTAACCTTTCCTCATAAGACAACCCGCCCATTCCTAGCGTTAATCCAGTGAATCTTCTCTGAACTGATCCTGAAACATTTACATCTTTCCTCAAATAAGGAGACCAATACTCTAAATGTGGTCTTACCAATGCTCTGTACAACTGAAGCAAAACCTTCCGACTTTTGTATTAAATTCCCTCTCACAATCAATGATAACATTTATTATGATCCCAGCTGATGTTGTAACTGGAAGGGAAGATCCGAGAATAGAACAATGGCCCAAAAGACCATGGGCTGGATTCCCCGCTCCCAATGCCGAAATCACGTTCGGCGATGAGGCAGAGAATCGGTTTTGGCTCCGAAATCGGGAGCGGTGCCTTTTTTTACATTTTCCGCCCCCCCCCCCCCCCCCCCCCCCCCCCCCGAAAATTAGCATACTCTAGGAGTGTGCCGCACCGATTATCTACTGCCTGAGGCCCGCCCCACGATGCTCCGTCCCCGACCGGCAGAATTCCCAACGGCATGAGACTCTCATGGTCCTGCCGCTCGGGAACCTCGCGAAGCAGCTGCGGGCCCATTACGGGGTCGCCACAGTCGGTGGAGGCCCGATCGGCGGGTGGGGGGGGGAATCGGCGGGTGGGGGGGGGGGAAATCGGCGGGTGGGGGGGGAAATCGGTGGGTGGGGGGGAATCGGCGGGTGGGGGGGGAATCGGCGGGTGCATCTCACACTGGCTGCGTACCACTCTGGCTGCGTCCCACACTGGCTGCATCCCACTCTGGCTGCGTCCCACTCTGGCAGCGTCCCACTCTGGCTGTGCCTCACTCTGGCTGTGCCTCACTCTGGCTGTGCATCACTCTGGCTGTGCCTCACTCTGGCAGCGTCCCACTCTGGCTGTGTCTCACTCTGGCAGCGTCCCACTCTGGCTGTGACTCACTCTGGCTGTGCCTCACTCTGGCTGTGCATCACTCTGGCTGTGCCTCACTCTGGCTGCGTCCCACTCTGGCTGTGCTCTCTCCCACTGCTCATGCACAAATCTCATTCATTTTGATGAATTTCTCCTCAAAGGTCCCCAGGCAATTTTTATACTATGAACCACTTTGCCTCACTGAATGTTACTCATTTCCACATGAGTGATTTTAAATCCTGCATTTTCAAGTCATCTTTTAAACAATGCTTTCCCCCAGCTGCGTGTATCAATGATTCACTTGCAGGTTTTACACCTCTCTGTTCAGGATTCCTTTTGTCTGGACTCTTACATAAACTTTTCACAATTGCTTTAGCTATCGATTCCCAGACTGCATTAAGATGTCACCAAACTTTTGATTTACCTCTGAAGTCTGCTTTCCCACTTTAAATCTGGTTACCACAGTTGTCTCTTCAATTCAGAACTCTTTTATATGCTCCCCCATTGAATTCTCCTGAATTGTACCTTGTTCACCTTCTTCGTTTTTGTTTCATTAACTTCAGTCTTCCTAAGGAATTCGTCCTGTCCTAATTCCCTGGTTGTCTGGACTATGATCGCCTTTTTGCAGCCGCCTAGTCCTGTCCAGCATTTGTTCTGGCAGAGCTTAGAGATAGTCACTCCCTGGCTTCCTATCTTCGACGGCAATATATCGAGCTATAAACTAAACTCAAAACCTTCCGACCTTAAATGTGCCGCGGGTGCTAAGCAATTGTTTTATCTTTCTACAAATGTATTTATTTTCCAAGCTGTAACCCTTTCGAAGCACAATAGGAGCACAGTTTAAACTCAACAGCCACCCTCCCCCTCCAACTCACATACAAACACCTTTGTCGAGCTTGAATCTAACCCATAAGTTGCTGCCTGAGGAGCCTTGCCAAGTTGCTGTTGTGCATCTTGCAGATGGTACACATTGCCTGTACCAGATATGGCACAAAGTCATTCATATAAATTGGGAAAAACAGTGGTCCTAATACCAACCCAAGGGAACTCCGCTTTTTACTGTCTTTCTATCTGAAAATGAACCATTCACCCTGATCTTTTCTCTGCTATTTAGCCAATTTTGTATCGATGATATTATTTTGCTTTTTATTCCATAGACACCAACTTTGCTGACATGTTGGGCAGGATTCTCTGTTTGGGAGACTAAGGGGACGATTCTCAGAGCCCTTCACCGGGCCGGAGAATCGCCGCAAACACGCCTCAACACCGGCGTGCGATTCTCCGAGGTGCAGTGAATCGGCGCCATTTGTGCCGGTGCGTTTGGCGCGCCATGGGCCGCTGGAATTGGCGGGGCTGCCGATTTCTCCGGCCTAGATGGGCCGAGCGGTGTGTGGATATGACAGAGTCCCGCTGGCGGGATCTCTGCACAAACGGTTGGGGGGGGGCAGCCTGTAAGGGGGGGGGGGGGGGGGCTCTGTCCGCAATGGGGTCTGGCCCGCGATCGGGGCTCACCAATCGGCGGGCCAGCCTCTCCCCCGCCGGGCCCACTTCCCTGCGTGGTCGGCCCCTGAACACCGACACCATGATGAGTCGGGGCCGGCGCGCTAACTAAGTCCTCCGCGCATGCGTAGGTTGGCACGGCCCAACTGCGTATGCGTGCGTTAGCGCCAACGCCACTGCGCATGCACGGATCCCGTGGCGCACAGTTCATACCAGGATCGGCAGCTGGAGCGGTGTGAACCACTCCAGCACCGTGGTGGCCCCCTGTAGGGGCCAGAATTATTCCTGGCAGTGGCCCATTCACGCCATCGTTAAACGCGTGGACATACTGCCGCGGGGTGGGAGAATCCTGCCCAAGGTGCTACTTAATTCCATACCCGCTGTTTTATTTCCACAAAATGTCCCTCATATTTCACATATTTAACAAGGTTCCTTTTGCCAGGTGTCTTCACATTCTGCTGGTGCCATCGGTCACTCCAAGTCCAATTAACCCCTGACCCCAGTGTTCACTGAGCTATGTTGTGTCCTGGTCCAACATTGCCTTGATTTTAAAATTCTCCTGGGGCTCGTCCCTCCCTATCTCTCCAATCTCCTCCAGCCTTCCGAGGTAACTGCCCTCTGTCAATTCAGGTTTCTGTCCGTTCCTGTTTCCACTCCTCCAGCAATGCTCTCAGCTGCCTCAACCCAAGATCTGAAATTCTCTCAGTAAATCGTTTCACTTCTTGATCTCTTTCTGTTCCTTCAGGAAGTTCATTTATTCCTTACCCTTTGATCCAGCTGTTTTTAATCTGTCCAATGTTTAATTGGAAGAAATTAGCATGAGCCAGTGAAATAGGTGATTTGTCTGATGAGCTGGTGGGATTTGAACCCTTGTCCCCAGACCATTAACCTGGGCTGGGTGAGCCTGGGCTGGGTGAGCCTGGGCTGGGTGAGCCTGGACTGGGTGAGCCTGGGCTTGGTGAGCCTGGGCTGGATGAGCCTGGGCTGGATGAGCCTGGGCTGGATGAGCCTGGGCTGGGTGAGCCTGGGCTGGATGAGCCTGGGCTGGATGAGCCTGGGCTTGGTGAGCCTGGGCTGGGTGAGCCTGGGCTTGGTGAGCCTGGGCTTGGTGAGCCTGGGCTTCATTAGCCTGGGCTGGGTGAGCCTGGGCTGGGTTAGCCCAGTGACATCACCACGATCCCACCTGTCTGCTACTTTATTTTAAACACATTAATTAAATCAGAGCGCGTTTCGCCAGGTGTTTCCCGGCACTGGCAGTGGTGAGAACAATTCCATGATTAAACAAGCCTCTGTTTCATTCCTCGGCCTCGCTGATGAACATCTCAACGAGGCCAAACTTAGAGCAGGGAAAATGGATAGGAGAAATGTTGGCACAGTGGTAAGCACTGTTGCCTCACAGCTCTAGGGACACGGGTTCAATTCTGGCCTTTGGTGACTGTGTGGAGTCTGCCCGTTCTCCCCGTGTCTGCGTGGGTTTCCTCCGGGTGTCCCGGTTTCCTCCTACAGTCCAAAGATGTGCAGGTTAGGTTGCGTTACAGGGATCGAGCATGAGAGTGGACCTAGCCAGGATGCTCTTTGCAAGGGCCAGTACAGACCCGATGGACCGAATGGCCTCCCTCTGCGCTGTAGGGATTTTATGATTTTAAGAAATGACAGTAGATGTGTATAAGAGAGCATCATGTGTCTCCATGTTTGTCCACAGACAATTTGTTGTTACAGAGACAGTGCAACGTCAACTCGACATGTTCTGTCTGACAAAGAAATCCGATCACTTTGAATGAATGCAACAGTTGGTTCAGTAAAGTTGGTGGAGTCACAAACTCAGGTCACGTCTCGCTCTGAATAGTTAACTTGTGACATAGATGGAGACATACTGGACACATAACAACGGGAAAGATCAGCACCCTCACACACACCTCACAGTCACTACAAGAGGCCCTAAAACATTGGTTATCGCTTGAACATGTTTCCGTGTCAATGAGCAAAATTGTGAATTCTTTTTACAGTTCAGCATCAGCATTTTGTTAACATTAACAGTTGCTGAATTCCCAGAGTGGATTCCTTCCGCTCAGTTTTGTAAACTTTGTAACTAAACGCTAGTTTGTACCATAAAGTTTGAATATTAGCGTGTGGATATTCCCTCACATTTTAGCAGGAGTGTTGGCCGCAATTCATCGGCTTCGACACGTCCGAGGCCAGAGATTGACCACCCTCATAACACCATGCGAGATCTGAACGCCTGATCTACCCAGCGGCAGGACCTATCGGCCTAGCTTCCGATACCCCCAGCAGGCACCGATCACCATTGGTTTCCACAAACGAGAGCCAAGCCTACCAGCGCTTAGGGGTGTTGGGGTTGGTCTCCCAGGTGATCGGGGTCCCTTGGGTAGTCAGGCTCTGGGCAGGGTGCTACATTGGCACCCCCGCTGCTTCCCAGGTGGAACTGCCAGCCTGGCCGGCTACAAGCCCAGGTGGCATCTTGCCTGTGACAGGGCTCAGGCCCGGGGTTGCCCTGTCCTTATGAGGGGTGCGGGGGCAGGGGGGATGGGGGCGGTGTTGGGGGCTCGATGACCACCTTATTGTTGAGTTGGTGCATGGGGGGGGGGTCCAGAGGCCAAGGGAGGGGGGGTTGTCTAGAGATCGGGGGCGCCATTTCTGCGTCCTGATCTCTTCCTGCACTGGCGAGCGGAGCGTGTTCCTGCAGGAAACGGGACTGAGTGTGGCCTGCGCGGGACGTTCTTCACCGAAGCCCGTTTGATAGCGGAGTTGTTCGCACCGCTGCCATGCAGGAAACACTGACTAAACGCGCTCAACACGGGACTCTGTTTTAACGAATGTGTTTAAATAAAGTAAGAAGTCTTACAACACCAGGTTAAAGTTCAACATGTTTGTTTCAAACACTAGCTTTCAGAGCACTGCTCCTTCCTCAGGTGAATGAAGAGGTATGTTCCAGAAACATATATATAGACAAATTCAAAGATGCCAGACAATGCTTAGAATGCGAGCATTTGCAGGTAATTAAATCTTTACAGATCCAGAGAGAGGGGTAACCCCAGGTTAAAGAGGTGTGAATTGTCTCAAGCCAGGACAGTTGGTAGGATTTCGCAAGCCCAGGCCAGATGGTGGGGGGTGAATGTAATGTGACATGAATCCCAGGTCCCGGTTGAGGCCGTACTCATGTGTGCGGAACTTGACTATAAGTTTCTGATCGGCGATTCTGCGTTGTCACGCGTCCTGAAGGCTGCCTTGGAGAACGCTTACCCGGAGATCAGAGGCTGAATGCCCTTGACTGCTGAAGTGTTCCCCGACTGGAAGGGAACATTCCTGCCTGGTGATTGTCGCGCGATGTCCGTTCATTCGTTGTTGCAGCGTCTGCATGGTCTCGCCAATGTACCACGCTTCGGGACATCCTTTCCTGCAGCGTATGAGGTAGACAACGCTGGCCGAGTCGCACGAGTATGTACCGCGTACCTGGCGTGTGGTGTTCTCACGTGTAATGGTGGTATCCATGTTGATGATCTGACATGTCTTGCAGAGATTGCCATGGCAGGGTTGTGTGGTGTTGTGGTCGCTGTTCTGAAGGCTGGGTAGTTTGCTGCAAACAATGGTTTGTTTGAGGTTGCGCGGTTGTTTTAAATAAAGTAACAGACAAATGGGATTGTGGTAATGTCACTGGGCTAACGAAGCCCAGGCTAATGCCCTGGGGATAAGGATTCAAATCCCACCACAGAGCTGAAAGAATTGACCTTCACTTAATAAATCTGGAATTAGTGACAAGGCTCAGTAACAGTGATCATGAATTAATCATTTATTGTCAGAAAAATCCATCCAGCTCACTAATGTCTCTGGCTTTGACAAAGGGTTATCTGGACTCGAAAAGTTAGCTCTTTTCTCTCCCTACAGATGCTGTCAGACCTGCTGAGATTTTCCAGCATTTTCTTTTTTGGTCACTACTGTCCTTATCTGGTCCGGCCTACATGTGACTCCAGACCCACGGCAATGAGTCTGACTCTGACCTACCCTCTGATATGGCCCAGCAAGCCACTTCAGTTCAAGTTCAATTGGAGATGGGTAATATGTCCTGGTCTTGTCAGTGATGGGCAAATACCATGAAAAATAACAACAAGGCCAATGTCATGTGAACGTTTATGTGGTTAACTATTAAATATCCTCCGGAATGGGCAATAAATGTGCGGCCGGTCTGCGATGCTCACCGATCACGGACAAATAGAGAATACTGCTCAGATTGCAATCACCTCTCCCAGGCTCACTAACATTTTTGTGTTATGGAGATAGTAAGTTGGGTCTGATTGGGGTACAAGTGGCTCCACGTTGGCAACCGGAGTCCAGATTTTATTCACCTTTTTGTTTTGACCTCGGTTACCCAAAACCTGAGCCAGGTATACCTGCAATACTCCAGGGCAGTGTGGATGATTGACTAGTTAGGCTAGCTCACTAATGGAACCACACACACCTCAGGCAGATTGCTGCTTCGGTCACTGCTCCATGCAGAGTTTGCAGAATCGGTGAAGCTGGAGGGTGTGTGGGGGGGGGGGGGGGGGGGGGAGCCAGCTACAGTTCTTACTGCTGATCGTTATCTGCTGACCATGCCTGAAAAGTGCGCATCAGGTGAGGTTATATTGTGCCTTGTGGTAATGTTCTGAATGAGCAGACAGCTTGTGGGCATTCAGTGCTGCATGATGAATGGCCATTTGAGCGTTGCACTGAAAATGGCCCGAGCTGGAGGAGCTATTTCCCAGGCGAAGAGGCAAATTGGAGGCAAAGAAATAGCAGCGATTCAGACAGTCCTTCATAGAACGTCAGTTACAATGGGGTTAAACTTGTCACAGCTCATCGTGGTCTGGGAATTCCAATCATACTCCTTTATCAGTGAGAAACGGGATGTCAAACGTTTCCACAGCTGGGATCAATATTTCATGATGAGGCGTTTCATGTACGAACAGATAACTATAGTCATCGTACTTCAGGAAGTTTTCAGGAATGATGTGTAAAATAGACATAATTATACTCTTCATTTTTAACTGCAAATGTTTTCAATGGAATTTGGGGACGAATAAAAAAGCTGTAGTTTGCACCACAAATATATACAATATTTACAATGCAGCTTAAAGGGGCTTCTATTTTTATACAATAGTGTGGCACACTAAAAATACTTCAGTGTTTAATTTTAAGAACATGATCTCACTCTCTAAATGTTTGCAGAATTTGAACATTGCTGTGGTTGCTGCTTATATCTATGGTCAGTCCGGTGGAGAATTGAACCTGGCAATAGTCCAGCATGCTCAGTAACCCTCACTCTTACCACATACAGTGTAACTTTGTCCTTTGTGAGGGTCCGGGTATGTTATCGGTATCTCGGCTATGTGTTCAAGTCCCCTGTAACAGTTTCTCATTTATTTACTATGAACTCGATCTTCCGGTCTCCGGATTGTCAGGGATGGGGTGTATGATCCAACATGCATATTGGGACCTCTACAAATCCTGACACCCTGACCACTGCGGGAATTGCCCTGGAAGTTTGAACTTCTGGTGGCCCCTGGGACCCTCCACCGGTGTTTCTGAGTCAGAGACTTCAGCTAGTTCTGTGGGACTAGTTACCCAGGAAAAGTTAGACAGATGAAAATGATCTCACTGAGATACTGAGCCTCATGTAAAGTACAGTTTGGACTCCGTTAGGGATGCTCTGCCTTTCTTAATATTCCTACAGGGACTGGAACAATTAATGGATTGCATTAAAATAAACATGAAAAATGAAAATGAAAATTGCTTATTGTCACGAGTATGCTTCAATGAAGTTACTGTGAAAAGCCCCTAGTCGCCACATTCCGGCGCCTGTCCGGGGAGGCTGGTACGGGAATTGAACCGTGCTGCTGGCCTGCTTGGTCTGCTTTAAAAGCCAGCGATTTAGCCCAGTGAGCTAAACCAGCCCCAGTGACCTAAAACATGTAGTTGACATGGATCAGGCTGTGAGGATTAATGAAAGCAAGTCCTGGGTAACTACAGAACTGACACCCCAGTCACTCACACGGACTCCCTGGCTAACCCCGTGACCTTCCCGAGAACCTCTGACAAGCACCTGACTAATCCCCTCACCCCGTCTGGCCACCCTGTTACCCCTACCCACTTACCCACATACCCAGCCACTCACTCACCTAACACCCATTCACTAACATTCACATTGGACATTTAAACTCACAATATGGTAGTGAGTGCCATAAAAAGGGAGCTTGTCTTGCCTTTTACTGACTTTACTATGATCCAATGGAGTTCTTTGAGGGACACTGCAGCCTGCCTTGGGAGAAATGTGAGACTGCGCTGGGTCTGGCAGATTTACGGATCCAGCGGCAATCGGACAATGATTGCCACTCCTCGGAATGCTCCGGTTTCCTCCCACAGAGTCCCAAAAGGTGTGCTTGTGAGGTGAATTGGGCATTCTGAATTCTCCCTCTGTGTACCCGAACAGGTGCCGGAGGGTGGCAATTGGGGGATTTTCACAGTAACTTCATTGTTAATGTAAGCCTTCTTATCACAGAATCACAGAGTTTACAGTGCAGATGGAGGCCCTTCTGCCCATCGAATCTGCACCGGCCCTTGGAAAGAGCACCGTACTTAAGCCCACACCTCCACCCTATCCCCGTCACCCAGTAACCCCGCCTAACCTTTTGGACACTAAGGGCAATTTATCCTGGCCAATCCACCTAACCTGCACATCTTTACACTGTGGGAGGAAACCGGAGCACCCGGAGGAAACCCATGCAGACACGGGGAGAATGTGCAGACTCCGCACAGACAGTGACCCGAGGCTGGAATTGAACCCGTGTCCCTGGAGCTGCGAGGCAGCAGTGCTAACCACTGTGCCACCCGACATTTGAATGTACAGGAACTGGAATGGCTAAATTATACTCAGACTAGGACCACCAAGGAACAATGTCTGCATTGATTTGGGATGAGACATGCAGAAGAAGGTGGAAAGATATTCAGAATGCTGTGCTTAACACTAGTAGATATAAAAGGAAAGTCATTTAGTGCACTGGGAGATCAGCTGAACATTGAGACGGTTATGGCACCAGCAGAGTGCCAATAATAATTAGTTCTAATAGATTACAGAGATTAGCTCCTGGGGTACTGTACTGCCCCGAAGTTCAACACCCAGAACATCAGACAGCTGTAAAAATCAGTGGGCGATAAAGCAGTGGGAAAAAGAAAGAGAATATGCCAAAAGAACGACTGGGAACGTCAAAGGCAGTGGACACGATCTTCCGGCTGTTCACACTGGCAGGATGTTCCGGTCCCGCCGAGGGAACCCCCACCCCCCCCCCCCCCCCTGCGGATTTCCCAGCGGCATGTGGTGGATTCAATGGGAAATCCCATGGATCACGGCTGGACTAGAAACCCTCGCTGCCGGCCAACAGAAACAGGCCGCTGTGAGGCCAGGAGAATTTCGCACAACTTTTAATTAATATTTGAAGAGAAAAAGAGAGGTAAAGGGAAATATGAGCCTTTCAATAAGATAGATGCAGAGAATACTATAATTGACGATATGGAAATTAGTACTTTATACGATGGCGATGAGGTAAAAATACAAACTGTACAAGAGAAACTGAAAATAAATCAAGGGGAAACAAGATTTTTTTTAATATAATGGGAATAGAGAAAAGAATTGGACTCAAGATGCAACCTCCAGGAACTGATAGTTTCTATCTCAGGATATTGAAAAGAAATTTCAGGTGTAGGTTCTGCGATGAGCAAGTTGCTGGAATCTATCAGAGACAGAGGGTTACATTTTATGGGGGTGGGGGATGGGGGAAGGGAGGCAAACTCAATGCCAGCTTGCCCCTCAACTATGAAGCGCTATAGGTGGGCTAAGGGCAGAGCAAGATCTTCGCCCCTCTCTGGGGAAGATGTCTCGCCCTCCGGAGCCACCGGGCAATCTGACCAAATAGGTTGAAGGGGTTACATTTCCTATTCTCAAACAGTACTTTTCATAAGGCAAAGTCAATCATGTAGGTATCTTCCTTGAACAAAGATAATTATAACTAGTTATAATTGCAAATAAAATTGAAAAGGAAGTTTTTGCCTTGCTCAATGTCACTGTGGCAGTTTGGTTCACCCCAACGGCATTTCCCAGCCTCAGGTGATTTGTTCTTAATTTTTTTTAAATTGTACAAAAGTTTGATCCTGTTTGCATGTACATAGAGCTGGATTATCTGCCCGCCACGCCACATTTCCACCCCGACTCGCTGCCAGGATTCTCTGTTACGCCGGCCGGTTAATGGGGTTTCCCATCGTGGGGCATTTCACGCCGACGTGAAATCATCGGGCGCCGGCAAAATGGAGAATCTCGCTGGCAGAGAATCCCGGCCATGGTCTGTGATTGTTTCACATTGCATTCTGTGCCCTAATTCAGTGAGGACAACACTTTTGTACTTGTACGTGTGACACTAATGAAATGAAGATTATTATTAACTAGGGGGCATAGCCTCAAAATAAGGGGAAGTAGATTTAGGACTGAGTTTAGGAGGAACTTCTTCACCCAAAGGGTTGTGAATCTATGGAATTCCTTGCCCAGTGAAGCAGTTGAGGCTCCTTCATTACATGTTTTTAAGGTAAAGATAGATAGTTTTTTGAAGAATAAAGGGATTAAGGGTTATGGTGTTCGGGCCGGAAAGTGGAGCTGAGTCCACAAAAGATCAGCCATGATCTAATTGAATGGCGGAGCAGGCTCGAGGGGCCAGATGGCCTACTCCTGCTCCTAGTTCTTATGTTCTTATGTTCTTATGTTCTTATGTTCTTATTAAGGTCCAGGTCCAAGTATTATTGAGGAACACAGGAACAAGAAGAGAGCATTCTGCACTTTGCCAAGCCTGTTACACCATTCAACTAAATCATCCCTGCCTTGGTTCTGTAACCTCTAAGAGCTCTAAACTCTCAAAAGTCTATCAATCCCTGTTTGGAAATTTTCAATTGTACTCAAAAGCTTTTCAGAAAGTGAGCGCAATATTTGCCATTGTGTGAAGAAGTGATTCCTGAAATCACCTTTGAATCATCTGATAGTAAAGATTCTACTGTGACCGACAGTTTAAAAGGGAAATATTTCCAGTAAAATCCACCTGTCTGGACTATCTTCACACTTTCTCCAGATAGCGGTGTTTTTGAAACTTGGATATGACTTCAATGGAACGAGGAATCGAGCAGGTGCTGTGAAAGTGACAATTATCAGATCATCACCCAGACACTGAGAAGAAATGGACTCAATTATTCCTGCTGTCATGGACGGTGAATGTTACAGCCTTCCCAGCATGTGTCCAGAGAGTGAAGCTTGTTTATATTATTCACCACAGCCTCATTCCCTTCAGCTACTTGTTTATTTTCATAATCTACTGATTGCTCCAGTTCCTGGAGGAACTATAATTTGCACGAGGCTCAGCGGCCTTGTTGAGCTGGTTCAGAAAACTAATCCCTAAACCTTTCCACATGTATAGAATTACAATTGGAAGCGCGACAATACATAAGAGGCAAATATGAAGAGGAAAATCAAATTTAGAAACAATTAACATTATTTGTCATTTTTACTGCAAATAAGAAGACTGCAGTGGTGACCGGAAACTTGGTATGCAACAAGTGCCGTGGGAGGGGTGACGGTGGGGGGGTTGGGGGTGGGGGGGGGCGGGGGGGGGAAGGTGCCATGGAGGAGGGAACCCTAGCTGCAGAGTCCCCACAGTCAGTTAGGGACCTCAGGACCTCATTCCCTCAGGGCTCCTGGGGAGTGGGACGGGGGTGGACTGGGGCTGACCTCCAACCCTCATTAAATCCCATCCAGTATTTGAGTTGTAGCAGAGGGTAAAGAAAATCCCTGCCTTCAATAATCACCAAGTGATCTCCAAACTATAAAGAGATGTCCTTGTTTCATCAGCGTGACTGTGCATTTGAGGAATTGTCCAAATATTTGTCATCAAAGCTAAAAACATCTAATGAACAGAACAGAAATAGATTTTGTTTGAAGTTCTGGAACTAACTACGACAACCTGTATACCACTTATTAAATAAGTGGCATTCCAAGATGATTTTAAAAATTAATTTACGGGATGTGGGTATCGCCGGCTGGGTCAGCATTTATTGACCATTCTTAGTTGTCCTCGCAGTTGGTGGTGAGCAGCATTCGTGAACCTCTGCAGTCTTTGTTGTGTAGGTTCACCCACTGTGCTGTTAGGGAGGGAATTCCAGGATTTTGACCCAGCGACAGTGAATTCCATTGCCTCGCTCTATTCCCACCACTTTTTACTTTCCCGAGTTTCAAGTATTTATTGAAATGTCTTTCATTAATGCACTGATCTACTCCTTAAACAATTCCCGAGGAGCAATATTCAATTTCCCAGGAAGCACCTTCACAAAGAGGTTTCTCTAAACCTCTCTCCTCAGTTGTGTCACAATGTCATTCATGATCTCTGTCTCCCACCAATGGAAACAGCCTTTTCCTTGTCACTCTATCAAAACCCTCCAATATTTACATAAATCTCAATTAATTCCCTTACCCTTCTCAGTTGAATTCATGGAAATGAATTTCCCGTGAGTTCTTGGAATCTACCACCTTCACTGTCGAAGATGGCTGGTGGAAATCTGCTTGCTGTATTTAAGCAGGGCTGTCACCTTCTCGAGGGCATTTCAGGGACGGGAAACAAATGTTGATCTTGCCAGAAATGTTCACATCCCAACAACCACTAGAGAAACAGTTATAGCGGCTGATTGGGAGAATCCTGGGGAAAATTCCTGGTCTCATTCTCCAGTCTCTCCTCCCAGCCATGAGCTGGATTTCCATGAGCCATGGGTGACGGGCTTAGAAGCAGCAGGAAAAAAGGAGGGAGACAGTTTGGGACAGTCCCCCCCCCCCTCGCCCTAGGACCCCCAGTTGTTCCCAAAGCCTGTGGGAAAATCCAGCCCCATTGTTTCCATCCCACACATTGGTGAACCTACACTGGGCACTTACAATGGATTTAATATCCTTTCTATAATGGAAAAGCCATAACTAAGCACAATGCTCTCACTGTGGCTAAACCTATGCTTTGTACAAATGTATCATTATTGTATTTCTTTTCAACTGTGTGCGACTCCTCTATTAATAGTTGCTGTAACAGCAATCTCTGTCACTGTACTGGCTGCTGGGAAGCTTTGTGCTACAACTCATCAGATACTTACAACAGCGTAAACTATTGCAATCTGCTTTTCACAGCCCCCTTTCATCATTACAGACAGATTTAGAGATGCAGTCACACACTCTGCTGTGGCAGAGCTCAAACTAATACATTTGTATGTATTTATATTTTAAGTATTCACTCTAAAATTATTTATAAATTTTGGATCATATGTGAATATATGATTTTATTAGGGCAGAGTAACATACATAATGGCTCTGTAATTCTTATTATCCCATTATTCACATTCCTCACTATTGGTTCCTGTCATTTAAACTCGTCCTCACCAGCAATCATGGGCTTTTCTATGATTTACAGGTGGCACTCTATCCAAGGTATTTCCAAAGTCAATCTGTGGAATAGAAATCGGTGTGTGCTGCTCAGGCATGAGGAAGGCACAGAACATACTAGTTTAGCAATGGGACTGCCTGTTCCAGTCTCTGCAGAGATTTATCAAACTGCTAATCACATGACAATCACTCTTTGGATGATGTAGAAGTCCAGATCAAACAGACATTGCCACTGAAATGTGTCAATGAATGACCTCAGGCTTGTTTAAAGGTCCCATTACAGAATTGGTTGCCAACAAAGGACTGTAGAGGTGGCAGGGTGGGGGCTCCATCTGCTCCTGGTTGCATAGAAAATACAATTCAAAAAGAGCTGAATGCCAGAGGTGAGGTGAGAGTGACTGCTCTTGACATCAAGGTAGCATTTGACCGAGTATGGCATCAAGGAGCCTGAGCTAAACTAATGTCAATGGGAAACGGGGAAAAACTCTCCGCTTGTTGGAGTCATACCCGGCACAGAGAAAGATGTTGTGTTGGTTGGATGTCAATAAATGCAGCTCCAGGACATCGCTGCAGGAGTTCCTCAGGGTAGTGTCCGAGGCCCAATCATCTTCAGCTGCTTCATTAATGACCTCCCTTCCATCATAATGTCAGAAGTGAGGATGTTTGTGGGTGTTGCGCACCATTAGCAAATCCTCAGATATTGAAGCTATCTACCAGACCTGGACAGGCTTGTTGGTTGATATCAGCTTATCAGTCTTGGGGGAAGTGGTAGAACAGCGCTTGCTTGCCTTCATTGGCCGGAGCATTGAGTATAAGAATCGGCAAGTCATGTTGCAGCTGTATAGAACCTTAGTTAGGCCACACTTGGAGTATAGTGTTCAATTCTGGTCACCACACTACCAGAAGGATGTGGAGGCTTTAGAGAGGGTGCAGAAGAGATTTACCAGGATGTTACCTGGTATGGTAACGGTTAGCTATGAGGAACGGTTGAATAAACTTAGTTTGTTCTCACTGGAACGACGGAGGTTGATGGGCGACGTGATAGAGGTCTACAAAATTATGAGGGGCAAAGACAGAGTGGATAGTCAGAGGCTTTTCCACAGGGTAGAGGCAGCGCCGGCCCTAGGGTTGCTGGCGCCCCGGGCAAGCTGAACTTCGGCGCCCTTGGGGGGGGAGGGGGGCTGGGGGGGGCGGGGCTGGGGGGCGGGGCGGGGCCGGGGGGGTGGGGGGGTGGGGCCGGGGGGGGGCGGGGGCGGGGCTGTGGGGGGGCGGGCCCGAGGGGGGGCGGACCCGAGGGGGGGCGGACCCGAGGGGGGGCGGACCCGAAGGGGGGGGCGGACCCAAAGGGGGGGGCGGACCCGAAGGGGGGGCGGACCCGAGGGCGGGGCGGGGTGGGGGGGCAGACCCGAGGGGGGGGGGCGGGGGAAGCGGACCGAGCGGGGGGGCGGACCGAGGGGGGGGCCGCCCTGGGGGAGGGCGGCCACCCTGGGGGAGGGCGGCCACCGCGCATGCGCTGGTTGGCACCGGCCCAACTGCGCATGCGCGGGACCCGAGTCTCTGGCGCCCCCTAGCACATGGCGCCCCGGGCGACTGCCCGAGTTGCCGGTGCCTTGAGCCGGCCCTGGGTAGAGGGGTCAATTACTGGGGGGCATAGGTTTAAGGTGCGAGGGGCAAGGTTTAGAGTAGATGTACGAGGCAGGTTTTTTTACACAGAGGGTAGTGGGTGCCTGGAACTCGCTGCCGGAGGAGATGGTGGAAGGAGGGAAGATAGTGACATTTAAGGGGCATCTTGACAAATACATGAATAGGATGGGAATGGAGGGATACGGACCCCAGAAGTGTAGAAGACTGTAGTTTAGACGGGCAGCATGGTTGGCACGGGCTTGGAGGGCCGAAGGGCCTTTTCCTGTGCTGTACTTTTCTTTGTTCTTTTGTTCTTTGTTAATGTCACAAGACTGGTTATCCAGAGACCCAGGCTAACGCTCTGGGGAGAAACAGAGACACAGGTTCAAACCTCACCACAGAAACTGGTGAAATTTAAATTTTAATTAATCACATCTGGAATTGGAAGCTCGTCTCAGTGTTGACGACGATCACCGATTGTTATGAAAACTCATCTGGGTCACTAATGTCCTTTGAGGGAAGGAAATCTGCCGTCCTTACCTGGTCTGGCCTACATGTGACTCCAGACCCACAGCAACGTGGTTGACTCTTAACCGTCCCATGGAATGGGCGAGCGAGACACTCAGTTCAGGGGCAATTAGGGATGGGCAGTAACTGCTGACCTTCGCCGGCAATCATTCACTGACTCGTACATCCAATGAAAGAATAAATAAAAAAAATTGTCATTAGCCCAACTGTTGCCAAAGGCGGAACCTAAACATTAAAATAAAAACAAGAGGAAACAAACAAAAAAATAGAAAAAAATAATTGGGCTGAAAATTGTCCCGATTGTCTTCAATCAGCGATCTTTAAAAACTCTTCTGTCAACAACTGAGGCTGCAGCAACACTGGGAACTCATTTCTTATTGGTAGGCTGTGGAAACAAGTAATGCATAAAACATGCAAAACTATCACTGGGGGCTTATTATTACAGAAAGAAGTTACCGAGGGAAATTACATCGGTATTAAATGGAGTAAAGAACAAACACTAATTTATCCGAGTTGACATTCTTTGGACAATCTGATTTAGCTAGTCTTGGTAGGATGTTTAAATGAAAGCCTGCTTCAACTTGAACCCAATTCTGCCTGTTAATCTGATATCTATCTGCATTCATTCCTCAGCAGGAATCTTTGGGAAATAATCTGGATTAGGAACGCCAGCTGATTTTGCTTCCCCATACTCCCTTCCCGAGACTGAGGCACTAACCTACAGTCATTGGTCTGATTGTGTGTGGGTTTCCTCCGGGTGCTCCGGTTTATTCTCACTGTCCAAAGATGTACAGATTAGCCATGATAAATTGCCCTTAATGTCCAAAAGGGATGGGGTGACTGGGTCACCGGGATCGGATGGAGGTCTGGGCTGAGGATGCTCTTTCTAAGGGCCGGTGCAGACTCGATGGGCCAAATGGTCTCCTTCTACACTGTAAATTCTATGATTCTATGAAACCTGCTTGCAGCTCGGAATGAATGGGGGTCTATCCTATCACAATATATACATTAAAGACCGAGGCAGGTATAATTTGAAAGTTTGACACAGATCGCATAAATGCAGTCAGCAATGAAGAAGAATGTAATAGGTTTCAGCAGGAGATGGAGGAGTCATGGTGAAATGGGCAGACGTGTGTCAAATGAAATTTAATGCAGAGCAGTGCAAAATAGTACAAGTGAGGAGAGGCAATCAAGTGAAATGAGGCCGGTGAATAGCGGGAGAGGCCAAAAAGAAAACTGCGCTAAACAGTCTGCGATGCAACCGGCCCATTCCCGTAGGCGAAATCAGGCTCTCGCCGTAGCGTGGAGAGAAACCAATTATCACCATTTAAGTCCCATTTCTATCCAATTAACGGGAGCCACTCCTTATCCAACGGTCTCCCGACATTTCACTTGAGTGGGAGAACAACGAGGCTGGAGAATCGCACCTCTGGGTATTTCCAGCACTTCCTGTTTTTAGAATAACAAATTATTTTGCAAGTTATTCCTCTTTTAATCAAACCAACAGTCCCATTTGCTTTTTAACAGCCTTGTCAATATTTGCTGACAAATTCAATATATATATAGACATTTATAGATTCTACACATCCTTTAGAGTTGTACAGTTTAATTTATGTTGCCTCTCCTCACTTGTACTACTTTGCACTCTCTGCATTAGATTTCATCTGACGTATGTCTGCCCAACAAGTGTTCACGCTGGTGCCGGTTAGTACTCCTTTTGAAAAATGTGAACCTGGCGGAAGGACTTCAGTGGGGAGCCGAGGAGGTGAGTAACCATCTTTGCTCACAGGCAGAGAGCCCGGGGCACTGGACTTGCCGCCCCAGTGCTCGGCAGGGGGAGGGGGACACTCAGCTGGGGTGGGCTGCCATGGGTGGGTGTGGGGGGAGGCACTGGATGGGGGGAGGGGGGGGCAAGCGGGGAGCAACCGTTCGTGGCACCAACATTCCAAACCCTGCATCTTGTGAACCCATTCTGGGGGCAACCCTTGTCCCTGTCTGTCTGCCCCACCCATCACCCACCAACCCCACCGACTGCTGTCTGCCCCACCCTCCACCCATAAACCCCCACCGACTGCTGTCTGCCCCACCCTCCACCCATAAACCCCCACCGACTGCTGTCTGCCCCACGCACCACCCATCATCCCACCGACTGCTGTCTGCCCCACCCACCACCCATAAACTCCCACCGACTGCTGTCTGCCCCACCCACCATCCATCACCCCACCGACTGCTGTCTGCCCCACCCACCACCCATAAACCCCCACCGACTGCTGTCTGCCCACCCACCACCCATAAACCCCCACCGACTGCTGTCTGCCCCACCCACCACCCATAAACCCCCACCAACTGCTGTCTGCCCCACCCACCACCCACCGACTGCTGTCTGCCCACCCACCACCCATCAACCCCACCGACTGCTGTCTGCCCCACCCACCACCCATAAACTCCCACCGACTGCTGTCTGCCCCACCCACCATCCATCACCCCACCGACTGCTGTCTGCCCCACCCACCACCCATAAACCCCCACCGACTGCTGTCTGCCCACCCACCACCCATAAACCCCCACCGACTGCTGTCTGCCCCACCCACCACCCATAAACCCCCACCAACTGCTGTCTGCCCCACCCACCACCCACCGACTGCTGTCTGCCCCACCCACCACCCATCAACCCCACCGACTGCTGTCTGCCCCACCCACCACCCATCACCCCCACCGACTGCTGTCTGCCCCACCCACCACCCATAAACCCCCACCGACTGCTGTCTGCCCCACCCACCACCCATCATCCCACCGACTGCTGTCTGCCCCACCCACCACCCATCATCCCACCGACTGCTGTCTGCCCCACCCACCAACCACCGACTGCTGAGGCCTCTGGCTGTGTGCCTGAAGGCTATCGCTAATCGAGAATTGGCAATCGTAGAAACGTGAGCACTTGACACAATCCACATGGATTCCCACGGATGGGCGGGCCATGTAGCATGTGGGAGTCATTACCCATCAACCCAATCACACCATGATGCCCGGTCACTGTGCTTGAACACTGCGGGAGCCAATACCACACACGCAGCAGCCAACATCCAAACACCCAGGGATGGGACACAGCTCCGGGGGCGTGTGCACGGCCGGAGGGTGGGTGGCTTGGGGAGGGGAGCAGTGCCCGGTCAGGGTGACGCTATGAGTGGGTGTCCAGGGTACAGGGTCTGGGGTCCGGTGAGGGGACCCACTCCAGCCGAGAGTGGGTGGGCAGGGTGTTCTGGGTGCGAGGGATCAATGGGGGAATGGAGGGAGGGTCTCGGAAATTGGAACCACCACTGTTTGTCACTCTAACACCCTCTCTCAAAGCCTTACAGATATTGAATGCTTGGTAGGGATGTTGGATGAAGAGGTTGCCCTCGTGGTGCTGCCAGGCCAGACGGCTAGACGCCGGAGCCGGCGGCAGCAGCAGCATCAGCAGATGTTCGAGGCGGTGGCCCATGTGCCGGACCTCGCCCCACACTCTGAGGATCCGGCCGTCCATCAGGCCAGGGAGGGACCCACAGTGTACAAGTGTCACTGGTCATTTGAACAGATGACGGACAGCATGTGCCGTAGGAGGCTCCGCCTCAACAAGGAGACACCTGTGCCTTATCCTCGTGGACCTGGTAGCACGTGGAGGAGGAGAACACCCGCTCCCGGTGGCTGTCAAGGCCATCACAGCCCTGAATGCTTACGCATCGGGATCTTTCCAGGGCTCTAGCAGGGACCGATGTGGCATCTCGCAGCCACAGTGTACCCGACAGGACACGGATGCCCTGTATGCCCGGGCGGAGAACTACATCGTCTTTGACAAGGACTAAGCACAGCAAGGTGCCCAGGCTGCAGGTTTCCCCACCATCGTCAGGATGCCCCAGGTCCAGGGATGTTGCCCTGCGCTCACCAGGCCATCTAGGGGTGCCCTATGTTAACAGAAAGGGGTTCCACTCCTTCAACATACAGCTAGTGTGTGACCACCAGATGAAGATAATGCACGAGCATGCCCCCTCCCAGGGTCTGTGTCACATCACTCCAGGGAGCTGGGACAGTGTCAGCACCGTTAGCGGGTGACTGTCGAGGGCAGGGGGGTGATGATAACCTGCAGAGAGCTGGGTGCTGGTGCTCCTCAATCAATGCCATAGTCTGACTCCTGCCCCAAGCTGAGTGCTCACTGACACCCAGCACCTGCACGCTGCTTGCCCGGGGAGGGGGGGATGCCTGGGGAGATGGGCTAAGGGTTCGGAGGTCGGCCCGCAATGTGGGTGAAAGAGAGAGAGATGACATACTGATTGTGCACAAGGGTGTTTATTGTGTTTTACAATTCCCCACCCTCCCGACGGTGCCACCCACCCCCCCCCCCCCCCCCTCACCCCCTCCCTTCCCCCTCCCCGGTACCCTCAGTGATCCTCAAAGTGCTTTGCCTTCCTAGCTCTACCGTTCGGTCTTGGTGTTTCCTCAGGATGCACATCTGAGGTGGTGGCAGCCAGCTGCTTACCTCGTCCCATGGCCTTCAATGCACCAGGAGGGCGCCCTCTGGGTCTGGGAGGCCCCCGGCTCACTTGTTGATGGTACATGTACAGCCGTGCCGCTCTGTCCCGCGTGCTGACCCCAAAGCATAGCCTCATCAGAGGGGTGGAACCCAGGGGAGCTGGTGAGCACCGTCGCCAATCCATGGGATGGTTCCGGGTTGGCATTGAGCGCCCCCTCTTCCTGGTCGGTGCCCGTAAGGCCCTGGGGTTCACCTTGGGATGGAGGGGCAACTGGTTGGAGCCCTGGTTGCCCCTATATCATCTGGCTCTGCCAGCCCTGGTGGCTCCCCATGGTCTGCACCATTGAGTCAATGCTGTTAGAGATGCTCCCCAGTGATTGGACCATGCTCTGCAGTGCCTCAGCAATGCCCAGCTGCGACTGGGACAAGTTCCGCAGCACCTCGGCCATTCCCATCTGAGAGCGGGACATGTTCCGCTTTCCCTCATCAAGTCAGCCTGGTACCGGGTAACATCCCCCACGAGTCGGACATTCTGCCGAGACCCTTAGCCATGGCCGTCACCGACTGCGCAACGCTTTGGACACCTTCACTAATAGTACCGGCGTCGTGCACCAGGCTCTCCACTGGTGGAGGGAGTGTTGGGGGTCACAAGGAGAGTTAGGGGGTGGAATGGTCTTGGGGTTGGGGGGGGGGGGGGGGGGGGGGGGCATGTTGGTGTCTACTCATTCATGTTGCCCAGTATAGATTGTTGATCTTTTTCCTGCACTGGAGGCCAGACCTCCTGGTCACACTCCCTGAGCACTGCCACCTCAGCACTGGCACACTGGTTGCCCTGTGACTCACTCTCCGGGACCCTTGGGGGAACAGGACATCCCTCCTGGCCTCCACAGCGTCGAAAAGCCTCCCCAGATCTATGTCTCCAATCTTGTGGCCGGGTTCCTGGGTGCCATTGTTGCGAGTTGGCTGGGGTTGGCTGAGCAAGTGCAGCTGAACTGCTGCTTGACCTCGTCAGTTGGAGGCGGTCCCGACGAATCAGCAGGTGAGCTTTCATTTGCGGCGAGAAGCCCGTGAGGTCGTTAAGTGGACCAATTAACGTTGAAGGTCAGGACAGTTCACACTCGCAACAACACTTCGAAATCTTTCTGCAGAATCTCACCCAGAATGTCAGGCAACAACAGAGAAACAGAGTTAATACATTAATAAAGAGGTCAATAATCTTTCTTCACTTGAAGGCTTAACCACCATTTCCAATATTTTCTGTTTTTGCTTCAGATTTCCTGTATCTGCAGTAGTTTACTTTTTATAAGTATTGCAAACCTTTAGAAAATGCATTGTGTCCAATTCTGGACATTCCTCTTTAGGAAGGAAGTGAAAATGATGCAGAGGAGATTGACTGGAATGCTACTGAGGCAACATTAGTTGCTGAATGTTCCTTTATTCCAGTGTGTCGCTGACTGGACCAGCATTTGTTACCCATCCTTAATTACCCTTGAACTGAACGGCAGAGTAAACCTCATGGCCTCTCGGGATTCTACAATTCTCTAATTCTCTAATTCTCTACAATTCTCTACAATTCTCTAATGTGCAGGGTAGCATGGTGGTTAGCATAAATGCTTCACAGCTCCAGGGTCCCAGGTTCGATTCCCAGCTGGGTCACTGTCTGTGTGGAGTCTGCACGTCCTCCCCCTGTGTGTGTGGGTTTCCTCCGGGTGCTCCGGTTTCCTCCCACAGTCCAAAGATGTGCGGGTTAGGTGGATTGGCCATGCTAAATTGCCCGTAGTGTCCTAATAAAAGTAAGGTTAAGGGGGGGGTTGTTGGGTTACGGGTATAGGGTGGATACGTGGGTTTGAATAGGGTGATCATGGCTCGGCACAACATTGAGGGCCGAAGGGCCTGTTCTGTGCTGTACTGTTCTATGTTCTATTGTGGGTCAGGAATCACATGTCGGCTCGACCAGGTAAGGGCAGCAGATTAGAGAATCAGAATAGATTTCACAACACTCGATGATGGTTTTATAGTCATCGTTAGACTTTTAATTCTAAATTTCACCATCTGCCATGGTTCAAACCTGGGTCTCGGGGTTAGTCCAGTGATAATGCCACGACGCCACTGACTTCTCTAACCTGGGAGTTGTGATTGTCTTCCTTTAGAGCAGTCAAGGTGAAGAGGAGATAGAGATGATTGAGTAACTGGGAAAAACAGTGGCAAGAGATTCAGCGGCCAGAGCGCACAGATTGAAGAAGATCGACAATAGAACCAGAGCGGAGGATGAGGGAACATTTTTAAACACAGTGAGTTGTTGTGATCTGGGATGGTGGAAGCAGATTCAACAGTAACTTTCAAAAAGGAATTGGATAAATAGTTAAAGAGAAAAGATTTGTCAGGCAAAGGGGAAAGAGCAGGGACGAGTGGAACTAACTGGGCAGCTCTTTCAACCAGCTAGCACAGGCCTGATGGGGTGAATGGCCTCCTTCTACACTATTATTATCAAACTTTGTTAGAAATGAAAATGAAAATCGCTTATTGTCACAAGTAGGCTTCAAATGAAGTTACTGTGAAAAGCCCCTAGTTGCCACATTCCGGCCCCTGTTCGGGGAAGCTGGTACGGGAATTAACTATGCTGCTGGCCTGCCTTGGTCTGCTTCCAAAGCCAGCGATTTAGTCCTGTGCTAAACCAGCCCCTGAAGTGTAAATGTTTAGTTTTTTCTCAGATTGGGGACTGGTTTAAGTGACTCTTCTGTGAAGGTTTTTTTTTCACATTGTTACCTGTTCTCATTTAATGCTTTCTCCATGAGAAGTGAATATTTGCCACATGAGAAGCGTGTTATCCTGTGTGGTATGAATTGTATTGTGGGCAGCAGGATGTGCATGTGTCAGTGATTCTTCTGTCATTTCTAATTTTCAAACAAGGGTCGAAATGCCCTCAATGTAAGTCAGCGCACGATCACAGCCCCTATTATAAAGTAACTGTGAGCTCAGCAGGAGTCAATTCAGTTCTAATCAATTACTGTGATCAGTAATGGAGCCCCTTGTTGCCCAGCCCTCCACATGATGCAATGTTGCACAAAAGTTGCCAGAGGTGGTCAGATGAGAAATAAAATGAAACAAACGTTTGTTCCAGAATGTACATTTTAGTCAGAAACAGTAATAAAAAACAAGTGTTGCTCTATTTTCTGTAGATTACACCTACAGGAAATTAATCCCATCACCGTGTTGAGAGGGATTTGGCACAATAATGAGCATTTAAATGAAGAATTCCTGTCCTGTTGCCTGCAGCTTCCTTCCTCACTCTCTGTTTCCCATTTAAGTTTATTTCCTTCTCATTGGCTGCATTGTTACAACCCCATACATTCCCCAGTATACAATCAGTCTGTTTTATTGGCTGCTCCCCTTTCCCCCACAGGAGGAGGTTGGGGCTGTTGTTTTAATCACGCCTTTGCTAAGTGTTGTTTGGGCCCTATGCAGCCCATCTGCACTGCTTGCTCTGCTCCACTGAAGCTTATTCACATCTGCCAGCCAGACAGGCTACCTTCGCACACAATTACTCATACAATCCACCGTCAGGCGTTTTAATAGGAACCAAGTGTGACAGCGGCAGGCTGGTTGGGTCACAGAGCACAAACTCTCCAACAGGAGGGCGGTGTGATCGATTTGCCCAGGTGTAGGTGAAATGGTGCAGCCCCCCAGGGGGTGGGGGGTGGTAGCTAACTCACACTGCCCTTGGGCTGGAGCACAGCACTTTTTCTGATGGCTCGTCAAACTAACAATACAAACTGCATCCAAGAGTCAGCAAACCTGCTAGGGTGGCTCAGCAATATCAGACCAATCCGTTTGTGAGCGACTTGGAACTCAGGGGAGGTACTGGATACAAACTGCAGACGAAAGGAGCAGACTGGCCGACTCTAACCAGGCACTGTGAGTAGAAATTTCTTTTTAAGAAACATGGAATTAATTACAACTGCTCGCACAAAGAAAACTCTTGAGCATTTCTTCAAGAATTACATATTCTGTAAACGACTGTCATCTGTATTTCCCTTTCTGACTCTCCTTGCAATTTGTACCTCATTGTGCTCTGCAATAATCATTTAAAAAGGAGGATAGATTTCTGACCACATCTAGTATATCCTTGCATTGTAGAAAAGATGACTGATTGAGATGTGCCTGCATTTCACATGGTGAATCATCGACTTATTGAACATACTTTACAATTTATGCTCCTCATTTTTCTGAACACGTAAGAGAGTAAATGAAGGTATGAGTTAATTCTGCTTGCTGTACGGGCAGTGCAAGGATTCTTCTTAAAATGGAATACTTGGAATGTTGCCGGAATCTTTTCAAACATTCAACTTGATACTTCAGAACGTGGAGTTATGTTTTGAACGTTACTTTAGAATTTTGTCCACCAGATGAATGGAATGACATGAATTTTCCTTGGTGAGCTCGACTTGAGGCGTGCTGTGATTTTGCACATACTCCTGATTTAATTTCTAATATTCAGTGTTACTTATACTTCCCAGTCATATTTTGAAAATAATCCCATTACTCATAAAATGGCTCTTGGTGCTTGCTATATCAGAGCAACATAAACCCATCGGACAGTAATCATATAACCATTTATTATAATTAATGATGAAAAGATTAATATAGTGAGGTATGTAGCTCCACATTACTTCCCTGAGATCAGTTAGCAGGAATAGAATTTCAACGCATTGAGGGGAGTGTATTTGATTGGAATGTCCCTCGGAATATCTTTGAATAATGTATTGATTCAGCATGGATTGGAAAGATGGCTACAATCATTCCAAAATACTCAGTGAAAACATTTCATCGATGTCATAGAACATACTGTGTAGAAGGACGCCATTCGGCCCATTGAAATGCAATAGAGCATTAAGACAAATATTTGTGGTTTGTTAAATGGGATACAGATATCTTGATTCTGGTGGCATGTTTATAAATGAAACAGCAATTGATTTCACGGTAATGTGAATTGGATCTAGTGATCCAGCCCAGCCTATTGCTCCGCAGAAATTATTAGTGACTTTTTTGTGGTATTTGTATTTCCTCAGATACAAACGCACGAACTGTATTTGCTGGAACTTCTGCGAAGTGCACTTAGTAGCCTTTTGAACTAAAGATGTTGCAACGGGCATATTTGGAATAAGTCCAAAGATATTTGGAAGGACAGTAACCAGATTTGTGCTGAATCAATGATTTAATGGGGAAAGAAGGGTAATGTTCTGATAGCCTGCTGGACAGAGAAAAGGAAAGTTTGGAAGTTTAATTAAGGAAGTGTCAGCTTACAAGAGCACGATTCAGAATAGAAGATATTGATTTGTGGGCTGGATTCTTGGCCAATTCTTCAATGCTAATCTATTGGGAAAAGAGTAAATGCAATTGCAGCACTTTGAAGGCAGCTAATAAACTAGACAAGTTTGTCTCTTCCAATTTTAGTCCATAATCATTTGAGCAGGTAATTTTTTATCCTGTCAACCTATGCATTCTTGTGTAAATCAAGGTGAAGGAGTTACAAAAGTGCAGACAGCAATTAATCAAATTCTGACGCAGCAGCTTTGGCAGCACCGAAGTGCCAATCACAGCAGGAAGACTGCACGCAGGAGAAATTAACTGCAAACATCCAGCGTTATTCCTAGATACAGTTTTTCAAATGCTTTGTCTTTCAAGACAGAAGCAACAATGGGGATTCAGAGCATGTTAGATGCCCAACAAAGCATAGAGCGGAATAGAGTGCGTTCAAAGAACAATATTCAGATGAGGATGAGGAGAAATATCTTCTCTTGAAGGATGATTAATCTTTGGAATTCTCTTACCATGTGGAAGCTGAGTCATTGAATGCATTCATGAATTTATTATGAATTTATTATGAATTTATTATGTTTTTAGAAATCACTCCCAATCTCCACACACCTAACATGCAGGGTCAAGTATTTTCTGTCTTGCAAAAGTCAAACACATCCTGGTCTTTATTATAAGCTTCAGACTATCTGACAGTCATTGCATCATTTAGAAACACCCAATTAATAGAGGAAAGGAAACTGCAATGATTATTAGGTTATGTTTCAACAGTCTACATTCTAAGCGCACGGTACAGGTTGTACAATCTGGTTGATGGAGGGAAATTAAAATTGGTTACAATGTCCGTGAATTGCAGTAGAGAAAAATCAACCTGCATTTCACAATTGTGGTGGAAAGTGCAAACTGTGGAATTAAGATGAAAAAAGGATGTGACTCCTCAACAACCCTGCCGATAAGCACTGTCACGAGAAGGTAACGACTGCTGACACACGAGGAACCACAAAGTGGGAGAAATGTGTAGGCTTTAAAATGATCTCTTTTTATTCCACTGTTTTCAGAAAAAATAAATATAGATGAGATTATTAGAAATACCTCATTTCCCCATATTCCCCAATCACTTAAAATAAACACCATTCTGATAAATATTTAAACAGAAATGCCTTTGTTTCAAGGAAGTAAAGTTGAAACCATCTACAAGTGAAAACAAAGCACTGTAAAGTATTACAATATGAATGGACATTTATAGGAGCTTGGAGGCTGTCCTGGAGATTGGTGATTTTCCTCTAGTCACACACATGCATTCAGCAATGTAGCAATCTGTTATAATATAGAGGCACATGTTGTAGGAAAAGAGAATTTTGCAGTAAAAGCATTTCCTTACTGTGTTGCAACCTCTGTAACAAAAACTGTATTTCTGGAAAGTTGCATATTGATAACAAAACTGTCAAAATATACACACAGGTATATGATGGTGCACAGACAGACATTGATAGACACACAGGATGACCAATGAACACACAGAACACAGCAACCAATCACCAGACAGGACACAGCCACTATAAAGCCAGAGGGCACTAGTTTTCCCGCTCTCTCGGGATCCAGCCTCTGAGACAGTCAGAGCCCGTGAGCAACAACTGGAACATGCACCATGTGGTAGCAAGATAGTCTGGTCAGGTTAGCCTCAGGTCTCCAGTCAAGTCAGCATAGTGTCAACCCACAGTTAAAGTATGTATGATAGTTAAGAGTTCAATAAATAAAATAGAGTTGCATTTATCCAAGTGTTGGAAGCCTGTCTCTCTCACTGCTGCAGTAAACACAGTCCTCGCAGACCCAGCTTACCCAACACATCAAAAACATCTCTTTCATGACTACTGCAGAGTGCTGCAAGGGAGGAAAATCTGGAAAATGAGGGTTAGAGAATGGCAGGAAATGACAGAGAGAAAAAATATAAGTGCGCTAAGAATCAAGCCCAGATGCTGCAAAGATAACAAAACCAAACTGAAGGCTCTGTGTCTGAATGTGCGTAGCATTTATAATGAAGTAAGCAAATTGATAGTGCACATTGAAGTCAATAAATAGGGGGCTGGATTCTCCATTGCCCAACGCCAAAATCGTGTTTGGTGATCGGGCGGAGAATCGGCTCCAGGGCCGAAATCGGGGCAGTCGCTGGTTTGACGCCGGTCAGACCTGTTCCACCCCCTCTGAACTGGCATCCGTGTGACCTGTGCCGCGCGCAGTCTCAATGCCATTGGTGCCTCATCGGCCAGCCCACCCGCGATGCTCCACCCCCAGTGGCTGGTCTCCGGACAGCGAGGGCCACCTGTGGCCCCACAAATCGTGAATCTGCGTTCTGACTATGGATTGTGTCTAGCGGCACCTCACTCGGCCGGGATCCATGCCACTGGCAGAGAGGGGTGGGGCTTCTGCGAGGGCTGGGTAGACTGGTGGGGGATGGCCAGGGGGTAGGCTGCGTGGTCGCGGATGGCGGGTTCGGTTCGTGCGCGGCAGGCGCCATGTTGTACGATGCGACCACTGCAGGTCGTCAGCCGTGCGCATGCGTGGCCTGGGAGCCGGCCATTCTCTGGCTGTTTCCACCGCAGGAGGCAGGCATTTCAGTCATCGCCAGTGCTAGCCCCTCACCGGCACCGGAATCTGCGAGGGGCTCACATCGATTTGTCGGTTGTGAAACACGAAGGGTCCCATTCCGGCATCGCCACATAGCCATCGGAACTGAGAATCCAGCCCATGATCCAATAACCATTGCAAAGACGTGGCTGCAGGATAATGAGCATTGGGTCCCGAATATTATGGGGTATACGACATTCAAGAAGAATAGGAAGCTAAGTCAAGGTGGAGGGGCAGCACTGTTAACCAAGAACAGCATTTCAGCAATAATTAGAGATGGCCTTGGTTCAGGAGATTTAAGATGTAGAATCAGTTTGTGTGGAGATGGTGAATAATAAGCGAAATAAGATGCTAGTGGAAGCAATATTGTGACAGGATCAAATAATGACCTCTGAGTAAAGGCTCCCCAAGGTAGCAGTGACCACAATATGATTGAATTTTACGTCCAGTATGAAATGGAAAAGAGTGGGCCTGAGACTAGTATTCTAAACTGAAATAAGGGCAACTGCGTGGGCATGAAAGCTGAGCTGGGTGTAGTTTAACTGGGATACTAGGCTCGGGAATATATCATTAGAGAAGCAGTAGCAGTTATTTTAAGAGGCTATTTCAGAATACTCAGAATAAGTATATTCCTTCAACAACAACAAAAAATTCTAAGGGGGGGGGGGCCCATCATCCATGGTTAACTAAAGAAGTTAAGGGAAGCAGCGAACTTAAGGAAAACGTGTGTGAGCTGATTGATCAGAATATAAAAAGCAGCAGTAAATGACTAAAAGGTTAATCAGGAGAAAGAAATTAGAGTTTGAGAGGAAGCTAGTTCAGAATATAAAGATCAATAGCAAGAGTTTCTACAGGTATTTATAAAGGAAAAGTGCAAGTAAAATGAGTGTTGGCCCTCCAGAGAGTGAGAATGGCGAGTTAATGGTTGATAATAAGGAAGTAGTGGATGAAATGAACCAATATTTTGCTTCTGTCTTCACTATAGAGGATACAGAAAATATTCTTGCGATAGCTGTAAATCAGGAGGTGGAGGAGAGAAAGGAACTTGGTGAAATTACAATCACTAGGGTGGCGATACTGAGCAAACTGATGGAGCTGCAGTCTGACAAATCTCTGGGTCCTAATGGACATTTTAGGGTCTGAATGGAGGAGCTAATGATGTAGCAGATTTGTTGATGTTAATTTTCCAAAATTCCCTAGATTCTGGAAAGGTTCCATCAGACTGGAAAGCGAATATAACCCCTCTATTCAAGAATGGAGGGAAACTGGAAACTATTGGCCAATTAGCTTGACAGCTGTCGTGGGCAAGGTGTTGGAATCAATCATTAAAGAGGTTATAACTGGGGACTTTGATAAGTCAAAGGTAATCGAAACGAGTCAGCATGGTGTTGTGAAAGGGAAATCATTTCTAACCAGTTTTTTCAGAGTTCTTTGATGGAGTAACATGTGCTGCGAATAAAGGAGAGTCTGTGGTTGTACTGTACTTAGCTTTCCAGAAGGCATTTGATAAGGTGCCACATCAATGCCACCTTATCAAAGGCTATTGTGGAAATTAAAGCTCATGGTGCAGAGGGTAACCTACCAGCCTAGATAGAAGATTGGCTGGCAGAAAACAGAGAGTAGGTATAAATGGGTCTTCGTCTGATTGGCAGAATGTGGCAAATGGAGCCCCACAGGGGTCTGTGCTGGGTCTCAAGTTTTTACAATTTATATCAATGACTTGGAGGAAGGCAAGGTAGCTAAATTTGTAAATGATACAAAGATAGGGAGGGAAGTATGTTGTGAAGAGGACATACGGAGGTTACAGAGGGATATGGATAACTTATGTGAGTGGACAAAAATCAGGCAGATTGAGTACAATGAAGAAAATGTTCACTTTGGCAGGAAGAATAAATAACAGAGATTTATTGAAATGGAAAATGACTGCAGAATTCTGAGGCTCAGAGGGATCTGGGTGTCATTGTCCGTGAGTCACAAGCCAGGTACAGCAAGTAAATAAGAAGGCTGATGGAATGTTGGGCACAATTCAACTAAATGGGCACCAAGCCCCAGAGCGAACGTGTTATCCGTGTGTTTGTGGCACTCGCAATGCCGAGAAACACATGGCTATAAACCATCACTCGGGGTTAAATAAGGGGCCTCAACAGAGAACACAGGCCTGAGGCTGCCCATAGCCCTGTTTTCACACAGTAACTTCATTGCAGTGTAGTGTAAGCCTACTTGTGACAATAATGAAGATTATTATTTCTACACCGAGGAGCTCCGCTCGCTGGAACTACTCAGTACAGCGAGAGACATTGGTGAACGTAGTTCAGTGCTGGTCTCCACAAATGGGGACAAGATGGAACGGCACTCGTGGGGGTTTCCCAGGGGATAGGAGGCCCCCAGGGGCTTGCCCTCTGGGCACGGTGGTACTCTGACAGTGCCAAATGGGTGCCAGCCTGTCACTGCCAAGCTGGCATTTTTTGTGTGTGGCGTTCGGACCAGGATGCCCTGTGCAGGTGTTGGGGGGGTGACCCCCTCATAGTGAGTTGGGGGTTGGGGGGGGGGGGGGAGGGGGGGGTTTCACGGGGGCTCCAGAGATTGAAAAATGGCGTCCCGATCTCTCATTACACCGAGGCGTTCCGGCGAGCGGAGTGCCTCAGTACAGAAAACGGGGTTATGTGCCGCTCGGTCCACGCGTTCCCCACTGAGGCCTCCTCTCTTACCAGGGGCATGTAAATAGTGGGGTGTTTCTCTCCGCTGCGAGTGCCGGGAAACATGCGGCTAAACGCACTTGCTTTGGGATTTTGTTCCCATTTAGTTAAATCGAACCCAGGATGTGCAGTTTTGGTTTCATTATTTAAGTAATGATGTGAATGCATTCGAGGTGGTTCAGAGTCTAGAACAAAGGGGCATTGTTTTAAAATTAGGGGTCAACTTTATAGGACAGAGATGAGGAAATGAGGGTTCTGTGACCTTTTGGGTTCTTTCTCTCGGAAGGCGGTGGAAGCCGGGTCATTGGTTATTTCTAAAGCCCAGGTTAACGATTCTTGTTAGGCAACGGAAGCAAAATGATTGGGGGTAGATGGGGATGTAGAACTCAACGCAAACTGATCAGCCATCATCTTATTGAAGGGTGGAGCAGGATTGAGGGGCTGAATGGCCTCCTCCTGCTCCTATTTCATATGTTCCTTCATATTGATTCTCAAAAATATACCATGTTTCATTTTAGTTTGATAAATGCTGGACGACATTTTGAAAATTGCAAAAGTTTCTGAGGATAATCAAGATATGAAAGATAATGAAATAACTGTGCAGCTTTAATTGCAGCGATCTCAACAAGACCAAACAATCTTGACAAAAGCAATGTTTCATCAGGAAATAGAAGCCCCTGCCCTGCATTTATTCTGTGGTGCATTAACCTACCGATGCTAACACGCTTGACATAGATTCCCTGCTTTGTGATTTTGGAGCCAGATTAATCCCCCTCTGCGAGAAAGCTCGCATGAACATGTTGGCACTTGTCACGATGCAATTAAAATGCCCAAATTTAGATTATTCTGAACACCAAGCAAGTGAAGAATTTTGGTGCATTTCTGTAGTGGTGTTGATGGGCTCGATCCACACTAAACATGCAAACGTACAACATACAAGTTAGGGGCAGGAGTCAGCCCTTTGATCCTGCTCCCATCATTTAGTAAGATCATGGTTGATCAAAGTGTAACTGCAATCCCACGTTCTTGCCAATCTCTGATAACCTTTTGTTCATCGAGGAGCTACCCGATATCATACAACTTGGAATTTACTGGATATATTTTGTTGATTTGTTTTAACACTCAATATTGCACGCTACCCTTTACTTATCTCGTCTAACTTTCCCAACTCTTTGTCATGAATATTAAAGTACGTATATGAGCAGTACCGAGGGACGGTCGACACGGATATGCAGCACCACTGAAATAAAGCAAGTGCTGAAATGGCTAAAGCAGTTGACAGAAAATGAATGATTAATACCTAACAGCCCACATGGTGACTGTGTCTGTGAATGAGGGACAGTGGCAGCATCATATCTGTAATGTCAGATGCAGCACAGACTCCCTCCATTAATTAAACAGTGCAAATGTATTCCCTGTGGTGTACAACACATTGTGGGAATTTTCCACGCAACAACTATTTAAAGGGAAAATCACCCTCTTCAAAATCGAGTAAATTTCAATTGTTTCTTCACAGATTATTTTAGTGACTGGTTTTAGTTATTGTCAAGTTCAGAATAAAAAGATACCCAAACTATTTTCATGCATCTTGCATAACTTATTTTTGACCTTTTCTGGTGAAAAGTTTTGTATTTCTTCTTTGATGTGGACGTCGCTGACTGGACCCAGAATTTATTGCCCGTCCCCAATTGCCCTTTAACCGAGTGTCTCGCTCAACCATTTCAGAGGCATTTAAGAGTCAACCACATTGCTGTGGATCTGGAGTCACATGTAGGCCGAATTAGGTAAGGGCGGCAGATTTTCTTCCCTAAAGGACATGAGTGAACCAGATGGGTTTTTACAACAATTTCTGATAGTTTCATGGTCATCATTAGTGAGACTCGCTTCCAATCAGTGTCTCCCCCCCCTCCCTGGTGAATGCAGCAAGCCATTTAAATCCCAACTCACTTCGATAGGACCGGAATATCCTCACGGGGAGTACGGGCTGTAAAATCTTGGCCCAGGTTTCTAAAATTCAATTTAAATTCCACTAGATGTCATGGTGAGATTTGCGCCTCTGCCCTAACAGAAATGACATTACCATTACCCCACCAGCTTTGGTGTCATCTCCACTCTCCCAACAGAGTTGGTGGGAGTCAGACAGGCCAATTAACAAATGAACATATAAATTAGGAGCAGGAACAGGCCACTCGGGGAAATATTTATCCTCATGTCTGTCTCAAATGAGAAACCCCTTATTTCTAAACAGTGACCCTGAGTTCTAGATTGACCAACAAGAGGAAATATTCTCCAACCTCTCCACATCCACCCTGTCAATACCTCTCTGATTCTTTAAGTTTTCAATGAAGTTCCCTCTAACTCTTCTGAACTCTGATGAATACAGACCCCACTTTTCTACCCTTTGCTCACAAGACAACCCACCCATCTTTAACTTTTTTAGTTCACCACAGATGATGGATCCTCCCCTTTGGAAATGGAATTTTTCTTTCTCATTTGGAATGTATCTGTTCTGTGTATTCAGAATTACCCTTGAAACGTCTGTCTCTGTATATCTATGACTTGTCCCTCAAACCTAATTTGCCAGCTCATTTTGGCTAGCTCGAATTTAATGGCCCTTATTTAAGTTTTTAAAATATTTGTCTTGGACCTATTCTTCTATCCCTCGAGCTGAATGTCAAATTATCCAATAACTTTATTTTCTCCCAAGAGGAACGCAAGTCAGCCATTTGGCCCATCGACCCTGCCCGGCCATTCAATACAATAGTTGCTGATCTTACACTTCGATGCCTTTTTCGCCCACTAATTTCAATCTGCCCCTTATCTGAGATTATCCCCTGGTTCTAGATCACCTGGCCAGGGCAAAACATCCTTTCTGCATCCACCCTGTTATAAGACCATAAGATATAGGAGCAGAATTAGGCCACTCGGCCCATCGAGTCTGCTCTGCCATTTAATCATGGCTGATATTTTTCTCATCTTCATCCTCCTGCCTTCTCCCCATAACCCCTGATCCCCTTCTTAATTAAGAACCAATCTATCACTGTTCGAATCCCAGCCCTGGGTCACTGTCAGTGTGGAGTTTTCACATTCTCCCCGTGTCTGTGTGGGTTTCGCCCCCCACAACCCAAAGATGTGCAGGTTAGGTGGATTGGCCACGCTAAATTGCCTCCTAATTGGAAAAAAATAATTGGGTATTCTAAATTTATATTTAAAAAAAAAAAGAACCTATCTATCTCTGACTTAAAGACACTCAGTAATTTGGCCTTCACAGCCTTCTGCGGCAAAGAGTTCCACAGATTCACCACCCTCTGGCCGAAGAAATTCCTCCTCATCTCTGCTTTAAAGGATTGTCCCTTTAGTATGAGATTGTGTCCTCTGCTTCTAGTTTTTCCTACAAGTGGAATTATTCTCTCCACATCCACTCTATCCAGGCTATACAGTATCCTGTAAGTTTCAATATGATCCCCCTCTTCCTTCTAAACACTAACGAGTACAGACCCAGAGTCCTCAACCATTCCTCATACGACAAGCTCTTCATTTCAGAGATCATTCTTGTGAACCTCCTCTGGACCCTTTCCAAGGCCAGCACATCCTTCCTTGTAAGGATTTTTAAAGTTTCAATGAGATCATCGTTCATTCTTCTAAACTCCAAAGAATACAGGCTCAGTTTCCACAATGCCACCTGAAAGCACAATCCCACCATCTCTGTGATCGGTCTGGTTTGCCTGCGCTACACCTTCTCCATGACAGGTAAATTCCTCCTTTTATAGTAGGAGCAGAACTGTACAGGATGCTCACGGTGTGGCCTAACCAAGATTCAAAACAATTGCAGCATTGTATTGATATAATGCTTTCGCTGATAAGGGGTTGTGTAAACATGTAGGGCTGGATTCACTGCCTCACTCCGCTGGAGGTGGAGTTACCGAAGCAGCGGAGAATCCAGCATCTGGGAGAAAGCACGATGGGCGCTGGGCGTTGATCCTTTTCCGATACCCCGGCCCTCTGGTGGTGTCAGGATCGAGGTTCGCGCCCGGTGCCAGGGTCAGGATGGAAATAGGTCATTAAGACCCATTACCATCTCTGGACCTGCCTGATTCCCCGGGCCTGTTGGCCAAGTATCACGTGGGCTAGAATTGGTGCTGGTCCTGACCAACATGTAGTTGATGCTGTGGAGCCCATGGGGGGTCAAGGGGGGTAACTCTTTCAGGGAGTTTCCCACAAATTCAAATCCTGCACCCCCCCCCCCACCCCCACCCCCCACCCCCCACCCACAAGGGACCTGCTGATTAATAATAATAATAACAATGAGCTTTTATTGTGACAAGTACGCTTCAATGAAGTTACTGTGAAAAGCCCCTAGTAGCCACATTCCGGCACCTGTTCGGGTAAGCTGGCACAGGCATTGAACCCGCGCTGCTGGCCTTGTTCTGCATCACAAACCAGCTGTTTAGCCACTAAGCTAAACTAGACCTTATCAGAGACCTCTTAAATAAAGAGATGCCCCTCCAGAAGGGAGATCTTGCCGAGAAACTGGAGAGCGGTCCAGACAGAGGCAGTGAAAACAATCACTATTTTAAAACTCACCTGGCCATTGCACCTGCTGGTTCAGGTAGAAGAAGCACCACCTGTCATTTCCTGAAAAGTGAATAGCAGTCAGCTGGGTTTAAATACCCTCAGAGCTTTGATCTGCAAGCCATTCATTCATTTCTCTTTCATACTGATTTTACTAGTCTGTGATTGACATCTTCCACACACACCCAGCTGTCAGCATTGTTCCATTCACCTCCCAGAATGGTTGAGTAACTCTGAAGTACTCAGCTGTGAAACTAGCTGCACTGTTTATAAACACCAAGCTTTTATTGACAGCTCCTGGACCACTTCAAAGAGAGTTAACTGCTGTTAGTTTCACAGCTGACCACTTCAAAGTCAGTTAACTATAATGGGAGATGATTAGGGGGAAGCTGGGATGGTGAGAAGGAGTGAAGGGAGGAGGCACAGTGGAGGATGTGAGTGGCTATGGGGAAGGGGCCGCCACTTGGAAGCGGGTGTGTGGGGTGGGCGGAGAACAGGGAGAGGTGTGACAGGGTGGTGGACCTGTCAGTGGCCAGGAAATCTGGAGTGATGAGGACATCCGGTGGCCCCTGGACGTTAGGCATCCTTTCATGCGGCCCTGGCCCAATGCCCGGATTATCCTAGGCACTCTTCTCGTCAAATGAGGCCTGGCATTTTTCTACCTCCAGCAGGTTCCCCCTCCGCTGTGATGTTATGAAGGACGCAGCAGGTCACCAAGGTGTTGGAGATGCTCCTGGGGTTATATTGGAACGCCGCACCAAAGAGGCCCAGTCAGTAGAACGGGATGCCGATGCAGAGCTCGATGATGCACCCGGTTGCTGCAAGGGCGTCATTGTCGCGGTTCCCAGCCTCAGTCTGGGACCTACGCACTGGCATCATTAGCCATAACCTCAGTGGGTAACCCTTGTAACCCAAGAGCCAATCCCTCATCTGAGGCAGCATCTCAAAGGTGAAGGGAACTGACGAGTGCCCCAGGATGTAAGAGTTGTGCATGCTGCCCTGTTATCGGGTGCAGATGGGCATCATGAGCATCTGCTGGTTGCACAGCAAATTCAGGGAACAGAACCCCTTCCTATTTATGCAGTCAGGGGTTTTCTGATGTTCCGTGTGGCAGGGGGCCGGATGGGTCCCAGCCCACCATCGTATCCAGTATTATTTTTAAAAGATCTGCAGGCATCCATGACCCACTCTTGAAGAAGATGGATGCGCTGAAGAAACAAGATGGATCTTCAGGAACACTCAAGGCTGGAAGATGCACCTTCCTAATGCTCCCCCCGCCCTCTGTGTTCCAGCAGCCACAGTCCCTGGAGGACCTATCCCAAAATCCAGAGGCAACCCTGTCCTCTGTCGTGTAAGTCCCAATATTTACATGCCACGTGGACAAATATGTTCTGGACTGGTGCCATTTCCCTCTGGGAATACGATGATCGGGTGAGGTGGTTTCCATTGGGTCTTTATCTGCATCTAGTGGAAAGCAAATCAGTTTCATGCCAGTTTCATGAGGGAATTGCAATCTGCCATGGCGGAGGAAGGCAGGAAATACATTTTTGAATGTCCAACACGTCGTTCCGCACACCACCCTCCCACGTACTCAACAATTTGTTTTGATGCTCATTAAATTATTTAAGCTGCTGCATCATGAGAGAGTTTGAACCTTGGTGGGTGTGGGGGTGAGTGGGGGTGCAGGTGTGGGGGTGAGTGTGTGTGGGTCTGGGGTTCCAAACAGAACATTAGGAAGCTAGATCAAATCTGTCTAAGGAATTTGACTGAAGCACTTCCTTTAGCAATCTGTGAACGGGGCAGAGGGGGACGGGACGGGGCGGAGGGGGACGGGGCGGAGGGGGACGGGGCAGAGGGGGACGGGGCAGAGGGGGATGGGACAGTGTGCTTCCAGGTTTTCTCAGCGCACTGCACATGATTAGAGAATGGACTGTCCACCTCCAGTATGAGTGTGTCGATACTGAACAGTCTTTTGAAAGGGCCTGAAAAAGAAAACTTCATACCTAACAATAATAAATACACTTGTGAAGATTTGCTTCAGTTCCTGGGTTTTATGCTACTGATAAATAGAAGCTATTTCTATCAGAAACAAGATGATGTTGGAAATTGTAAAAGACAACTGCAGACATAAGTATTGCATATTACCCAGAAGGTGCTGAATAAGGAACAAACACTCTCGAGCTGCAATGTTACAAGTTGGATTTCACTATTGAAGGGTGACATATGGTTCTGAACACTTAGCAGACATTTCTGTCTGTGAGTTATTAACATCTCGTCGTCTTTTAATTCTGGCTGACTTCTCATTTAAAATGGCTATTTTGAGAATTTAAACATATTTTTCATAATTTGACTGATCAATACGGTGATTAAAAATCTGGGAATGCACAATAAATGCCTGTGTGATAATGCGTCTCCCCATTCATAGAGAAGATTGTGCTACTGGAGATTTGGTCTCCTTACTTGAGAAAGGACGTACTGGCACTGGAGTGTGTGCAGAGGAGATTCACTAGGTTAATCCCAGAGCTGAAGGGGTTGGATTATGAGGAGAGGTTGGGTAGACTGGGACTGTACTCATTGGAATTTAGAAGGATGAGGGGGGATCTTAAAGAAACATATAAAATTATGAAGGGAATAGATACGATAGATAGGGTGGTTGTGATGGGGGATTTTAACTTCCCCAACATTGAATGGGACTCATGTAATGTTGGAGCCGTAGATGGAGCAGAATTTGTAAGGAGCATCCAGGAGAGTTTTTTAGAGCAGTATGTAAATAGTCCAACTCGGGAAGGGGCCATACTGGACCTGGTATTGGGGAATGATCCCGGCCAGGTGGTTGAAGTTTCAGTCGGTGATTACTTTGGGAATAGTGATCACAATTCCGTAAGTTTTAGAATACTCGTGGACAAAGACGAGAGTGGTCCTAAAGGAAGACTGCTAAATTGGGGAAAGGCCAAGTATAACAAAATTCGGCAGGAGCTAGGGAATGTGGATTGGGAGCAGCTGTTTAAGGGTAAATCCACATTTGAAATGTGGGAGTCTTTTAAGGAAAGGTTGATTAGAGTGCAGGACAGACATGTCCCTGTGAAAATGAGGGATAGAAATGGCAAGATTACGGAATCATGGATGACGGGTGGAATTGTGAGACTAGCTAAGATGAAAAAGGAAGAATACATAAAATCTAGGCTACTTAAAACTGATGCGGCTTTGGAGGAATATCGGGAAAGTAGGACAAATCTCAAGCGTGCAATAAAGAGGACTAAAAGGGATCATGAAATATCTTTGGCTAACAGGGTTAAGGAAAATCCCAAAGCCTTTAATTCGTATATAAGGAGCAAGAGGATAACTAGAGACAGGATTGGCCCACTTAAAGACAAAAGAGGGAATTTATGCGTGGAGTCAGAGGAAATGGGTGAGATTCTTAATGAGTACTTTGCATCGGTATTCACCAAGGAGAGGGACATGACGGATGTTGAGATTAGGGATGGATGTTTAAATACTCTAGGTCAAGTCAGCATAAGGAAGGGGGATGTTTTGGGTTTTCTAAAAGGCATTAAGGTGGACAAGTCCCCAGGTCCGGATGGGATCTATCCCAGGTTTATGACGGAAGCAAGGGACAAAATAGCTGGGGCCTTAACAGATCTTTGCAACATCCTTGAGCACGGGTGAGGTCCCGGAGGACTGGAGAAATGCTAATGTTGTCCCTTTGTTTAAGAAGGGTAGCAGGGATAATCCAGGGAATTATTGACATGTGAGCTTGATGTCAGTGGTAGGCAAACTGTTGGGGAAGATACTGAGGGATAGGATCTATTCACATCTGGAAGAAAATAGACTTATCAGTGATAGGCAGCATGGTTTTGTGCAGGGAAGGTCATGTCTTACAAACCTAATAGAATTCTTTGAGGAAGTGAATAAGTTAATTGATGAAGGAAGGGCTGTAGATGTCGTATACATGGGCTTCAGTAAGGTGTTTAATAACGTTTCCCATGGCAGGTTGATGGAAAAAGTGACATTGTATGAGGTTCAGGGTGTACTAGCTAGATGGATAAAGAACTGGCTGGGCAACAGGAAACAGAGAGTAGTGGTGGAAGGGAGTGTCTCAAAATGGAGAAGGGTGACTAGTGGTGTTCCACAGGGATCCGTGCTCGGACCACTGTTGTTTGTGATATACTTAAATGACCTGGAGGAAGGTATAGGTGGTCTGATTAGCAAGTTTGCAGATGATACTAAGATTGTTGGAGTTGCAGATAGCGAGGAGGACTGTCAGAGAATACAGCAAAATATAGATAGATTGGAGAGTTGGGCAGAGAAATGGCAGATGGAGTTCAATCCAGGCAAATGCGAGGTGATTCATTTTGGAAATTCTGGTCGCCACATTACCAGAAGGATGTGGATGCTTTGGAGAGGGTGCAGAGGAGGTTCACCAGGATGTTGCCTGGTATGGAGGGTGCTATCTATGAAGAAAGGTTGAGTAGATTAGGATTGTTTTCGTTGGAAAGATGGAGGTCGAGGGGGGACCTGATTGAGGTCTACAAAATTATGAGAGGTATGGACAGGGTGGACAGCAACAAGCTTTTTCCAAGAGTGGGGGTGTCAGTTACAAGGGGGTCACGATTTCAAGGTGAGACGGGGAAAGTTTAAGGGAGATGTGCGTGGAAAGTTTTTTACGCAGAGGGTGGTGGGTGCCTGGAACGCTTTACCAGCGGAGGTGGTAGAGGCGGGCATGATAGCATCATTTAAGACGCATCTAGACAGGTATATGAACGGGCGGGGACAGAGGGAGATAGACCTTGGAAAATAGGAGACAGGTCTAGATAAAGGATCTGGATCGGTGCAGGCTGGGAGGGCCGAAGGGCCTGTTCCTGGGATCGGCGCAGGCTGGGAGGGCCGAAGGGCCTGTTCCTGGGATCGGCGCAGGCTGGGAGGGCCAAAGGGCCTGTTCCTGTGCTGTAATTTTCTTTGTTCTTTGTTCTTTGGTTCCCTCGCCACCAATTTTTAAACAACACCAGTTCTTGTGCATCAAAAGGTAATTATTAATAATAATCGCTTATTGTCACAAGTCGGCTTCAATGAAGTTACCGTGAAAAGCTCTTAGTTGCCACATTCCGGCACCTGTTCGGGGAGGCCGGTACAGGAATTGAACCCGCACTGCTGGCCTTGTTCTGCATTACAAACCAGCTGTTTAGCCCACTGTACTAAACCAGCCCCAGTACAGTATTACAAGCACAAACACACCCAGACTCCATTTACTGATGATCTGGTTTCAAAATAAATTGAAAGAGTGATGTGTTGGTTATATGAGGAGAACAGTCTCGAGCTAATTCCGATATATGTTTGACACGGTATCTGATGCAAAATAGATCATCTGAAGGCATGCGAAATAAGGATACCAAGAAATATTTTGGATGTGAAATTCTATAATGTGTGAATTGATTTAGAATTTTTTTTTAAAAGCCTATAAGCCTAAAAATCTAACTGTGACATTGATTCATAAATATTTAATGCATTTGCATGAATTTATTTTGTTATTTAAAGACTGACACAAAATTGTTCACTTTAAATGAATAAAAGCTTTCTTTAAAATATTCATTCAAATAAAGTCATGTGCATGTGCTAATTTAGAGGAATTTTAGTTGGAATTTAGAAGGATGCGGGGGGGGGATCTTATAGAAACATTTAAAATTATGAAGGGAATAGATAGGATAGATGCAGGCAGGTTGTTTCCACTGGCGGGTGAAAGCAGAACTAGGGGGCACAGCCTCAAAATAAGGGGAAGTAGATTTAGGACTGAGTTTAGGAGGAACTTCTTCACCCAAAGGGTTGTGAATCTATGGAATTCCTTGCCCAGTGAAGCAGTTGAGGCTCCTTCATTACATGTTTTTAAGGTAAAGATAGATAGTTTTTTGAAGAATAAAGGGATTAAGAGTTATGGTGTTCGGGCTGGAAAGTGGAGCTGAGTCCACAAAAGATTAGCCATGATCTGATTGAATGGCGGAGCAGGCTCGAGGGGCCAGATGGCCTACTCCTGCTCCTAGTTCTTATGTTCTTATATGTATAAACAACTGTCATGACTGAGTTATAACGTTTGAAATGAAAAATTAAATGAAAATGAAATGAATGGAAATTTCATTTAATTTCATTTTCATTCGGATGGATGTCAGTTAGTTTCTTTCTCGAGATTATGCCTTTAGTTGGGTTCTTTCTCTTCCTTCAGTTTGTTATGAACTTCATTGCAAACTCACAGAGACAGCAGGCAACCAGGTGCAGACAGAGGGAGAAACACGGCTCCTCTTCCATCCAGGGTCTACAGCCTTTTGGCAGGTTCTCTCTGGGGGGGAAAAACGCCTGGCAGGAACAATTTCTGACTGTTTCTGGCTAACCCACCAGTTAACCAATTGAACCAACTTTTTCCAAGCCAGTTCATGAGATTCACTCGGTGCCGGTGAGTCTGGTTTCTCCTCTCCAAAATACAAAACCTAGGAGCACATTGTCCTGGCAAGCACTCTTCTGCTTAAAGGTACATTACGATTATGGGCCCACAGACCAAAAATAATAAAATAAAAGAAATGGGAACAAAGGAAATAAACAGGAAGGACTTTTACACTGGACACTGGAAATATGAAATAAAACCAGGAAATCCTCTTCGATCTGATGCATTGGCAAAGAGGGAAACAGAGGCCGGATCTTCCACACTCGGGTGGCATGTTTTGCAGTAGCAGAGGAGAGTTGGCCGTAGGTGGGATATCGCAGTCCGGCCCGGGTTTCCCACAATTTGCACTCCCTTGCCGTGGGACCCACGGCATGGGATTGCTATCGGCAGGACCAAGAGCAGCTGGAAAAACCAGCCCAAAATTTACATGCACAACGGGAGTTTTTTCCACCGGGTGGAGAACTCCTGGGATGTCCTATTGTTTTTGTCCAGGAGGTTTGATGTTATTAAATTGCAGTCATGCACTTACCTGGGCTCCTCTCCAATTAAGCCCCCAGCACGGAGGAAATCTCACCCAAGAGCTGCTGACTGAGGTGATCATTGGTGAGGGGGCGGGAAACGAGGACAGAGGGTGAGTTCTTGCGGTACCCCCATCCACAATGACGGTTCTCTCAATTGGACACATTGCCTGTGAGCAAGAGCACCCCCTCCCCAGCAGGCTGCTGGGAAATCCAGTAGGGTTTACTGGGCAGTCTCTCTGAATGACACGTCGGTCAGTTGCTGCTGGTTGAATGCTTGAGTGGTTGAATTAGGATGGTAAATGGCACATGACCTTTATTGAAACCAGATTGGAATAGACGAATAAGGAATTCTTGCTACATTTATATAGCTTTGGTTAAATAATACCTAGTACACTGCATGCAGTATATATAATCCTGCAGTAAGTTACTTACCTTCTGACTCTCCAGATCCTGTCCTCTATGAGGCACAAATCCAAAATGTAATGGAATACTCCCCACTTGCCTGGATGAGTGCAGCTCTAACAGCTCTCAAGAAGCTCGACACAATACAGGACCAAGCAGACAACATGATTGCTGCTCCTTCCTCAAAAATTCACTCCCTCCACCACTAAGGAACAGTGGCAGCCATGTATCATCTACAGGATGCACTGCAGGACTTCTCCAAGGTTCCTTAGACGGCACCTTCCAAACCCACAACAGGAACCATCTTCACAAGGAAGCAGTGGCTTTGTGGCATTGTCACTGTCATTGGATGAGTAATCCAGAGACCCAGGGTAATGTTCCGGGAACCAAGGGTAATGTTTCGGGGACCCAGGGTAATGTTTCGGGGACCCAGGGTAATGTTCCGGGAACCCAGGGTAATGTTCCGGGGACCTAGGGTAATGTTTCGGGGACCCAGGGTAATGTTTTGGGGACCCAGGGTAATGTTTCGGGGACCCAGGGTAATGTTCCGGGAACCCAGGGTAATGTTCCGGGGACCTAGGGTAATGTTTCGGGGACCCAGGGTAATGTTTCGGGGACCCAGGGTAATGTTCCGGGGACCCAGGGTAATGTTCCGGGGACCCAGGGTAATGTTCCGGGAACCCAGGGTAATGTTCCGGGGACCCAGGGTAATGTTCCGGGGACCTAGGGTAATGTTCCGGGGACCCAGGTTTGAATCTCTCAATGGCAAATGGTGACATTTGAATTGGATTGGATTTGTTTATTGCCACGTTTACTGGGGAACAGTGAAAATAATTTTTCTGCGAGCAACTCAAACAGATAATTTAGTACATGAAAATAAAATAAAAAGAAAATACATAATAGGGCAACACAAGGTACACAAGTAAGGTACACAAGTAAATACATGTTTCGGGTGAAACATACAGGAGTGTATTATTAATCAGGTCAGCCCATAAGAGGGTCATTTTGGAGTCTGGTAACAGCGGGGAAGAAGCTGTTTTTGAATCTGTTTGTGCCTTTACGCAGACCTTTGCATCTCCTGCCCGATGGGAGAAGTTGGAAGAGTGAGTAATGTTATGGGCCAGGGTTTAGAGAACCCCAAAGTGTATCATGGAATTCACCTGACCCACAACTTTAAATAGATTGTGGTACGGGGAGCACACAGCCCACTCTACAGGTGTGGTACAGCAGAAATGGAAGCACATCACTACTGAGAGCAGTTTTTAATTTTAAATTACCAAAGGATTGATTTACATTCTTTAGATTACAGAGGGAGAGACTCATGCACCTTCTGGCTGTGACTGCAGCTGTACAGCTCTGAAAACGAAACTAAAACACATCCTGCAGTAAACAGCCTAAAACGAAAGGAAAAAGCTGACAGACAGCCAAGCCTCACCCATTCTCTGACATCACTGCAGTAATAAAGATCTATTTCTTAAAGGTACTCTAACTACAGATATTTATATACACACCCATTTCTAAACACCCATTTCATTAAGGTACTCTCACATGACAGTAAGCTGGACGGGAGGAGTATTTGATTATGCTGCCTGTTTTCTCCAGGCAGCGGGAGGTGCAGATGGAGTCAGTGGATGGGAGGCAGGTGTGATGGACTGGGCTGTGTTCACGACTCTCTGAAGTTTCTTGTGGTCTTGGGCCGGGCAGTTGCCATACCAGTCCGTGATGCAGCCAGATAGGATGCTTTCTATGGTGCATGTATAAAAGTTGGTAAGAGTCAATGTGGACATGCCGAATTTCCTGAGTAAGTATAGGTGCTATTGTGCTTTCGTGGTGGTAGCGTTGATGTGGGTGGACCAGAACAGATTTTTGGTGATGTGCACCCCTAGAATTTGAAGCTGTCACCCATCTCCACCTCGGCCCCGTTGATGCTGACAGGGGTGTGTACAGTACTTTGCTTCTTGAAGTCAGTGAGCAGCTCTTTAGTTTTGCTGGCATTGAGGGATAGATTGCTGTCACTGCACCACTCCACTAGGTTCTCTATCTCCCTCCTGTATTCTGACTTGATGTTGTTCGAGATCCAACCAACTCTGTTTGTATCGTCAGCAAACTTGTAGATGGAGTTGGAACCACATTTTGTGTGTATAAGGGGTATAGTAGGGGGCCATGTATGCAGCCTTGTGGGGCCCCGGTATTGAGGACTATTGTGGAGGAGGTGTTGTTGTTTATTCTTACTGATTGTGGTCTGTGGGTCAGAAAGTCGAGGATCCAGTTGCAGAGGGAGGAGTCAAGTCCTAGGTTTTGGAGCTTTGCTATGAGCTTGGCTGGGATTATGGTGTTGAAGGGGGAGCTGTAGTCAATAAATAGGAGTCCTTGTTGTCGAGATGCACTGATGATGTGTGTAGGGCCAGGGACATGGCGCCTCGGTTGCGGCGATATGCGAATTGCAATGGATCTAGGCATTCTGGGAATATGGAGTTGATGTGCTTCATGACCAAAATTCTCGCCACTAGACAAGAAGTCTGAGGATGGTTGAAGCGTTACCACATCCCCGTTGAAACACCTTTGGGAGGCAAGTTAAGGGGAATACCAATATGATTATTGTTAATGGTTTGAGTGAACTATTCTGAAGAGTGTTGAAAATTTGTTGAAACACAGTCCTTGTGTTGGTGTTTAATGGCCTTGCAATTCAGTGCTTGAGAGATTCATCATTTGTGTTCAGAGGACCTTTTAACCCTCAAATAAATGTGTGTCAGCACATGTGCACAAGGCTCCTGGGCAAGCCTTGTCCTCACCTTAGCAGTGATGCCACACTAAGAGTGAAAAATGAGTCAATGGGTTACTGCACAGCAGTTCAAGTGAGAATAATAAACAGTGAGTGAAGAAAGTAGTGTGCTGGCTTGAGATTGTGGCCTGCTGATCTGTGTAACCATAGCAATGCATACAGATGCACCAAGCAAAGATTAATGTATTAACATTTCAGAGAAAGTTAAACTTGTTAATACTGTTGCAAATAATTCCAAATAGAGTAAAACTAAAACTCTTTATGATGTGACCTGCCAGAGCCAAACTGTGTGTGCCTTCTTGGAAAGTACATAATGCAGAGAGTCATTCAGTATTTTCGCTTTCTGACATTTAAGGCAAGAAGGCAAGACGGGGCTGGTTTAGCTCACTGAGCTAAATCGCTGGCTTTTAAAGCAGACCAAGCAGGCCAGCAGCACGGTTCGATTCCCGTACCAGCATCCCCGGACAGGCGCCGGAATGTGGCGACTAGGGGCTTTTCACAGTAACTTCATTGAAGCCTACTCGTGACAATAAGCGATTTATTGCAAACTCCACTTTGATATATGTGTAGTTAAAATCCATATGTAAAAGGCTAACGGGCTTAAATTCAACCTCTTATTGCAATTCCAGTCTGCTGTAAAGAAGAAATACTCATCTAAATTTAGCTCTTGATCTATCTTTGGGAAATTCCAATGTCTTTTATCCCAATGAGTTACCTTTGAAATTTTCAATCTTTGAAGTTTGTTGCTGCTGCCATCACAGTGGTTAAATGAGGAATGGAAAAAGCAGAGCATCGCTCATGGTACGGGGGGTGGGAGGTAACATGTGATCGGGGAGGAGGGGCAGGAAATCAGCCTCCACCAGCCGTGACCCATAACCTTGTCACCAGCCCCATGTTTATTTGTTTATGAGATGTGGGCATCGCTGTCTGGGCCAGCATTTATTGCCATCCCTAATTGCCCTGCTTGCTGACTATTTCAGTGTCCATCATATTGCTGTGGGTCTGGAGTCACGTGTCAGCCAGACCCAGTAAAGATGGTAGATTTCCTTCCCCAAAGGGCATTAGTGAACCAGATGTATTTTTTTAAACAATTGTTATGGGTCAGGTTTTAAAAACTCCAATGTGCATTATGGATTTCACCAGACCGATAACGTTTATGTTGAATTTGGCTCGGGTGAGCACAAGAGCCTTCACTTCAGGTGTTATTCAACAGTCTTCCTAAACAAGCTTTATTCTAAGAATTCAGTTAACATTTGTGTAAACACACACAGCAAGAACATTTATCGATTACAAACATAAAGCCCCCACACAGCTACAGTAATCTATGTATTACCCTTAATGAATTCCTCCTTAACTGTTCCAATTCAAAAACAAAATCCCATAAACCAAAAACCCTTTTCACGGGCGTGGCCCAGCACTCTGCATTCTCACTTGAATAAGACTGACTTTCCCTGAGATTCTGACCCCGCCTCATCAGCAGGTTTAAACCCTTCCGGAAAGCAAACGATATATTTTAAAGTTGCCAAAACAGCAGGTAGCTATAATCAATGGGTTGTTCCTGGGAACAACTCTTTAAAATGAAAATAGAGTGAGACCAAACACTTCTCTGTCTGAGTCCATAGATGTGAAAGCGAAAGAAAACTCACGGAGCCACAGCCCAGCTCCACCCACACAATGACGTCACTGAAGCCATGTGATAAGACAAAAACCTTTCTTAAAGGGACACTCCCAGGACACAATCAACAATGGTTTTATGGTCATCATTTAAACCTTTAATTACATCTGTCATGGTGAGATTCAAAACCCAGCCCTCAAAGCATTACCCTGGGACTCCGGATTACTAGTCCAGTGACATTACAATTATGCCATCACCTCCCCTTACCAACCAAGTCATCCAGAATATCTGTTGCCCATCACACCTTTGAACTAACTGGCTCACTCGGCCATTTCAGAGGGTTGACACTTTACTGCCTCCTCAAGGGAAATCGGGGATGGGCACTAAATGCTGGCCCAGCCTGCGCTGCTTACATCCCATGATTCCCTTGAGAGTCAACCACATTGCTGTGGGTCTGGAGGGCCAGGTGGGTTTTTAGCAACAATCAATGATAATTTCATGGTTACCATCACTGAGACTAATTTTCAAATTCCAAATTGTATGAACTGAATTTAAATTCCCCCAGTTGCCATGGTGGGATTTGAACCCTTGTCCCCAGGACATTAGCCTGGGCCTCTGTGTCGCCACTATATCACTACCTCCTCAACATACTTCAGCATGCATGTTGAAGGAGCAACTCTGGAATAAGTTCAGTATTCCCCATACCTTGGCAGCACCTCTCTCAAAAAGATATTGATGAATAAATCCAACATCAGATCGGCTGTACCAGTTTGACATTCTGCAATCCACAGAGGCGAGTGTTTGCCATCAAAGATCTCCACAAGTCAACGAAAGTCTAGGCAGATGAGAAACTCACGACCTGCAATGCTATCATCCTCAATCACGGGACAGCTGCTGAGAGGAATGGATAAAGCAGATGTGTCTTACTGCTGATTGAAAGATAATGTGTACACGACCAAACCACAATATAAATAAGCAGCTGCTGACATTCTTTGATCATCTTTGCAATAGCTTTATAATTAGTGAGACCAAGTAATGACTATTTGAACAAAAATAGCACTACTTTCCACCATGTTCATCTGAGGTTTGATCCCTTTACACCTTAGTGTGAAAGCATAAAAGCCGAGGTGAAAAGTTCTGTTTTTATTTGAACAGCACCGTTAGAGTGAGAGCAGTCAAAGCTCATTTGAGATTTGAACCTGCAGGCCCGAAATGCAGAATCGCACAATTGTCCATTGTAGATATCGAGGACCTCAAAATCATATGGATGTTCATTTCTGAACTTCATCATCCGCTGTTCCACAGGAAGGTTTGTTTAGATTTTGTAGTGTATGTCAGTAATGTTGGTTAGAATTAGCGTTAAAGTTGGCTATCATACAGATCTCTATTTATAATATTTTTTGGTTCAACAATTCTTTATCATCAAATTATTGGAATAAGGATGTGGATAATGTTTACCAATTTGAAGGGACTAGGCTTCTATTTCTAAAAGGGTTTAGTATGTACACCTGGGCAGAATTTGCCCGTGCCCCCAGGCTGAGGGGTGCAGAATTCAGCAGGAGTCCAGAAAGCGGTTTTATGCCAGTGTGAATTTTCCACGGGATCCTCAGCTGATGCCCAACACGGCAGATCGGAAAACCCACTGGAAGCCAACGTGAAACTGATTGCATCCTGCTAACAGGGTGCAGATGAAGTCGGGAACAGAATCCTACACGCACGGCCAACTCTCCAAGACAACAACAGGTGAACACACTGGTCCAGAGCACATCTGGTGCAAGGCGGTGTGCAGAGGTCAGGATTCACCTGAACAATGCCTGCTGCTGCTTCCCAAGTTTGGGATGGAGGCTGCCAGCAACCGGGATCTCCAGATCCCACTGTGATGTTCTCTGCTTCTTGATAAGGATGGCTTTGATGTGTAGTGTTCAATAAAGAAAATCAAGCTATGTTGATTGAACAAAGTTAATTTATTAACACTACTTATGAAAATGAAATGAAAATAAAAATCGCTTATTGTCACGAGTAGGCTTCAATGAAGTTACTGTGAAAAGCCCCTAGTCGCCACATTCCGGCGCCTGTCCAGGGAGGCTGGGAGGCTTATAACTAGATTAAAACATCTTCCTAAGTACAAAGGTTTCTAAATTATGCTATAACTATATCTACAAATCTCCTGAACACACTACTTTACTCTCTCACGCCTAAACACTCTCTCCCAAAATCAAGGGTGTCACGTCATCTACGTGACTGCTCTTGATCACCATATAGTGGTTAGATGTAGTTACATAAAATTGTTAACCCTTCATTGACAATACAATATCCATATTGTCACAACCACTGCATTGGGTGAGGGCGAGTATTTACGTTTTAAAAAATACACTTTGAGGACCCAATTCTTTTTTGCAATTATGGGGGCACCTACCCTGCACATCTTTGGGTTGTGGGGGTGAGACCCACGCAGGCAGGGGGAGAATGTGCAAACTCCATACGGATAGCAGTGACTGAGGGGGGGGGGGGGTTAGCATTTACAGGTGGATCTTCAAGATTCAGTGTCATCGAGGAGATCTATCATGCAGCCTTGGAGAGTTCCTGGAGATCCATCTTCACTTTCAGGAGGACCACCTTCTTTCTTCAATGGTGACTTGGTGATTCAGTGATGTTTGAAACCTTTTAACTATGGCATCCAGATATAATGACAGAATGTTCATCATCATGGAATATGGAATAAACCGGCAGGGGCATAATTAATGAGGTTGGGGTGGTTTCATGCCAGCTTCCAGTGGGAAACGGTCCCCATTCCCATCTCCTGCCTTGGGATACAGTCCCAGAGGTGAAATCGATCTCTGGACTTTTAATGTCTCCAACTTTTCCTCATTCACCAATTGCAAAATACAGTCATGATATTCTGTGTATGTGTAAAATTCCACCCTGACAGATTTGTAAAACTATATTATCATCAATACAGGTCTGGAAAGTTTATTTAGTTGTGCTGCATGGCAATGCAAAGAGAATGTGCAATATGACTGGAGGATATAGTGACAAACACTGAGGATTTACTTCCAAAACTTTATTTTCCTGTTGAACACTCACAAGCCATTTCAGAGTGGTGACTGAGAGAGCTTTACCAGGAAAAACTCCCAAAAGTATGAAGAATGGTGTTTGCTGACAGTAAGACTCTGTATTTATAGAGCAGTGCCCACAGGTCGAGACAAACCTATAGGCCGGAGCAGTGCAGTAAATCATCTCACACTTGTCTGAACTGAATCGCAGTCCCCATGACACACATATGCTGAAGTTCAAACCTTGACTTCTTTTCATGAATAGACCCACAGGCAGTTTTAATAAGATCCCTGAAGTCGAAATCCATGATAGAAGGTTGCTTCACTGGGGCTCGTTATAGTTCTCACAGTCTTACATCTCGTCCTCACAGAAATGACCACTTTCTGAAGTAGCTAAGTCAGCAGAATGGCCTCGGGGGGGGGGGGGGGGGGGGGGGGGACGGGACGCGTTAGTCTCATACTTCACATTTCCCACCTGCCTTGCTGAAAGCCTGCAAGGATTTAACCTCAACACGGTTCTATCTCCATGGAGTTCCAGCTGAGAATAATGATGAACTGTTTGAACTAAATGGCCCAGAATTACCGAGGAACTTGAATAATAATAATTGAGTCATGAAGTCGTTGGGGGCCCTTGAGCTGTAAATGAAAGAAATACCAGAGTAAGTAACTCGCACCGTCTTGACTATTTTCTTCGGATTGTGCCATTGGCCCTCACCAGAAGTAGTTGGATGATTATTGTCACAACAAAAATACAAATCCATCACAAATTTGCTGGATCCTCAGTAGTTTTTGCATCGCGACCTTTTATAGTCGACACTGATGCCTGGCAGCAAAATGATTCTCTGAAGAACAAGATTGCTGACACATTTATCTCAAAATTAGTGATGTATTTCCTGCTCTGCTGCTAGAAAGCCAGCTCAGCAAGCACAGTATAACTGCAGTCCTGGTTACCCGGCCTGAACAATCTATCAGAAAGAGATTGGCCCTGCTGGCTTTGTGAGCGCCTTACTGCGGCTTTACCTAAATAGCTGGTTTTACTCCTTTACACTTCTGTGCTTTTTATTGGAAAATAAATGGATGTGAAATATGGACCGAATAATCAAGGTAAACCCGACAAATCCGGTGCTGTATTTAATGACATTAGTCGCTAATCTCCTATTTTGGGGCGAAGTCTGAACATTGCTAATGACCAGCAAGTATATTACCAGCCATTGTAGAAATTCCCAGAATGCACAGGAGGCCATTTGGCCCATTCTGTCTGTGCTGGATTTTGACAAAAGCCCCCAATTAATTCCAGTCCACTGCTGTGTTGTGCTTTCTTTTACTCTGTCTTTTCTATGGCTCTGTTCCAATTATGGCAATCAGTGAGTTTGCCCTCCTTTCTTTTGATATCTATATTCTAATGCTCAGAGTCGCCAGGTGTCAGATGATACCACCACAAGGTTCAACCGGCTATTGATCAAAGAGCAAAAGACCAGTTAGTTAGTTCGAGGTCAAGGGTACTTTATTTACACACAATTAGTCATGCAACATAAACACTACTAGTTAACTACACCTATCGACTAAGACAACCTGTACTTAACTTCGGGCACCCAGCTTAGGTCAGAGAAACAGTGGCCGCTATTTGATTCTGGATCTATCGAGTCTGAAGGAGTAACTGCTGCTCAGCTAGGCTCATCCGTCTGGTAGCGAGCGTTGAATGTGGACTTGCTTCTGATGTTGCTACAATTGGAGATGGCTGTGACCGGGGCACCAGGTCCAAGAGAGGACGAACATGTGGCGGACTCTTCTTCTTATACTTGGGGGTTTTCGCGCTCTTTTGGGCGGTCCTCCGGTTTGGGCCCCACTAATTGGGTGATCCCTGATCACTCTGTTTGATTTCTGACCAATAAATGGGTGGGGATCTGGATGGGTGGGTGTGTCCCAAGCGGTCACTGACCCCGTTGTTTGCATTTCCCCTTGAACAGGGAGTGGCGCTGACAGTCCTTTGTCTTGGTGAAGATGGGCCATCAAATGCTAATCAGCCCCATTAAAATGCTAATTGGACGGGGTTTCGATACCGTCTGGACTTCTTGCTGACAAATATACATCTCAGGCTCTGAGCCTGCCTGAGCCTTGGCTTCTCCATTTTACCCACTAGGCTTTGCGAGTTTCTCTGTACCTAGTTGTAAGCGGCCATTCCAGATGGCCACAGTGTTACCCCATCACTAAGTAAATATTTCCTCTGTAAGTCACTGTTTAACTTGCTTCGACAATCCTTTTAGGCAGTCGTGGATTCCAAATCACAGCTACTTGTTTCACATAAAACATTCCACTTGTTTTTCTGTCTGGCTGTTTTGACTAATTATCTTACATCTGCATCCTTGAGTTATCTCGATCCTCACACCGCTGGACACAGCTTCCTCTATCAACTGTATCAAAACCGCCCTAATTTCCAACACTACTTCTAAAATCTCCCCTCAGCCTTCTACCCGCTAAGTGTAACAGCCCACTTTTTCTAGTCTGCCCATAACCGGAGATATTTTGTGCGCGTGTTATTTACACTGTGCAGCCATCATGCAGACACAGACAGGAGGCCAATAATCACTCTTATCAGCCTTTAGTTAACTTAAGAAAATTATTACCTCTCAGAAACTATTTATGATCTCCTTAATTGCATTGACAGGACCACTTACCCGAAAAAAGCTACAAATGATAATATTGTGGAGGAGAATGCTGAGACCCAGGCTATTAGAATAGATGGCATTGAGGTGCGTAGGGAAGAAGTGTTGGCAATTCTGGACAAGGTGAAAATAGATAAGTCCCCGGGGCCGGATGGGATTTATCCCAGGATTCTCTGGGAAGCCAGGGAAGAGATTGCTGAGCCTTTGGCTTTGATTTTTAGGTCATCATTGGCTACAGGAATAGTGCCAGAGGACTGGAGGATAGCAAATGTGGTCCCTTTGTTCAAGAAGGGGAGTAGAGATAACCCCGGTAACTATAGGCCGGTGAGCCTAACGTCTGTGGTGGGTAAAGTCTTGGAGAGGATTATAAAAGATACGATTTATAATCATCTAGATAGGAATAATATGATTAGGGACAGTCAGCATGGTTTTGTGAAGGGTAGGTCATGCCTCACAAACCTTATCGAGTTCTTTGAGAAGGTGACTGAACAGGTAGACGAGGGTAGAGCAGTTGATGTGGTGTATATGGATTTCAGTAAAGCGTTTGATAAGGTTCCCCACGGTCGTCTATTGCAGAAAATACGGAGGCTGGGGATTGAGGGTGATTTAGAGATGTGGATCAGAAATTGGCTAGTTGAAAGAAGACAGAGAGTGGTAGTTGATGGGAAATGTTCAGAATGGAGTTCAGTTACGAGTGGCGTACCACAAGGATCTGTTCTGGGGCCGTTGCTGTTTGTCATTTTTATAAATGACCTAGAGGAGGGCGCAGAAGGATGGGTGAGTAAATTTGCAGACGACACTAAAGTCGGTGGAGTTGTAGACAGTGCGGAAGGATGTTGCAGGTTACAGAGGGACATAGATAGGCTGCAGAGCTGGGCTGAGAGGTGGCAAATGGAGTTTAATGTGGAGAAGTGTGAGGTGATTCACTTTGGAAAGAATAACAGAAATGCGGAATATTTGGCTAATGGTAAAATTCTTGGTAGTGTGGATGAGCAGAGGGATCTCGGTGTCCATGTACATAGATCCCTGAAAGTTGCCACCCAGGTTGATAGGGTTGTGAAGAAGGCCTATGGTGTGTTGGCCTTTATTGGTAGAGGGATTGAGTTCCGGAGCCATGAGGTCATGTTGCAGTTGTACAAAACTCTAGTACGGCCGCATTTGGAGTATTGCGTACAGTTCTGGTCGCCTCATTATAGGAAGGACGTGGAAGCTTTGGAACGGGTGCAGAGGAGATTTACCAGGATGTTGCCTGGTATGGAGGGAAAATCTTATGAGGAAAGGCTGATGGACTTGAGGTTGTTTTCGTTAGAGAGAAGAAGGTTAAGAGGTGACTTAATAGAGGCATACAAAATGATCAGAGGGTTAGATAGGGTGGACAGCGAGAGCCTTCTCCCGCGGATGGAGGTGGCTAGCACGAGGGGACATAGCCTTAAATTGAGGGGTAATAGATATAGGACAGAGGTCAGAGGTGGGTTTTTTACGCAAAGAGTGGTGAGGCCGTGGAATGCCCTACCTGCAACAGTAGTGAACATGCCAACATTGAGGGCATTTAAAAATTTATTGGATAAGCATATGGATGATAAGGGCATAGTGTAGGTTAGATGGCCTTTAGATTTTTTCCATGTCGGTGCAACATCGAGGGCCGAAGGGCCTGTACTGCGCTGTTTCGTTCTATGTTCTATGATGTGCAGGAAATGTGGTCAGTTAAAAGGATTAAATTTCACAATATCAGCATTGCCAAATTATAGGGTTGAAATATCTCCAAATAATAAAATTAATGCAGTTCATTAATTTCTATTCAATGTGATTTTCCCCCCACCCTTCCTATGTTGTTATAGCTCTTCCCTGTCTTTAGATCAAAAGGCCGCAGGCTCATTGATAACTTTGGCCAATGTATTTCAGTCGCACGTGGACACGTTCACATTTCTCCCTTCTCCAGACTGAATATTCCTCTGCGGAGGAGTCTTCAATAAGAAGTTGGATACAATTTGCTGATGCTCCATTGAAGAATATGTTTCATGCAGCGAGTTGACATAGTCCTTGGGTTTTTGATCTTTGAGGTACACTCTCTTTTGGTGTTTTTTTTAGAAATTTCTGTTCTTATTCAAATACAATCTTTTGGATGAGAAGAGGGGAGTTAGCTTTACGGAACTGTGTGGTGGACTGGGGAGGAGGGGATCTTGTTCAGTACTATACGACCTTTCATTCCGCGGGTTTCCAAGCGTGGTGTCACCACCCACTAATTACGAGCTGTAGACCGGTTAGTTTTTAACGGTATGTCCGGAGACGGCCGACCCTTTATGTACAGACATAATAGTCATCATTTGATCACAAAGGTTTACTGTGACGGAACTAACAGTTATTTCTAACTACCGGCTACTTATGTGTAATGGGAGCCTCACGGTAGCATGGTGGTTAGCATCAATGCTTCACAGCTCCAGGGTCCCAGGTTCGATTCCCGGCTGGGTCACTGTCTGTGCGGAGTCTGCACATCCTCCCCGTGTGTGCGTGGGTTTCCTCCGGGTGCTCCGGTTTCCTCCCACAGTCCAAAGATGTGCGGGTTAGGTGGATTGGCCGTGATAAATTGCCTGTAGTGTAAGGTTAATGGGGGGATTGTTGGGTTACGGGTATACGGGTTACGTGGGTTTAAGTAGGGTGATCATTGCTCGGCACAACATCGAGGGCCGAAGGGCCTGTTCTGTGCTGTACTGTTCTATGTATCTATTCTATGTAAGTGATCGTAAAAACAGCTATTGATGCAGCTTACTCTGAGGTGGCTTTTTGAAGCCAAGTAGTTTTTATATTGTGATTTTCCCCCCCCCACCCCCCCACAAAGAAATCGAGAAAAGAAACAGCAACAAAGCTGGTAATCCATTTGAAAAGAAGCAATAAAAGGTCGTGGCTGCCCAGAGGGTGTCATGGATCCTCAGATTTCCTGTTCAAAAAGGTCACGTCACTCCTGCAGTGTTTTCATTAACTCTACCTGAAGAATATCACTAAGAGTTAAACACAATTTACTAAGCTTATTAGCATCAATGAGCGATTAATGCTGAGGTTAAGGAATTATGGTCAAGTGTTCTAAACAAAATCCAATTGGTCGTAACCAACCAGACTGACCCTTGAGCCTCACTTTCCTCCCATTGAATGAAATGTTTACCCTTTGGATTCTGATTCTGTTGTCTCTGAAGATGCTTTTGGAGAAATATTTTCTCAGTCTACATATTTGGGTTTCAATGCCACAATTCCAAATGACCATTGTTTCTAGTATTTGAGGTGAAGCCCAACAACTAAACCACGATAAGGTTTAATATGCACAAAGTACATTATCTTATGATTCAGTGGAATAATTTTAATATTTCAACCTTGGAAGACCATTATTAAGAAAATGGCAACAAGAAGTTTGAGAGTTTCCTTGTCTGAGAAATATGAAGAAGATCAATTGCCTCTGTAAGATCCAGGAAAAGTGACCCCGAGGGAACGATGATGGAGATGACCAAAAAGGATTTGATAACTTAGGCAATATCCTCTCTACTCCTCAAAGTGTCTCCGGCCCACAGCCCACACACTGGCCGGGGTATTTATGTCCCAGGGTACCCTGGGTAAGGGTGTAGCGCCGCCGCCCACCCCCCAATTGGGGGAATATCATGCTCTGGTGAGACCACGAGGAACCTGATGGTGCAAACCCCGTGGTCTTGGGTTGCGTTGTAACGCCCTCCATTTAGGATAATCTTGAGAATCTCTAGGATTACTTCAAGACTGGCACGTAGAGAGGCCTGAAGTCAGGTGATGCTAGCGCAGTTTAGAAAGGTTACATACTGTTCTGGCTCTTCTTGATTATTTCTTATCAGGTCCACCGTCTTCATCAAACCTTGCTGTTGGAGCAATCTCCACAAGTGCCTGGTTTACTAAATCCATTCCCTGCTGATAGTACCTGGTATTTTGTCTTAATTCTCCTGTTACATATGAATTAGGAGCAGGAACAGGTCACTTGGCCCCTCGAGCATCCTCTGCTATTCAATACAATCCTGGCTGATCTGAGTGTAACCTCAACCCCACATTCCTGCCGAACCCTCGCTAGCCTTTCACCCCCTTGTTAATCAAGAATCTCTATAGCTGTGCCTTGAAAATATTCCGATTCTGCTTCCACTGCCTTTTGAGGAGTTCCAGAAATGGACGACCCGCTGAGAGAAACAATGGGCAATCATTTAAACAATGGCTCCTCGTTCTAGATTTTCCCACCAGGGGAAACATCCTCTCCACATTCACTCTGGGGCAGCACGGTAGCATGGTGGTTAGCATAAATGCTTCACAGCTCCAGGGTCCCAGGTTCGATTCCCGGCTGGGTCACTGTCTGTGCGGAGTCTGCACGTCCTCCCCGTGTGTGCGTGGGTTTCCTCCGGGTGCTCCGGTTTCCTCCCACAGTCCAAAGATGTGCGGGTTAGGTGGATTGGCCATGCTAAATTGCCCGTAGTGTCCTAAAAAGTAAGGTTAAGGGGGGGGTTGTTGGGTTACAGGTATAGGGTGGATACGTGGGTTTGAGTAGGGTGATCATTGTTCGGCACAACATCGAGGGCTGAAGGGCCTGTTCTGTGCTGTACTGTTCTAAAAAAAAAAAATACACCTGAGGATCATAAAGGTTTTGATCAAGTCGCCTCTTTGTCTTCAAAACTCCAGTGGATCCCTTTCCCCATAAGACAACCCATCCATTCCTGGTATTTCCTTCTTATTCGTTTATGGGATGTGGGCATCGCTGGCTGGGCCAACATTTTGAGTCCATTCCTGAGGGCAATTCAGAGTCAAACACATTGCTGTGGGTCTGAAGTCACATGTAGGCCAGGCCTGGTAAGGACGGCAGATTTCCTTCCCTAAAGGACATGAGAGAGCAAAGGGTTTTTATAACAATCGGCAATGGTTTCATGGTCACCTTTTTAGATGTTTTGATTCCAGGTTTCCTTTTTCTGAATTAAAATTTCTCCATCTGCCATGGTGGGATTCGAGCCTGGATCTCCAGAGCATGACTCTGGGTCTCTAGATTACTAGCCTAGCGATAATGCCACTGTGCCACTGCCACCCCATTAGTCCAGTAAACCTTCTCTGAACTGATTCCATCAAATTCACATGTTTTCCTGAAATAAGGAAACCAATACTGTGCACAATACTCCAAATGTGGGGCAAGATCCTCTATTTGGGAGGCTGTGGGCGAGATTCTCAGCTTGCCGACGCTGATTTTGTAATCGGCGATCGGGCGGAGAATCCCGTTTTATGATGGAATTGGAGGCGGCACCTGTTTTACGCAGGTTTCACATGCTCCGTCCCCTACGAAATGGTGTTATCGCAGTGCGCACCATTGGGACGGCCTCAAGACGTCGCCTGAAGACCCTCCCCCCATGCTCTGCCCCGATAGGCCGAGTTCACAGGGGATGTGTGGTCCTAGCCGTGCGGGAACCCCCTTGGCAGCTGCAGACTAAGTCCAGTGCCGCCACAATCGGGCGGGAGCTGTGCAGCTGGCCGCGTGGGGGCTTCCGCGAGAACTGGGGGGACAGGTGGGGGGTGGCCAGGTGGTGGTGAGGCGGTGTCCAGGGGGGCACTATTAGGCAGGTCAGGTCTACGGTGCGACCGCTGCAGGCCATCGGAGTGCACATGCACGGCCATGGACCTGACAATTCTCCGGCCGTTTATTTTGTGGAGGCTGGGCGTTTTGCGTGTTGTAGCTGGAAGCTACTGACCGGTTGCAGCATCGGTGAGGGGGCGCTGCTGATTGTTTTCCACATAAAATGCCATGGATCCTCCGCACTTAGGGCCAGAATCTCCCATTCAGAAGCTATGTTCTCCCACCAGAGCTGAATTGCAAATGATTTAAGCTCCCACTGGGAGCACAGTTTAGGAAGTGATTCCCAGTCCCCCACCATGCAAATTTATGGATGGCAAGGATTGTGAGGGAATCCTGCTATCCAGCTGCCATTTTGAGCAGGCAACCCGATGGTGAGGCCCTGCGGCTGGCCACCTCCCCTTTGATCCCTTTAGCTGAAGAGCAGTATCTAACTCCTTGCAAACATACAGGGCTGGATTCTTCACTTGGGAGACCATGGGCCAGATTCTCCGATTCTGAGGTTGGTGTGGAGGAACCGTGGAGTTTTAAGTGTAAAACATCAGCGACACCCCCTCGCCAATGCTGCGACTGGTGAGGGGTAAGCAGCCTGACTGGTGAAACACAAATGTTGACAAACATTGACCACATCAAAGAGAGGTAAGTGCATTCCAAGCATCAAGTGCATTTCAATCACTGAAGCATCTGATTGCATTTCACTGACCTCTCTGGGGCTTCTGGATGTACGGGGGGGGAGGGGGGGGGGCATTCGGGCCGCTTTGCGGTGCGAAGGGGTGGCCGGCTGTGGACCTCGCTATCAGGTTCTCCATTTGACTGCAGATCTCTCTGCTACCATCGGGCAGTGGGGATTCCACTGTGTTGGCCTCAACTGCTTTCTGTGGTAGCGACTTCCACAGGCCACCAGTCTCTGGGTGAAGAGAGTTCCCCTCATCAGCAGTCCTATCTGAACTCCCCACGATCGGGAACATCCTTCCTGAATCCACCCTGTCCAGTCCGGTTTGGCTTTTATAGGTTTCTATGAGATCCCCCCTCATTCTTCTAAACTCCAGCAAATACAATCTTAACTGACTCGAGTCTCTCCTCATACATCAGTTCACCATCCCAGGAATCAGTCTGGTAAACCTTCACTGCACTCTCCCGAGAGCAAGGCCATCCTTCCTCAGATAATGAGACCAAAACTGCACACAATACTCCAGCTGTGACCTCGCCAAGGCCCTGTATAATTGCAGCATGACATCCCTGCTTCTATACTCAAATCCTCTCGCAATGAAGGCCAACATACCATTAGCCTTCTTTACCGCCTGCTGTACCTGCATGCTTACCTTCAGTGACTGATGTACGAGAACACCCAGGTCTCGTTGCACACTCCCCTCTTATAATCAATGGGACACTTTCTGAGATATTTCTCAGGGAATTAATATGTTGCTACATAAATGCAAACCTTCCTTTCTTCAATCTTATTTTTCCTGTTTGAGGTTTCTAGTCATTTCCCAATTTCCCTATCTGTAGATTCTAAGACACATTAAAATGGAATTTGGGCCTTGGTAAATGTGAAGTGAATTACTCTGAAAATAACTCTGGACAAGCACAAATCAAAACAAAGAGCTGGAAATATGCAAGCATTTCATCGGAATTTGTAGTGTTAAACATATGTTTCTGAGAGGGTTTGACAGATGCCGAGACATTGTTTCTCCTGACTGGAGAGTCTGGGACCAGTAGGCATGTTTTGCAGTGGCAGAGATGGCCACCACTGACCAGAGGTGGGATCTTCCAGTCCCCCCGCTGTCAACAGGTTTTCTCATTGTCATGCCCTCTGCCACCAGGGACCCCGTGGTGGGAGAGTCACCGTCGGTGAGACCAGAAGATTCCTCCAGCAAGAACAGCCAGAAAATTATAGCCATGGTCTCACTATCAAAGATGTGCCATTTGAGGTAAAACACGAGGAGAAATTTCTTCATGTGAAGGTTGTAAGCCTTTGGAATTCTCAAGGGTTGTTGATGCTCAATCGTTGGGTATTTTCAAGGCTGAGATCAGCCTGAGGGGATCGAGGGACTTGAGAATCAAGCAGGAAAATCTTGATCTGAATGAATGGCAGAGCAGGCTCGAGGGGCCGAATGGCCTTTTCCTGCTCCTACTTATGTTCTCCTGTGAAGAGGCTGGTCAACATTACGGGTGTTAACTCTTCATCAGTTCTGTGTTGATATTGAAAATATGGAGGCAGCCAAGCTTCCCTTTAAACCGATGATTTTTGCTGATGGTAGTTATACTGCCAATCTGAGTGATGTGGGATTACACTCTGAAGATCATCCCACAATGCTGACCACGTTTTGGAGCATCCTCAATTGCAGTATAATCAATTTATTTAATTAACAGAATCTCTTATCAGGAAATCAGTTGTGTTTCACTCAGTCCTGGATTCTCAGAGCTGAGTATGAGGCGTGCCAATGTTGCCTTTGGTGTACCGCCGCTAATTTTATCTCCAATTCTTACCAGCTGTATGGAGGAGACCATTGTCAATTCTCCTTTGGCAATGTTTACTGTATCTGGTTGTCGATCTGTATCGTGGTGCCGTACAAATGCACTCAAAGCTATTTTAGATGCAATCAATACTTCAGGTGAAGCTCTGAGTAATGCATCCCATACGAGTGCAGACAATTCTGAGATCAATTTATAAAGGTTCATCACTATTTGGAGTCTTTGTTCTTTATCAACTGATTTTATCGAAGACCACATAAATCAATCTCCACAGTTCCATCGAAAGTCACTTTAGGACAACGTGTGTAAGTGAGATGGATGAGAGAACCTTTGAATTTGGAACCATACTTGAGTACCTGCTCTTGTATTACGTGACCGAGAGATAAATTGCTCCTGTGGAGTACACATTCATGTTGAATTTTGCCATTTTAATGCAGATTCGGTTCTTTCACAACTTCTCAAATGTTTTACAACACATCCCAGTATATAAATCTGCCCTTAGAGGTCACTGATGTTCCGTTTCTATTTACATTTCACCTACGTGTTCCTTGAACCTGTTCTTCTGCAGGGCTCCGGCATAACAAAGCTAATGAACAGCACTTTCATTACCGCAGCTTTCATCAATCACTTGACAAATACTCCCCACCTTCACCCAGAGCCACGATGTTGATGATTTGGTCTGCTGAGAGTGCAAATGAGGTTTAAATATATCTCTCCTAAATCAGTGCTGGGCTGCCTTGGGTTACACCTGAGGAGGGTTTCACACTGTTATTGATACTCGCCTGTGGCAATAAAAAGTAACAATTTCTTTGAAACACAGTTTTATTAATCACATGTTAAAAAAAATGTTTGGTTTAAAGCAAATTAAATTCATACATCACAGCAGTGACTGTAAATGTACTTCACTGACTGAAAATCGCTTTGGGACATTGTGAAAGGTGAGGAACAAATTTAGAGGAGACAGTGGCAGTGCCATTGAAATAATAATCCAGAGGTTTATGTTTTGGGGACATGAATTCAAATCCCACCAAGGCAGCTAGTGGGAATTTAAATTCCATTAATACAACCTGGAATTGAAAGGCAGACTCAGCAATGGCATCCTTACCTGGGCTGGCCGACATGTGACTCCAGACCCACGGCAATGGGGTTGACTGTTAACGGCCCTGTGAAATAGCCGAGCAAGCCACTCAATTCAAGGGCAATAAGGAAATGGGCAACAAATCCGGCCCTTTCGAATGACATCCCACATCCCACGAAAGAATAAAGTAAGAAAATGTGAAACTTTCTTTCCAGGTCGCAATTCACAATGCAAACATTCGGCTAGGATTTTCTACATATGAAAGAACAAGGATCCGAGTGCAATTTGAGAGACTGACTCCTAATTCATATGTATGAAGTAATGTTCAATAATTAGAAAACCTTTTGTGGATATTTGTTTGATCTTTCAGGGAGTGTCAGTGCTTTCAGCTTCATTCAGCTGTGCTCTGCCTGAAGGTTAACTCCTTGGCACATTGGCTTTTCCATGGTCAGGATATTTCGGATAATGGAATTTTTCTTCCTGCCATCCATGGAGATGGAGAACATATTTCCACCGATACTCTTATTTTGAATAAATGAAATCATTTTTGCTGATACTGGCTGCTCTGCAGTTACTTAACATTTCGATGGGGATCAATTAGATGGAGTTGGGCTTCAGCACCTCATTCAGAAGAGTACACTCACAGGGGCCAGACCTTCAGGGAGGGTACCCCCCCCCCCCCCCCCCTCCCCTGAGAACTGAGCGGGGTCATTTTGCCTGTCCTTGATCTTCTCCCGCCAGCCTGAATATTGACACTTGGCAGGAAATGTCACTAAATGGTCACTTAAGGGCCTCAATTCAGGCACAGGTGGGGAGCTGGCACAGGCCTTGCTTGTCCATCCTTCAAATTGCAGAAAGGACGGAGTGGGCAGGATCTCAGTGGGAAGATCATCCAAAGAAATTTATGGCAACCACCGGCTTACAGGCCGGGAGGGAATGTAAAATTCTGCCCCTTATCTCTCTGTTCCCCGTCAAAGTTTACATATGCCAATAACTTTCTTCCATTCACAAGCCAAGCAGCTTTGATTTTCTCCTCCTTCCATTTCTTTTTCCTTAAAATCCTCCCTCCATAATGTCTCTTATAAGTCAATTCTCACTGAAGATATGCCCTGCATCATTGAGATCCTCAGGGAGTGTCCTAGGACCAATCATCTTCAATTACTTCATTGATGACCTTCCGTTGGGAGTGAAGATGTTTTTGATGGTTGCAAAATCTTCAGCACTGTTTGTGACTCCTCAGGTACTGGAGCAGTCCATATCCAAATGCAGCAAGACCCGGATAATATCCAGGTTTGGGCTGATAAGTGTCAAATAACATTTGTGTCACACAAGTGAAAATCTAACCATCTCCCCTTTACATGCAATGACATTACAATCACTGAATCCCCCACTATTAACATCCTGGGGGGTTAACATTGACCGGAAGCTGAACTGGATGAGCCATATAAATACTGTGGCCACAAGAGCAGGCTGGAATATCTGTGGTGGATATCTCAGCTCCTGACTCCCCAGAGCCTGTCCATCATCATTAAGTCACAAGTCAGGAGTGTGATGGAATACTTCCCATTTGCCTGGATGAGTGTAGTTCCAACAACACAAGAAGCTTGACACCCTCCAGGACAAAGCAAACCGTTTAATTGGACCTCATCCATCACCTTGAACATTCAATCCCTCCACCATTGACACACAGTGGCAGCCGTGTGTACCGTCTACAAGATGCTCTGCAGGAACTCACCAAGGCTCCTTTAACATCACCTTCCAAACCCAAATCCTTGAACATCTAGAAGGACAAGAGCAGCAGATACATGGGAACACCACCACCTGGAAGTTCCCCTCCCAAGGCACACACCATCCTGATAAAAGCAAATTACGGCAGATGCTGAAACGAAAGAAAGAAAAAATGCTGGAAAATCTCAGCAGGTCTGGCAGCATCTGTGGGGAGAGAAAAGAGCTAACGTTTCGAGTCCAATGACTCTTTGTCAAAGCTCACCATCCTGACTTGGAAATATACCATATCAATGTATCTGCAATGGTTCCATCAGCATCTCGGGGGAAATGAGGGAGGGGTAATAAATGTTTGCCTTGCCAACTATGTCCACAACACACGAAAGAAAACAACATTCAGAAAATGTTTTTGCTTGTTCACTGTCCTCAGCACTATTTAATTTTTCTGTCAGTGATCCTTTCCCTCCAAACACACATTTCAAACTTATTAAGCAAATTGTTCTCCTCCTTTCAGAAGGTCCAAGTCTCACATCTATCCAAAATAACACTCCAAATCAAACTCTTCAGAAGTTGTGGTTTGAGTTGTCTGTTCAGCTATGATCATAGAATTTACAGGCCAGAAGGAGGCCATTCAGCCCATCGAGTCTGCACCAGCTCTTGGAAAGAGCACCCTACCCAGGCCCACATCTCTACCCTATCCCCATAACCCAGTAACCCCACCCAACACTAAGAGCAATTTTTGACACTAAGGGCAATTTAGCCTGGCCAATCCACCCAACCTGCACATCTTTGGACTGTGGGAGGAAACCGGAGCACCCGGAGGAAACCCACGCAGACACTGGGATAACATGCAGACTCCGCACAGACAGTGACCCAGCCGGGAATCGAACCTGGGACCCTGGAGCTGTGAAGCAATTATGCTAACCACAATGCTACCGTGCTGCCCATGATTAGTAACCATCTCTTTTTACCAAATATAAGGCTGGATTCTCCACCCTGCCGTGTCAGATTTCTGGTTCACCCCGCCAGTGGGATGTTCCATTATGCCGGCTGGTCAATGGGGTTTCCCATTGTGGGACAGCCCCACACCAGAAACCCCCGGGCTGTGGGCAAAATGGAGCATCCCGCCGGGGGAGAATTGAGCCCATGGTCTTTCCCAATTGTGACTCTTGTTCTTATTTCTTTGTTGCATCTTCCATCTGCAGATATTTGCTAAATACTCAGTCATTGCTCTTTCTCGTTCACACTGTCGGAAACATTCCTGCACAAAGGAAAACTCTTTGTGTTTGGTGTAATTTTGTAGCCGGGTGCCATTTTCCCAGTTTTGCTGATGTAACAGCCAACATCTGGAACAATGCTGCTCAGTGGGACTGAGGAGAGTTTATCAATATTGGATTGAGGAATGAAAGGTGTGGAATGGAAGTTAGAAGATTGAGTCACATTTATGGACATTGGGACACACCATTCAGGATTCCGGATCTGAATCTCTTCAAATGGTTTTGGAGAAGTGGAGGAATATTTACAGTCTATTCCATTTGAAGCAGCTTTTACAGTATAACTGTTGTCTAAATATATGCTGCTGTTTGCAAGATTGTCGTTGTCTTCGTCCATCCCATAAATTTAACAAAATAGGATACGAGCAAAGTATAAAACCACAGAATCACAAAATTCTAGAACCACAGAATCACAAAAGTATAGAATCACAGAATGATTCCAGAACAAGAGGCCATTGAATGCATTTAGCCCAGGCCAACTCTCTCTAAGAGCAGTTTAGCTGGTCATACGCCCTCACTCTTTCCCCAGAAACTTGCAAATTTTGTATCTTCTTGTTCAGCCAGGGATCTCTGCCCACCACTTACTCAGCCAGTGCATTCCAGAACCTAATACTTGTTGTGTAAAATGTTTGTCCTGTTGCTTTTGATTCTTTCCCCAATCTGTGTCTCAGGTACTCAACCCTTTCGCCAAAGGGAACCGGTTCTCCCCATTTCCTCATGGTTTTGGACATGTCTGATGGTTTTGAGCATGTCTGTCACTTTTGTACTAAGACAACCTGTGTCCAACATCCCCCATTGCTAAATATTCAGCTCCACCACTACACCCAGGGCGACACTAATACTCGGGAAATGTCACCTCGCTACTGAATTTGTTTCTGACATGTGGGGAAAGCATCAAATTCTGCAGTCACCTCGAATTCCAGGTAAATAGCAATTTTTAAAAGTTACCTCTGTGGAACTCAAAATAGCAGGCATGATCTCCCTTGCTGCACGCACCTGACTATTGACCATTCCAAACTCCACCCAGCTCCCTCCCCACCCTGACAAGAGGGCCATTGCTGGGATCGTGAAATGCATTTTTCTCTAAAGATTTAGATGTGGTCCAATTGCAGGATGACCTTGGACCTCTCTGATTGGCACAGTGTCAAGTCTAGAACCAAGCTCAGGCCCAGACTCATTTCCACTACATATCACCTGTTTGACTCTTCGAGAAGGAATTCACTTCAAACATAAAAAAACTAAATGCCAGGGAGGTTACTGAAGATGCAGCCAATGGGATCCAAAGAAAAATGGAACCAACATAACATACTGTATTCCGATGGGAAGGATCTAGCCTTTGAAGTAACCATGTGTACCGTTAGCATGTCAACACTTCATGTGACATCCTGGGCGGGATTCTCTCAGCCCAGGGCCGGGCCGGAGAATCCCAGCAACTGGTGGGAATCATGCCAAGCCACCCCGACACCAACATGCGATTCTCCACAGAGCGGAGGAGGGCCTCCGACGTGGCCTGGCCCGCGATCGGGTCCGACCGATCAGTGGGCCGGCCTCTCTGGCTGGCGGCCTCCTTTCCTCCGCGCCGGCTCCTGTAGCCCTGCGCCATGTTGCGTCAGGGCCGGCGCGTTGAAGGAAGCCACTGCGCATGTGCGCTTTGGCGCCACTGCGCATGCGCGGATCCTGCGGCACCCAGTTCACGCCGGGATCAGCAGCTGGAGCAGTGTGAACCGCTCCAGTCCATGCTGCCTCCTGTAGGGGCCAGAATTGCTGATCTTGAGGCTGTGTTGGTTCCGTCGAGAAACGCACCTGTATGTGATTTTTAAAATTCAGGTTTGGGGTCAGAAAGAGATGCCAGTTGGGATTCGGATATTTCCTCAGAAGGAAAACAATCAGACCCCAGTTTGATGGCACCTGACGGGCAGATTTATAGGATTAATTGCATCAACAGAAGTTTAGCAAACAACTTCAGGACTGTGCACCCTTTCAGATACAGATGATGCACACTGCATGAGGGAGAAAGGAGAGAAATGAACACAATTTAAAAGTTATATTTATCGTAAGCTGACTCCTAAGCAGGAAAATTCAGCAACAGTGTGTATTCCTGGTCCACTGCACTGCAATATAACACCTAAATTATTTATAGCAATGTGTGGATCAGTCGAGAAACCGCTGGAGAACACACGAGGTGCATTGTGTGGAATACTAATCACTTTCATACACTCCATTGAGGGAAAAGAGCAACGTTACAGAAATCTAGATTTTATTCATTTAAAGATTTACCTCAGTGTGACTTGGAACAAAAAAAATAAAAGTCAACAAGGTTCTTTAAAAATCACAGATTTGTCACGTGGAATTTATATTTACAAGGGGCTCAGAGTTGAAGAATAACTTACTCATTTTGTTTTGTGCATGGCCCCCTATATATTGAAGTTGTGTCTCTTTGTCTAAGCCATTGCCCGTCTACCTCCGCTGTGTGTTTTTATTGTTCCTCTCTTTCTGCTCCAACCAGGAAAGAAAATGAAGTCCCTGCTGATCTCAGAATACATTTCAGCAGTCAAACAGTGGTTAGAACAGCGTCAAATAAATTCCGGATATAATTTATAGATTTCAAAACAGATACGAAGATTAATAAAAGATTGGGAATGTTAAGGAAAGAAATCTCTGGAGTTGAAGTGAGATTGTGTTGAAAACGTTGAATGCCGCTGCATTTTTCTCACACTTCTGTCCCTGTTAATCATATTCATTTAAATTTAGATAGGAAAGTAATACGAGGGTGGTGAGTGCCTGGAACGCTTTGCCAGGGGAGGTTGTGGAAGCAGATACATGAACGCCATTCAAAAGGCATCTCAACAAACACATGGATAGGATGGGTATAGAGGGATACGGCATAAGGAAGGTTTTGACCAAGGGTGGTACCATGACTGGTACAGGCTTGGAGGGCCGAAGGGCCTGTTCCTGTGCTGTATTGTTCTTAATCATTGTTCTTGTTCTTTGAGATAGAGTCACAGATGTTTACAGCATGGAAACAGGCCCTTCGGCCCAGCTTGTCCATTCCGCCCAGTTTCTATCACTAAGCTAGTCCCACATGCCCGCATTTTAGGTTTCATTTTTAAAAGTTGGGCAAGACTGGCTGTGTGTAATTAAACCAGAAATTACAATGCAGCAACAAAAAAAACTTTTTGAAGATGCAATGCAATCCGTTCACTATCCTCCACCAATATCAACAATCACAGACTCTCAACAAAACCTAGCAGGTGATTGAAAGGGCAGTTTTCATTACTTGTCTCTCCTGAAGACTTTGCTTCAGTTAAAAGGGTATGAGCAGCTCTCCCATGCGGTCGATCTCTGGGTGTGGGTGATGTCTGCTTTATTTAGAAAGTTAAAATCGTTGGCTTTATCCTGATTATCTTTTGAAAACATCTTTCAAAATGGAAACAGAGAGAATGATCTCCTGTTGTAAAATATCTGTAACAAAGCCGTAAACCTGTTAGTTATAAGGAAATGTATAGTTTCATTACACATAGCCCACCAGAAACATCTTCCCACCCTTGCACAATAAGTCCAGCACTAATATAAAAGTATGATGCAATTTAACAGCAGGGTAAGGAACCTCTTTGCCTGTTGGGCTTTAACATTCTGATCCTATTTCCATGCCTTTTCTTTATGGTCTTTCTGATTTTATCTTTCCCAATATTTATCAACTTGCTTGATGACCCAGAATTCTCCGGCCGTTGGGATTCTTTCCCTTTGGCAGCCGCAACCACCCCCCCCCCCCCCCCCCTCGTGCATTTCACAGTGTGAAGTGGCTTCAATGGGAAACCCAACAAGTGGCGGGAAGAGATATTCCCCCCCCACCCGCGAACGGCACGCCGACGAGAAACACGGTTGCGGAGAATCCTGGCCCGTGATTTCACATCCATCCGAGGAGCAGCTTCTTCTTCCCTCTCCCATTTCCTCCTCCTGGTGACAATGGCCAGAATTCTCTGGCCTCTCCCCGCTCAGCGCCAAATTCTCCATTCTTGCTGACAGCGTGGCGGGAAACCTCCAGCCAATATATAGTTTGTACACTTGAGTTGCTGCTTATTGAGCAACAGAAATGATGCCATAAAATGCCAATCATGTCATCAAAATGCCTCATAGTTACAAATAGCCTGATTTGATTTCCTCTTAAATTCCTCTACTTTAATGAAAGAACCTGCAGCGTTTCTAGTCTCTGTGTAACTCAGGACTTGCGTTGTCAGCTCCATTCTCTACCCATGACCTTGACATACTTCCAAAAGTGGACCATCCAAAACTGGACACAAAATCCAACTGACGCCTGAGTAAAGATTTGGATAATAGTTGTTGCTCTTTGCTTTTGTGACCTAAGGTGACACATGCGCTTCGATGACTTCTACCAGATTGTTTGCCCATTGTTTTTCAAATTAATTTTAAGTCAGGATTGCTAAGAATTGAAATTACTTTTCTTGACATTAACTGAGGGAATGTTAGGCCCCTGTTTTCTGGTATCACTGTTGAAATATGAACTGGGCAGCACGTTGCATTGTGGATAGCACAATTGCTTCACAGCTCCAGGGACGCAGGTTCGATTCCGGCTTGGGGTCACTGTCTGTGCGGAGTCTGCACATCCTCCCCGTTTGTGCGTGGGTTTCCTCCGGGTGCTCCGGTTTCCTCCCACAGTCCAAAGATGTGCAGGTTAGGTGGATCGGCCATGATAAATTGCCCTTAATGTCCAAAATTGCCCCTAGTGTTGGGTGGGGTTACTGGGTTATGGGGATAGGGTGGAAGTGCGGACCTTGGGTGGGGTGCTCTTTCCAAGAGCCGGTGCAAACTCGATGGGCCGAATGGCCTCCTTCTGCACTGTAAATTCTATGTCTAACATTGAATCCTTTTCATTGACAGTTTTAGCTGAGATTTCAGTATAGATTATTATTTCAAAGAGCCTTATTTGTAAAAGTCATTGCTACAAGATGCTTTTCAACAATGCATTTTGATTCGGTAGCTGACACACAAATGTCACTTCCACATTCATTGCAATGATATTGGAACAACATTACATTCTTAAACTAAACTGTTTGCAAACTGTGGGAACAGATGGGGTTCTTTTTTTCTGAAGGCACTCACCTATGAACAAAAGTGTTTCTAATTACAGGATCTTAGTTTCTGTGTCAATCCTATAATTAGGGATTTTGATGAGGATGAGTACCCAGGAATGCAGTCCGTGGTCACCCGGAGCAGATCTGATCCGTCCTCATCTCATCCTCTTAAGAATATGACCTTTGCCAATTCCATCCATGATCCACTTATAGTGGCTGCAGCAGGTGCAACTGACTCTGCCAATTCTTTCACCACCAGTCTTTTAACATAATTGAAACACTTTCAGTTCAATTGACCCAGTTATCAACACCATATCAGCAATCTTTACACATCCTTTTGATTAAAAAAACAATTTAGTTTTGAATGGGTGAAAGACAAGAGGTGACCTAATAATCTGCTAAATACTTAACTCCCAACTGTCAGGTTACAATTGTTAATCCCAGGCCTTCCTATCAGTCAGCCGCACTTGTATTAAATGCATATGTTTCTAGCTGGGCTCCAGATGGAGTGCCGAAATGGAAGAAGAGTTCTTCATTGATAGATAAAGGAAGAGAAGTGAGGGAGTTGGGAGTACCCAGTGTTATAACTCTGACATTGGACAGTCAGAACTGACCGTGATAGGGGCCTTGACCAGAATTCATACAGAACATTCGAATGAATCCACACAATTGGGCGGAAATAAAATATACATGAAGTAATCCTTGTAGATAGGAATAAATCACAGGTTGGTTTAGGTAAACTAGAAGGTTGGATCTTAGTGCAAGGTGCAGTGAATTTGAATTGGTTTTTGGAGCAGGCAAGGAGCTGCATTAGGGGTTCGCCCCTGACCACATGCTGAGCCCTGGCTTTGTAACTCAGAAAAATAATTTTTTTTAAATTAGAAAATATATTCTGGAATTCCAGTGGAAATGGAATTTGGGGGAGGAGAGTATGGAGCAGTTGATACACTCTCACCCATTTTACACCATTGTCCTACATAAGTACCCCCTGCACGATTGTTCCTCATTTCCAATAGTGAAAAATACATTATTTAATAAGTCCGTACTGGCGGGGTACAATAATGTGGGCATCATGGGTTCCCATGCAATGAAGGTTCAATATCAAATGTGAAGGGAATGTCAGAGGGAAGAGTTAAACATTTTTTGAAGGATATAAATTACCGTGTATGTATTGATAACTTGGTGTATATGTTTTATAATATCTTTTTATATTTTAGGGCTTGCTGTTTCAGGCTGTGACAGAATTTGGGCGGAATTCTCTGATAATGGGGCCATGTCCCCACGCCCACAGGAAAACTAGCGCAAATCACTCTGAACTTTCCTGGAGAAAGTCCAGACTGATTCGCCATTTTGAAGGGGGCCAGTAGGGCCCCATCGTGCTCCTCTCATCTCCGGCTGCCGATACAGGACCCTGCACTTCCGGCTGCGGGTCCGCACATGTGCGCGGCGATGGCCCTGCGCAACATGGCAGACCCACACTGCGGGCCAGCCTTGACAATATCGGCCTCCCCCCCCCCCCCCCTCCCCCCCCCACCCCAAGATTGCTGGTGGCCCCCGATCGTGAGCCTGGTCATCCTGGAAGACTCCTCCCCTTCCCCCGGTGACGGATCCCCCCCACCAGGGCATCCGCAGCCACCAGTCCCAGCTCCTGCTGGGTGGAACCAAGAGTGAACCACGCCGGCGGAACTTGGCCAGTTGTCGGCAGAGAATCGCCGCGAAGGCCTCTTTCAGTGGGCCAGACCGTCGCCGTGTCAATCGCGCATGCGCTATTGGCGGCGATTCTCCAGTCCCCAGAGAAGTCCCCGGTCACGGGTCTGACTCCCATTCTCCGCCCCACGCTGAGCGCGATTGTGGCACGGAGGCTCGGAAAATCCCGGCCTTTGTCTTTCTCTGCGAAGCCTCGAGTCCAGAATAATTACATGAACATCTTTACTCTTAACAAGATTCTCTGCTTCAATACAAAATTAATCTTGACAATTTCTGGCCACTTCACACAAAACTGCCCAGAACTCTTACCAAGAAAAAGCTGCTGAGACGGGTCAACGGAAGCATTCAAAACTCGATCAATCATTTTGGTGGTGAACATTTGGGCGGCATGGTGGCACAGTGGTTAGCACTGCAGCCTCACAGTACCAGGGACCCGGGTTCCATTCCGGCCTCGGGTCACTGTTTGTGTGGAGTTTGCACTTTTCCCCCGTGTCTGCGTGGGTTTCCTCCGGGTGCTCCGAATTCCTCCCACAGTCCAAAGATGTCCAGGTTAGGTGGGTTGGCCATGCTAAATTGCCCTTAGTGTCCAAAAGGACAGGTGGGGTAACTGGGTTACAGGTATAGGGTGGAGGTGTGGGCTTGAGTAGGGTGCTCTTTCCAAGGGCCAGTGCAGACTCGATGGGCCAGATAGCCTCCTTCTGCACTGTAGATTCGACGATTATAACAGTAATAAGGGATATGGAGCTAAGATGAGCAAATGGAATTGAGGGACAAGATCAGCTAAGATTTCAAAGAAACAAATCTTTCATTTATAGAATCGTTTTCATGAACTCAGGACATTGCAAAGCACTTTACAATTATTTAAATACTTTGGTAGTCTAGTCGTAGTTGCAACTTAGGAAACCTATCAACTTGTACACAGCAAAATCCCACACACAGTAAGGTGATAATCTTTCATCTTTATAATCTTTATCTTTATTAGTGTCACAAGTCGGCTTACATTAACACTGCAATGAAGTTACTGTGAAAAGCCCCTAGACGCCACATTCCGACGCCTGTTCGGGTCACAGAGGGAGAATTCAGAATGTCCAATTCACCTAACAGCACGTCTTTTGGGACTTGTGGGAGGAAACCGGAGCACCCGGAGTAATCCCACGCAGACACGACCAGATCAGTTTTTTTTTTATGATGTTGAGCGAGGGCATAAATTCTTCAAAAGATTAATATATCTTTGCCTAATGGAGCAGTTTAACCTCTCGTTTTGAAAATTGCACCTTACAAATGCAGCACTCCCTCAGTACTGACCCTCTGACAGTGCAGCACTCCCTCAGTACTGACCCTCTGACAGTGCAGCACGCCCTCAGTACTGACTCTCTGACAGTGAGGCACTCCCTCAGTACTGACCCTCTGACAGTGCAGCACGCCCTCAGTACTGACTCCCTGACAGTACAGCACTCCCTCAGTACTGACCCTTTGACAGCGCAGCACTCCCTCAGTACTGACCCTCTCACATTGCGGCACTCCCTCAGTACTGACCCTCTGACAGTGCGGCAGTCTCTCAGTACTGACCCTCTGACAGTGCAGCACTCCCTCAGTACTGACCCTCTGACAGTGCAGCACTCCCTCAGTACTGAGGGGGGGTGTGGCATTGTTAATCAAGGGAAGTATTACGGCGGTAGAAAGGACGCTTGAGGACTCGTCTACTGAGGTAGTATGGGCCGAGGTTAGGAACAGTAGAGGAGAGGTCACCCTGTTGGGAGTTGTCTATAGACCTCCGAATAGTTCCAGAGATGTAGAGGAAAGGATTGCAAAGATGATTCTCGACAGGAGCGAGAGTAACAGGGTAGTTGTTATGGGGGACTTTAACTTTCCAAATATTGACTGGAAATACTATAGTTCGAGTACTATAGATGGGTCAGTTTTTGTGCAGTGTGTGCAGGAGGGTTTTCTGACACAGTATGTAGACAGGCCAACAAGGGGCGAGGCCACATTGGATTTGGTACTGGGTAATGAACCGGGCCAGGTGTTAGATTTAGATGTAGGTGAGCACTTTGGTGATAGTGATCACAACTCGGTTATGTTTACTTTAGCAATGGGCAGGGATAGGTATATACCGTAAGGCAAGAATTATAGCTGGGGGAAAGGCAATTATGATGCTATTCGGCAAGATTTAGGATGTACAGGATGGGGAAGGAAACTGCAGGGGATGGGTCCAATCGAAATGTGGAGCTTTTCCAAGGAACAGCTACTGCGTGTCCTTGATAAGTATGTACCTGTCAGGCAGGGAGGAAGTTGTCGAGCAAGGGAACCGTGGTTTACTAAGGAAGTTGAAGCACTTGTCAAGAGGAAGAAGAAGGCTTATGTTAGGATGAGACATGAATGCTCAGTTAGGGCACTTGAGAGTTACAAGTTAGCCAGGAAGGACCTAAAGGGAGAGTTAAGAAGAGCGAGGAGAGGACACGAAAAGTCATTGGCGGATAGGATCAAGGAAAACCCTAAGGCTTTCTATAGGTATATCAGGAACAAAAGAATGACTAGAGTAAGATTTGGGCCAATCAAGAATAGTAGTGGAAAGTTGTGTGTGGAATCAGAGGAGATAGGGGAAGCGTTAAATGGATATTTTTCGTCAGTGTTTACACTGGAGAAAGACAATGTTGTCGAGGAGAACACTCAGGTTCAGTCGACCAGGCTAGATGGAATTGAGGTTCAAAAGGGTGTTAGCAATTTTGGAAAATGTCAAAATAGATAAGTCCCCTGGGCCAGATGGGATTTATCCTAGGATTCTCCGAGAAGCCAGGGAGGAGATTGCAGAGCCTTTGTCCTTGATCTTTATGTCGTCTTTGTCGACAGGAATAGTGCCGGAAGACTGGAGGATAGCAAATGTTGTCCCCTTGTTCAAGAAGGGGAGTAGAGACAACCCTGGTAATTATAGACCTGTGAGCCTTACTTCGGTTGTGGGTAAAATGTTGGAAAAGGTTATAAGAGATAGGGTTTATAATCATCTTGAAAAGAACAAGTTGATTAGCGATAGTCAACACGGTTTTGTGAAGGGTAGGTCATGCCTCACAAACCTTATTGAGTTTTTTGAGAAGGTGACCAAACAGGTGGATCAGGGTAAAGCTGTTGATGTGGTGTATATGGATTTCAGTAAGGCGTTTGATAAGGTTCCCCACGGTAGGCTATTGCAGAAAATAAGGAAGTATGGAATTGAAGGTGATTTAGCGGTTTGGATCAGTAATTGGCTAGCTGAAAGAAGACAGAGGGTGGTGGTTGATGGCAAATGTTCATCCTGGAGTTCAGTTACTAGTGGTCTACCGCAAGGATCTGTTCTGGGGCCACTGCTGTTTGTCATTTTTATAAATGACCTGGAAGAGGGTGTAGAAGGATGGGTTAGTAAATTTGCAGATGACACGAAGGTCGGTGGAATTGTGGATAGTGCTGAAGGATGTTATAGGATACAGAGGGACATAGATAAGCTGCAGAGCTGGGCTGAGAGGTGGCAGATGGAGTTTAATGCGGAAAAGTGTGAGGTGGTTCACTTTGGAAGGAGTAACAGGAATGCAGAGTACTGGGCTAATGGCAAGATTCTTGGTAGTGTAGATGAACAGAGAGATCTCGGCATCCAGGTACATAAATCCCTGAACGTTGCCACCCAGGTTAATAGGGCTGTTAAGAAGGCATATGGTGTGCTAGCCTTTATAAGCAGGGGGATTGAGTTTCGGAACCACAAGGTCATGCTGCAGCTGTACATAACTCTTGTGCGGCCGCACCTGGAGTACTGCGTGCAGTTCTGGTCACCACATTATAGGAAGGATGTGGAAGCTTTGGAAAGGGTTCAGAGGAGATTTACTAGGATGTTGCCTGGTATGGAGGGAAGGTCTTATGAGGAAAGGCTCAGGGACTTGAGGTTGTTTTCATTAGAGAGGAGAAGGCTGAGAGGTGACTTAATAGAGACATATAAGATAGTCAGAGGGTTAGATAGGGTGGACAGTGAGAGTCTTTTTCCTCGGATGGTGATGACCAACACGAGGGAACATAGCTTTAAATTGAGGGGTGATAGATATAGGACAGATATCAGAGGCAGTTTCTTTACTCAGAGAGTAGTCGGGGTGTGGAACGCCCTGCCTGCAACAGTAGTAGACTCGCCAACTTTAAGGGCATTTAAGTGGTCACTGGATAGACATATGGATGAAAATGGAATAGTGTAGGTCAGATAGGCTTCAGATGGTTTCACAGGTCGGCGCAATATCATGGGCCGAAGGGCCCGTACTGCGCTGTAGTGTTCTATGTTCTATGTTCTATGACCCTCTAAAAGTGCAGCACTCCCTCAGTACTGACTCCCTGACAGTGCAGCACTCCCTCAGTACTGACCCTCTGTCAGTTCAGCACTCCCTCAGTACTGACCCTCTGACCGTTCAGCACTCCCTCAGTACTGACTCCCTGACAGTGAAGCACTCCCTCAGTACTGACCCTCTGACAGCGCAGCACTCCCTCAGTACTGACCCTCTGACCGTGCAGCACTCCCTCAGTACTGACCCTCTGACCGTGCAGCACTCCCTCAGTACTGACTCCCTGACAGTGCAGCACTCCCTCGGTACTGACCCTCTGACAGCGCAGCACTCCCTCAGTACTGACCCTCTGACAGTGCAGCACTCCCTCAGTACTGACCCTCTGACAGTGCGGCACTCCCTCAGTACTGACCCTCTGACAGTGCAGCACTCCCTCAGTACTGACCCTCTGACAGTGCAGCATTCCCTCAGTACTGACCCTCTGACAGTGCAGCACTCCCTCGGTACTGACCCTCTGACAGCGCAGCGCTCCCTCACCACTGCCCTGGAATATCGACCTCAATTTTCATGGTGAAATGTCTGAAGTTCAATGGGGTGGAAATGGGTTAAACGGCTTTTTCTATGTTCCTTCCTTTCTAAAATGGATCATTTAAGCAGCAAACCTCACTCGTTTCAGAGACTGTGAATGATACTGTTAATAGAAATGATGCCATAGAATTCTCTGTCAAATGTTGTAAAGTGTTCGATAATACTGAGGCATCACTCCGCATCAACCCTATTTGACTAAAGTACTAATCATAATCTGAAGAAATATATGACATAGTTAGTACTGAATGGGAATATTCAACATCGATGGACAACACACTGCTTAAAGCTTATTTGATTTAGCTGAAAATTTTAATTAATATCCAGAACCGAACTGCAGTCAGACTGTCAAGTGACAGTGCTTAGGTGTCACATGCTGCCCCGCAGAATGGTAAGAAGCAAATTTACACCTGTGATTTTCCACATGATGAATTCACAGTAATGGTGCAGTCTGCAGGAAATAACTGGCAGATGCTCCTACTTCCCTGGAGGAAGATTGGAGCTCAAACACCCCCTGTCAACTGGCTAAACAGCAGGTAACCAGCTCCTGTTTATTGCAAGATAATCCTGAGCTGTGTGAAGAAGTCAAAAGTGAAGGCAGGAGGATTAAAAAAACAGGTATGAAAACTATAAAAGATTTGATCTGTAAGAAGTTCCACTTCTACACAGATGATTGATTAGATATTCCTTAACGATGTTATCATGTGAAGTGTGGAATAGGTTTAGAAAGCTGAGTTACCATTGTGGTGAGTTATATTTGAGCAACACCAGTATTTGAAACGAGCAGAAACTTGATGGAAAGTTGTCTCTGAACAGTCCTCACACATTCTGTCTTGGACATTTGGTCTGGGAGCATCTGCCACTCCTGTAACAAATGATAGATGGCATAAGATAACCCATAAAGGATGTTTTAAAAACCATTATATCTTATCCCTCCACCAAAAATGATTTGAAAGATGAAACCGTGAATGTTTGTTTAAGAAATGTCTTTCGAACCCTTAGCATGTCCCGAGCCTCCTGGGGGAGGTTCTGTGTATATATTCTCTGAGCTTCAAAACATAAACTATGTATTTTTAACAACATTTAACCCTTCAACTCTCCCCACTCACTTTCAAAATACAGTAACTATATTCTCCCTCTATGAATCAAAAAACTGCACTGCCATAATTGTTTGATTAGGCTCCTGTGAATTGCCTAGGGGTTTATTCGTACATCAACAGCACTGTTTAAATACAAGTTATGATTCTGCTGCGTGTAAAGCTAAGGAAAATTATTTGACCAACCTGCCATTATAAACCACAACATGTGAATAAAAGTATTTTCCTTGAACTGTATGCACAGAGGGAAATATATTTGTAGTGTCCAGGGCTTTGCAGACTTACCAGAATTTAGCAACACAGTCTTGTTTATTTTACTTGGTTGAATGTAACAGTGCTTTTGATAGATGTTATGAATTTAAGTGATTATGTAACTGCTTCTATTTATTTTCAGTACATTACAGATAAACAAAATCCAAACATGCAATAGATTTAGGCTTTTGCATTTGGATGAGTCATCATAAGTGAGAAGGGATAAGCTTTCCTGTGACTAACAGTCGGGGTGGATGAGGAGATGCCTCTAGTGATGAAGGATTGGTCCTAATTCCAAATGTATAAACTCACAGAGGGGAAAATGGACAGTGAAGAATGATAATGAGGAAAGTCAGCTCCTGCCGCTGTGGAGGCAAATCAGCCTCGTCGCAGTTGGAACTGTAAGAAATATTATTGCTTCGGGATGCCGGTACAGTTAGTAATTGAGTAGCAACCAAGTCCAGTGATCCTATTATTATCGGATTCCTTTCATTTCCTTGGAAAGATTTACGAGAAACAATAGGCAGAAAAATAGGGAATGCTAAGTATAAATAATCATAAAAGAGAGCGACCTCTTTCAAAAAAAATGGAGACATGACGCCTGATTTTGTTCTTGGGCGCATTAACAGGAGCATAATCACAACCTGATCGTGGTCCGTGATCCTTGTACCTCATTGACCTTTGATGAACTGGGGCTGATAGCTCACCATTTGGGAGGATGGGAAATCTGGTGGCCTGAATGCCGATATAGAGCAACTCCTGCACACTAGATGCCGTTTCTGGTCCTAAGTCTAAAGAATATCCACTGTTCCTCCCCCCCCCCCCCCACTCTTTCTGATAGTGAGGGGAAGGAATAATCTATTGTTCTGGTGGATTCCCAGCCAAGTGAAGCAAAGTTGCAAAATAAGTTGATGTGTCCAGTTTTACATCCAGGACCACTCCAATGCTCTACTCGATAATGCCTCATTCGGATCCATCTTTCCAGTTGGGCCATTTCTGGTCAAGCAGCCATGACCAGTGTTCAGGGTTTAACATTGAATTGGCATATTGCTGATTGGAGCATTAATAACATCAGGTGGACTAAATACACAATTAAACCCCAATTTGCAAGAAGTAATGAAGTTCCTGCCTCACACCAACAGTGCCTAAATCATAGTGCATTAAAAATCTGTTTGAGTGGAAGGTCAGTGGTAAATTTATTTTCCAAATGTTTGCCTCCAAGCTTTAATTCTTTTCAATAAAAAAAAAGCAGAATGACGGAAAGTCAATAACTGCCTCCTGTAAATTTTCAATTTCATCCATAAAATGTCAGAATGCCACCTCCAACTCTTAATATAAAGCCATCCTTCTGGGAAATGGCTCTCTTTTCCTTTCCTAGACTAAGGGACAAGTGTGTTCCTGTGAAGAGGACCAGTCATTTGTGGAGACTGCTGGGGACTTTCCAACAGTGCTGGTATTTATTTGGCAACTGGGTAGACTGGCGTCCACTATGCTGAGGCTCCTTAACAAGTGAGTTATTCAGATAAGAACATTTGTATTTTTAGAAATTCAGAATTCAAACAAGGAGACCAAACCACTGGACCACACAATGGCATCTGAGTAAAAGCCTTTCAAAATTCACAATGATTTAAAACTGGGGACGCGTGAATGTAGTTTGCAGCATCCACACTTCAAGAGACAGATCTGTCTTCAACTTACTTAAATATTGTTTGAATAAATTTCATGTGAAATGTGAAGAATGGATTTTGGAGTTCTGCATTCAATATGATCGTTCAGTGGTATCTGTATCCAGGGATGTCAGAACTGCAGGCTGTCCTCCACCAAACCATCTTCAGTTGCTTCACGAGTGACCTCCCCGCCATTATAAGGTCAGATATGGGGACGTTTGCTGATGACAGCACAACGTTCAGCACCATTCGCGACTCCTCAGATAATGAAGCCGTCCATGTCCCACTGCAGCAAGACCTGGACAATATCCAGGCTTGGGCTGAAGTGCAAAGTAACACTTGACCACATATAAAGGCCAGGCAATGACCATCTCCGACAAGATGAAATCTAAACATCGCCCTGGACATTCAATGGCATTACTATCACTGAATCCCTTAATATCGTCATTCCGGGGGTTACCATTGACCAGAAACTCAACTGGACTAGCCATATTAATAATAAAAATCGCTTATTGTCACAAGTAGGCTTCAATGAAGTTACTGTCGTCGCCACATTCTGGCGCCTGTTCGGGGAGGCCGGTATGGGAATTAAACCCATACTGCTGGCCTTGTTCTGCATTACAAGCCAGCTGTTTATCCCCCTGTGCTAAACCAGCCCCACAGTATTAATACTGTGGCTACAAGAGCAGGCCAGTGGCTAGGAATCCTGCGGTGAGTAACACATCTCCTGACTCCTCAAAGCCTGTCCACCATCTACAAGGCACAAGTCAGGAGTGTGATGGAATAGATCATCGAATTTACAGTGCAGAAGGAGGCCATTCGGCCCATCGAATCTGCACCAGCTCTTTTGAAAGAGCACCCTACCCAAACCCACATCTCCACCCTATCCCCATAATCCAGTAACCCCACCTAATACTAAGGGCAATTTTGAACACTAAGGGCACTTGATCATGGCCAATCCACCTAACCTGCACATCTTTGGACTGTGGGAGGAAACCAGAGCACCCGGAGGAAACCCACGCACACACGGGGAGAACGTGCAGACTCCGCGCAGACAGTGAAGCAAGCTGGGAATCGAACCTGGGACCCTGGAGCTGTGAAGTAATTGTGCTAACCACCATGCTACCATGCTGCCCAAATACTCTCCACTTGCCTCGATGAGTGCAGCTCCAACAACACTCGAGGCTCAACACCATCCAGGACAAAGCAGCCTGCTTGATTGCTCCCCCTTCCACAAAAGTTCAATCCCTCCACCACTGACACACAGTAGCAGCCGTGTGTACCATCTACAAGCAAGATGTATTGCTGGAACTCCTCATCGTTTCTTGAACAGTTCCTTCCAAACCACCTTCTAGAAGAACAAGGGCAGCAGACACATGGGCACACCATCACCAGCTGAAATGTCCCCTCCCAGTCACTCATCACCCTGACTTGCAAATGTATCGCTATTCCTTCACTGTCTCTGGGTCATAATCCGAGAACTCCCTCCCTAACAGCACTGAGGGTGTACCTACACCACATGTACTGCATCGGTTCACGAGGGCAGCTCATCCCCACCTTCTAACGGGCAATTAGGGATGGGCAATAAATGCCGACCTAACCAGTGACACGCGCATCCCTTGAATTAATAAAAAAAAGTTGTCACAATTCTAAATGTTAAATTTATAAATTTCTATGATGTCCCAATTTACTAAATAGATTTCTAAGATCCATAAACCTGGGATGTGAACAGGATGTATGGCAGGATGTGGAAGCTGGCTGATACACAAACCGTTACAGAACAGCTGAGCTGAACATCACTCAATAGTTCGTTTCTCCGCAACCCACCACATCCAGCTGTGTGACCTTCACCTCGCCCTCAATACAGGTTTAAACAAGATCTAAAAATGGTCATGTCACTGTCTAACTGTGATTGCACTGATTAACTTTGATGCTGCTCAAACCTCTGACTCTCATTTAGGCTGAGGGAGGGGCTCAGTTCCTGTGAGATTTCTCTGTTTCTCCTCCTCACACACCAACATTTCCGAGAATTGGCCTTTTCTAATCAGTCAGGGTCTTAATGGGAGAATTGCAGTGTCCTCCGTCAGTAATGAGACTGATAAAGCGCAGGAACATGGGACTTGGGAGCAGCATTAGATCAATCAGCCCTTCCAAGTGTGCTCCACTTAACCCCACTTTGCTGTCTGACCCCATAACCCTTCACTCCCGTGTCTACACACAGGTTGATTACCCCTCTCTCTGGATCTGTAAAGACTTAATTACCTTCAAATACTCGCATTCAAAGTATTGTCTTGCATCTTTGACTTTGTCTATATGTATGTTTCTGGAACCTACCTCTTCATTCACGCGATGAAGGAGCAGTGCTCCAAATGCTAGTGATTTGAAACAAACCTTTGGACTTTAACCTGGTGTTTCATAGAATTTACAGTGCAGAAGGAGGCCATTCGGCCCATCGAGTCTGCACCGGCTCTTGGAAAGAGCACCCTACCCAAGGTCAACACCTCCACCCTATCCCCATAACCCAGTAACCCCACCCAACACTAAGGACAATTTTGCACACTAAGGACAATTTATCATGGCCAATCCACCTAACCTGCACATCTTTGGACTGTGGGATGAAACTGAAGCACCCGGAGAAAATGCACGCACACACGGGGAGGATGTGCAGACTCCGCACAGACAGTGTCCCAAGCCGGAATCGAACCTGGGATCCTGGAGCTGTGAAGCAATTGTGCTATCCACAATGCTACCGTGCTGCCCACGTGTTGTAAGACTTCTTAATGTGCTCACCCCAGTCCAACGCCGGCATCGTCACATCTGTCTTCAAAGGGAGACTTCCGAAGTAGTTAACTAAGCATCTGGTTCTAATCTCCCACAGATGGGAAACATCACCCTCACCAGCCCTCTTTCCAGTATTCCAGATGTGGACTGGAATTTCCCAGTCATTCGTACAGATGGGATCTCTGGTCCCAACAATGATACACCTCTGCTGGAGGCATCCTGACAGTGGGGGGGGGGGGGGGGCGGCATTCAATAGGAAGCCCCATTGAGAGTGGTGAGATCAGAGATCCCACCACTGGCCAATGTCAGGTTGCCTCCATCGCTGAAGGACATGAAAAATCCCATGTGGGATCACACCATGGCACTCGACAGAGGTAATAACACTGACTTACTTTCTATATTCCATTACCCTTGCAATGGGCCCCAACATTCCATTTGCCTCTCTAATCACTTGCTATACTTCAAACTGACTTTGTGATTCATGTGCCAGGACACCCAGATCCCTCTGTACCACCAAGTTCGGCACTTTCTCTCTATTTCAATAGTTTACTGAATTTCCTTCCTTCCTGTCAAAGTGGACAAGTTCATACTTCCTCACATTATGCTCCATCTGCAATTTGTTTTTTGCCCACTCACTTAACCTGTCAATATCCCTTTGCAGACTCCTTGGCCTGGATTCTTTGGCCATACCCACTGTACGATTGCCACAGGCGGGACGCAGACAATGTAATGGTCCATTGACCTCGGTCGGGAATTTCTGGTCACTGGGTGGGGGGTGCTGCCGGAGAATCCTGCCCATAACCTCCTCTTGACAACTTATTTTCCTACCTACCTTGGTGTGATTGACAAATGACCATCCATTCAGTCCTTCCGTCCAAGTTATTGGTATGGACAACAAATAGTTCAGGCTCAAAGAACTGATCCCAGTGAAACTCCAATAGTTACTCCCCGTCAACCTTTAGAAGATCCATTTTTCTATACTTTCTGCTTCCTGTAGCTAACCAATCCTTTAATTTATGGTGATCTGTTTCCGCCTAGGCCATGGGATTTGTATTTCTCCAGTAAACTTTGATGTGACACCTTTCCAAATACCCTTTGGAAATCCAAGACCACCACATCTACAGGTCCCCCTTTATCCACCTGTTACTTCTTCAAAGAACTCTAATGAATTAGTTGTATATAATTTCCCTGTCTTGGTTCACCCATGACGACACTATAGTTAAGAAAGCCCACCAACAACTCGACTTTCTCAGAAGACTAAGGAAATTTGGCATGTCAGCTACAACTCTCACCAACTTCTACAGATGCACCATAGAAAGCATTCTTTCGGGTTGTATCACAGCTGGGAATGGAGCCTGCTCTACCCAAGACCACAGGAAACTACAAAAGGTCGTGAATGTAGCCCAGTCCATCACGCAAACCAGCCTCCCATCCATTGACTCGATCTATAATTCCCGCTGCCTCAGAAAGGCAGCCAGCATAATTAAGGACCCCACGCACCCCGGACATACTCTCTTTCACCTTCTCGCGTCAGGAAAAAGAAACCAAAGTTTGAGGTCATGTACCAACCGATTCAAGAACAGCTTCTTTCCCTCCTGCCATCATACTTTGGAATGGACCTACCTCGCATTAAGTTGATCTTTTCTCTACACCCTGCCATAACTGTAACATTATATTCTGCAGTCTCTCCTTCCTTCCCTATGTATTGGAAGCACTGTTTGTACAGCATGCAAGCAACAATACTTCTCACTATATACTAATACATGTGACAATAATAAATCAAATCAAATCAACTGTCTTGGAGATATGTCAGTCTTTAGATGTAATTGTTTTCCCAGTACCTTTTCCGAGGTGATGATGATTATTTTTAAGTTCCTTCCTCCCTTTCACCTCCTGATTTTAAGTATCTTTGGGAAGTTTTCTAAGTCTTTCTCAGTGAAGAGAGACAAAATACTGTTCAAAGCTTATGTTATTTCCTTGTTTTCCATTAGCAATTTCCAAAACTCTCCAGAGGACCAACACTAGCTTTAGTTAAAAGCAGAATACTGCGGATGCTGGACTCTGAAACAAAAATGGAAAATGCTGGGCAATCTCAGCAAGTCTGACAGCCTCTGTGGAGAGAGAAGGGAGCTAACGTTTTGAGTCTGGATGACTCTTTGTTGGGAGGGGGGGGCAGAGTGTGGAGCAGTGGAGCATGAGAGAGGGCCAGCAATAGGTGGAGATTGACAAATATGTCATGGACAGGAGACGAAGGAAATGTAAAGCATGGTGATAATGACCAAGATGGGTGCTGATAGTGGCACATTAAGAGATCAGCATGTGTCAATGGCAGAACAGGGGTCAGCAGTGTGTCAAAGGACAACTAGGGTCAAGTGGGGTGGGGGAGTGGACAGGGAGGAGGGAGGGAGGGGGAGGAGGGACATGGTGAGGGGAAAACAGATCAATGGAAGAAATGAAAATTAATTGATAGAAATGAAAATGTGGTAAAGGTGGAGGAGAGATTTCACAGGCTGAAGTCGTTGAACTCAGTGTTAAGTCCGGAAGGCTGTAACGTGCCTAATCAGAAGATGAGGTGCTGTTCCTCCAGTTTGCGCTGGGCTTCACTGGAACATTGCAGCAGGCCAAGGATGGACATGTGGATGTGGGAGCAGGAGCAGGACGGTGAGTTGAAATGGCAGCGATAGGAAGGTCTGGGTCCTGCTCACGGACGGACCGGAGGTGTTCTGCAAAGTGGTCACCCAGCATCAGTTACTCTTTATTCCTATTCAAATACTTGTAGAAACATTTACTTCCTCCCTCCTTATTGTTTTGTTTAGTCATTTTTTGCTGGTTCTTAATATCTGTCCAATCTTCTGACCTACCAATAATCTTTGCAGATCTTTACAATGTTTCTTCTAATTTGATCTTTGCTATTAAATATCTGCCACTGCATCATTACTGTCCTACAATTCAATTTAAATTCCCAGTTCATTTAAGTCAGCTCTGCCTGCATATCCTGCTAATTACTTTTTATTTGGTTTCAAAACATTAGTCTTAGACCCACACTTCTCACCTTCAAAATGAACATGACATTCTATCATGTTACGATTGCTGTCCCCTGGAGACTTCTTTACCATGAGCTTATTGATTAATCCTATCTCATTGCATATTAACAGGTCGAGAATAGTCAGGTCCCTCCAGAAAATACTACTCTTGATTTGCCCAATCTACATGTAGATTATTAGTGTCTTTCCACACACCCAATTACTTCTCCCTGGACACCCTGCTGTATTTCACCTGAGGAAGGAGCAGTGCTCTGAAAGCTCGTGTTTGAAACAAACCTGTTGGACTTTAACCTGGTGTTGTAAGACTTCTTACTGTGATAACCCTGCTGTAGTTACTGTAAGGGGCTTATAAACTATTCCCACAAGCCACCTCTTAGCTTTCCTATTTCTTATCTCTACCCAAACTGATTCTATATCTTACTCTTTTGAGCGTAAGGTTACCTCTCTCAATTGTACTAATGACATCTTTTCCCATCTTCTTGTCTTTTCCCGTAACAGCCTGCCCGAACAGGCGCCGGAATGTGGCGACTAGGGGCTTTTCACAGTAACTTCATTTGAAGCGCAATAAGCGATTTTCATTTCATTTCATTTTTTGCAATATCAATATTCAGGTCTCAGCCTCGATCACCTAGCAGCCTCTGCCATGGCTATCAGGTAATATATATATTTAATTCCCTCTGTGCTAACAATTCACCCATTTTGTTACAAATACTGCACACATTCCGATACAGAAGCCTTTAAATCTTTTTTTTCTGCTATTTTCTCAGGCTTTAACCATTGATTCAAATCTGAAGTATTTCCAGGTCACTCGCAACAACAGCAAAGTTACATCAGCCAACATTATCCATTGCCTCAATCCCCAGCTGCAAACCAAGACTATTGTCTAACACCATTCTGTTCCTTGCCTCGATATTGAAGAGCTGAATCTCTGCATGCTGCGCACAAACAGTTCTATCTGACACACAGATGTTTGGAGTTTCTGAGAACTTTATTGCAAGTCCAGTTTGTTTTGAAGGTGGGAAACGTAAAGTGATCACCGAGATTAGGCTATAAAGTTATTCGGTGAATTCTCTGTTTTCATGTTACTGACACCCTGAAGATTTTTTATTCATCCCAGACCTTCAAATCCTTAAAGGCAATCTCAGGTCCTCTAGCTGAAGATCATTTGGAATAAATCTAACCTTGAGTGGGAAAAGCTATTATTTTAGTAAATAGTCAGAAAGCAAGTGATGATTTTCAAAGCCTCCTCCACAGAATAGTATCAATTTAAAATAATGGCAATTTCCAGAAATACAGAGCCACTTTAGTATATTGTATGGCATACACTGTTTATTATTCTGCATTCAAACTAGAATGACAATCGCTTGTCTATTCATTAGACAGTACAATTGTATATTTTCAATTTTCTGGCATCTCGTATGATGTTGGTCAGGAATTAAACAAATAATTTACAAGTAATCCTGGGACATGAGTAAAACTGAAAAGCTGCAATTTGAATTCTTAACTTCATTGGGGAATTGAATGCCTATCACAGTGTGTCTATATTTAGAAACCATGTTATAGCACATTACATCATAAATCTCTCATAAACGTCTGTGAAGGATTTCATGTGGTTCTTAGGATGTGGTGATACTAAAAATGTCCCAGCGATTGACAACCCTCTGCTATGGGGATCATTGCACTGCAGGGACTCGTGAATGATCTGTGTTAGCTCTATCTCTATCTCTGTGGTCACTTTGCAGTTTGATGCCTCCGACAAACTGAATCTGCATTAAACTTCTCCAAGAATCTGCGAGTCGAAGGTAAGATTGTTTGTTTTGGTTTCGACGTGGCATCATTTGTCTCACATGGAACTACTTGCCCCTCAACATCGAGGTGATGAATAGGCAAGCATTCAGCAGATAGGTTTAGTTGACAGGCTGTGCAGTGTTTTTTATTCTGATCTGATTCATTCCTCTGTCTCTTTAGAATTAGGAGAGACTTCTATAAAACATCACTGGTTGTAGATCCAACAAGGTTTATTGCCATGAATGACACATCCATTCTGTGGCATTTCGATGTGCCTATTGGCTATTGGATATTGCCTATTTCTGCTGCTGGTTTATAGTCATTGCTGTTGTATTGATGTCATTTTGAAGCAGATCGTACTTGGCAATACTGAATGACTGAAGATAATGTTCGACTGGTCGAGATTTGACTCTGTATTCAGAATTCTTTATTCTATTTATACTGTAAAGAAGACTGGTAGAGTTTCAATAAGCAATGTGCATTTTACCAGAAGAATATAGTTGAATTAAATAAATGTATGCATATTCTAAGTGTGCTTAATTTATTAAAAATATGGGGCAGAATTCTCCCATCCCGCCTGCAATCGGGAGCTGAGAATCCGGCGGAATCAAAGAGCTGGGAATTCACTGGGGTAAAATCACTTTTCAATTCTCCCAATGGCGGGTTAATGGAGGGCCTGTCTTCCCATTGGTTGGTGACATGAACGTATTTGCATTCCATGAATGCTCATTAACATAGCTGCCTGCCGGCATCACATCAGGCCTTTCAACCTCGCATAATGCCAGCACAAAGTTATGTTGGTCTGAGACCTGATTGATAGTGAGTGGTGTGCACAATGCGTTCACCAGAGACTTTGAGGTCAGTGCAACAACCTTTCTGCCACAGAGCTGCTCTGCTCCTGATGCGCTGTTCACCTCTCTGTGGGGGCAGATAGGTTCCTGCCCTCCATCTCCATGCCCAGCTGGTCTTCATGGGCAGCACCGTGCTGCAGGGCCCATGGACCCTCCGCTGTCACTGAGCAGGATAAGCACTGCGCCTGGGGTTGGAGAGTACGGGGTCTCCTATCCCCCCCAGTGCCACACACCACTGTCTGTTTGGCAGCTCTGTGCTCTGGGACTCATCCAGCCTCCACAAACAAAGGTCTGGAGATCAATCGGGGGTGAAGCCAATGTGGTGGGGGGGGGGGGGGGGGGGGGGGTTGGCCTGGCGATGACAAGGGGAGGGGGGGGGTTCACATTGGCAAGCAGGGGCCAAGGAGGGGATGAAGAAGACAAACAATGGAAGGCAGAGGGAGACCGAGGACAGGAAAGTTGGACCCTGACGAGGCCTGCATGAAAATCTCACACTCAATACAGTCAACGGGACACCACATTGTGTACAGGAAGGAGTCTCCAGATACGGTGCGTGAGCACGTCGCAGGGGATAGACTCGGTGGGCGGGGGCGGGGAGGAGGGAGTGGGGGGTGAATAGAGGCTCCTTCTTGACGCAGCTAGACTTTTCTGATTTTCCCCTCTGGGTTGCTGACATTCGGCACGGTCTGGTGAAGACTGATGGGCAGGAGAGAGGGATGTGTATGCTGCACTGGTATTTAAATATGGCGCCAGCTGATGAATGGGCTGCCGGCTCGCCTGGAGGTTCAAAGGGGAACGCGCCTGTGCATAATTAATGAAGTGAAATGAAAATGAAAAAAAAAATGAAAATCGCTTATTGTCACGAGTAGGCTTCAATGAAGTTACTGTGAAAAGCCCCTAGTCGCCACATTCCGGCACCTGTTCGGGGAGGCTGGTACGGGAATTGAACCGTGCTGCTGGCCTGCCTTGGTCTGCTTTAAAATCCAGCGATTTAGCCCAGTGTGCTAAACCAGCCCCTGTTCCAAGTTCCAAGGATAAAGCCTGTGGGAATTCCCAAAGCCATTCGGCCAAAGGAGGCGTCGGCACTACGCTCGCCTTCAAAATGGGAGAATTCCGCCATCTGTTGGCTTTACCTTTTAAGAAGAAACAAAAGTGACACCATATCCATTTTCTGTCTGCCTGCTGGTAAGTTATTTTGACTAATCACATTCTGACGATCGTCTGACTCGAGGGCAGTCATGATATAAAGTTAGTGTTAATTTTCCAAACTACAGCTTTGTTGAGTTGATGCTTCTGCCCGAAGCTCAGTCGCTGTCAGATTTGGTTAAAAGATGATATTAATTCTACCAAATGCAGGCGGCCGATAAAAATGAAACTAATTGTATTGGACATTCCCAGCTTTTCATCGGCCAGATGTATTGTTGGGTATGGAGTTAATACTTTTCCAAATTTGATATCAACAACGATACACTCTGATGGGATTTTATTTCAAACATAGCTGAACACGATCTGGCTGCAGTCATCTGTTCACATAAAATCAAAGAACTTGCAGGGCCTGGGTGAGACCTCACCTCGAGGATTTTGCGCAGTTTTGGTCTTTTTATCTGAGAAAGGATATAGTTGTCTTCGAGGGAGTGCAGCAAAGGTTCACCAGATTGTTCCCTGGGATGTCAGGATTGTCGTCTGAGGAGAGATTGGGTTGACTGGACCTGTAGTCGCTGGAGTTCAGAAGAAATGAGAGGGGATTCATTGAAATGGAGGAAATTCTGGCAGGGCTGGGTAGACAGGATGCAGGGATGGTGCTTCCTGTGGCTCGGGGGTGGAGGTGATCTAGAACAAGGGGTCACAGTGATGGATACGGGCAGTTAGGAATGAGATGAGGAGAAACATCTTCAGTCAGAGGGTGATGAACCTGTGGAGTTCTTTACCGAGACCAAGTCACTGAATATATAAGAAGGAAATATAGATTTCTAAACTCTGAAGGTGTCCAGGGATAGGGGATGTGAAGGAATGGGTTAGGAGACATTCCAATTAGATGTCTCATTCATGTTAAGTATCCAATAATTGACGCTGATATGTAAAGGGGCTTCAGGTGGCCGTTGATTGGTGCGATGATAGAGTTTGGTGCAGAGTGTGTTCAAGGAAAAACAAAGGTGTTTGGGAAAGAAGCAGAACTCTGGACTCTACTCAACACCAGCCTGAAGCTAACAATGTCCACACAACCCCGCCCCCCCCCCCCCCCACTTTTTCTTTTTTTTCTGGAAAAGTTGTATCTCTCAACCATTTACATTTGCACAGTAACCATCCTCTGCTACCACTGTTAGTCCAGAGGTCAGTTCCTTTCCCAAATACCTTCATTTTCCTTGAACGGGGGAGCATGGGAGTGTAGCGTTGAGATGGGGTCCAGCCATGGTCGCGTTAAATGGCGGATCAGGCTGGGAGGGCCGAATGGCTTACACCTGCTTTTGTTTTCCTGTGTTTCTAGATTAATTTCCAAGTAGATATTTTTGTGTATATTGGGCTCACTTTTGCGCAAACTGGGATTTTAATGGTGCATGTATTTATTACAGTTGCCTCTGTAATATTCAGTTCAAAACGTGTTTTCCCTTGAAGCTTCGGCAGTTTATACTGATAACAACATGTGCATCTGACACTGTAACGGCACAGCCTGACTGATATGTGTACACGGAAACAGCACAGTCTGACTGGTATGTGTACACTAACGGCACAGCCTGACTGGTATGTGTACACTAACGGCACAGTCTGACAGGTATGTGTACACTAACGGTACAGTCTGACAGGTATGTGTACACTAACGGTACAGACTGACTGGTATGTGTACACTAACGGTACAGTCTGACTGGTATGTGTACACTAACGGTACAGCCTGACTGGTATGTGTACACTAACGGTACAGTCTGAGTGGTATGTGTACACTAACGGTACAGCCTGACTGGTATGTTTACACTAGCGGTACAGTCTGACTGGTATGTGTACACGGAAACAGCACAGTCTGACTGGTATGTGTACACTAACGGTACAGCCTGACTGGTATGTGTACACTAACGGTACAGCCTGACTGGTATGTGTACACTAACGGTACAGCCTGACTGGTATGTGTACACTAACGGTACAGTCTGACTGGTATGTGTACACTAACGGTACAGTCTGACTGGTATGTGTACACTAACGGTACAGTCTGACTGGTATGTGTACACGGAAACAGCACAGTCTGACTGGTATGTGTACACTAACGGCACAGCCTGACTGGTATGTGTACACTAATGGTACAGTCTGACTGGTATGTGTACACGGAAACAGCACAGCCTGACTGGTATGTGTACACTAACGGTACAGTCTGACTGGTATGTGTACACTAAAGGTACAGTCTGACTGGTATGTGTACACTAACGGTACAGCCTGACTGGTATGTGTACACTAATGGTACAGTCTGACTGGTATGTGTACACTAACGGTACAGTCTGACTGGTATGTGTACACTAACGGTACAGCCTGACTGGTATGTGTACACTAACGGTACAGTCTGACTGGTATGTGTACACTAACGGTACAGTCTGACTAGTATGTGTACACTAACGGTACAGTCTGACTGGTATGTGTACACTAACGGCACAGTCTGACTGGTATGTGTACACTAACGGTACAGTCTGACTGGTATGTGTACACTAATGGTACAGTCTGACTGGTATGTGTACACTAACGGTACAGCCTGACTGGTATGTGTACACTAACGGTACAGTCTGACTGGTATGTGTACACTAACGGTACAGTCTGACTAGTATGTGTACACTAACGGTACAGCCTGACTGGTATGTGTACACTAACGGTACAGTCTGACTGGTATGTGTACACTAACGGTACAGTCTGACTAGTATGTGTACACTAACGGTACAGTCTGACTGGTATGTGTACACTAACGGCACAGTCTGACTGGTATGTGTACACTAACGGTACAGTCTGACTGGTATGTGTACACTAATGATACAGTCTGACTGGTATGTGGACACTAACGGCACAGTCTGACTGGTATGTGTACACTAACGGTACAGTCTGACTGGTATGTGTACACTAACGGCACAGCCTGACTGGTATGTGTACACTAACGGTACAGTCTGACTAGTATGTGTACACGGAAACGGTACAGTCTGACTGGTATGTTTACACTAACGGTACAGTCTGACTGGTATGTGTACACTGAAACGGTACAGCCTGACTGGTATGTGTACACTAACGGTACAGCCTGACTGGTATGTGTACACTAACGGTACAGCCTGACTGGTATGTGTACACGGAAACGGTACAGTCTGACTGGTATGTTTACACTAACGGTACAGTCTGACTGGTATGTGTACACGGAAACGGCACAGTCTGAGTGGTATGTGTACACTAACGGTACAGTCTGACTGGTATGTGTACACTAACGGTACAGTCTGACTGGTATGTGTACACGGAAACGGCACAGTCTGAGTGGTATGTGTACACTAACGGTACAGTCTGACTGGTATGTGTACACGGAAACGGCACAGCCTGACTGGTATGTGTACACTAATGGTACAGCCTGACTGGTATGTGTACACTAACGGTACAGTCTGACTGGTATGTGTACACTAACGGCACAGCCTGACTGGTATGTGTACACTAACGGCACAGTCTGGCTGCTATGTGTACACTAATGGTACAGTCTGACTGGTATGTGTACACTAACGGTACAGTCTGACTGGTATGTGTACACTAACGGTACAGTCTGACTGGTATGTGTACACTAACGGTACAGTCTGACTGGTATGTGTACACTAACGGTACAGCCTGACTGGTATGTGTACACTAACGGTACAGTCTGACTGGTATGTGTACACTAACGGTACAGTCTGACTAGTATGTGTACACTAACGGTACAGCCTGACTGGTATGTGTACACTAACGGTACAGTCTGACTGGTATGTGTACACTAACGGTACAGTCTGACTAGTATGTGTACACTAACGGTACAGTCTGACTGGTATGTGTACACTAACGGCACAGTCTGACTGGTATGTGTACACTAACGGTACAGTCTGACTGGTATGTGTACACTAATGGTACAGTCTGACTGGTATGTGGACACTAACGGCACAGTCTGACTGGTATGTGTACACTAACGGTACAGTCTGACTGGTATGTGTACACTAACGGTACAGTCTGACTAGTATGTGTACACGGAAACGGTACAGTCTGACTGGTATGTTTACACTAACGGTACAGTCTGACTGGTATGTGTACACTGAAACGGTACAGCCTGACTGGTATGTGTACACTAACGGTACAGCCTGACTGGTATGTGTACACTAACGGTACAGCCTGACTGGTATGTGTACACGGAAACGGTACAGTCTGACTGGTATGTTTGCACTAACGGTACAGTCTGACTGGTATGTGTACACGGAAACGGCACAGTCTGAGTGGTATGTGTACACTAACGGTACAGTCTGACTGGTATGTGTACACTAACGGTACAGTCTGACTGGTATGTGTACACGGAAACGGCACAGTCTGAGTGGTATGTGTACACTAACGGTACAGTCTGACTGGTATGTGTACACGGAAACGGCACAGCCTGACTGGTATGTGTACACTAATGGTACAGCCTGACTGGTATGTGTACACTAACGGTACAGTCTGACTGGTATGTGTACACTAACGGCACAGCCTGACTGGTATGTGTACACTAACGGCACAGTCTGGCTGCTATGTGTACACTAACGGTACAGTCTGACTGGTATGTGTACACTAATGGTACAGTCTGACTGGTATGTGTACACTAATGGTACAGTCTGACTAGTATGTGTACACTAACGGTACAGTCTGACTGGTATGTGTACACTAATGGTACAGTCTGACTGGTATGTGTACACTAACGGTACAGCCTGACTGGTATGTGTACACTAACGGCACAGCCTGACTGGTATATGTACACTAACGGTACAGCCTGACTGGTATGTGTACACTAACGGCACAGCCTGACTGGTATGTGTACACGGAAACGGTACAGTCTGACTGGTATGTGTACACTAACGGCACAGTCTGACTGGTATGTGTACACTAACGGTACAGTCTGACTAGTATGTGTACACTAACGGTACAGCCTGACTGGTATGTGTACACTAACGGTACAGTCTGACTGGTATGTGTACACTAACGGTACAGTCTGACTAGTATGTGTACACTAACGGTACAGTCTGACTGGTATGTGTACACTAACGGCACAGTCTGACTGGTATGTGTACACTAACGGTACAGTTTGACTGGTATGTGTACACTAATGGTACAGTCTGACTGGTATGTGGACACTAACGGCACAGTCTGACTGGTATGTGTACACTAACGGTACAGTCTGACTGGTATGTGTACACTAACGGCACAGCCTGACTGGTATGTGTACACTAACGGTACAGTCTGACTAGTATGTGTACACGGAAACGGTACAGTCTGACTGGTATGTTTACACTAACGGTACAGTCTGACTGGTATGTGTACACTGAAACGGTACAGCCTGACTGGTATGTGTACACTAACGGTACAGCCTGACTGGTATGTGTACACTAACGGTACAGCCTGACTGGTATGTGTACACGGAAACGGTACAGTCTGACTGGTATGTTTACACTAACGGTACAGTCTGACTGGTATGTGTACACGGAAACGGCACAGTCTGAGTGGTATGTGTACACTAACGGTACAGTCTGACTGGTATGTGTACACTAACGGTACAGTATGACTGGTATGTGTACACGGAAACGGCACAGTCTGAGTGGTATGTGTACACTAACGGTACAGTCTGACTGGTATGTGTACACGGAAACGGCACAGCCTGACTGGTATGTGTACACTAATGGTACAGCCTGACTGGTATGTGTACACTAACGGTACAGTCTGACTGGTATGTGTACACTAACGGCACAGCCTGACTGGTATGTGTACACTAACGGCACAGTCTGGCTGCTATGTGTACACTAATGGTACAGTCTGACTGGTATGTGTACACTAACGGTACAGTCTGACTGGTATGTGTACACTAACAGTACAGTCTGACTGGTATGTGTACACTAACGGTACAGTCTGACTGGTATGTGTACACTAACGGTACAGCCTGACTGGTATGTGTACACTAACGGTACAGTCTGACTGGTATGTGTACACTAACGGTACAGTCTGACTAGTATGTGTACACTAACGGTACAGCCTGACTGGTATGTGTACACTAACGGTACAGTCTGACTGGTATGTGTACACTAACGGTACAGTCTGACTAGTATGTGTACACTAACGGTACAGTCTGACTGGTATGTGTACACTAACGGCACAGTCTGACTGGTATGTGTACACTAACGGTACAGTCTGACTGGTATGTGTACACTAATGGTACAGTCTGACTGGTATGTGGACACTAACGGCACAGTCTGACTGGTATGTGTACACTAACGGTACAGTCTGACTGGTATGTGTACACTAACGGTACAGTCTGACTAGTATGTGTACACGGAAACGGTACAGTCTGACTGGTATGTTTACACTAACGGTACAGTCTGACTGGTATGTGTACACTGAAACGGTACAGCCTGACTGGTATGTGTACACTAACGGTACAGCCTGACTGGTATGTGTACACTAACGGTACAGCCTGACTGGTATGTGTACACGGAAACGGTACAGTCTGACTGGTATGTTTGCACTAACGGTACAGTCTGACTGGTATGTGTACACGGAAACGGCACAGTCTGAGTGGTATGTGTACACTAACGGTACAGTCTGACTGGTATGTGTACACGGAAACGGCACAGTCTGAGTGGTATGTGTACACTAACGGTACAGTCTGACTGGTATGTGTACACGGAAACGGCACAGCCTGACTGGTATGTGTACACTAATGGTACAGCCTGACTGGTATGTGTACACTAACGGCACAGCCTGACTGGTATGTGTACACTAACGGCACAGTCTGGCTGCTATGTGTACACTAACGGTACAGTCTGACTGGTATGTGTACACTAATGGTACAGTCTGACTGGTATGTGTACACTAATGGTACAGTCTGACTGGTATGTGTACACTAACGGTACAGTCTGACTGGTATGTGTACACTAATGGTACAGTCTGACTGGTATGTGTACACTAACGGTACAGCCTGACTGGTATGTGTACACTAACGGCACAGCCTGACTGGTATGTGTACACGGAAACGGTACAGTCTGACTGGTATATGTACACTAACGGTACAGTCTGACTGGTATGTGTACACTAACGGTACAGCCTGACTGGTATATGTACACTAACGGTACAGTCTGACTGGTGTGTGTACACTAACGGCACAGACTGTTAAGTGAACACAGTGGGCGGGATTTTCCGACAACCCGCCGGGTCAACGAGTCCCCAGGGGGCAACGTGAAACCTGCCCTGCCACTCCGACGCCGGCTGCCGTATTCTCTGGCGCCCGGTTTCGAGCGGGGGTGTGGATCACGCCACACCAGTCGGGGGCCGTTGGCAGCGGCCCCCTGGCAATTCTCGGGACCTCGATGGGCCGAGTGGTCATCGGTTTCTGGCCAGTCCTACCGGCGTGGATTGGACACGATCCCACATGGCGGGACCTCGCGGGTAAATTGGCTGGTGCGGTCCTCGGGACGGTGCGGGGGGATCTGATCCTGGGGGGGGGGGGGCCCACACGGTGGCCTGGCCCGTGATCGGGTCCCACCGATCCGCAGGCGGGCCTGTGCCGTGGGGGCAATCCTTCCTTCCGCGCCAGCCCCTGTAGGGCTACACCATGGCCGGCGCGGAGAAGACACCCCCCCCTGCGCATGCACCAGAATAAGCCGGCCTATCTACGCATGTGCTGAGCCACGCCGGCGGTTCTGCGCATGTGGTAACTCACACAATTCCGTCGGCGCTGGATGGTGCGGCGCCAACCCTTCCACCGCTGGCCTCGCCCCCAGACGTGCGAGGATTCCGCAACTTCCTGTTTGCCCAACGCCGGAGTGGTTCACGCCATTTTTTACGCTGCGTTGGGCCATCACCCCGATCCGGGAGAATCCCATCCTGTAACTCGAGAAGAATGAGGGGGGGATGTTGTAGAAACATATAGATTTAAGAAGGGGATTGATAAGATAGAAGCTGGGAGATTATTTCCACTGGCGGGTGAAACTAGAACTAGGGGGCATAGTCTCAAAATAAGGGGAAGTAGATTTAGGACTGAGTTGAGGAGGAACTATTACACCCAAAGGGTTGTGAATCTGTGGAATTCTTTGCCCAGTGAAGCAGTTGAGGCTCCTTCATTAAATGTTTTCAAGGTAAGTAAAGGAATTGAGGATTATGGTGAGTGGGTGGGTAAGTGGAGCTGAGTCAACAAAAAAATTAGCCATGATCTTATTGAATGGCGGAGCAGACTCGAGGGGTCAGATGGCCAATCCTGCTCCTAGTTCTTATAATCTTGTGTTAACTACACCATCAGATTGTGTAAGTACCACTGCACTGACTGCTATGTGCATTGTTACTGTGCACAGTGACGGGGTGCGTGTACAGTGTTACTGTGCAGAGTGACGGGGTGCGTGCACAGTGTTACTGTGCAGAGTGATGGGGTGCGTGCACAGTGTTACTGTGCAGAGTGATGGGGTGTGTGTACAGTGTTACTGTGCAGACTGGCAGGGTGCGTGCACAGTGTTACTGTGCAGAGTGATGGGGTGTGTGCACAGCGTTACTGTGCAGAGTGACGGGGTGCGTGTACAGTGTTACTGTGCAGAGTGATGGGGTGTGTGCACAGTGTTACTGTGCAGACTGGCAGGGTGCGTGTACAGTGTTTCTGTGCAGAGTGATGGGGTGTGTGTACAGTGTTACTGTGCAGACTGACGGGGTGCGTGCACAGTGTTACTGTGCAGAGTGATGGGGTGCGTGCACAGTGTTACTGTGCAGAGTGATGGGGTGTGTGTACAGTGTTACTGTGCAGACTGGCAGGGTGCGTGCACAGTGTTACTGTGCAGAGTGATGGGGTGTGTGCACAGCGTTACTGTGCAGAGTGACGGGGTGCGTGTACAGTGTTACTGTGCAGAGTGATGGGGTGTGTGCACAGTGTTACTGTGCAGACTGGCAGGGTGCGTGTACAGTGTTACTGTGCAGAGTGATGGGGTGTGTGTACAGTGTTACTGTGCAGAGTGACGAGGTGTGTGTACAGTGTTACTGTGCAGACTGACGGGGTGTGTGTACAGTGTTACTGTGCAGACTGACGGGGTGTGTGTACAGTGTTACTGTGCAGACTGACGGGGTGTGTGTACAGTGTTACTGTGCAGACTGGCAGGGTGTGTGTACAGTGTTACTGTGCAGAGTGATGGGGTGTGTGTACAGTGTTACTGTGCAGACTGACTGGGTGCGTGTACAGTGTTACTGTGCAGACTGACTGGGTGCGTGTACAGTGTTACTGTGCAGACTGACTGGGTGCGTGTACAGTGTTACTGTGCAGAGTGACGGGGTGCGTGTACAGTGTTACTGTGCAGAGTGATGGGGTGTGTGTACAGTGTTACTGTGCAGAGTGATGGGGTGTGTGCACAGTGTTACTGTGCAGACTGGCAGGGTGCGTGTACAGTGTTTCTGTGCAGAGTGATGGGGTGTGTGTACAGTGTTACTGTGCAGACTGACGGGGTGCGTGCACAGTGTTACTGTGCAGAGTGATGGGGTGCGTGCACAGTGTTACTGTGCAGAGTGATGGGGTGTGTGTACAGTGTTACTGTGCAGACTGGCAGGGTGCGTGCACAGTGTTACTGTGCAGAGTGATGGGGTGTGTGCACAGCGTTACTGTGCAGAGTGACGGGGTGCGTGTACAGTGTTACTGTGCAGAGTGATGGGGTGTGTGCACAGTGTTACTGTGCAGACTGGCAGGGTGCGTGTACAGTGTTACTGTGCAGAGTGATGGGGTGTGTGTACAGTGTTACTGTGCAGACTGACGGGGTGCGTGTACAGTGTTACTGTGCAGAGTGACGAGGTGTGTGTACAGTGTTACTGTGCAGACTGACGGGGTGTGTGTACAGTGTTACTGTGCAGACTGACGGGGTGTGTGTACAGTGTTACTGTGCAGACTGACGGGGTGTGTGTACAGTGTTACTGTGCAGACTGGCAGGGTGTGTGTACAGTGTTACTGTGCAGAGTGATGGGGTGTGTGTACAGTGTTACTGTGCAGACTGACTGGGTGCGTGTACAGTGTTACTGTGCAGACTGACTGGGTGCGTGTACAGTGTTACTGTGCAGACTGACTGGGTGCGTGTACAGTGTTACTGTGCAGACTGACTGGGTGCGTGTACAGTGTTACTGTGCAGAGTGATGGGGTGTGTGCACAGCGTTACTGTGCAGAGTGACTGGGTGCGTGTACAGTGTTACTGTGCAGACTGACTGGGTGCGTGTACAGTGCTATGAAGCTGTACTCAAGAACTCAATGGCAGCTGCTGCTTTCCGACCACAAGGACTCCCCCTGCTGATTAAAGCAGAATCTGGTGTTCAATATATAATTACAGTACTCAGATTGCATGAGAGAAGCATGCAATGTTTTTTCTTGGAAAAAAAGTCAGGTCACATTAGAGAAATACTTCATGCGAATGACATTGTGCAGACACGGGGCGAAGAAAACCTTCTTAAAACTGGTGAAATTCTGAGCTGATTTTGCAGCCAGCTACCCGATTGAACAAAAACGTCTCCATTCAGTGTTTATCGAGTGAAATCACGACATTATATCGAGGAGTCATTTCCTATTTGTGAAAGGTTTGAATTTGCAATCTTTTCCTTGCATTGATAGTTGATTAATTTCACAGTTAGTAGAATAATTCTAAACTTGATGATCCGTTTGCCCCTCAAAGATAATTCACGGAAAGCAAAGAAATGCAGATCCTGGAATTCTGAGTAAAAACCAGGAACACGGGAATTCTTGCCAACACCAACTTCCATTTAACATTCAGCAGCTTTAACCTACTGTAATGACCCAAGGTGCTCACAACAGCAACTATCAAATAAAGGATGACCAAATTAGGCAGCGTCTGTGAGGGAGAAACAGGCAGGTTATTGTTACAGCTACATAAAGATCCCTCTTAAAATGCCTTTTGAATTTTGATCTTGTCTATTCTCTATTTCCACCATTTCCTGTATCTGTCCCACCAATCAGATTAGGATAAGGTTGCTTCACTGGAGAGTGAAGGTCTCCATCATAGTTGTTGACATATTCATGGCGGGATTCTCCGTTTGAGAGGAGCGTCCAGGGTGCCACCCCCCCCCCCCTACCCCAGGGGACCGTCCAGGGTGCCACCCCCCACTCCCACCCCGGGGGACCGTCCAGGGTGCCACCCCCCCCCCCCCCCCCCATCCCGGGGGCAGTTGAATACATCTGAGTGTCTTGCTTGGCTATTTCCGAGGGGCATTTAAGAGTCAACCACATTGTTGTGGGTCTGGAGTCACATGTAGGCCAGACCGGGTAAGGACGGCAGATTTCCTTCCCCAGAAGAACATAAGTGAACCAGATGTGTTTTCATGACAATCGACAATTGTTTCATTGTCACCATTAGACTTTTAATTCCAGAAATTTTATTGACTTTAAATTCCACCTCCATCATGGTGGGATTTGAACCCATCTCCCCAGATAATTACTCTGGGTTATTTGGACAGTGACAATACTGCGACGCCACCTCATCCCCATTTTTATCTAATTTTTGTGACACCTAATCACCGCTCAAACAGACATACTGGGCAGGATTCTTCGAAAACTGGCAGGGCGGGCAACTCCGGCGCGAAGGAGTGGCGTGAACCACTCCGGCGTCAGGCCGCCCTGGAGGTGCGGAATCCTTCAGGCGCTAGGCCACCACCGGAGTGGTTTGCACCGCGCCAACCAGCGCCGAAGGGCCTCTGCCAGCCGGCGCAAGTTGGCACATGCGCGGGAGCGCCAGATTATACTGGCACCATCCCAGGGCATGCGCGCGCGCGGGGGGGGGTTCATCTCCGCACCGGCATCGCGGAGGAATAGAGTACCCCTTCTGCACAGGCCCGCCTGCGGATCGGTGGGCTCTGATTGCGGGTCAGGCCACGATGGGGGCACCCGCCGGGGCCAGATCCCCCCGCGACCCCCCGAGGACCCCGGAGTCCACATCCCGGACCTTGTCCCGCCGGCAAATACCTGTCGTAACATACGCCAGCGGGACCGGCCGAATGTGGGCGGCTACTTGGCCCATAGCGGGCCGGAGAATCACCGGGCGGCAGGGGCGGCTCAAGGCACCGGCAACTCGGGCAGTCGCCCGGGGCGCCATGTGCTAGGGGGCGCCAGAGACTCGGGTCCGGCGCATGCGCAGTTGGGCAGGTGCCAACCAGCGCATGCGCGGTGGCCGCCCTCCCCAGGGCGCCCCCCCCCCGCCCCCCCGCCGGGTCCGCCCCCCCCCCCCCCCCCCCCCCCCCCCCCCCCCCCCCCCCCCGCCGGTCATAATATAAAATATGACAATTTCTTACATCCATCGCACTATATTTTGAATGACATTTGCTGATGTCCAAATTTCAATCAGGTTTTCATGTAATGTCTGAAAACACAGTTATATGAATATTGGAGTGCTATATACTTGGGAATCATATGGACCCAGAAAATATATCCTTGTTCTAAGAATACTTGCAGTAGACTAAATAATTTGCCGTCTCTTTGCTATTTTTGGCTCAGGAATCCTTTTCCAGCTCTCAAAGGTTTAAACTCTAATCTCAGGAGAAAATGCCAGTATTTCAATCTGCTCTAAGAGTTAATCCGATTACTCATATTAACTAACTTTAATTAATAGTTACAGACTATTAATCAATTTTGATTAAACAAGGCCACAACTACTCTTATTTATAGAAAATCAAAGATAGCGACAGCCGATAGTTCCTTAGGTAAAGTCTGTTGCGTATTTAGATACAAAAAGCAAAGGGCAAGTTTCCAGACCATAATAAACTCTTCAGATAATGTCATAAACCATGAAAAGAAAGTTGTTCTAATTTATGAGCATGAAGATACCTGGAGCCTGAGTCATATAAATGTAATAAATATATGTATAAATTAAATATAATATCTAAAAACATGGATAGATACTCTTCTCCTGAGAATACTTTTATCACTGAAGTATTACAATTACTGTTATACTTCTGACCACTCATTGTCAATGTTGCCACTGTTTGTGTTGTAGGTTGGTGCGGATTCTGGTTTGACAACATTCAAACTGGTGTTTATGGGGTCAGTGTTAATATGGTCCATTCAGAGACAGATCACAGGCGCGATTCTCCGACCCCCCACGCCGGGTGGGAGAATCGCAGGGGTGCCGGGCGATTCCTGCCACGCTTCCCTGGCAACCGCACACGATTCTCCCACCCCCCCCAAAACGGCGTGCCGAATTTTACGACAGACCGCTCAGAGAATCACCGCTCGCCGTTTCTAAAGGTCCAGCGGCGATTTTCCGGCCCGCATGGGCCGAGCGGCCTGCCCAATCTGACCGGTTCACGCCGGCGCCAACCACACCTGGTCGCTGCTGGCGTGAACAGCGCGCGAACGCTGCGTGTGCGGCCTGTGGGGGGGGGGGGGGGGGGTGGGAGGGGGGTGGGAGGGAGGATCGAGCACCAGGGGGGTGCTCAGGAGGGGTCTGGCCCGCGATCGGTGCCCACCGATCGGCGGGCCGGCGTCTCTAAAGGACGCACTCTTTTTCCTCCACCGCCCCGCAAGATCAATCCTCCATGTCTTGCGGGGCGCCCCCGGGGAGGACAGCATCCGCGCATGCGCCGCCGGCTGCATCATTTATGCGGCGCCGCTTTGACGCGGGCACCAAGGCCCGGCGCGCGAAATTGACGCGGCGCCGCTCCCTCCATACCCATCCTATCCATGTATTTGTCAAGATGCCTTTTGAACGGCGTTAATGTATCTGCTTCCACAACCTCCCTTGGCAACGCGTTCCAGCCACTCACCACCCTCTGCGTAAAAAAACCACATCTCCTCTAAACTTTGCCCCACGGACCTTAAACCTATGCCCCCTGGTGACTGACCTCTCCATCCTGGGAAAGAGTGCCTGCCCATCCACTCTATCCATTCCCCTCATCATTTTGTAGACCTCTATCAGGTCGCCCCTCAACCTCCGTTCTGGAGGAAGGATCAGAATGAAAGGTTTCCAAATTTGCCAATGAGATAAAAATAGGTGGAAGGGCACATTGTGATGAGGATGTTGTGATTCTGTAATGGGCAGCACAGTAGCACAATGGGGAGCACTGTTGCTTCACAGCTCCAGGATCCCAGGTTCGATTCCCGGCTTAGGTCACTGTCTGTGTGGAGTCTGCTCGTTCTCCCCGTGTGTGCGTGGGTTTCCTCCGGGTGCTCTGGTTTCCTCTCACAGTCCAAAGATGAGCGGGTTAGGTGGATTGGCCATGATAAATTGCCCTTAGTGTCCAAAAAGGTTGGTTGGGGTTCCTGGATTACGGGGGTAAAGTGGAGGTGTGTGCTTAAGTAGGGTGCTCTTTCCAGGGGCCATGCAGACTTGATGGGCCAAATAGCCTCCTTCTCCACTGTAAATTCTATGATTCTATGATATGGATAGGTTGGGCAAAAACCTGGAAAATGGAGTTGTGTGGGGAAATGTGAGGTCATGCACTTGGGTAGGAGGAATAAAAAGGTAGGTTATTAACTAAATGTAGAAAGACTGCAGGTGAGGGAAGTACAGAGGGATCTAGGTGTTCAAGCGAATAAATCACCAAAAGCTAGCAGGCAGGCCCAACATGTCGTTAAGAAGCCAAACTGCAGTTTGGCCTTTGTTGCAAAGGGGTTGGAGTTTAAAAATACGGCGGTTTTGTTGCAATTGTACAGGGTGTTGGTGAGGCCACATCTGGAATACTGCGTACATTTCTGGTCCCCTTGCCTAAAAAAAGGATACAGTAAGATTGGAGGTACTGCAGGAGATTCACCGGGCTAATTCCTGGGATGAGGAGAGGGTTGGCCTATGAAGAGAGATTAAATAGTCTGGGCCTGTATTCCTTGAAGTTCCGAAGAGTGAGGGCTGATCTTATTCAACATATAAGATCCTGAGGGGGCTGACAGGATAGATTGTGAGATGTTTTCACTGGTGGGAGGGTCTTGAACAAGGGGACATCGATACAAGATAAAGGGCCAATGATTTAAAACTGAGATGAGTAGAAATTCCTTCTGGCAGAGGGTGGGGAATCTCTGGAATTCTTTGTTCCAGAGGGAGGTGGGGGTGGGATTATCAGAAGTATTTAAAGTGGAGGTGGATAAAAATAGATGGATTGAGGAATCGAGGTTGTGGTGAAATGGCACAGACAAGGGGCGTGATTCTCCGCTCCCCACGCCGGGTGGGAGAATCGCGGGAGGGCCGGGCGACTAATTTCACGCCCCCCTGGCGCTCCCCGCGATTCCCTCACCCCGAACGGCGATTCTCCGACGCGGATGGGCCGAGCGGCCTGCCATTCGCGTCCGTTTCACGATGGCGGCAACCACACCTGGTCGCTGCCGTCGTGAACATGGGCGTCAAAGGCCTGTTTGAAGCTTGTGGGGGGCGGAGAGGGGAGTGAGTACCACGGCCGTGCTCAGGAGGGGACTGGCCCGTGATCGGTGCTCACCGATCGTCAGGCCAGCGTCTCAAAGCGACGCACTCTTTCCCCCTCCACCGCCCTGCAAGATCAAGCCGCCACGTCTTGCGGGGCAGCGGAGGGGAAGACGGCCACCGCGCATGCACGGGTTTGAGCCGTCAGCCGTCGTAGCGTCAGCCGCGCATGCGCGGGTTGGAGCCAGCCAACCTGCGCATGCGCAGCTGACGTCACATAGGCGCCGCTGTCGCGTCATTCTCGGCCCGCCACCTTGACGCAAGCATCAAGGCCCGGCGGCCGAGAATAACGGAGCGCCGTTCCTAGCCCCCCGGGTGGGGGTGAATACAGTGAGAGGAGCGGCCTCCGAGGCCGTCGTGAAACTCGGCCGAGTTCACTGCGGCCTTCCCGATTTTTCCCGGGAGCGGAGAATTCCGTCCAAGCAGTTGAGGTTGGCCTAGATCAGCCATGATCGTGTTGAATGGCGGTGCAGGGTTGAAGGGTCTGGTGGCCGATTCCTGCTTCTATTTCTTGTGTTCCTGTGAGCCCATCTCTGGAATACACCCAGCCCCCCCCCCGAAATGAAAATCCCTCCTGTACAATCCCTCTTGTGCAGGCACTTTATCACGAGGCGGGCACACTTAGACACAGCTTGCCTCTCAGATCAAAATCCAGTCTATTGAGACTGGAGACATTGAATGCACAGAAGGGCACCAATCGGCCCATCAGGTTCATGCTAGCTCTTTGCAGAGCAATCCAGTCAGTACCACTGCCCGCTTGTTTCCTGTAGGTTTATTTCCTTCAAACGGACATCCAATGTCCTTTCAAAATCATTGATCATTTCCGCTACTGCTGCTCTCATGGACAGTGAGTAGAATGATCTGGATCAATAACTGAGCTGATGACCTAAACCCACTCCTATGGCGAGGAAAGGTAAGTTTCAGCATCTGTATTTAACTGATCCCAATATCCAGAGGGGAAAAGGGAGGTGGTAATCAATGGGCTGAAGAAAGAGGTGTTAAAACAACAGAAGTTGCATCATTTAGAATTTCCATGTGCTACCAATTTCAGAGTAAGAGGTAAAAGAACTTGCTCCCTCCCATCATAAACACAACAAAATAAAGAGAGAATCTTTTCCAATGGGTATTCAATATAATTAATAAGAACATGTGGACATCTGGAACGATATCATAAATTCAGTGACTGCTGTTGAGCAGGTTAATTGGACTGTGCAGAATAAATTACACTGAATAACGCAGGAAAAAATTATCCGAAGCTCCCATCTGTTACTGATCAGCTGCTAACATTTCTGAATTTTTGTCGGCAGTATTGTGCGGTTTGATGTTGAATTGAATGGTTATATGGTTTAGAGTCTAAAATCCTGTAAAAAATGTCTGTACTTCTGTCCAGCAAATGTTTGCGGCCCAGATTCCCCAGCCACAAGGGTCCACGTTTCGTTAGCAAGCCGTGGAATGTGTCAAATCAAAGGAGATCCAAGTTTGAAATTGCTTAATGGGATTTGGTTGCCAATTTATTTTTGTACTAATATGCAATATTTTTAGCATTGGACGTGATCTTGTGAAGCAAAGAACTCTGGCTCCTGAAGGGACAGCAGGGCAAGGATTAATTTACAAAGTTTGAATGTATTTAGATGTGGAGCCCCACAATAGAACACTCCCAGTGCACAACTGAATGAGAAAGCTGTATTAAATGGGCTACAGTGCTGAATCTTTCCAAACAAAGATCATAGCGAGCTGGTGGGGATGAGAAAATATCAGCCATGCTTGAATGGCAGAGCAGACTTGATGGGCCGAGCGGCCTAATTCTGCTCCTATATCTTATGGTCTTCTGGTCTTATGGTGTTGTTTGTTATTTATGTTCTAACGTATGCCCCAAATTGTGATTTGGACTGTAACCTTCTAATCTCCCTAAACCACAGAGTCTTTTGGAAGAGATGATAAAGCGAGATCCTGTCTGCTCCCTCATGTGGATGTAAATGATCCCATGACATTATTTCAAAGGGAGATTATCTTGGGCGTCCTGCCCAATGTTCATCCCCCAGCGAACAACACTGAGAAAAGCAGGTGACCTGATCATTGTCCTCTTGCTGTTTGGGGGAATTGCTGTGTGCAAATTGGACACAGCTTTTTCGACATCATCATAGACGACACATCATCGGCAGTAAAGTGCTTTGGATTAAGCTGAAATTGTGAAAGGTGCCATATAAATGCAAGTCTTTCATTTCAGTATGGGTGAAAGAGGGAGAAACTCAAGTGATGCTCAATCCAGCTGCGCTAGCAGCCTTTGCTTTGAATATCAGTGACGTTTCCATCTCCAAAACTTCCGCAACTCTTTGTGGGGTCAGACTGGGCTGCACGGTTGATGAAAAATGAAAATGGCTTATTGTCACGAGTAGGCTTCAATGAAGTTACTGTGAAAAGCCCCTAGTCGCCACATTCCGGCGCCTGTCCGGGGAGGCTGTTACGGGCTGATGTGAGTAATAGTGTGGCTGGCATCATGTCAATAAGATATATCTGGTTTTGAAGACAGCAGACTTACAGACAATGGTCCGACATGCCAATCCTCTGCTATTAAAGTGTGTGACACATTGAAGAGAGTTTAATATTAATGGTTGTTGCAGTTGGACAGAGTGTAAATAGGAAGATTATCCTGGATGTCCCTGTGGAATGTTCTTGTCACATCAGGAGGAAGGGAATTATATCAAGGAAATCCTATTTCCTTTTGGTGAAAGTACACCAAGGGGATGTGTTGTAAAGGGCTCAGGGTTCAAATAAAACCCCACACGTTTGTGATGTGGGTTTGAACTCTTGTGGATTTATAACAGACATTTAATTTGTCATTTCCCAACAATAGAAATAAAATCAGATTTGGAACTTCTACATCATGTTACTGCATTTCAATGTATACGGCACTATTCTACTAACAAGAGTTCTATTTTTTATTCATTCATTGGGATATGAATGAATGGGATACTACTGTATTAGCCAGCTCACCATCAGGGCGTGATTCAACAGAAAACAATTAAAGTCCGTTTTTGGTCATGTTTGGCAGGGTGTTTCTTGGTGGCCGCCATGCCGGGATTCACCCCGCTATTCACTGGCACTTTGCTGGTTTTTTGGGTCTCGAGGCAATTCCCCCCTCCACCAAGGCTTCACTTTAGTTTATTTGCTGCTCAGTAGCTGAGCTCGCTGGCAGGAATTCCCCCTCGCAGATCGGAGTGCCACTGTGATTGGCAGCCACGATCTCGACATGCCCTCCCCTTTCAGGCCCACCCGCTTTCTAACACACACTCCCTTGAACACTGGCTCTCACAGACACACTCAGTCTGACTCACACTCACTCAGTCACTCACTCACTGTAACATTCACTCTCACACACTCATTGTCACACATGCTCACCCTCACACACTCACTCTCACACACCCTCATTCACTCATTCACATGAGTGCTCATAAACACTCACTCACACAAACACGCTGAATTGCGCCCATTGTCTTTAGGATGGTGGTCCCGGGTGAGCAGCCTCCCTTTCATTGACTTCCTCTTCCTCTGGAGGGGGTATCTAATCTCATAGAAAATAGAAGCAGGAGGAGGCCATTCGACCCTTCCATTGAGCAACCATTCTATCCCCAACAACACAGCTGAAATCAGCAGCTCACCAGATGTGTGAATCTTGGGGGGGGTCTGCACCCATCTCTCGGATTTCCTCCGGGTGCTCCGGTTTCCTCCCACATGTACCGAAAGACATGCTTGTTAGGTGAGTTGAACATTCTGAATTCTCCCTCCGTGTACCCGAACAGGCACTGGAGTGTGGCGACTAGGGGATTTTCACAGTAACTTCATTGGAGTGTTAATGTAAGCCTACTTGTGACAATAAAGATTATTCTTTTAAAAATGTTTTAATTTAAATGGCCGATGCGTAACTAGTTTTTACATCCAATTTTCAGAGCAACATAGAAAAACAATTTTTAAAAATGTATTTACAGACACATCAGCCAAAATATAACTGAAGACTTAGGGTCAGCAATCGCTCTGCAAGTAATTAGTTGACCAATATAATCAAGCTCTGTAAAACGGCATTCCAATAACATGTCACTTGTTTTGTCGAGTGATTTGAGTTTTTCAATTATCCTGCTTCAGTTTACTTGTTGTATAAATTGAAAATGTAATAAATACACATCATGCTGACGTGTGTTCCTTTAATTTTCATAAATCATGCCCAGTTTGAGAAATTCTTTCAAAATTTAATTAAAAGTCAATCATTTGCAAAAACATAATGGCCCAGTTGCCGCAAATGTTATTGTTCCAGGTTCCACTGAATTCCTCTTGATTTTGCTCCGACCTGTAGTAATTAAGTACAACAATGGCACAGTCTGTGGAATAGTCGCACAAATCAAATATCGCCACGACTGAGCCGACACAGACTACATTTGACCATAAATTACCATTCACTCACATTGTCCAGGAGCTGTGTCCATTGAAGGAATTCATTACTTGCCTGCAGTTGCAATACCCACCTGTACCAGGTGTGAAAAATAATCATTCAAACTGCAACAGGTGATGATGCATCAGTCAGTGCAGAGCAGCTTTCTAACTGTGGTAAATGAAGTATTGGATTATTGTGATAACGTATTTATTTGCACTTACAAACGTTTCAGATGTTTCTTAGTGATGTCATTTATTCCTCCACCACTTGATCCCAAGCACATTAATTGGCGAGGGATTTGGAAATGACAAATGTCCCCCAGCCAGATACTGGTGAGAAAACAACTGTATTGATCTAAAATCAAAGGCTTGCATTTATATAGTAACTTTCACAACCTCAGGTTGTCCTATATAGATGATAAAGTGCAGCTGAAGTCTATCACTGTTGTAAAGTAGGAAACGAGGCAGGCAATTTCTTCCCAGCAAAATCTCATAAACAGCAATATGCTAACATCCAGAGTATTTATTTCAGTTGTTGGATTAGGGATGAGATATTGGCCAGGACTCTGGGGATATCTACCCAGCTCTTCTTCAAATTGTATCATCGGATTGTTTACATCCCCCAGAGAGGACAGTCAGAGCCTCAGTTTAAAGTTGCACAAATTGTGATCTATCGGCCTCGCCGCTCCTGACTCGGGTCACGTGGCCTCTCGGGGGATTTACCCGCCTCGCCTCACAAAATCTAATGAAATCTTGCAAGGCGCTATGATCTGGATGCCGCCCATTGAGGTCGAGATGGGGATTTGTATATTCCAGTCAGTAGTTAGTCTCACTTGAATATGTCTACGCTGGACCCAGCCAGCGCCCGGGGTCAAGTGACCTTGCCTCAGAGACCCCGTGCGGGAGCCATTTTGCACTGCTTTCCACAAACATGGACCCCTGGGGGAATCTCCGAGCTGATGGGGGGGCCCTGGGTGGCACCCCAATCTCTCCCTGCACTGGCAAGTGGAAATGGGACTAGGTGCAGCCTGAGCTGGGCATTTCCTCGCAAAGGCCCGGAAATGAATCAGGGTGCTGTTTAATAGCGGTGTTGTTCTTGACACTTCCAGAGCAAGGTAAATGTGCCTGACACGGGTCCCGGTTTCAATTCCATTAAGCCGATATCTCCAGCCGTGCAGCAGAGGCTCCCTCAGTGGCTGCACTGGAGTTTCAGCTCAGAATCTCTGCTCAAATCTCTGGAATAAAACTTGGGCTCATCACCTTTGAACTCAGCAGAGAGTGCTAAGTGCTGCAGCCTGGCTGACCCCTTAAATATCTGTTTAAAGGAAGAGAGTGGATTGATCCCTTAGAGAACGAAAGTGGGGAAACTAACACTGTAAAACAAGGAAACGTGAGAAACTTTGTGAGTATTTTTATCTGTTGTCACAGCAGAAGACACTAAAAGTATCACACAGCTAATAGCAAATCAAGGCGGAAAAGCAAGAGAGGAACTTAAAATAATGATTGTCACCAGTGAAAAGGTTTTAATTCCTTCATGGGATGTGGGCATTGTTGGCTGGGCCAATGTTTGTTGTCCATTCCACAGTGCTGTTGAGAAGATGGTGGTGAGCAGCCATCTTGAATGATTGCAGTGAGGTGCAGGGAGAGCCACAGTGTTGGCCTCTTTGAAAATGGCTCGAGATCAGGACTGTGTTGCTGAACCACATGGTAGCCGTGGCCGCTGACACCCAATTACAGGTACGTCTGCCTTCAATCCCGACGCAGACTTCAACTGAAAATTCGACATCTGCAAAGGGACGTGGAGAGGTGGAGTGAGTGGGTAAAAATTCGACAGATGGAGAGTAATGTGAGCTTGTCTACTTTGGTCGGATGATTATTATTTATATGGAGACTGCAGAGTGGTGCAGTAAAAAGGGACCCGGCTGCCTTTTGACATGAATCACAAAGAGTCAGCATGTAAGATGTACACAATTATGAGGGTGAGAGATAGAGTGGAGAGGATGAAATTATCTTCCTTAGTGGGGAATTCTAAAGCCAGGAGTTTATTGAGGTTTGCTGACTTCTTCAATGCAGTCAGATTTAGAAGGTATTGCAATTATTTTGAGGTTCTGCTTTGCTAATTAATTAAAGGTAGATCTGGCTTCTTGAATCGAGTAACACTGATTCTGAAAGAGCGAGAGCGTCCATCAGTCTGCTTCCTCGGCTGAGGACTTTTTGCCACCACCTGCGTCACTTGCAATCTCTCTGAAGCGGCTAGCCAGCTTTGTCGTGAAATACTTCGCCCAGAAAGTTTGTGTGTGTCCGTCTATGGCAGGCATTGTTCAAATATCCAGCACTTTGCATTTTTAATGCCTCTTCCTTTGACAGCTATGTGTTTCGATGGATGTCTGAATTATAGAAAAGGTCTCTCTCTTCACACTTCCCTGAGAATGATTTGTTAGTTCCTCACCTTGACCTTGGAAGGTGGACTTGTCCTTTTTAAAGCAGTTTGCCTGCCTCTGTTCAAATAGCAAAATTTCCTTTCGGTTGAAAAATCATATTTTCAAGAATTAAAGGGGCATAGCCTCGTGACAACACCTGAGTGATTTACTCGCTTTGGAAGCAATTCAGACTATGTTCTCTCGGCTGATTCCTGGGATAGAGGGATTGTTTAGCATGGGAAAATCGAGCAGATTGGGCCTATGCACACTGGAGTTTCGAAGAATGAGAGGAGCTGGTATTGAAACATTTAATATTCCTAACATCCTTGATAGGGGAAATGCCTGTTGGGAAATCTAGAACCAGGTGGGGGCGGGGGGCACAGTTTCAGAATAAGGGCCGGGATTCTCCCCTACCCGGCGGGGCGGGGGGTCCCGGCGGGATGGAGTGGCGTGAACCACTCCGGCGTCGGGCCGCCCCAAAGGTGCGGAATTCTCCACAACTTTAGGGGCCAAGCCCAAACCTTGAGGAGCTAGGCCCGCGCCAGAGTGGTTGGCGCCCCGCCGGCCGGTGGGAAAGGCCTTTGGTGCCACACCAGGCGGGGCCGAAGGGACTTCGCCGGCCGACGGATGTCCCGCATGCGCCGGAGCGTCAGCGGCTGCTGACATCATCCCCGCGCATGCGCAGGGGAGGGGGTCACTTCCGCATCCACCATGGTGAAGACTATGGCGAACGCGGAAGGAAAAGAGTGCTGCCACGCCACATGCCTGCCCGCCGATCGGTGGGCCCCGATCGCGGACCAGGCCACCGTGGGGGGCACCCCCCGGGGCCAGATCGCCCTGCGCCCCCTCCAGGACCCCGGAGCCCGCCCGTGCTGCCTGGTCCCGCCGGTAAGGTAGGTAGTTTGATTCCCGCCGGCGGGACCGACATGACAGCAGCGGGACTTCGACCTATCGCGGGCCGGAGAATCGCCAAGGGGGGGGCCCGCTGACAGGCGCGGCGCGATTCCTGCTGCCACCGAATCTCTGGTGCCGGAGACGGCGGGGGCGGGATTCACGCCGGTTCCCGGTGATTTTCCGACTCGGCGGGGGGTCAGAGAATCCCACCCAAGGAGTCTCCTATCTAAGGTGGAGATGAGGATGAAATTCTTCTCACAGTGGATCCTTAATCTTTGGAATTCTGTACTCCAGAGAGCAGTGGAGGCCGGGCTATTGAATTAGAAAATGTTTTGATCTACAAGAGAGTCGAGGGTTATGGGGGGAAGGCAGAAGAGTGGCCATTATCAGATTAGCCAAGATTTTATTGAATGGCAGAGCGGGCTTGAGGGGCTGAATGGCCTAGTTCTTCTTTTATTTAGTTTTTATGTTGTATCGCATTAATTCTCATTCTTGAAAGTTGTTCATTAAACACAGTAGACAAATATCTTGCTTCTTACTTCATTGAATTGTTTTCATCCTTATTCAATGCTGACCTGAATGGAATAATTTCCTCCACGTGCAGCCTTTTTGTGAAGTTAATGATACTCATTGGAATTTCGCGAACCACTTTGAAACCTGTTAAAATGCAAGGCTTCAAATTAACACGACCCACAACAACTGAAATCTGTAACCGTAACTTTGACTTTGAGTTACAAATACTTTCTCCACGGTTCATATATACAATGCAGTTCAAATGGCAAAGATATTAGTAATCGAGAGTTACGAAATGTCTTGCTATCAGTGATTCACAAAATTTGTCTCTACATATTTTTTTTTGGAAGGCAACATTAACCTGTTTAAAACTGATGGGTTCACATTTTTATTTGAGTTGTTCTGGGGGGTGAGATCTTCTGGAGCTGGGGCCTGGACACATGTGATAGACAGTCAATGGGCCAGAAAGGATTGCACAGAATATAATCTCTACACATACAGCATTGAGGGCCTAAAAAAGTGAGGAATTTATAGATAAGAATTTGAGACTCAGAAACACACGACTATATTCAAACCCGCGTTACTTACAGCCCTCACCCATCTTTAAGTGCCTTGTCCATCCTGCTACGATCTTTCAAAACCTGGAAAAGTCTGCTCTCAAATCTCAAAATGGTTAAAAAAAAACTTGAATCTCCCATTGCCTTAAAAAAAACACCCTAATTAAACAAAATCCACCATTCAGGGAGCAGCATTTCCAATCCTTTAGCCCTGGGTTATTTAAACAAGTGAAGTCATTGTGATGAATGGTATCAGTAGCTGCTGTAACGGTACCTTACCTTTAATACATTGGCCCTTTAAGACCGGGCTTGGAACCCTGGTGGGCTCCGCCTCTGGCTCCGCCCACAGGAAACGGTATATAAGATGAGGCTCACTCGGCAGCATGTGATGAGCACACTTCTCGGCTGCTGTTCAGTTCTCTGATGATTAAAGCCTTTGAATTACCGATCTTCTCTCCTGTGTCGTAATTGAGGGTATCTCAGTCATATTGTCTCTGTGTACAGTTGTTGCTATTAGGAAAGTGTTAGTAAGAGCCTCATGGGCTGAGTAAAAGGAGCTTGTGGCCTGTATTTGTCTCACGGGCCACAAAACCACCACCAGAAAACCAGCCAAGAGAATTTCATATCAAAATGTTAACATATTAATTTCTAATACCAACGCAATGATTTGGGTGTGCCAAGCGCTTCAACCTACTACAGGGACCCGGCAACGACTCAGCACACACTTTTGTTCAACCTGATCAATTTACCTTTTACAGAAGCTTTCCATTGCTGCTGACCGCAGCTCTGAAAGTGCCAACAAATCTGGAGAGTAAATAAAATAGTTCTCCGCTCACCAAAAGTAGCAAATGTCACCCAGGAGGCAGATGTGGGCTTTTTCTTTAATGGTTGTATAAATACAAAGTAACTCACAGGCTCCTACTGTTATCGTTTTCAACATCCTTCTAAATTAGTCCAGCAACTGGGGAATATTGTGACTGTTAAATAGCTGGTGTTTGTGAATTTACAGCATTCTTGGTTTTGAAGAGAATCTGACAGCAGTAGAAATAACCCTGTTGCAGTGTTACCTCAAGTTGTCGCTCTGCGGGGTGAATACAACATTCCAGTTCTAGTCAAACTTCAGCATACTGCTTGTTTTGATTTGCTTGATACTCAATATTGCATGAAGCTTGGATATTGAACACCGGATAAAATAAACATTCCTGAAGAAGTCATTTTAGAATATAGAACAGTGCAGCACAGTACAGGCCCTTCAGACCACTATGTTGTGCCTAATTTATTTATCCTAATCTAAGATCAACCTAACCGACAATTTACTGCTGTCCATATGCCTGTCTAAGAGTCGCTTAAATTTTGTCACAGCTTTTTTTCTTGTACTCATCAGGAAAATCGCACGAATACCATTGTCAGGGAAACCAACCATTTCATACTGTACAACAAGAGTGTTGAATGATTAGTAATTGGAAACATTTGCCATGGAGAATGCACTGGTTAATGGTGACTGACCATTAACTACCAAGTGTTGTTCGAAAATTTAAACCAGGCAGATTGACTCTGATTGTTTAAGGTGTTGCCATGAGGAATGAACCAGTGAATGGCTATTCTGCCAGTGTTTTTGGCTGGACACACTGCTGGGAGGAGGGTTCCAGTGAACGGCTATTCAGCCAGTGTTTTTGGCTGGACACACTGCTGGGAGGAGGGTTCCAGTGAATGGCTATTCTGCCAGTGTTTTTGGCTGGACACACTGCTGGGAGGAGGGTTCCAGTGAATGGCTATTCTGCCAGTGTTTTTGGCTGGACAGACTGCTGGGAGGAGGGTTCCAGTGTGACAGACACATGAAGAAAATGATTGTGCTTTCTGGTGGCAGCAGCTCCGAGTGGTTCAGCTTCAACTTGTTTTGCAGCTGAGGGCAAGGCCAGAGCATGATGTAGTTTTGGAGGTTCTACATAAAGAGGTGCTGTACAAAGGAGTGGAGAGTGTCCCTAATAGGAAAGGTGAACATGTCTATCTTCCTGATCCCAGGAACAAATGAGGAAGGAACCGACTCAGATTTGTTCATTTTCCCGATACTGAGTGCACAGTCGGCGCAGCACCCAACAATGTTGGCTGCCTGCTCTCAAAGACATCAGGCGCAATTTAACGGGAAAAAGGATAGTCCTGTTTTGGTCGCATTTAGCAAGTGCCGGTATTAAACTGAACTCCGCTTTCTTTCCCTCGGTGAGGAAGGCCCCACTCAGGTCACACCCACCTCATTTCCAGCACTGAGCTGAGCCTGTAGGTGCAGGAAAATATTGGGGGGTCATTTTTCAACCTTGTTCCAATCTCTCAACCCCTTCCCCTTCATCCGGCCCCTGGGGCCCCTCATGCCATAAGCTGTGTGTTATGGGATCCTCGAGCACCACCCCCCCCCCCCCCCCCCCCCCCCCACTGCACCTCATAAGGGTAGGGCACACCCAGGCCCGATCCTTGGCACCTGGGCACCTTGTCACTGCCATCCTGGCACACTGGCAGTGCCCCTAGCAGGGTGACACTGGCACGATGCCTCGGTGACAGTGCCAAGGTGCCTGGGTGGCAGCAGGAGTGCCAGAGTACCTCCCTGCCCAGACCCCAAACACCCTGGGGTCTCCGATGGCCTGGGGAGACACTCCCCCCCCAGGTACTGTTAACACTTTGTCCCCGGCTGTGTGGACCAGTGCTAAACAGTCCATGGTGAGGTGTCCCAGGTTGGGTATTCGGCCCAGGCTCTGGGAGAATCCGGCGCAAAACATATTTAAGTGAGCTGAACTGCTTACATAACCTAAATCTTCATGGTGGGATCCTTCTCGTTAGATCTTGCAAGGCATTCTGAGCATTGCATATCTCGCGAGAGGCCACTCGCGAAATTTAACGGCCACTTTTTGTGTCACAGGGTCGGGCGCGGTGTGGCCGTTCAATCGCGTCCATCAGCACTAGTGATGTCTAGCAGCAGGGGCGGAAATCTCCATTCCTGTGGCTAAGTGCCGGCATCAACGGAGAATCCGCAGATGATTCACGACCGGAATATCGGCACGAACCCCTCACCGATTCTGGTACCTGTGAGGGGCTAACATCTGCGCCACGTGGAACACCCGCGGATCGTACGGAAAACAGCTGGAGACCCGCCTGCCCCGAATCCGGCATCGGAAGCCATTCTCCGTCCGATCGCCAATCCCGATTTTGGGCTACAGAGAATTGCGCCCCACATTCTTTATACTTTTGTGAAAAGATGGCATTGGTTTTCTTGCATCGCACAATGGTATAAACCATACACACTGGTTTATAATTTAATCAAAGATGCTATACAGAGCGAAGCACTGTCTGTGAAAGATGCTGTCATATTTTGGATAACTTCTATCAGTGTGTGATTCCCATTTCTGTCTCCACTTGAGATCATTGCATCCCCTCCCCCCACTCAAACAAATTGGCATTGATCCCAAGGGATTTAAAGGTGAAGTGTGATATTAGTAACGATGCTTTAATGGATTGTGCATCAATCTAAAAAAAATCCTCCATCTGCTATTTTAACAAAGACACTTGTGCATTGATATCCCTTTGTGCGCTATTCATAAACCTATCTTTAATGAATAGCTCTATGTATTATAGAGGAGTCTCTCCATTGTATACATGGAGATCAGAAAAACTATTTTGTTTCAGATGACCTAATGTGTTTCTTGAAATGACAAACAGGCAAATGTGATATGAATGTGTTATCATGTTACTGCTATTAATCAGCAAGCTTTCAACCTGCGAGCATTTTGTTCACTGCTGGTGACCCGAGATGGCTTATTTGTCGGCATTGTTGATCTGTCACACTGTACTGATCAACAACTATTAGCAGATTAAATATGATGTAATCCCATAAGTGGCATTAATACTGTGAGCAAATATCTACATGGTGATGAATGATAAGAATTCTTGGTCTGCCATTGTTAATTATAACAAGCTCATGAAGTGTGAACAAGTCTTTCATTGAAAGAATTATCCCAAATACCTCAGAACTTCACAATGCTGCCGAGCACATTCATTCTCCAATGTTTTTTCACTGATTTTCGACAGTCAAAAATGCAGGTGAGATCTTAACATTAATGCAGCAGTTTGAATCTTACTGCAAGATGTTGATGTGTTCGTGTTTTAGTGGGGCGCAAGATGCAAGCGAATAGTTGACTCTAATTGTGAATGGTTGTCTTTATTTTAGAATTGAATTCAGTATATTAGATATTCAGCAGAACAGTTGCAAATGCAGATAAAATTGGTGCAAATATAATGCAACAATCAGATCTGGTTAAAGCTTGTTATTAGAATAACAGTAAATATCGCAACCTGTGACTGGTCAACACTCTGACCCTGTGTTCAGTAAATCTGGCCACCTTCAGAAAGTGTCGGCACTTTCACACAAATGAGTCTGTGAAGGAGGAGACTGAGACACTCAATGGATGAAATGTCATCAAAAAGCAGATGGGATAATCGTGAATTAGTCAATGGTGTTCACAGCCTGCAGTTCATTACAGATCAATGATTCAGTAGCCCGGTATAGTGCAAAACCCAAGGTTCAAGCGCCTGCCTTGGATGTAATGACAGTGGCTAAATTCCCTACCACCTGATGCCTCAACGTGAACGACGATCGAGCGGAAAATCAGGCGTCCAGCCAAAATTCAGGTTCGCACCCGATGCCGAATCGCGATGTCCGGTACGCCTTTGATGGTGGTAACAAGGTTCACGCCCCTCACTGGGGCAAAACCAGCATTTATATTCATTTAAATGTGACTCGCGGGTTCGACCCTGTATCCTCCGGGCCCCCGCGATGCTCCACCCCTCTCAGGCGGAAGTCACGTGAGCGCGATTTACTCCAGCATTTACAAACGGGGCTGGGGGCCACGGCTGCTGAGGGGGAGACAAGGTAAACAAAGTGTGAAAACCTGTACCGCTTGCTGGGGTCGGGGAGAGTAGCAGGGAGCAATGTGCTGACCGCTCCTTGGATTCGGGCTGTCCCCCTCGGGATTGGGGTCGCTCCTCGGGATGGGGGTGTTCCCCGCGGAATCAGGGGGGGGGGGGGGGGGGTCTGGCTCAGACCCTCATTGCTGCAGTCTGTGTTTTAAATGCAGCCTTTTGTACAAGTTCCAGGCCCCAGGCTGCTCACTCTGCTGACTGCTCACTGTATCCTGTAAATGTTCACAAAGTCTCAGGTCATTTGGGAGCCCACCCAGGCTGCCCCCATGGAATCCCTCAGACCCCGGCTGACCCATCACCGGGATGGGCGTGGCCAAGCTCAATCAGTGACCCACCAGCTGCTGCCACTCCTCAGTTCACTCATTAGAAGCTCAGCCCCACTGCAGGGGAATAGCAGAGCTCACCCCAAACAAACAATACATGCACCATGGCCATTGGCACCCTCCCTGGCACACACCCTCCTCAACCCCTCCACCCTCTACACCCACTCCAGCCTCTACACCCACACCCCCTCCACCCTCTACACCCTCTACACCCACACCACCTCCACCCTCTACACCCTCTACACCCCCATCCACCCTCTACACCCACACCCCCATCCACCCTCTACACCCACACCCCCATCCACCCTCTACACCCACACCCCTCAACCCCTCCACCCTCTACACCCTCTACACCCCCATCCACCCTCTGCACCCACACCCCCAGCCACCCTCTACACCCACACCCCCAGCCACCCTCTACACCCACACCCCCAGCCACCCTCTACACCCACACCCCCTCCACCCTCTACACCCACACCCCCAGCCACCCTCTACACCCACACCCCCTCCACCCTCTACACCCACACCCCCTCCACCCTCTACACCCACACACCCTCCACCCTCTACACCCACACACCCCTCAACCCCTCCACCCTCTACACCCTCTACACCCACTCCCCCATCCACCCTCTACACCCACACCCCCTCCACCCTCTACACCCTCACCACATCCACCCCCTCCACCCTCTACACCCACACCCCCATCCACCCTCTGCACCCACACCCCATCCACCCTCTACACCCCACCCCCTCCACCCTCTGCACCCACACCACATCCACCCTCTACACCCATCCCATCCCTCACACCTTTCAAACAGAGGATTGAGGCAAGTCGCAATGTTGGTGAAAAGGTGCTTAATCGCGACTATAAACAATTGTTCTTCCCTGACCCCCTACCTCTAGCCTACCACCCACGTAAACTTAACTGCCGCCTAACTTCTACACCTCACATGGCCCATGGCCTACTTCTAGGTGTGACCCCAGACAACACACCAGACATAGAGGGTCTGCCTCGTATCTTGCCCTCTGACCTGAGATGCCTTTGGCAGTCGACCTCTGGAGGGTCTGGAACTGGAGGGGCCAGGTCAACTTTTGGGTGTCACAGTTGATGAGGTGTCATCCTGTTTTGCCCGCTGCTCATCGGATGTGACAGTGTCAGGTGGGGGGGGGATTCAGAAGCACTGACCCCACCACTGTCGTCTCTTCCACAGTGCTCCCAAAATATCTGAGCTCTTCAAATTCTGGCCTCTTGTGCATTCCCAATATTAATTGTTCCACCATTGGTGGCCGTGTCTTCAACTACCTGACCCCCTCTGGAATGCCCTCTGACACCTCTCCATCTCCCTCACTTCCCTCTTCTCATTAAAACCCACCTTTCTGACCAAGCTTTCAGGCACCTGACCACATAGCTCATTATACATCATATATTTGTTTTCTTTTTTTTTGAAATAATTTTTATTGAAAAATTTTGATTTTATACAACATTGACACACCTTAGTAAAATACCGAAAATAACAATAATATTAACAATCATATACATTCATCCCACCTCCATGAACAACACAGCATTTTAACAACAATGCAAATTAACATACTATAAAGTTACAGAATAGACTCTACAATAGTGCCCCCCCCCCCCCCCCCCCCCCCCCGGGTTGCTGCAGCTATTGACCAAGTTACCTATCTCTGAGCCAGGAAGTCCAGAAAAGGCTGCCATCATTTATAGAACCCTTGTATTGATCCTCTCAGGGCAAATTTGACCCTTTCCAATTTTATAAATCCCGCCATGTCACTGATCCAGGTCTCCACGCTTGGGGGCCTTGCATCCTTCCACTGTAGCAGGATCCTTCGGCGGGCTACTAGGGACGCAAAGGCCAGGACACCGGCCTCTTTCGCCTCCTGCACTCCCGGCTCTACCGCAACTCCAAAAATCGCGAGTCCCCACCCTGGTTTGACCCTGGATCCAACCACCCTCAACACCGTCTCCGCCACCCCCTTCCAGAATTCTTCCAGTGCTGGGCATGCCCAGAACATATGGGCGTGGTTCGCTGGACTCCCCGAACATCTGGTGCACCTATTCTCACCCCCAAAGAACCTACTCATCCTAGTCCCGGATATGTGGGCCCGGTGCAGCACCTTAAATTGGATGAGACTAAGCCTCGCACATGAGGAGGAAGAGTTAACTCTGTCCAAGGCATCCGCCCAAGTCCCATCCTCTATCTGCTCCCCGAGTTCCTCCTCCCATTTAGCCTTCAGCTCCTCCACTGATGACTCCTCCACCTCCTGCATTACCGTATAGATGTCAGACACCTTCCGCTCTCCGACCCACACCCCCGAAAGCACTCTGTCCATCGTCCCCTGCGAGGGCAGCAAAGGGAATCCCTCTACCTGTCGCCTAGCAAACGCCTTTACCTGCAGGTACCTGAACATGTTCCCTTGGGGAAGGTCAAATTTATCTTCCAGTTCCCCCAGGCCCGCAAACCTCCCGCCAATAAACAGGTCCCTCAATTTGCTGATGCCCGCCCTTTGCCACCCCCTAAATCCCCCATCCGTGTTCCCCGGGATGAACCGATGGTTGCCACCCAGTGGAGCCTCCATCGAGCCCCCTGTTTCCCCCCGATGCCGTCTCCACTGTCCCCAGATTCTTAGGGTCGCCGCCACCACCGGGCTCGTGGTAAACCTCTTAGGGGAGAGCGGCAACGGTGCCGTTGCCATGGCACCCAGGCTCGTACCTTTACATGACGCCATCTCCATTCTTTTCCACGCCGCCCCTCCCCCCTCCATCACCCATTTACGCACCATTGACACATTGGCTGCCCAATAGTACTCCAAAAGGTTGAGCAGCGCCAGCCCACCTCTATCCCTTCCTCGCTCCAGGAACACCCTCTTCACTCTCGGAGTCCCATGTGCCCACACAAAGCTCAAAATACTGCTAGTCACTCTCCTAAAGAAGGCCCTGGGGATAAATATGGGCAGGCACTGAAAGAGGAACAAGAACCTCGGAAGCACCGTTATTTTGACAGACTGTACCCTCCCCGCCAACGACAATGGCAGCATGTCCCACCTCTTGAACTCCTCCATCTGATCTACAAGTCTGGTGAAGTTATGCTTGTGAAGAGTCCCCCAGTCCCTGGCCACCTGCACCCCCAGGTACCTAAAGATCTCCCCTGCCCGCCTAAGCGGGAGATATATTTGTTCCTAATGCTCCCATGAAGTGCCATGAGATGTTTCATTCAGTTGAAGGCACTATAGAAATGTAAGCTGTTGTTGTGTTAGGTAAGTGCTACCATTACCAGTCTTTATAGCAGAGAAAAATAAACTCAAATGTCAAATAGTCAGATGGTGGAAGTGCTGTGTTTTAATGTGTTCTCCTCCAAGGAGAAATTTGCATGAAGTTGATCAGTAAATTTTAAAAATATATTTTTTTGTCCACCTGGATGATGGATCTAAACTTTGAGGGAAGGAATGTATTTGTCATTTGAGATGGGAGTGAAAAACTAACATACAAATGAAGGCAGCAAGTTAAACTTCTTTCCTTCTTCCTTCGAGGCGGAGATGACCATGTTCATTATCTGGGGAGTTTGATAATGTTCCAGCGGGTACGTGGGTGATTGCAGAGGCCAATCTGTGCTCAAAAGGTTCTCCTGCAAATAGGGCAATGATAGAGCACACAATGCAATTTGGATGAGTTATTGTCTGAGAATTCTCTCTCCTTGTGTCTTCTCTCTGCCTCTTATATGCTGGACACACTTCTCCCAGGACTAAAAGTTAATATTAAAACTCCTAATTGGACATTCAGAGTGTCCTTGTAACACTTCCTTATAGAGTCCGACGTGTGCACTCCAGACTCAGGCTCCCCATGGATGATCCACTTTGCTAAGTGAAAGTGAAGCATTCTGGCTACATGACCAGCCCAACACAGTTGTGACTGTCTCAATGTGGTCTGGTTGCTTGGCTCGGGTGAGCATCTCCGTGTCTAGTATTTTCTCCGATCATCTGATCTTCAGAAACTTTCAAAGGCAGCTCAAGTGAAAGTGGTTGAGCTTCTTGCCATGGTTCTGGTACACAGTCTAAATCTTGTAACCTTAGAGCAGAATGGGCAGGGTTACTGCTCTATCCACTTCAGCCCAGTAGGCAGACTTACTCCTCCTCATTCCCCGACTGATGTTTGAAGTCTTCCGAGGGCTATATTTAACTTTGGCAATTCTTGTATGTGTCTCATTATCATACATGGAAGGCTCGAGAAAGTGTGCTGTTGAGATAAGTGAATCCATCCACTGTTTACCTGCTCTGGTCAGCAAGGCAGGCCAGCAGCGTGGGTTCAATTCCAGTACCAGCCTCCCCGAACAGGCACCGGAATGTGGCGACTAGGGGCTTTTCACAGTAACTTCATTGAAGCCTTCTTGTGACAATAAGCGATTTTCATTTCATTTCATTTTCATTTCATGGAGCTTTCCAGGAGCAGCTTGGTACATTACATTGACACAATTAGCCATGAGGTCCTTTGAATGGAAATAGGGAAATTCAGCTGCTGTGGGAAATTCTTCACAATGGCTCGATAGTTCCATGATGACATGTTCACACGTGTTCTGGATGATGTTGAGTCTCCTGATCAATTCCCGAACACTAATAGAGGTAAACAGGCAGCATGCTGGCGCCAACACTCGTCAGCATGTTTTCTCCACCTTGTTCTCCGATGTCTTCCATGATGGTGATCCTGGTATCGAAAACAGATATCAGATAGACCGGAAGCTGTCAATCTGAGAGGGCGCCAGGCAAAGACAAGATATCCAAGGACATATTTTCCACTTTTCTGCTTGTCAATGACTATGCAGTGTCTACCAGTCCAGAAACCAAATCGACCTCTGTCTTGACATTGAATATGTTCAAGACAGAGATCGATAGATTTCTGAATATTAAAGATATCAAGGGATACAGGGATAGTGCAGGAAAATGGCCATACTCTAATTGAATGGTGCAGCAGGCTCAAGTGGTCAAATAGTCAACTCCTGCCCCTAGTTCCAATGTTCCTCGTGCAGAAATTGAGTTCTGGACCCTTTCTGTAATCTTTTCTTTATTGCTTGTCCACTTGGCATCAATATTATTGTTGTTTTCCTTTGCACCCTCTTCAATACTAATGTAGCTTTGTTCTAATGTGATAACTAAACTAATTTGCATTGTGTATTAAAATCCTTGGTATGGTTTTTATTACTCTGGCAGTATTTAATCGGAATTTGTCAACTTTCTTACTGTTTCACTCCATATGTTGAGCTTTGAACGTAAGGTTACCGTTATCCCCAGGGTTCCTTCCTATGTCGTGTTGTTTATTTCATTTCATTGTATATTTACGTTGCATTTTGTCAGAGCAGAATTTTGGCAACTGGTAATCATTCCTCGATATCAAACACAGCAATATTTTGGTTTGAGTCAGAGCCAGAGGTCTGGACTGCATTTAGCATTGATGATCCAATCAACTATCCAGAAAAGAAAATGATGGTTCAACTGCTCAAGATGCTCTAATTGTCAATTAACTAAATCAAAGAAAAGGTTTTTTGTACATACACAAACCTAAACAGGAAAGAGAGCAGAATGTGCACTGGTGTGACAGTCCTTCCTGTCTATTCCCTTTGTTCCCAGTTCTTTAATGTTATTGGGAAAAGTGGTGAAAGGATTCCTGAGCTGATCATCAGCTCATTGGGCCATGCCATGAACGCTCCCTCCATGGCCAACAAATCCTGACGTTTATCCCAGGGTTTCTGCTCCAGAGGTAGGGGCACTGCACACTTGTAATGATATGTATACCCTAAGGAGAGTAAAGGGTTAACAAGATGATGTTCATGGATCTCAACACTAGATGGCATCACTGAGTAGTCTTATAAAAGGCTGCATCTCTAAGCATTCTGGGAGAAGCTTGTGGAGAAGGATAGTGCGAGGTTGAGTTCGAGTGTTGGTTGTATTAGAGTTACGTAATAGATTACTGTAACATAGATTCAATACTATTATTTTCTTAGCTATTACTTAGTAGAGTGTGGGAACCATTTAAAGTAATGTAAAATAAACTAGCTTTGTTTTAAATACATAGCTTGATGTTCTTTGTAAACACTACAACTTTTAGCTATCTTGGAGAACTATACAAGGACATCACACCACTGTGCCACAAAACCGTCTTTACTCAAAACATCAGCTCGGAGTCTCTCTCCACAGATGCTGCCAGACCTGCTGAGTTTTTCCAGTAACTTGCTGTTTTTATTATGCTTTCAAAGAAGGCCGATTTATATGATTACTTCATAATGAGACGTTAGTAGTCTTTCTTTCTAACTTTCTGACTTCTGTTGTCCCATTGACATCCAATAATAATCACTGAAGTTAGAAAAATATTCATTTAAATGGTGTTATTAATCAAAAGAAAATGTGAGTGAGTGCAGTTTTCAGCTTCAAAATGGAATCATTGCTTCCCCGTTAACTTCAACAATACAGTCATTATCATCTTGTAAGGGGCTGTTCCTAAGCACCTGCCTGTTTCGTGGGATAGGCTCATTTAATGTCCACATCAGATGCTCAAGTTAATTGGAACTTATACTGTGAAAGTCTCCAAGCATCATAGGCTGCTTTCCCCTTTGAGCTGGCCGACTTTGCTGATGATCGCGTTCTCCTGTCACCCAGACATGCCCATCTACAGAAGACTGACAGCGAGTCAGCTTTGCGAGTAGGGCTGGTCGACAAATAAGTAGCATCAGGACCCAGGCAGTGACCATCAATGCCAAGTCTACTACACTTAAAACTGTGAATGGAGTTCCTTTGGAGACAGAGTTTACTTACTGAGGCAATGTCATCAGCAAAGATAATGGGACCAAGAAGAACATATCAAAAGAAGAAGACTCTGCAAGGCTCACCATTTGCTCAACTTCAGCCCATCTGGAAGTCCCAGAAATGCAGCATGAAGACAAAGATTAAGCTATATAACAGCAATGCCAAATCTGTCCTACTGTATGGATCAGAGAGCTGGCGAGTCAGAAAGTCAGATACGAGTAAAGTAGAGACTTTTCACAATGGATGTTGAAGGAAAATCGTCTACATTTTCTGGCCAAATAACATCTCCGACTTAGACTTCCATGAAAAAGCTGCTGTTGCAGCATTTTCAGTGAGATCAAGCACCGCTGACGGTTCTGGCTTGGCCACGCTTTCAGAATGCCATGGGAGAGAATAGTCAAAGTGGCTCTTAAATGGACATCAGCAGGGAAGATTTAGCCAGGCAGGCCAAAGCCAACCTGGGTGAAATGGTGATGGCTGAGCTCAGTGAAAGGGGCTCTCATGAGGCAAAGCTAATGTGGATAAAGATCCAGAAAGTTAGTGGAAGTATTGTGTCTCGCAGGGGATGAGGAGGGTAGGTAAGTGCCAGGCTGCGATGAATGTGGTACTGAGGGAGTTCTGCGCAGTTGGCAGTGCAGTTGTTTGGCTGAGATATTAAACTAAGACTGCCGAACATTTCCATCGGTTCCGGGTAACCCTGTTCCACAGGTGATGTGAAGGATTCCTTCTCATTGACACCAAAATGAAGGGGCGAGTTATCTCTTAAGTCACAAACAAAATTTACTCCTCAACCAAAAACGTACCCTTCAGCTCACTCTGTCTCCCTGCCTCTGAGAAATTCCAACTCCGTGTGGCTTAGAGAAGCTGCTGTGTCGCTGATAGAATGGGTTTCTGAGAGACATCAACATAAAGGTGGCCAGCTCTTAGTAAATAAAATGAGGGACACTTCAACCGTGGGAGCAGGAGGAGGGGGAGGGTGTTGGTGACCATAAAGCCAATGGGGGATGGATTTCACCCTATACACACTGGGTTTGAGAGAAGGCCTCCAGAATCCGCACTTTAACCATTCTAATATTGAAGTGGCAGCTTGATTAATCCTACAGTACACATCAGAAAATGATTTATTTATAGAGTGGCTCTTAGCAACATCATCAATTAAGGAGCGCAGAGTTGTGCTCAGAATTCTCAAAGGCACTAGGCCGCAAACAGTTTTTCCCTTTGCTAACACCAAGTTTGTGACTGTGCCAAGTCCATCTTGGGAAGAAGACATTTTCAACCTGCCCTACTGGAAGAAAGACTAAATTCCTTGATCCAATGGAGATTTCTGGATACAGGGAGTAAAGCTTAAAGAATTTGGTTTCCCATGTTTCAAACCAATCTCCGTCCCTTGCTGTCTTTGATTAGGCCCTCCAAAGATCACAAGATCAGGGAATTTACACTTTAGAATCAAGTTAGGGAATTAATAGCAACTTTGCTAACTTTCATTTGAGGTTGGCTAAAGTTCAATTGGTGATTTCCCCTCAAGGTGACACAAAACATTGAAAGCCAACACAAAAGGGAGCATTTATTAAAATGGAGCTCATCAAAGCGCAATTAGCAATCATGTCTTTTCACCCTGGATGCACTGATTATAATTTAGCCAGGTCAATGGAAGATATTGACACAATATTGAGGAAAGATTCTTACAGATGATGTGGAATCTGTCTGGGTGGAGTTATGAAACATCAAGGGGCAAAAAGCATTCATAGGGATGGTATATAGACCACCAAACTGCAGTGGTAATATTGGGGATAGCATTCGACAGGAAATCAGACATACATGTGATAACGGAACATCTGTGATTATAGGTGACTTTAATCTGCATATAGATTGGGTTAGTCAAATTAGTCACGGTACAATGGAGGAGGAAGTTTTGGAGTTTATACTGGATGGTTTTCTGGACCAGTATGTTGAGGAACCAACAAGGGAACAGGCCAGCTTGGACTGGGTGTTGTGCAATGAGAGGATTAGTTGGCAATCTAGTTGTCAGAGAACCCTTGGGGATGAGTGACCATAATATTGTAGAATTCTTCATCGAGGTGAAGAGTGAGGTAGTTGATTCTGAGACCAAGGTCCTGAACCTCAGTAAAGGTAACAATGATGGTATGAGGCATGAGCTGGCAACGATGGACTGGGAAACATTACTGAAAGGAAGGACAGTGGACAGGCAATGGCAGCATTCAAGGAATGAATAGGTGAACTCCAAAAGTTGTTTATTCCTATTTGGCGCAAGGGTAGAAAGGGAACTGTGGCCAAACCATGGCTCTCAAGGGTAATTAGAGATAGTATTGGATTCAAAGAAGAGGCATACAAATTATCAAGAAAAAGAAATAGACCTGAGGATTGGGAACAGTTTAAAATTCAGCAAAGGGATTGATTAAGAAGGGAAAATACAATTTGGAGGTCAACTAGTGGGGAACATAAAAACTGACTGTAAAAGTTTCTAGGTATGTAAAGAGAAAATGATTAATAAAAATTAATGATTTACAGTCAGAAATGGGAGAATTCATAACAGGGAACAAAGGATTGGCTGAGGAACTAAATTTGTACTTTGCTTCTGTCTTCACAAAGGACGACATGAATAATGTACCGGAAGTTCTGAGAAAGACAAGTTTCATTGAGGAGCTGAAGGAAATTAGTATCAGTAAATAAATGGTTTTGGGGAAATTAATGGGATTCAAAGCAGATAAATCTCCAGGGCCTGGTAATCTTCATCCCAGAGTACTTAAGAAGTGGCCCTAGAAATAGTAGATCCATCGGTGGTCATTTTTGGAGTCTGGAATGGTTCCTACAGATTGGAGGGCAGTGAATGTAACCCTGCCATTCCAAAAGGTAGGTAGAGAGAAAAGAGCGAACTATCGAATGAGCCTAACGTCTGTAGTAGGGAAGTTGCTGGAGTCCATTATCAAGGATTTCATAGCACGGCATTCGGAAAGCAGTGGTGTAATCAGACAAAGCCAGTTTGGATTTAAGGAAGTAAAATCTTGCTTGACAAATCTACTGGAATTCTTTGAAGATGTAACTAGTAGAGTTGACCAGGGAGAATTTGTGGATGTGGTTTATTGAACTTTCAGACAGATTTTGACAAGGTCTCACACAGCAGATTAATGTGTAAAGTTAAAGCGCATGGGATTGTGGGTAGTTTCTTGTGATGGATAAAAAGCTGGTTAGCGAAAAGGAAGCAAAAAGTTGGAATAAATGGGTCTTTTTCTGATTGGCAGGCAGTGACCAGTGGGGTACTTTAGTGATCTGTGCTAGGACCCCAACTGTTCACATTATATATTAATGATTTGGACAAGGGAATTAAATGTATGATCCCTGAATTTGCAAATGATACAAAGTTGGGTGGGAGGGTGAGCTGTGAGGAGGATGCAGAGATACTTCAGTGGGATTTGTACGGGCTGAGTGAGTGGGCACATGCAAGGGAGCTTCAGTATAATGTGGATAAATGTGAGGTTATCCACTTCGACAGCAAAAATTGCAAGGCAAATGATTTGAATTGGTGTAAATTGAGAGAGGTGGACACTCAGTGAGACCTTGGTGTCCTCGTGCATCAGTCGCTGAAAGTAAGCGCGCAGGTACTGCAGGCAGGAAAGAAGGGATGTTGGCCTTTATAGCGGGAGGATTTGAGTACAGGAATAGAGATGCTTAACTGCAACTGTATAGGGCATTGGTGAGGCCACTCCTGGAGTATTGTGTGCAGTTTTGTGTCCTTATCTGAGGAAGGATGTTCTTGCTATGGAGGGAGTGCAGCGAAGGTTTACCAGGCTGATTCCTGGGATGGCGGGACTGTCATATGAGGAGAGACTAAGTCGGTTGGGATTAAATTCATTAGAATTTAGAAGAGTGACAGGGGATCTCACAGAAACTTACAAAATTGTGACAGGATTAGACAGGTACATTCTGAAAGAATATTCCTGAACCGTGTGGGAGTCTGGAACTAGGGGTCATAGTTTGAGGATAAGGGTAAATATTTTAGGACTGAGGTGAGGAGAAATTTCTTCACCCAGAGAGTGGTGAATCTGTGGAATTCACTACCACAGAAAGTAGTTGAGGCCAAAACGTTGTGTGATTTCAAGAAGGAATTCGATATAACTCTTGGAGCTAAAGGGATCGAGGGATATGGGGGGAAGGCGGATTCAGGGTATTGAACTTGATGATCAGCCATGATCAGAATGAATGGTGGAGCAGGCTTGAAGGGCCAAATGGCTTCCTTCTGCTTTTATTTTCTATGTTTCTATTCGGTGATGGGATTTTATGTTTATTTTTTTAATGCAAGACAGCGGGGAAAAACTGGAATGGATTCAAATGAGGCCGGGACATCAGTCTTCTTGAAGAAACAATAGTTGGGAAGATGGCAGTGTCAGTGTCCTCAAAGGATGACATCAAATAGGCCACACCGAGTCTGGGCTGTCACAACCAATTCCTGTGGGTGTTTGGTCACTGAATGAAAGTGTCCACAATTTGGCACTAATCATCAATCTCTCTGAGAAAACTGGGATCACGTGAAGGGTAAGGAAATGTCACACTGATGCAGCATGGGACTCTCTTTGAAGTTGGTGCTAGTTCACATTGATGAGACTAAATAGCTTTGGTCTACCTTCACGCAAGTGTTAAGTGTTAAAGTTTACACTTAATAATGTTCCATTCATCCCTTGCCTTCTGAATCTTACCAACATTCAAAACCAATCATTTTCCACTTGAGTGCAAACAGCTGTTAGACTGAAACTTGGGAGGGGGAAAAAAAATCCCATGTGTCCTTTTAAACTTGTATCCCTCATTCAGAATGCGGGCGGAATTCTCCGACCCCCCATCGGGCCGGAGAATCGCCGGGGGCGGCGTGAATCCCGCCCCGATGCCGGCTGCTGGATTCTCTGGCGCTGGTTTTTCGGTGGGGGCGGGAATCGCGCACACCGGTTGGGGGCCGTTGGTAACGCCCCCCCCCCACCGATTCTCCGCTCCGCGATGGGCCGAGTGGCTGCCAGTTTACGGCAGGTGTAAAATACATCAGGTCCGTGCCGGCGGGATCTGGCTCTGCGGGTGGCCTGCAGAGTCCTTGGGGGGGGGGAGGACACTGGGGATCTGGCCCCGGGGGCATCCCCCACGGTGGCCTGCCCCGCAATCGGGGGCCCACTGATCAGGGGGCGGGCCTTTGCCATGGGGACGCTCTTTCCCTCCGCGCAGGCCGCTGTAAAGCCGCGTCATGGCCGGCGCGGAAAAGAACCCCCCTGCGCATGCGCTGGGATGATGCAAGCACACGCTGGAACTCCTGCGCATGCGCCATCGTGCGCCAGCCGGCGGAGGCCATTCGGTGCCAGCTGGCACAGCACCAATCCCGCCAGTACCGGCATAGCCCCTGAAGGTGCGGAGGATTCCACACCTTCCGGGCAGCCCGATGCCGGAGTAGTTAATGCCATTCCTTGCTGCTGGAAGGGCCCGCCCCGCCGGGTAGGGGAGAATCCCACCCCCTGTTTCACCAACCTTGCATTAACTTGAGGTATATTGAGATAAATTACAAGCTCAATCCTAGCATTGCACATGATATCTGGCACTCATTCAGATTTCACTGCAGAACATAGATGACTCAGAAGAACCTCTAAATGTTGTGGTGTTGGAATGGGACTCATGCAATGTAATTATTTTGCAAAGTCAAATGAAGCATAGCATAGCTTTATCCACCACTTTACTAACACTTCTGCTTGATCTCAAAGATGTAAATTAAGGTCCAACGGATTAAATTAAATCCAGTAATGGTTAGCATGGATGATCCGGTTTGTTTAAACAGCGATGTTGCATTAAACACCGATGTTGCATTAAACAGCGTGTTGCACTAAACACCGATGTTGCATTAAACACCGATGTTGCATTAAACACCGATGTTGCATTAAACACCGATGTTGCATTAAACACCGATGTTGCATTTATGTTGGAGCTTGGCTCAGAATGGTGGAAAATTTAAGGTATTTTGGTTTTTTTGGAAAGCCCTCATTATATTTGTGCTTTGTGTTCAGCTGAACATTGTAATGAAAAACAATCGAGGGAATAGTTTCCTTATTTGATCTGCACTTGCATGTAGCAGATATTTCACTGAACCTTGTCTATGGAAATAATAATTCTGTTGCTGAATGTGGGGAAAGAGCTGTGCATCATCGCTATCTCCCAAAATAAACAGGAACTAAGCTTTGCATACAGTCCATCCAGTATCTGAAACAATCATTCCCTCTGCACCAGTACAGAGAGGCCACAGTGTGAACCATTGACACGATGCACTCCAGTAACTCACCAAGGCTCCTTCGAGAACTCCTCACAAACACTACTGCTCGACAAATCAGGGTGGCAGAGGCTTGGGAACACCATCTCTAGCAGTTTCCCTCCAAGTCACACAACATGCTGACCTGGAAGTAATTTTAAATTGCACTCACTGTTGTAATGCAAGTAACAGGGCAGCCGATTTGCATCCAGCAAGCTCCTTGGAATCTTTAATGTGACCACCTGAGAGGGCAGAGGGGGCCTCAGTTTAACATTTCACCCAAAAGATGGCACCTCCAAACGTGCAAAATCCGCGTCAGTCACATCAGCCGGAATTTCTGTGTTCAAATCCTGGGGTTTCAATCCACAACATTTGACAGCTGAGTGTCCAACAACCGAGCCATGGCTGACAGCTGAGTGTCCGACAACCGAGCCATGGCTGACGGTGAGTGTCCAACCAACAGAGCCATGGCTGACAGGCCACTGTCCAACCAACAGAGCCATGGCTGAGAGTGTGTCCGACAACCGAGCCATGGCTGACAGCTGAGTGTCCGACAACCGAGCCATGGCTGACGGTGAGTGTCCAACCAACAGAGCCATGGCTGACGGTGAGTGTCCAACCAACAGAGCCATGGCTGAGAGTGAGTGTCCGACAACCGAGCCATGGCTGACAGGTTCAGAAAGAAATATGGAAACAGGGAAAGAAAGGTTGGCTCAAGAGCAAGAGAAAATAGTCCGAAAATAAAAGTGAAAAAAAGCTGACAACATTTAAAATTTTACATTTGTAAAACTTCTAAGAACAGGTCACTAATGGGGCTCCACAGATTTAAATGTTTTAAATGAGGTGGGATTTCTGCACTGAGGGTGTTCAAAATAGAACTCAAATGATTTGCAGATATTAATGACATCAAGGGATATGGAGATAATCTAGGAATGTGGTGTAGAGGTGGATGGATGATCAGCCATGATCTAGTTTAACCAGCTCAATGGGCTGAATGGCCTTCTGTACTTTTTGATTATTTTTTGTGAACCCCCCCCACATTACACAAAAGGTGCTATACAAAGGCAAAGTGGTATTGTCATCTTCTGACTGAGCATTACATTCCATTGATCTCTGTAGTATAATTGAAATGTGTACTTTAATGATATATAATTAAAGATTCTAAATGCTAGAAAATGGGTGCAAATTTATTTAATCTCTGGGTTTGGAAGACACAGAACAAAGAAAAGTACAGAACAGGAACAAGCCCTTCGGCCCTCCAAGCCTGCACCAACTATGCTGCCCATCTAAACTACAATCTTCTACACTTCCTGGGTCCATATCCCTCTATTCCCATCCTATTCATGTATTTGTCAAGATGCCCTTAAATGTCACTATCGTCCCTGCTTCCACCACCTCCTCCGGCAGCGAGTTCCAGGCACCCACTACCCTCTGTGTAATAAAAAAACTTGCCTCGTACATCTCCTCTAAACCTTGCCTCTCGCACCTTAAACCTATGTCCTCTAGTAATTGACATCAATAAATTGGTTTTCGACACTGAGCTCTTTAGTGAGAAATGTGTTTTGCAAAATATGTCCTGTCCTCTTCTGTAGATTCAGTCCGAACTGAACTCCCATCTAACGTTCTGTGCATAATGTGTCGTTCCATTGCAATGCTCAGACCAAATGATTTTTACTGGTACAAATGTCTACTTATAAAACCATCAACACTTGAAGCCAAGATACATAATGACACTTGGCAGAGAGTGGACTGGCTGTATTCGGAATATAACATCCCGCAATATGTTACGCTAGCATTTTTCTCTCAACTTGAGAGAAAAATTCACTGCGGCAGATAATTATATGGGAGTAGCCTGTAAACATTTTAGTTCACTAATGAAAAGCCTGAATCATAAATTAATCGCAGCACAAACACAAACAAGTTGAGTAAATATTTCACAACTGACATAATTTTATTTTGAAAATTGGTGGAAGAGAGTGTGAGGTTGTGGGGTGTAGGGTGTTGGGAGTGTTAAACATTTAAGAATTCAAAAACCACCTCCAACGTGCTGTGAATGGGATGGCTTGAGGGTCAGTATTTATCAGATTTAAATGAGACTCTGGGTGGTATTCTCTGTCTCGCCAATGGGGTTTACCACTGTGGGCAGCCCCACGCCGTCGGGAAATCTCCGGGCTGCCGGAGCAACGGAGAATCCCGACAGCAGAGACTCCAGCCCTCTGTATTGAAAGCCTCCAACACGGGGTTCCTGAGGCCCTGCATATGGAGGGAGGTGAGATCCAGCAGGAAAGTTTTTCCATGACTGCTTGTGGGTCAAGAAGAACAGAAGCAAATATTCTCATCACCCCAACTACCTTGCTGCAATCTGCCCATTTCCCCCCTGTTGCCTGCCCACACGTCTCTATCCCACCACCCCTGGTGATCTCAGGTTAATTTATTCTCACATGATTTATCTCCCACCCCTGCAATCTCCGCTCACCACCCTCTGCCCTCCACTGCTCTCCATCCCTGCACCCCCCCCCCCCCCCCCCCGCCCCCCTCTCCTCGACCAGCAATCTTTCTAATTGTCAAGGACTGTCCCCAGTGGTGCCAAACTGCTGTCTTGGAGGATGGACATTCCCAGAAAACAGTCAGCCTCTCAATCTGTCCAGTTGCTGTGTAGAAAACAGATGTAAATAATCATGAAATACAGCAGGATCTCTCCACCCTCAGCATTTGAAAGGTTTCCCGTTTACTGGCTGAAAACCATTGGTTGAGTTTGAAAAGACTGAAAAAACTTTCCAGTGAATTGAAACAGCAGTTTCTAAGATGGCTGAACATTTGCATCGCTGTATCTTACTCATTCCAAAGCCATCAAAATGGAATTGACCTGTTTTCAAGAATTTATAAAAGATGATCACCTGCGAGAGATGTAAATGAGCCACATCTCCTGATTCCATTTGCAGAACATCCAGACAGCAACTAGCTGGGAGCACGCCCTGTAAACATATTCAATTCAGACAGAGCACACTGGCTAAGTAAGGATTTCACCTCAACATAATGTCATGGGAGTGTATCTTTAAGAAAGGGATGTTTATCAAATAGCTGCAGTGATGTAATTGTGTGGGTGGAGCTGGAATGTGATTCTATCTTTTACTTTCATTTTGAGCGGTGTTCTCTAAACCCTGGCCCATAACAATAATCTAATCAAGGTGAAAGGTGGTATCCCCCAGCCATGATCATATTTGGGTCAGTGAACAGTTGGACATAGAGGATCATGTGACATTACAACAAACCCTTTTTTGTGTTTAAGAAACAGTTTTTTACCAGGCCACGGGACAGAAGCAGAAAATACACCAAAGTCGCATGACCCCTGATTGGGACATTCTCGCTCTTCTGCTCTCCTCTCTCTCTCTCTCTCTCTCTCTCTCTCTCTATGTCTCTCTCTCTCTATGTCTCTCTCTCTCTGTCTCTCTCTGTGTCTGTCTCTCTCTGTGTCTCTCTCTGTGTCTGTCTCTCTCTCTGTCAATCTCTCTGTCTCTCTGTTTGTCTGTCTCACTCTCCCTCTCTCCACGCAGCCACATTGCATGTTTGAGCCCTGTCTGCTGTTCAAACATTCACCTGTTGCAGTCAGCATTTCAAAAGTCAACTCAGCAGCTATTGACTCCATGACGATAGAGATAAATAATCCATCAACATATTCACTTATTCAGAGCAATACTTGAGCTCCGGCTGATACCCAGCTGATACCTTCAGCTACTTAATTATCCTCCCATTCATGGCTGTGTGGGGAGTGTGTGTGCGGGTGTGTGGGGAGGGTGAGTGTGTGGGTGTGTGGGGAGGGTGTGGGTGTGTGGGGAGGGTGTGTGTGTGTGGGGAGGGTGTGTGTGTGTGTGGGGAGGGTGTGTGTGTGTGTGGGGAGGGAGTGTGTGTGTGGGGAGGGAGTGTGTGTGTGGGGAGGGAGTGTGTGTGTGGGGAGGGAGTGTGTGTGTGGGAAGGGTCTATGTGTGGGGAGTGCGCGTGTGTGTGGGGAGGGAGGGTGTGTGTGTGTGGGGAGGGTGTGTGTGTGGGGAGTGCGTGTTTGGGCAGGGTGTGTGGGGGGAGGGTGTGGGGGGAGTGCGTGTGTGTGTGTGGGGGGGAGGGTGTGTGGGGGAGGGTGTGTGTGTGTGGGGGGGAGGGTGTGGGGAGGGTGTGTGTGTGTGTGGGGGGGAGGATGTGGGGAGGATGTGGGGGGGAGGGTGAGTGTGTGGGGAGTGCGTGTGTGGGGAGGGTGTGTGGGGAGGGTGTGTGTGTGGGGGGGGAGGGTGTGTGTGTGTGGGGAGTGCGTGTGTGTGTGTGGGGGGGGAGGGTGTGGGGGGGAGGGTGTGTGTGTGTGTGTGGGGGGGAGGGTGTGGGGGGGAGGGTGTGTGTGTGTGGGGAGGGTGTGGGGGGGAGGGTGTGTGTGTGTGGGGGAGGGTGTGTGTGTGTGGGGGAGGGTGTGTGTGTGTGGGGAGGGTGTGGGGGGGAGGGTGTGTGTGTGTGGGGGAGGGTGTGTGTGTGTGGGGGAGGGTGTGTGTGTGTGGGGGAGGGTGTGTGTGTGTGGGGGAGGGTGTGTGTGTGTGGGGGAGGGTGTGGGGGGGAGGGTGTGTGTGTGTGTGGGTGGGAGGGTGTCTGTGTGTGTGTGTGGGGGGGAGGGTGTGTGTGTGTGGGGGAGGATGTGGGGGGGAGGGTGTGTGTGTGTGGGGGGGAGGGTGTGTGTGTGTTTGGGGGGGGAGGGTGTGTGTGTGTGGGGGGGGAGGGTGTGTGTGTGGGGGGGAGGGTGTGTGTGTGTGGGGGGGGAGGGTGTGTGTGTGTGTGGGGGGAGGGTGTGTGTGTGTGGGGGGGAGGGTGTGTGTGTGTGTGTGTGTTTGTGGGGATGGTGTGTGTGTTTGTGGGGATGGTTTGTGGGGGGGGAGGGTGTTTATGCGCGATCAATAACTACTGAAACGAGGATGTAGTCCGAATTGAAGGCTTTAATCAACAAGATGTTTCCCCAACAGCTGGAGTACAGAAAGAAGGTTGGTTGCTGGGAAACACGGGTTAGAGAAATACAGCACAGAACAGGCCCTTCGGCCCACGATGTTGCGCCGAACTTTTGTCCTAGGTTAATCATAGAATTTTGGACAATTTGTCATGGCCAATCCACCCAACCTGCACATCTTTGGACTGTGGGAGGAAACCGGAGTACCCGGAGGAAACCCACGCAGTCACGGGGAGGATGTGCAGACTCCACACAGACAGTGACCCAAGTCGAAATCGAACTTGGGACCCTGGAGCTGTGAAGCAATTGTGCTATCCACAATGCTACCGTGCTGCCCTTAAGAAGTTAACCTACACTCCCTTATTCTACCCTAATCCAAGTACCTATCCATTAGCCGCTTGAAGGTCCATAAATTTTCCGACTCAACTACTACCACAGGCAGTGCATTCCATGCCCCCACTACTCTCTGGGTAAAGAACCTACCTCTGACATCCCCTCTATATCTTCCACCATTTATCTTAAATTTATGTCCCCTTGTAATGGTGTGTTCCACCCGGGGAAAAAGTCTCTGACTGTCTACTCTATCTATTCCCCTGATCATCTTATAAACCTCTATCAAGTCGCCCCTCATCCTTCTCCGTTCTAATGAGACAAGGCCTAGCACCCTCAATCTTTCCTCGTATGACCTACTCTCCATTCCAGGCAACATCCTGGTAAATCTCCTTTGCACCTTTTCCAAAGCTTCCACATCCTTCCTAAAATGAGGTGACCAGAACTGCACACAGTACTCCAAATGTGGCCTGACCAAGGTTTTGTACAGCTGCATCATCACCTCACGGCTCTTAAATTCAATCCCTCTGCTAATGAACGCTAGCACACCATAGGCCTTCTTCACAGCTCTATCCACTTGAGTGGCAACTTTCAAAGAACAATGAACATAGACCCCAAGATCTCTCTGCTCCTCCACATTGCCAAGAACCCTACCATTAACCCTGTATTCCGCATTCAGATTTGTCCTTCCAAAATGGACAACCTCACACTTGTCAGGGTTAAACTCCATCTGCCACTTCTCAGCCCAGCTCTGCATTCTATCTATGGGCGGGATTCTCCCCTACCCGGCGTGACGGAGGGTGCCGGCGTAGGGGAGTGGCGCCAACCACTCAGGGGTCGCGCCTCTTCCAAAGGTGGGGAATTCTCCCCACCTTTGGGGGCCAGCCCCGCGCCGGAGCAGTTTGCACCGGTAGACTGGCGCAAACACCCGGCGCAGTCGGAAGCGGGGCTGGCCGAAAGGCTTTCGGCGGTCGGCGCATGCGCCGGCAGTGACGTCAGCGGCAGCTGGCCGCTGACCTCACTGCCGGCGCATGCGCGATGCGGGGTTCTCCTCCGCGTCCGCCATGGCGGAGGCCGTGGCGGCGCGGAAGGAGAAAGAGTGCCCCCACGGCACTGCTCCGCGGAGTGAGCGGGGGGCCCCGATCGCGGGCCAGGCCTCCGTGGGGGCACCCCCCCGGGTCCGATCGCCCCCCGCCCCCCCCAGGACCCCGGGGGCCCGCTCGCGCCGCTGAGTCCGCCGTTTCCGAGGTGGTGTACACCTCGGCGGCGGGAGAAGGCCTCCCAGCGGCGGGACTTCGGCCCATCCGGGCCGGAGATTTCAGGTAAGTTTTTAAAAAAGTGAAATCCCGCCGGCGCCAGCTGTTTTCACAGGCTGCCGGCGGGATTTGCACAACGCCGGTTTTTTACCGGCGGGAGAATTAGGAGACCTGCGGGAGCGGAAATCACGCCGCTTCCCGCCAATTCTCCGACCCTGCGTGGGGTCGGAGAATCCCGCCCTATGTCTCTTTGAAGCCGACAACAGCCCTCCTCACTATCCACAACTCCACCAATCTTCGTATCATCTGCAAATTTACTGACCCACCCTTCAACTCCCTCATCCAAGTCGTTAATGAAAATCACAAACAGCAGAGGACCCAGAACTGATCCCTGCGGTACGCCACTGATAACTGGGCTCCAGGCTGAATATTTGCCATCCACCACAACTCTCTGTCTTCTATCGGTTAGCCAGTTTGTTATCCAACTGGCCAAATTTCCCACTATCCCATGCCTCCTTACTTTCTGCATAAGCCTACCATGGGGAACCTTATCAAATGCCTTACTAAAATCCATGTACACTACATCCACTGCTTTACCTTCATCCACATGCTTGGTCACCTCCTCAAAGAATTCAATAAGACTTGTAAGGCAAGACCTACCCCTCACAAATCCGTGCTGACTATCCCTAATCAAGCAATGCCTTTCCAGATGCTCAGAAATCCTATCCCTCAGTACCCTTTCCATTACTTTGCCTACCACCGAAGTAAGACTAACTGGCCTGTAATTCCCAGGGTTATCCCTATTCCCTTTTTTGAACAGGGGCACGACATTCGCCACTCTCCAATCCTCTGGTACCACCCCTGTTGACAGCGAGGACGAAAAGATCATTGCCAACGGCTCTGCAATTTCATTTCTTGCTTCCCATAGAATCCTTGGATATATCCCGTCAGGCCCGGGGGACTTGTCTATCCTCAAGTTTTTCAAAACGTGCAACACATCTTCCTTCCTGACAAGTATCTCCTCAAGCTTATCAGTCTGCTTCACACTGTCCTCTCCAACAATATGGCCCCTCTCATTTGTAAATACTGAAGAAAAATACTTGTTCAAGACCTCTCCTATCTCTTCAGACTCAATACACAATCTCCCGCTACTGTCCTTAATCGGACCTACTCTCACTCTAGTCATTCTCATATTTCTCACATATGTGTAAAAGGCCTTGGGGTTTTCCTTGATCCTACCCGCCAAAGATTTTTCATGCCCTCTCTTAGCTCTCCTAATCCCTTTCTTCAGTTCCCTCCTGGCTACCTTGTATCCCTCCAGCGCACTGTCTGAACCTTGTTTCTTCAGCCTCACATAAGTCTCCTTCTTCCTCTTAACAAGACATTCAACCTCTCTTGTCAACCATGGTTCCCTCACTCGACCATCTCTTCCCTGCCTGACAGGGACATACATATCAAAGACACGCAGTACCTGATCCTTGAACAAGTTCCACATTTCACTTGTGTCCTTCCCTGACAGCCTATGTTCCCAACTTCTGCACTTCAATTCTTGTCTGACAGCATTGTATTTACCCTTCCCCCAATTATAAACCTTGCCCTGTTGCTCGCACCTATCCCTCTCCATTACTAAAGTGAAAGTCACAGAATTGTGGTCACTACCTCCAAAATGCTCCCCCACTAACAAATCTATCACCTGCCCTGGTTCATTACCAAGTACTAAATCCAATATGGCCTCCCCTCTGGTCGGACAATCTACATACTGTGTTAGAAAAGCTTCCTGGACACACTGCACAAACACTACCCCATCCAAACTATTTGATCTAAAGAGTTTCCACTCAATGTTTGGGAAGTTGAAGTCGCCCATGACTACTACCCTGTGACTTCTGCACCTTTCCAGAATCTGTTTCCCAATCTGTTCCTCCACATCTCTGCTGCTATTGGGGGGCCTATAGAACACTCCCAACAAGGTGACTGCTCCTTTCCTATTTCTAACTTCAACCCATATTACCTCAGTAGGCAGATCCCCCTCGAACTGCCTTTCTGCAGCTGTTATACTATCTCTAATTAACAATGCCACCCCCCCACCTCTTTTACCACCCTCCCTAATCTTGTTGACACATCTATAACCAGGGACCTCCAACAACCATTTCTGGCCCTCTTCTATCCAAGTTTCCGTGATGGCCACCACATCGTAGTCCCAAGTACCGATCCATGCCTTAAGTTCACCCACCTTATTCCTGATGCTTCTTGCATTAAAGTATACACACTTCAACCCATCTCCTTGCCTGCAAGTACTCTCCTTTGTCATTGTTACCTTCCCCACTGCATCACTACGTGCTTTGGCGTCCTGACTATCGTCTACCTTAGTTGCTGGACTACAGATCCGGTTCCCATTCCCCTGCCAAATTAGTTTAAACCCTCCCGAAGAGTACTAGAAAACCTCCCCCCCAGGATATTGGTGCCCCTCTGGTTCAGATGCAACCCGTCCTGCTTGTACAGGTCCCACCTTCCCCAGAATGCGCTCCAATTATCCAAATACCTGAAGCCCTCCCTCCTACACCATTCCTGCAGCCACGTGTTCAACTGCACTCTCTCCCTATTCCTAGCCTCGCTATCACGTGGCACCGGCAACAAACCAGAGATGACAACTCTGTCTGTCCTGGCCCTTAACTTCCAGCCTAACTCCCTAAACTTGTTTATTACCTCCACACCCTTTTTCCTACCTACATCGTTGGTACCAATGTGCACCACGACTTCTGGCTGCTCACCCTCCCCCTTCAGGATCCTGAAGACACGATCAGAGACATCCCTGGCCCTGGCACCCGGGAGGCAACATACCTTTCGGGAGTCTCGCTCGCGACCACAGAATCTCCTATCTATTCCCCTAACCATTGAATCTCCTATTACTATTGCTTTTCTATGCTCCCCCCTTCCCTTCTGAGCCCCAGAGCCAGACTCAGTGCCAGAGACCTGGCCGCTGGGGCCTTCCCCCGGTAGGTCATCCCCCCCAACAGCATCCAAAACGGTATACTTGTTTTGAAGGGGAATGGCCACGAGGGATCCCTGCACTGTCTGCCTGTTAGTTTTCTTTCCCCTGACTGTAACCCAGCTACCCTTGTCCAGTACCTTTGGTGTGGCTACCTCCCTGTAACTCTTCTCTATGACCCCCTCTGCCTCCCGGATGATCCGAAGTTCATCCAGCTCCAGCTCCAGTACCTTAACACGGTCTCTGAGGAGCTGGAGTTGGGTGCACTTCCCGCAGGTATAGTCAGCGGGGACACCAGTGGTATCCCTCACCACCCACATCCTACAGGAGGAGCATGCAACTGCCCTAGCCTCCATCCCCTCTTACTTTACAGAATTAGCTGCCCTGTGGACCAACTGGACCTCCGCCCTCCGGCTCTGCTCCCAGTCAGCTGTACTGTAAACTCCTGGTTCCCTTCACGCTCTTTGATAAATATAGGAAATTAAATTAAAGGAGTACCTTACTCCCTCCTCACCTAACTCCCTCAGTCACCAAACTCTCACTGAAGCACTCAAATGCCACAAGCTCAGCACTCCAGTGCAAACAAAGTCTGCACTGTATCTAGCCCCTATTTATACTGTGTCTCTAGCTTCTAAAAACTGGCCTAATGCAATTAACTAATTAACAAGCACCAGCTGCAAGTAAGTCCAAGTAGAACCTTGTTTAAAGCTGATTCAAAATTCACCTTCTTATAGACCAAACAGCAACTTTTAAGTTAATTAACTAAATAAAAGAAATACTAGACTTTAAATAACCCTTATACTCCCTCAGTCACCAAACTCTCACTGTAGCACTCAAATGCCACAAGCTCAGCACTCCAGTGCTCTTATACCCTGCCTCATTGGGTGGAGCTACCTTACATCCCGACCAATGAAATGCAAACACTTGCGCCAATGAGAAGCGAGCATTCTCCACCAATGGTAGCTCACACTCCCAGGTACCGTAGTACCTCTAGTCATACTACCACAGCGGGGAAGGTGTGTGTGTGTGTGTGGAGTCTCTGGGACGGGCTGTGGGGATGGTGTTTGTGGGGTGTCTGTGTGTGGGGTGGGCTGTGGGGAGGGTGTGTGTGTGTGTGGGGTGTCTGTGTGTGGGGTAGGCTGTGGGGAGGGTGTGTGTGTGTATGGGTGGGCAGGCTGTGTGGAGTGCGTGTGGGTGTGGGGGGGTTGGTGGGTGTGTGGGGGGTAGGTGTGTGCGTGTGGGGGGGAGGGTGTGAGTGGGGGGAGGGTGTGAGTGGGGGGAGGGTGTGTGTGGGCGGGAGGGTGTGTGTGTGGGGAGGGGGTGTGTGGGGGGGAGGGGGTGTGTGTGGGGGGGAGGGGGTGTGTGTGGGGGGAGGGGGTGTGTGTGGGGGGAGGGGGTGTGTGTGGGGGGGAGGGGGTGTGTGTGGGGGGAGGGTGTGTGTGGGGGGGAGGGTGTGTGTGGGGGGGAGGGTGTGTGTGGGGGGAGGGTGGGTGTGTGTGGGGAGGGGTAGGGAGGGTGTGTGGGGTGGGCTGTATGGAGTGTGTGTGGGGAGGGGGAAGGAGGGTGTGTGGGGTGGGCTGTGTGGAGTGTGTGTGTGTGGGGGAGGGTGTGTGTGTGGGGGAGGGTGTGTGTGTGGGGGGGGGAGGGTGTGTGTGGGGGGGAGGGTGTGTGTGGGGGGGAGGGTGTGTGTGGGGGGGAGGGTGTGTGTGGGGGGGAGGGTGTGTGTGGGGGGGAGGGTGTGTGTGGGGGGAGGGTGTGTGTGGGGGGAGGGTGTGTGTGGGGGGGAGGGTGTGTGTGGGGGGGAGGGTGGGTGTGTGGGGGGGAGGGTGGGTGTGTGGGGAGGGTGGGTGTGTGTGGGGGGAGGGTGGGTGTGTGTGGGGAGGGGGGAGGGAGGGTGTGTGTGGGGAGGGGGAGGGAGGGTGTGTGTGGGGAGGGGGAGGGAGGGTGTGTGGGGTGGGCTGTATGGAGTGTGTGTGTGGGGGGGTTGGTGGGTGTGTGGGGGTTGGTGTGTGTGTGGGGGGGAGGGTGTGTGTGGGGGGGAGGGTGTGTGTGGGGGAGGGTGTGTGGAGTGTGTGTGTGTGTGTGGGGAGGGGGAGGGAGGGTGTGTGGGGTGGGCTGTGTTGGGTGGGCTGTGTGGGGTGGGCTGTGTGGAGTGTGTGTGTGTGGGGAGGGGGAGGGAGGGTGTGTGGGGTGGGCTGTGTGGGGTGGGCTGTGTGGGGTAGGTTGTGTGGAGTGTGTGTGTGTGGGGAGGGGGAGGGAGGGTGTGTGGGGTGGGCTGTGTGGAGTGGGCTGTGTGGGGTGGGTTGTGTGGAGTGTGTGTGTGTGGGGAGGGGGAGGGAGGGTGTGTGGGGTGGGCTGTGTGGGGTGGGTTGTGTGGAGTGTGTGTGTGTGGGGAGGGGGAGGGAGGTGGGCTGTGTGGGGTGGGCTGTGTGGAGTGTGTGTGGGGGGTGTGATTTTTGTGGGGGGTATAATGTAAACTATTCTCTTTTCTTTTTAATAACTTACTCGGGAGCCAGTCTGTGTTTATTTATTTCACAATTACAGCGTGTGAATAATTATCACTCACTGAATTGGCAAGCACATCCTTGAAAAAAAAAGCACCTGTGTGGTCAAACAGGGAGTGGGAAAATTGGGAGCCATTCACCACCCCCCCCCCCCCCCCCCCCCCCCCCCCCCTTGCCTGATGGAATCACTCTTCGACGGCGACGGCCATTACTACTGAAATTGATGAATTCCGCCACAAAAATGACCACAAGCACTTTACAGCAGGAGCAGCTGGTCAGCCGTTAGCTGGCCTGTTTACATTGGCAACAGGATCAGAGGAAATAGGAAGAGGAGTGGGTCATTAAACACCTCCAGCCTGCTCTGGCATACAACTCCTTCTTGGCTGATTCTCTATCTGTTACACTTTCCCACACTTTGCCCATATCTCTGAATATACTGAGGGCAGGATTCTCCCGTAACAGGCCGGATGGTCCGGCGCCAAGAGCAGCGTGAACCACTCCGGCGTCAGACCGACTGGACGGTGCAGACTCCTCTGCACTTCCGGGGGTTAGGCCGACGCGAGTTGGCGCATGCGCAGACCGGCCGGCGTGTTCCTGCGCATGCGCAGACCGGCCGGCGTGTTCCTGCGCATGCGCAGGGGGTCTCTTCTCCACGCCGGCCTCTGTAGAGCTCCGGAAAGAGTGCCCCCACAGCACAGGCCCGACCGCAGATCGGTGGGCGGCGATCGCGGTCCAGGCCACCGTGGGGTCCCGGATCCCCCCCATGCACCCACGAGGACTCACCTCGCTGGCCAACAAGCCAGGTCCCACCATGATGGACCATGTCCATTTCACCGGCGGGACTGGCCAGGAACTGACGACTGCTCGGCCCATCGGGGCCCAGAGAATTGCCGGGGGGGTCCGCTGCCAACGGTCCCTGACCGTCACGGTGTAAACCCTGCCCCCTATGGCAGCCGGCGTCAGAGCGCCGGGGCGGGATTCAGGCCGCCCCCCAGGGATTCTCTGACCCGGCGGGAAGTCGGGTGATCCCGCCCTTAAGATCTAGAAATCTATCGATCTCAGTCTTGAACATTCTCAATAATCAAGTTTCTATATTCCTCTGAGGTAGAGAATTCCGAAATCTCACCACCTCTGAATGAATAAATTTCCCCTCCTCTCAGTCCTGAATGGTCAACCCCTGATTCCGAGACTGTCCCCCCCCATTTCTAAACCCCCCCTCACCCAGGGGAAACATCTTTCCTTCATCTACCCTGTTCAGCCCCGTAGGAGATTTGAACCCTGCCTAAGCTGCACAAATACAAAAGTGTCCAGAGGGACAATTCTTTCACACAGAGGGTGGTGAGTGTCTGGAACAAGCTGCCAGAGGCAGTAGTAGAGGTGGGTACAAAATTGTCTTAAAAAAAGTATTTAGACAGTTACATGGGAAAGCTGGGTAGAGAGGGATATGGGCCAAACACGGGCAATTGCAACTTTTTTTAGTGGTAAAAACTGGGCGGCATGGACAAGTTGGGCCGAAGGCCCACTTTTCATGCTGTAAACCTCTCTGACTCTATAATGTGTGAATACACTATATAGAACCACGGAACCATAGAATTCCTACAGTGCAAAAGGAGGCAATTCGGCCCATTGAGTCAGCGCCAACCCTCTGAAAGAACACTCTTCCTGGGCCACTCCCCACCCTCCCCCACTCTCTCCCCACTATCCCACCTAACCTGCACAACTTTAGACACAAGAGACAATTTTAGCACGGAAAATCCAAATAATCTACACATCTGTGGGAGGAAACCCACGCCGATGCGGGGAGAACGTGCAAACTCCACACCGTCACTTATATGCTTCAATAAAAGGCCTAAATGACACTAATCAGCCTCTTGAGGAGAAAATCACCTTTGAAGGTCCATCTCCAGGACTGAGGTTCTGAAATTGCTGAGCTGATCAATGTCAACCTGGACTGTGTATGGGCTGAAATCTGATTCCACCCAGTTCTGCTGAAAGGTCATCAAACTGAAACGTTAAACTTTGTTTCTCTCTCTGCACAGATATTGCCAAACCTGTTGAGCATTTCCAGTTTTCATTTCAGTTTTCTATAGCTTTCGGGGTTCCGTGTCTGAATCACTGCCATCAGGAAACTGCCCAGGAATTTCATGCTCTAAATCTTAATTATGGGTCATAAAGGCAGATCTAAGTTAGACTCTTGCACCTTTTACCAACATCCTGGACATTAGCCAAGAGGAAATTGATACTGCTGTATATTTCTCTTGTTGATAATGTGCAGGAATATGACTGTAAACATTAGACAGCCGATAGACACAGAAATCATACATTGCATGCTGCTCTTGTTAACTGATGTCTGTCAGATCCTAGTGTTTCCGGCTGGTTTGAAATGCCACTTTGTTCTACAGTTTCACATGCGAATGAATACCTGCTTTGTTCCAAAGAGTTTGTTTAGCAGATTAAAAACATCAATGTGCTTTCAAATCTGACTCACAGAGGATGATGTAACATCGTCCACTTGAACTTAGCAAGGACTGGACAATAACTTTACTTACCGAGCATTCAGTGCGTCTGCATTGAACCTTTTAATTCCAGCCCTGGAGATCCCTGGTGTGTTTTAAAGGGACATGGCTGTCGGGGATTTCTGGTTGATAATCAAGCTGGACTGTCATTCCACAGCATTGAGTTTGGCTTCAATGTTGTAATATTTTAAAAGGTATTGTCAAAGAGACAGGCTTCTGTTTATGTGGAAGGAGACAGGGAAATGGAAAAGATGAGCTGACTTGAAGGAGGAAAGTGTCTCAGGAAATTCTCTGCTCGATTTCCACCAGGAGGCAAATTATATATTGGTCGCAAGTTTTCACTTTTTATATTCTTGACTTCATTCTAGTTTCCTTCCTTACTTCACCCTCATGTAGGAGAGCAGCACAGGGCATAACAGGGGAAAACGCAGAGCAAGAAATGTAATGCATTTGGGGAGAGAGTTCTAAAATATTCAAAATGAGTCAACCTTGAGGAAGACTTTCAACATGTTTTAACATAGAACAGTACAGCACAGAACAGGCCCTTCGGCCCTCGATGTTGTGCCGAGCAATGATCACCCTACTCAAACCCACGTATCCACCCTTTTGGGGGGAGTTTTAAGAGCGACGGTTATCCAGAAGACCCTGACCCAGGTTGGGTGTGACTTCACATTCTTGTCAATCCTGCACATCACACAACAGCCGGTTATTTTTGTGGGAGCCTGCATTGTTTGTTGATATCTGACCATGGAAGACGTTAATGCTGAGATGGTCCTGTCTCTGGCGCACATCGAGAAAGAAGAAACCGTGTCATGAGGAGTATCTTTTTATGCAGCGAGTAGTTAGGATCTGGAATGTACTGCCTGGCCTGAAAGTGTACTGGAGGAACATCCAACCAAAACCAAATTATCTGGACACTGGAAACTTGCCGAGCTCTTGGGAAAAGGCAGGGGAGTGGGACTGGCTGAATCGCTGTGGCAAAGAGCCGTTATAGACCCTGCATTAGGCCGCATTTCCATCTTCTGTGCTGTGACCAATCTATGATTCCACATATACACAGACACCTCCTAGGAACAATCATTGATCTCTATCTCCCATTACTTGCAAGTACCGAGGTCAATATCTCATTCCAGCTTCTGCTTTATCATTAAGTCACTCTAGATTGGAATCAAACATCAGAACACGCTTTTGTTTGATTATTACTACACCAGGTAATATGCAAGACCACATTATTTGAGATTTGATTTATTGTTTGGACTTGCATCCAGTTCTTTCTTGCACTGTTACTGGTTCTAGATTGTTATTGTATTAGCTTAAACTCTCTAAGGTAATTCGAATAGAAACCCAGTCTTAACATTTTTATTTTGAAGTTGTCTGGAATGAGCTGTGAGGAATTACAATGGTTTTTCTGTTTGCCAATAATTCAGTCAGGGATCCTGGGTCATAAGTTCATGCAGAAGTTAAATAAATATTTCTAACCTTCAATGGAAAAAGCAAGACTATTACTATTTACTTCTTCTGGTGATTATAATTGTAGGTACAAGTAGATATTCTAAAGCAGTCACATCAAGGAGAGTTACTGATGAGTATGTGAGAATCTCTGTACAAATGGTTCATTCTGTGGATTTCAAACATTCATCAAGAACATTTGATCAGAAAGTAATGAGATTCGGAATTGGTAACAAAATCTGCTCCTTGAATGGAATGGTATCTGAATTACAGAGTTGATTTTAGGCTGAACCTGCAAGCACTGGAATGGCCACCCGCAAAGGATAATGGGAATTGTGGTCAGGTTGGGAAACAGACGATACACAGCCCTGTGTATTGAGAAGAGGAAACCAGACCTACACAGAAACTTGCTAAAGGTCAATCACCGATTTCCCCAGGACAATGGGACACAGATTGAAACATAACAGCAGTAACAGACTCGGGGGGGCCTATGCACCTTATTTGGGAGTGCATACGTGTCTTGGACAATAACAACTAGGACCTGCCCAGCTATCCAGGTACCTGCCCCTAATTGGCCAGAATCGATTAGGGTGATCGAAATCCTATCGATCCATTGGACCCCGAGTCGGAACTGCCCAAAAGAGCGCGAAAGATCGGAGGATAAGAAGAACTGCGAGACCAACATTCTGTCTCTTTTGGGACCGGCCTCTGCCCCACCAACTGCAGCACGTCGACCAGCCAAGTTTAAGGACCCACGATCGCTACCTGAAGGATGAGCCGCAGCCCAGACGCACCTGAAGACTTCCAGCTGCCAGCACATAGGGATTCAGTCAAAGGCCTTGTCTAACCTGCACAGAACCGGTCACTTGAAAGTTAAATAAAGGTTATTTAGCTGTCGGGTATAGTTTAATGTGTAGCTGCGTGTAGATTATTACGCATAGAATCAAGCCTATGTTTAATAAGAAACAATAATTGAACTAATGTATTGGTTGTGGTCATTTGTCCAGTACACGGAACGTACTCGCGTCTTGTGGTTATTATCAATAAAGATAAAAGAGCAACAACTTCAATTTGCATTGTCCAAACAATAAATCAAATCTCAAATAATGTGGTGTTGCATATTACCTGGTGTAGTAAACCATTTCATCTTGTAATTGAGTCCTATGATGCCACGGAACTGTATAAATATTTTCCCTGATTTCATCAGTCCTATTTTTTCCAAACATATCACTTGCCTTGCTGTAGTTGGGTCTGATAAATGGTGATTGATCTTTCCAATGGCTTTGACTGATAAATGTGTCTTGTCTCGTGTGTTGACAGGGTGATCAGGTCTTGCTGCAAAGCCCCGTCATATCATCATCCCATTGTTCAGTTGCATGCATTTCTGGCAGGTCTAAGTGCCATGGGCAGGAGTTAGAACCCCACTCAGTTTTCCCTCTCCCCAAAATAGAGGTTCACTGACCAGTATAATCTTCTGAATGTATCTCACCTGCCCAACTGAAAGCAGCGTAAATCCTGTGGATATCCTGATCAGTGTTATTCTGAAACTATAAATTAAATTTCAGCCGGTGTAAAACCTTTCAGTGGCGGATCAGTCACCTTTCACACACATCAGAGTTTTCCTTTCATTGAGGTCAATGGGAATCAACATCCAGCCTGGTTTATAATGGGCATCTAGCCTGGTTTATAATGGGCATCTAGCCTGGTTTATATTGGGCATCCAGCCTGGTTTATAATGGGCATCCAGCCTGGTTTATAATGGGCATCCAGCCTGGTTTATATTGGGCATCCAGCCTGGTTTATATTGGGCATCCAGCCTGGTGTATAATGGGCATCCAGAAATGGTGGTATAGTGGTTAGCACAGTTGCTTCACACCTCCAGGGTCCCAGGTTCGATTCCCCGCTGGGTGTCTGTGCGGAGTCTGCACGTTCTCCCCTGTGTCTGCGTGGGTTTCCTCCGGCTGCTCTGGTTTCCTCCCACAATCCATAGATGTGCAGTTTAGGTGGATTGGCTATGCTAAATTGCCCTTAGTGTCCAAAAAAGGTTAGGTAGGTTACGGGGATAGGGTGGAGATGTGGGCTTGGATAGGGTGCTCTTTTTCAAGGGCTGGTGCAGACTTGATTGGCCGAATGGCCTCCTTCTGCACTGTAAATTTTATGATTCTATGAATGCGCAGCAGCGAAAGTTGAAATCTATCTCTGAGATTAGAGTTAGAACATTTAATCAATCAAGTACCAGTAAGTCACACGGAGACATTCATTGTTTCAAAGGCCTCATCAGTTTAAGCAGTTAACTTGCATCTCCATTGTGTTAGTTTCACTAATCCAATCTCTTATGACTTGATCACTTTTCTCCCAATGCCAGATCTTTGGTATTAACCTCCATGAAATTCTGCTCTTGAATGTATTTCCATTTCAATCTCCTATTATCTCTTCCCAGAGCTTTTTACAAACCCCATTGCCGAGGTTAAGCCAGGAGTGTCACATGGTTGGTGTATCTGACAAGCTAACATCAGACATTCATGTGTTCATTCACATCTTGTTTATATTTTTATATAAAAATATTTTGTTACGTGACTGATTTTAGTGCATTGGTAAATATCGAACAGTGGTTTGTGGAAAAATAAATCCTTGCTGCATTGGGCGAAACAGACTCTTCAATCTTGAAGACAAAGATGTGCCAATTCCAGCTGGTGGTTTGTATTTGGGTCACTATTTCTCATTTACTCTGTTGTTTCTGCTGTTGTCTTTCGTTGGGTTCAGAGGCATCTCGTTGGATTTAAAATATCCATATCAGCTCAATATTTGAGAAACTGGCAAGTTACTATCAATTAACAAAAGATAATTCCTTCCATTTCTTTAGTGGTGCTGAATAATATGGGAGAAGTTAACACTCGGGGTTCTGTCTCCATGGATACCAGCTGTCTTGTAATACTCCTGCAAGGGGTCCTTCAATTCATGAAAGGCCAATAACGTGATAGCAGCTACAGGATGTCCTCAGTGAATTCGGAAGCCACTTCCCAGAAAAGCGGATAAGGCGGCCTGAGCACGATCCAGGGAGGGAAGCCAATCCCTGTGCAGGTGTAGAGAGTGTGAGCTCAGTACCATTGTCTGTGGAGCAATATGTTGGCAGTATTCTCAGTGTCTGTTTATTGCCATTGGTATTCAGCAATGGAAGATATTATATGATTTTTACATAAAGGCCACTGGTCCTGTTCCTCAATGACACTGAAACTGACTGTACTCAAACTGGCTCAGACCATTGGGACCAAGATAGGCCAGCACACAAGCATGTAACCTTTCTGCTCTATCAACTTAGCATCACAGAGGATGATTCAATCTCCAAATGTATTACCAACAACTTAAAATTTCAGTCTTGATAAACAAAAAAAGAAAACTATTTGGGCCCCTGTAAATGACAGGTGTGATTAACACCTGGACTATGCACAGTGATTCCTCACCATGAGCTGCACATTACAGAGGGGCAGGAGAGAAAAAGGGGAAGGGGTGTCCCATCCCCCATGGCCTCACAGAAGCAAAGTCAAAGAACCCGAGCATGCGCAATCCCCCCACCTGCACAAGCCAATCATATCAATAGAGTGAGCACCGTGTTATGGGGCCAATTGCCTTGTTCACAAGCTCAATGGTTAACAAAGCACAGTGGTTAGCACTGCTGGATCACAGCACCAAGGACCCCAGTTTGATTCCGGCCTTGTCTGTGTGGAGTTTGTACTTTCTCCCCATGTCTGCGTGGGTTTCCTCCCTGTTTTCCCGTTTCCTCCCACAGTCCAAAGATGTGCCGATTAGGTTACGGAGTTATGGGGATAGGGGAGGTTGGGCAGTGGAGTGGAGTCCTCTTTCAGATCGTTGGTGCAGACTCGATGGGCCGAATGGTCTGCTGCACTGTATGGATTCATTCTGTGAATTGACCCTTGATTATTTATGAAGTATGGTTGGTGAGCTGCCAATTTTGACACCAAACACCGACTGTGTTATGGTGGTGAACACGGGAGTGGGCAGGAAAATTGAATCCTTCGTGCTCAAAACACACCTGGTGGGGTCATGCAAAATTCAGCCGCATAAATAGTTTTTTTGTGCTGCAGTGCATAATTAAATATTTGAATATATTTGCAATAAAGTGAAGGGATTATTGCTGGGATCTCAACATTTACAATTTGTACAAATGAGTTGAATGAAGGGACTAAAGGTATTATTGCTAAATTTGATGACACAAAGATTTTTTTTTTAATAAATTTAGATTACCCAATTATTTTTTCTATTAAGGGGCAATTTAGCATGGCCAATCCACCTACTGTGCACATTTTTGGGTTGTGGGGGCGAAACCCACGCAGACACGGGGAGAATGTGCAAACTCCACAAGGACAGTGACCCAGAGCCGGGATCGAACCTGGGACCTCAGCGCCGTGAGGCGGTTGTGCTAACCACTAGGCCACCGTGCTGCCCCTTGATGACACAAAGATAAGTAGGAAAGTAAATTGTGAAGAGGCCGTAAGGAGGCTGCAAAGGGACAGAGATGGGTTCAGGGAGGCAACAAAAATCTGGCAAATGGAGCATAATGTGAAATTATCCATTTTTGGCAGGATGAATAAAAAAAGCTTATTTTCCAAAAGGTGGGGGATTGCAGAGCCCTGAGGTATAGAGGGATCTGGGTGTCCTAGTGCATGGATCGCAAAAGGCTGGAAGACAGGTACAGCGAGTAATTAGGAAAGCTTATGGAATGTTATTGATCTTCCCAGAGAATTGAATATAAAAGTGAGGAGATTATGCTTCAGTTGTACAGGGCATTGATACGAGAATATCTGGAGTATTGTTGGACTCCTTATTTATATAACTATATAAATGCGTTACAAGAATCTAGAACTAGAGATCACTTAAAAAATATGGGGTCACCATATCTTCATTATTGAGAATAAAACATGGATTCACCCACTTGGATCCATCCATTTAAGACCGAGATGGGGGTTTCTTTTTCTCTGAGGATAGTGATTCTCCGGAACGTTCTTCCTCAAAAGTGGGTGGAATCGTGGGGTGGAATTCTCTTCTACATGGCGGGGAGGGCCATACTGGCGGCAAGGAGTGGCGTGAACCACTCCTGCGTCGGGCCACCCGGAAGGTCGGCGCTAGCGGGGTTGGTGCATGCGTGGGAGCGTATCCCAGCACATACGCAGGGGTGTTCTTCTCCGCGCTGCCCATGGCGCACATTTACAGTGGCTGGCGCGGAGGGAAAGAGTGCCCACACGGCACAGGCCCGCTCGCGGATCGGTGGGTCCTGATCATGGGCCAGGCCACCGTGGCACCCCCCCCCCCCCCCCCCCCCCGAGGACTCCGCAGGCCACCCGCAGAGCCAGGTTCCGCCGGTACGGACCTGGTTTGAATTACGCCGGTAGGACCGGCCGAAAACATCCGGCCACTCGGCCCATCGTGGAGCGGAGAATCGCCGGGGGGGAGGGGGGGGGGGGGGGCGCTGCCAACAGCCCCGACCGGCGCAACGCTATTCCCAACCCCCCACCGAAAATCCGGCGCCGGAGAATCCAGCAGCTGGCGGCGGGTCGGGATTCACGCCGCTCCCCCCCCAGCGATTCTCTGGCCCGGCCGGGGGGGGGGGGGGGGGGGGGTTGGAGAATACTGCCCGAAGTCTGTGAATAATTTTATGGTAGAGCTAGATAGATTCTTGATTAATAAGGGGGTGAAAGGTTATCGGGGGTGGGCAGGAATGTGGGGGGTTGAAGTTACAATCAGATCATCAGGGGCAGCACGGTAGCATGGTGGTTAGCATAAATGCTTCACAGCTCCAGGGTCCCAGGTTCGATTCCCGGCTGGGTCACTGTCTGTGCAGAGTCTGCACGTCCTCCCCCTGTGTGCGTGGGTTTCCTCCGGGTGCTCCGGTTTCCTCCCACAGTCCAAAGATGTGCGGGTTAGGTGGATTGGCCATGCTAAATTGCCCGTAGTGTCCTATTGAAAGTAAGGTTAAGGGGGGGGGGGGGTTGTTGGGTTACGGGTATACGTGGGTTTGAGTAGGGTGATCATGGCTCGGCACAACATCGAGGGCCGAAGGGCCTGTTCTGTGCTGTACTGTTCTATGTTCTATGTTCTAGATCAGTCATGATCCTGTTGAATGGTGTAGCAGGCTCGAGGGGCAGAGTGGCCACTCCTGCTCCGAATTCAAATGTTTGTATGTGATGGAAAATAGAAAGTACCCTGTAACAATACCGAGTTCAAACAAGAGTCGTTTGTTGGGACCTGTCTGAGGGATTTCCCGACTCCCGCCATTGGAACTTTTCCAGAATCCATGTTTTATGCTGAATAATGAAGATTCTTCCAAAGTTCTGGAAGTGGACTGGGAAAAGCCAGACGATTTTTTAGTGAATGATATTGTGAATGGAAAAGCTGAGTCCAGGAGTACACCAGGACTAATTGTAATTTACGGGATATTGAGGCAGTTGGACGTGATTTACACATCTGAATGTTGTGTGGCTGAGATCTCAGCATCTGTCTGTTATGGAACGCAGCCACTCCCATCAAGGACAGATGTGAAGTATCAGATACCACCAGGCAGCGAAGGAGAAAATGACTCCACCAAATATTCGCCTTGAGGAGAATACAGTCTTTTTTGTTGTTTCCAAACATAACAGGAGGGATTCTCCCTTCTGAAGGCCGAGTGTTGACGGCGTTGTAAAAACTGGAGAGTTTAACAACGGCGTCATTGGACCGTTACTTGGAGTGATGCTCTGCCCTACAGTGGGCCAGCATGGCACTGGAGCGACCCACGCTGCTCCTGCTGCCGATACCCGGTGTCAAATGCGTGCTGTGGGTCTGCACACGCACACTGTGGCTGGTGCAAATGCGCGCATGCGCAGTAGCCTCCTTCTGCATTCCTGCCCCGACTCAACATGGCGTAGGGCTATAGGGGCTGGCGCGGAGCAAAACCAGCCCCCACCAGGAGTAGCCAGCCCGCCGATCGGTAGGCCCCAATCGCGAGCCAGGCCATGGTGGAGGCCCCCCTCCCCTGGGGTCAGACCCCCTCCCCACACCGGATAAGACCAGATGTGAACGGCACCGGCGGGACTCGGGCTTTTTTGGCAGCCACTTGGCCCATCCCGGCTGGAGAATCATCGAGGGGGGCCACTTGAATCGGCCTCCGACCGGTGCCACGCCGACAGTGCCGGCGCCAATGGCATCGATTCTCCGGTGACCGGAGAATCGGTGGACTGGCGCTGGGGCGCCGGGGTGGCGTCACACAAATCACATTCGGCCCGACGATTCTCTGAACAGGCGTGAGCTGACAGAATCCCACCCACCGTTTAGCTTATGGTAAAATGCAGCATTAATTGGATGGCGTGACAAAAACTTGTCAACTTGCCTCTTTTGGCTCTCTTCTCTCTGTGGACAAAAATATGCCCAGAACTTTCCTCCAACACATCAACCTTAAATTCATTGTCAGCTGCCTGTCATCTTACCTGATATAATTGAACCCCAATAAACACAGTGTTTCCACTAATTAGGAGCCTCAGTGAAAAGCAGGCTCTCTACAAAGATATTGGCAAAGCGCCCAATCATTCATTCTTTCAGTAATTCAATCAAAATAAAGATTGTCAGCATTGGGACAAAAGTGATTCACTTTCCAGATATCGATCTGCCTCTGTCAGTTTGTCAGCCTCAACACTTCAGCCGTCAGCTGATTCACTACATTTGGCATATTCACAGTAAAAGTCCAACATAGAGCGACTTCAATAAATATATTCACTCAGCATCACGTATTTAAATGTGAAGAATAAATTGGATATTCTATGCAACGTGAGTAACAGCATGCAGTAAGTTTTTACACATTATTCTGAACTATGTTTGGATAAGTGCTTCCTAGGAATCATGGGTGGAACTTTACGACTGTGTTGAGGTGGGGGCGGGGCTGTAAAATGCACTGGGCTGAATGTTCCAGCCCATTCTACCGGTGAGATTTTCCGGACCAGCCGAAGCTGGCCCTCTGCATTAGGTCCTACAGCGGGCAGAAGGGCCGGCGAGCCACAAAACATCCTGGAGGATTTGGTGGGAATGGCGGGAAGATCACGCTGACAACCAATGGATCACCACATCTTTCTGGCTGGAATTCCTCGGCCATTGATTTCGGCAAGACTGGAAATCCTGCCAGCAAGGTGGGGGGGGGGGGGGTGGGGGGGGGGGGGGGGGGGTTTGGGGGGGGGGGGGTTTGGGGGGGGGGGGGGTTTGGGGGGGGGGTTGGGGGGGTGGTTATGGGGGTTGGGGAGGGGGTGGGGGGGGTATGGGGGGCCGCGGCGGAGGTAGAGAGTTCCACCCGTGTGTTTACTTGTTTCACATGATTTTTAACAAATGGTATTTGCTTCTCCTCCCTCGCCTCACACAGCATCCTGGGACACAGTTCAACTGGACCTGGAGATTTGTCCACTTTTACACCCGCCAATACCTTGTCACTATCTGTGACAATTTGCTCAAGCTTACAATCTCTCTCCCTGAGTTCCGTATCTGCCTTCTTATTCTCTTGGGCGAAGGCAGATTCATTCAACGCCCAGCAATGTCCTCTGGCTCCACCCACAGATTCCCCCCATCGAGCCCACTCTTTCCCTGGTTAACATTATTCCCATTGATATACTTATGGAATATCTTAGGATTTTCTCTAATTTCACCAGTCAGAGATTTCTCATATCCCCTCTGTGTTCTCCTGACTGATTTCCTTCGCTCCATCCTGCACTTTCTGTATTCCTCTAATGCCTCTACAGTCTTACTCCCCTTATACTTATTAAAAGCCCCTTTTCTCCTTCTCATCATGCCCTGTTGTGTATGTCAATCTCCTTTGTCACTCCCGTGTTAAAGAACAAAGAACAATACAGCACAGGAACAGGCCTTTCAGCCCTCCAAGCCTGTACCAGTCATGGTACCACCCTTGGTCAAAACCTTCCTCGTGCCGTATCCCTCTATACCCATCCTATCCCTGTGTTTGTCGAGATGCCTTTTGAAAACCGTTAAAGTATCTGCTTCCACAACCTCCCCTGGCAATGTGTTCCAGGCACTCACCACACTCTGTGTAAAAACATCCTGCCTCACACATCTCCTCTAAACTTTGCCCCAACGGACCTTAACCCACAGCCCCCAGGTGACTGACCCCTCCACCCTGGGAAAGAGTGCCTGCCCATCCACTCTATCCATGCCCCTCATAATCATGTAGACCTCTATCAGGACACCCCTCAACCTTCATTGTTCTAATGAAAACAGTCCAAGTCTATTCAGCCTCTCTGCATAGCTAACACCCTCCATACCAGGCAGCATCCTGGTAAACCTCCTCTGCACCCTCTCCAAAACCTCCACATCCTTCTGGTAGTGTGGCAACCAGAATTGTGTGCAATATTCCAAATGCGGCCTTACTAAGGTTCTATACAACAGCAACATGACTTGTCAGTTTTATACTCAATGCCCTGTCCAAGGAAGGCAAGCATTCTGTATGCTTTCTTGACTACCTTGTCCTTTTGTGTTGCCACTTTCATTTGTGGACCTGCACGCACAGATCTCTCTGACTTTCTATCTTCCGAAGAGTGTTATGTCAATCTCCTTTCTCACTCCCATATTGTACCAGTTCCTAACATAATGGACAATCGATGGACATTGTAACAGCACTAGCTGACAAAAAATACTCCAGCAACAATACAGCAAAACCTGCAAATGTTGGGCTTAACGAGGCAAAGTTTTGTGTTTGTTCTTAATTTATGATCCAGAATTTCAATATTTTCAAATAAATTTTTCTGCTAAGGTCTTGTGCAGTCAATAGTGCTGGTGTAAAGAGAATTGTTCTCCTTTACGCCAAAGTAATAACATTTCCTGTTACTCGTTATTAACATAAGAAATAATTTCCTTCCTGATTCTAATACAGAAGATAAGAATTTGAAAGCAGTATTCACTTGACTTTTGTAACATGAGGTGACCTTTTCGAAAAAAAGTGGCGATCCACTCTTTATTGCATCCACATTTACAGCTTTTGCTCAGTACACACTTATGTGAACCAGTGCATTTAAAATATTAGAAACAGCTTCCTTTGCATTTTTCTCAAAGAACCCTGTGCCTGCACCTTCCAGATACACAACACAAGCACATCAATCACAGGGAAATGTTTCTATAATCTCTCCTGATGAAAGGTCATTAATATTGATGCCTATGTTCTGGTAGCTGCTAGTTATATATAGGTCAAACTCTCACTAATGAACCACCAAACATACTACTTATGTTACATTCATCATGCCCTACCAAGATAACAAATACTGAATTCATCACTTTATAACCGATGTGAGATTTAATGGGCTACACATTTATTTCTAATGATGGAAGTTAATATTCGATGCGCAATGCTAAATGATGTACTACAGGGATGAATGTTAGCATCGAGCTAAATGTTGTTTTTTAAATGAACAACAGTTGGATAGTATTTGAAATGAAAAAATGAAAATCGCTTATTGTCACAAGTAGGCTTCAATGAAGTTACTGTGAAAAGCCCCTAGTCGCCACATTCCCGTGCCTGTCCGGGGAGGCTGGTACGGGAATCGAACCGTGCTGCTGGCCTGCTTGGTCTGCTTTAAAAGCCAGCGATTTAGCTCAGTGAGCTAAACCAGCCCCAGTAAACCAGTATTTGATAAATTATCTGAAGCAGCAAATATACCTTCACTCCATCAAAAAAACCTTCATCGACAATTTTAACTTCATTGCAGATGGGCGAGACACTCGCTCAGGAGATACACTGACTGGTGTTATTGACATGGCTCGTTGTGGAATATCGAGCTATGGGCATGTTGTATTTGTCACTGAGATTTTCCCCAGGGACACTGGGCCATTTATTTAATGCATGGAACTGAAAAATATTCAACATATTCATCATGCTATGTATGACGACTTTGACCATGTACTCCAGATGTGACTTTTTTTTTTTATAAATGTTTTTATTCAGTTTTCATATTTTATATTGAACAAATTACAAATTGTTAGGAGAGAAAAAGAACAAAAAAAAAAAAAAAAAAAAAAAAAAAAAAAAAAAAAAAGAAAAAAAACAACAAACAAACACGCAAAAATTAACATACATATTTACAGGTAAGCATCTTCGTAGTAGTAACTGCGCCCGCCCCCCCCCCCCCCCAACATGTTTATTTAGTTTGGTTTTGGGCCTTAGCTAGCCATCGAACCCCCGTACCGAACCTGTAGCCCCTCCCGCTACCTTCCCCCGACTATTCTTCCTCTTGTACATTGGCCACAAATAGGTCCCGGAACAGTTGCATGAATGGCTCCCACGTTCTGTGGAAGCCGTCGTCCGACCCTCGGATGGCAAATTTGATTTTCTCCATTTGGAGAGATTCCGAGAGGTCGGACAGCCAATCCGCAGCTCTGGGCGGTGCTGCTGACCGCCAGCCAAACAGGATTCTACGGCGGGCGATCAGGGAGGCAAAGGCAAGGGCGTCCGCCCTCCTCCCCAGGAATAGATCTGGCTGTTCTGAAACCCCGAAGACCGCCACTATCGGGCATGGCTCCACCCTCACTCCCACCACTTTGGACATAACCTCGAAGAAGGCTGTCCAGTACTCCACGAGTCTGGGGCAAGACCAGAACATGTGGGCGTGGTTGGCCGGGCCTCTTTGGCACCGTTCACATCTGTCTTCCACCTCCGGGAAGAACCTACTCATACGGGTTCTTGTTAAGTGGGCTCTATGTACCACTTTTAGTTGCGTCAGGCTGAGCCTTGCGCACGTGGAGGTGGAGTTGACCCTATGCAGTGCTTCGCTCCAGAGTCCCCACCCTATCTCCATCCCCAGGTCGTCCTCCCATTTCCTTCTTGTTGCGTCCAGTACGGTGTCGTCCCTATCTACCAGTCGGTCATACATGTCACTACAGTTCCCTTTCTCTAGGATACTTGCGTCCAGTAGGTCTTCCAGTAGTGTCTGTCGTGGCGGTTGTGGGTACGTCCTTGTCTCCTTTCGTAGGAAGTTTTTGAGCTGCAGGTACCGTAGCTCGTTCCCCCCAGCTAGCTGAAACTTCTCTGTCAGTTCGTCCAGTGTTGCGATCCTGTCGTCCGTGTATAGGTCCCTGACTGTCAGTGTCCCCCCGTCCTGCCTCCACCTTTTGAAGGTGGCGTCAGTCAGTGCTGGTGTGAACCTATGGTTGTTGCAGATGGGAGCCCTGTTCGACATTTTGGTCAGGCCAAGTTGCTGCCGCAGTTGGTTCCAGGATTGGAGGGTGGCTGTCACCACTGGGCTGCTGGAGTGTTTTTTGGGTGGGGATGGGAGTGCTGCCGTGGCGAGGGCCCGGAGGGAGGTTCCCATGCAGGAGGCCTCCTCCGCACGCACCCACTCAGCCTCTGGCTCCTGGATCCATCCCCTTACTCGCTCGGCTGTTGCTGCCCAGTGGTAGAATTGTAGATTCGGGAGGGCTAGCCCTCCCCTGGTTTTTGTTTTTTGTAAGACCTTCTTTGGGATCCTAGCATTTTTACCCCCCCATACGAACGCCATGATGAGTTTGTCCAGCGCTTTGAAAAAGGCCTTGGGGATGTAGATCGGAATGGATCTAAACAGGAAGAGGAACCTGGGCAGTACGTTCATTTTGATCGTCTGAACTCTCCCCGCGAGGGAGAGCGGGAGTGTGTTCCATCTTTGCAGGTCCTTTTTAACTTCCTCCGTCAGGCTGGTGAGGTTCCATTTGTGGATCCCTTTCCAGTCATGGGCTATTTGGATCCCCAGGTAGCGGAATTTATGTCGGGCTTGATTGAACGGCAGCCCCTTTAGTGCTGCCCCCCCCCCCCCCTTGCGGGTGTACTGGGAAGATCTCACTTTTGCTCATGTTGAGTTTGTAGCCCGAGAAGGCTCCAAACTCTTTCAGGAGCGCGATGATTCCGTCCATGCTGCTTTGTGGGTCCGAGATATAGAGGAGCAGATCATCCGCATAGAGTGAGACTCTGTGCTCTCTACCTCCCCTTCGGATCCCCCTCCAATTTTTTGCTGCCCTGAGCGCGATTGCTAGCGGTTCAATTGCTAGTGCGAACAGCAGCGGGGACAGTGGGCATCCTTGTCTGGTGCCCCTGTGCAGCTGGAAGTATTGGGAGTTGGTATTGTTGGTCTGTACACTCGCCATGGGTGCGTTGTACAGGAGCTTTACCCAAGCGGTGAACCCTGTTCCAAGCCCGAACCGCTCCAGTACCTCTATGAGGTATTTCCACTCGACTCTGTCGAAGGCCTTTTCTGCGTCCAGGGAGACGATCACCTCTTGTGTTCAGATGTGACTTTTTAAGGTATCTGCAGGTTATAGAACATAGAACATAGAACAGTACAGCACAGAACAGGCCCTTCGGCCCTCGATGTTGTGCCGAGCAATGATCACCCTACTCAACCCACGTATCCACCCCATACCCGTAACCCAACAACCCCCCCCCCCCCCCCTTAACCTTACTTTTTAGGACACTACGGGCAATTAGCATGGCCAATCTCACCTAACCCGTACATCTTTGGACTGTGGAGGAAACCGGAGCACCCGGAGAAGAACCCACGCACACACGGGGAGGACGTGCAGACTCCGCACAGACAGTGACCCAGCCGGAATCGAACCTGGGACCCTGGAGCTGTGAAGCATTTATGCTACCCACCATGCTACCGTGCTGCCCCAGGTTGTCCGGGTAGATGAACTGGTACAGGTTTAAAATACCCTCCAACAATTATTGTTGATAGTTTTTCATTGGAAAACTAGTGAATGAATGTATATCCTGTTGAATTAAATAAGATAGTGGATTGATAGAACACTGGCTATTTTACTTGTCAGTAGAGAAGGCAACACTGGCACAGAGTTATGATAATACTTTCACCTCCAGTATAACAAACCACTTGTGAAAAGTGTTTAATGGCCGAGGCAAGGTAACACGCCAATCATTTTCCCCCTGCTGTGACTAGGTATTACCACAATGAGCCCGCGAAAAAATAGATTCCTGCTATTGTATCCTGGCTCAGTACACACTCCATCAAAACCCCTTTCTCCACTTCAACAGGATGACAGCACCACAGCGCCTGCTTCAGCCCCTGACACATTTCTCAATTGTCAGTTTTTATGTCAGTTACGCAATCTTACTGGAGGAAAAAGAAACTACACAATGTCCATGAGAGACAGGCCATCAGTGGGAGCATTCCCAGCCTAAAACATCTCATAAGGAGCAGAGCACATGTGGAGGCAATCTACCTTTGTTGTGGGAGATGGCAAGGTTAGATGAAAAGTAGTGATGTTAGGTTAGTGTCTGAGCCCCTACCAAGTTATGCCTCAGAAACATCATATAGCCACAAGCATCCAGACATTTTCTTTGGCTGTTTGATGTCAAGGAGGTGTATATGCTCAGCTTATTATTTGCCTGTACTCCTGCAGATCGATAACAGTACCGGGGAGCAGAGATGGAGGAAAATATTGTAACAATAATAATAACGAGCAGGAAGAGGAATAAGACACAATTATTCCCTTGTGAACCAAAACCAAGTTGACGAAGATGAGAATTATGACAATAATGAAGAGAGAGAGGAAGGAAGTGAAGTTGGATTTCAGCCTGTATTCCTATAGCAATTTCCTGACTTGAGGTTTGGAGATGGTACTGGCACATGGTGAATAGATGTTCCATTTCCTTATGTTTGATTGTTGGCAGATTTCTCTCGCTCACAGATCAGAGCAGTGTGTACAACTTGAATATGACTTTGTCAGCTTCCATACTCATGCATACATGCCAGTATATTATTGTACTACCCTCTATTCTTTGGGTTTGGAGACCCAAGGTTGTGTGTCCTTTTTTGCTTTGTAATGTTGGTGACTTCAACAAACCATAGTCTTTCTTCAAACATACTGCATTTATGAACTATTGCTGCAGTGAGACATCAATGAGCAATGATTCTGTAAACTTGCTGCTGTTGAACACTGATATCCTGTGTCATGAATCACATTTTATTTTAACTCTCTCCTAATGTCTGAAACTTTGACATGGTCCCTTGAAGTAACTGCAGATGGATTTTCTCTAGATTTGCTTTAGTGACAGTGGTTTTATAGTTTGTATAAGGGTGTTACCATGACATGAACATGAAGAGATTCCAGTTTGGTAATGCATTGACAGCGAATGGCCAATTATGCTTCAAAGAGGAAGCTGTAATTTTGTGTAATTTGCTGACTTTTTATCCACATGACAAATCAAACCCTTTAAAATCTTACAATTACCATAATATATTTTGACACGGGTGTAGAAGCGAAGATAGTTAATCTGTTAACAACTAAACTTATGCAACCATTCTTCAGTCACAATGCGTGTGGGGCCACTCCAGTTAATTCACAAACAGGCGTTGCATATTTGTGCTGAAGATCCCAATTGTTCACCTCGGGGCTTTGGCTCGACAACTGAACATTATCAGACACACCTTCCTTATGTTCTTGATCCAGATATCATTTTAATTACCTTCAGGGTGAATAATCATTGAATTTATTTTGATTAAAGATGCATATAAATGGAGCAGAACGAGACCAGATTTAAAAAGTCAACATTATCAGACACGCTTCCCAAATCTAGTTGTTTGAAAAGTCTACCAAAATCTAAACTGTAAAGAAATGGAACTTCTTTAACCCGCGTGACAACATCATGTGCAAGTCTAAATTTCAAAGGTGGCAAGAAAGTGAGAAGTAAATCTTAATGAAATAATTCTTGGCTCAGGCAGACAACGCTTAACACCTTCTAAATTAGACATCAAAAATGTAGGCTCATCAGTAAATACATGAGGAACCTTCAGGTTGTCTAGGGACTGCAATGGAAAGGTTGCCAGGAAAATTCTACACATGCAGATTTAATGACTACAATGATTTTCATTGGGCTTTTACCATCGGGAAATTCCCCATGTTGCTTCATATGGAGTGGGGATAATATATTCTGAATAGAAGATAACATTAAAGGGATCATCAAAAACAGCAAAGAGTTTGGTTTGAAAGAAACATTTTAAAGAGTACACAGTTGAAGAGATTTACGAATGGAATCTGTGGTCACTGATAGAATAGTCATCCAACGTGGGTAAAATGGAAAGTATCTGAAAGAAGTAAAGGGTTCTGACGGGTGGGTATGCATTTTAACAGCGGGGGTGAATCAGGAGACTCACTGAGGACCAGGAGACTCACTGAGGACCAGGAGAGTCACTGAGGACCAGGAGTTGGAGCATGTGTTGGGTATCATGGTGGATAGATTATTCCCACAGGGATGATGAGGGTGGAGAGGACTATTCATAGGGAGTGTACAGAGAATGAACAATATAGCAAAAATAAACTAAACCATTGAATGATGGTAAACCACACATCGCAAAAATACAAATTGTCCTTGGATTTCCAAGGGTGAGGTCAGAATGTTTTATTTTCTGTCAACTAGCCTTACTGAACCTTCATCAGATACAGCAGCACAATTAGGCCATTCGGACCATCTAGTCTGCTCCGCCATTCTATCATGCCTAATATGTTCCTCATCTGTTACCTCACAATGTTACAGACCAAGAGCTTGATTGCAAAATCAGCCAGAGCATCTCCTCCCTGGAACACATGACCAAGGAGTGAGAATAGGCAATTTAGCCTCCCGAGCCTAAATACCTTCAATGTGATCATGGCTGATCCCATCCTGGCCTCCACCGTCCTGCCCGTTCTCCATAACCCTTCAACCCATTACCAATTAAAAACCTATCTAACTCCTCCTTAAATTTACTCACTGTCCCAGCATCCACCGCATTCTGGGGTAGCAAATTCCAACCCCACTGTACTCCGAAGCAAACTCCTGTATGAGAATGGGATCCACGGTCCAGCAATCACAATCATATAAGAACTTTTGGCAACAGTTTTTGGAAGAGAACATTTTATAAATGAAAAATTAATGCTTCAAGTGTTCATAGCAGTGGTGATAATCCCGCTATAAAATCTAGAGAGTCTATATTTAAATAGTGGGCATTCACTATCCCTGTGAATATTTTTTTGGCTACTCTATGTCTCTATCTCCTTTGCAATCTTTTGCCTTCTCTTGTCAACTGATGGACTGAAGAGGCAAATGAGTGAAATAATAAGAAAGAAAATTGGAACAAGGAAAGAGAAAAGGGATAAGGAAGAAGAATAGGGTGAAAGAAACAAAAAGGATAAAAATATAATGACCTGAGTTTTGTTCGATATTTCTGGAGAGGCCAGGCTTGGAAGAGCCAGCAAGAAATGTGGAACAGCATCTAGACGCAGACACGTTTGAGCAGAGTGGCGATCTGACAGTGTTTGTCACTTTGTGAGAGACCTGGATCATTACAGCAGGTTTGCGTCACTAAAGCTGTCTATTATTGCACGATGACATCCTTACTGTGGGACACAACTCCCCTGTATCAAAGGCTAACATGCCATTTGTCTCATTGCTTGCTAGTAAAACATACCAAATGGCTTCACAGGCGGCATATCAAACCACATTTGGCATTAAGCCAGTCAGAGATATTAGGACCTGTGAAGAGTGTCTTACAGGAGAGATGTGGCGATAATATGCTGTGAAGATATGAAGATGCAATGGTTAAGGTACCTGACTAAGATATCCAAAGAATGAGGATTAAAATTCCATCATGGCTGTTACATAGAACATGCAGAAGGAGGCCATTTGGCCCATCAAGTCTGCACCAACCCACTGAAGTCCTCACTTCCACCCTATCCCCGTAACCCAATAACCCTCCTAACCTTTTTGGACACTAAGGGCAATTTATCATGGCCAATTCACCCAACCTGCACGTCTTTGGATTGTGGGAGGAAAGCGGAGCATCCGGAGGAAACCCACGCAGACACGGGAGAACGAGCACACTCCGCACAGACAGCGAACCAGCGGGGAATCGAACCCGGGCCCCTGCACTGTGAAGCCACAGTGCTAGTCCCTTGTGCTACCGTGCTGCATTTAAGTCCGTTTGTTCTTAAATCTAGACATAAAAAGCTGTTGCCAGTAAACGTGGGCACAAAACTGCAAGATTCACATGTAAACATGATTGGTTCATACATGCCCTTCAGTGAATGAGACCTGCCATCCGTATGTAGGAATCCAGTCACACACCAATCTCAAACCCTAACCCTAACTCCAGTCACACACCAATCACAAACCCTAACCCTAACTCCAGTCACACACCAATCACAAACCCTAACCCTAACTCCAGTCACACACCAATCACAAACCCTAACCCTAACTCCAGTCACACACCAATCACAAACCCTAACCCTAACTCCAGTCACACACCAATCACAAACCCTAACTCCAGTCACACACCAATCACAAACCCTAACCCTAACTCCAGTCACACACCAATCACAACCCTAACCCTAACTCCAGTCACACACCAATCACAAACCCTAACCCTAACTCCAGTCACACACCAATCACAAACCCTAACTCCAGTCACACACCAATCACAAACCCTAACCCTAACTCCAGTCACACACCAATCACAAACCCTAACCCTAACTCCAGTCACACACCAATCACAAACCCTAACCCTAACTCCAGTCACACACCAATCACAAACCCTAACCCTCACTCCAGTCACACACCAATCACAAACCCTAACCCTCACTCAGTCACACACCAATCACAAACCCTAACCCTCACTCCAGTCACACACCAATCACAAACCCTAACCCTAACTCCAGTCACACACCAATCACAAACCCTAACCCTCACTCAGTCACACACCAATCACAAACCCTAACCCTCACTCCAGTCACACACCAATCACAAACCCTAACCCTAACTCCAGTCACACACCAATCACAAACCCTAACCCTCACTCCAGTCACACACCAATCACAAACCCTAACCCTAACTCCAGTCACACACCAATCACAAACCCTAACTCCACTCACACACCAATCACAAACCCTAACCCTCACGCCAGTCACACACCATTTTGCCTGCCCTCTAACATGGCTTCATGAGTATAATCTGCTGTGTAAACCATTTTGACAACAGGGGTGGGCAACAAATTCCTGGCTTTGCCAGTGTCACCCCCTCTGGAGGTAACTGTTAACATTAGACTCACAGGATTCCCCAAGTGCCGCAAGAAGAAAGGAAGTGAGGAGAAAGTAATGGCAATATAAATGAGGATGGTGGTTTGAGGTAATTGGGCAACTTTGCAAAATGTGACAAACACATTGCCATTTATATGGAAATGGAGAGACCTTCGTGATAGTGTATTTGTGACAATACAGACACATTTCTGGGGGTAACCTTAATGGACTTGCCATTAGGAAACTGATGAGATTGGGTGAACCTTTGGCTTTCTGCCTGACCTATTGAAGTTAGGTGAGAATGGTGACGGGTTCAGGGTGAGCCCAGCATTCTGTCCCTCATTCTCAGTCACTCAGGTTAAAATTACCCCCAGAATATCTCATTCCAAACAGTCTAATGTTGATCAGACCAGAA